>NC_138769.1:656729021-657329021 GCF_965119305.1 Pelophylax lessonae | reverse complement strand
CTTTTAGCGCTGTTGCATTTTGAATGACAATTGCGCGGACATGCAACACTGTACCTAAACCAAAATTTATGTCATTTCTTTCCCCCACAAATAGCTTTATTTTGGTGGTATTTGATCACCGCAAGGTTTTTTCTTTTTTGCTACACAAATAAAAAAAGACCGAAAAGTCTGGAAAAAAAAAATAAGTTTTGTTTAGGTTATAACATTTTGTAAATAGATACGTTTTTTTCCTGCACTGATGAGGGCGCACTGACAGGCACTAATATGCAGCACTGATAGGTAGCACTGATATACAGCATTGGTGGGCACTGATAGGTGGCACTGATAGATGGCAATGATGGGCAGCACTGATGAGGAGGGCACTGAAAGGGTCCCTGAGCCCTGATGGGCATCCCTGGTGGCCATGGGTGGGCAATCCCTGGTGGCATCCCCCAAGGGTATGCACTAGTAATCCATGTTCCGATTACCAGCACAGACCCCCCCGTCAGGAGAGCCGCCGCTCGGCTCCTCTACTCGTGCTTGTCAGGCAGGAACTGAGGAATGCCGATCGACGGCACTTCCTATTTACTATGTGACCAGCGGTGATTGGACACAGCTGGTCACATGGTAAAGAGCTGACGTCATTAGGCTCTTTACTGGGATCGGAGATGCGGTGAGTCAGAGTGACATAAGGCATCAAATGGCAGGCTGACTATATTACTTGGGGGCAATGCATCTGGGGATTTAAAGCGCAAGCCTTTGCTACTGCATCACTTCTTAAATCTGAGAGAACTACGTAATGTCACCAAGGCATCGCTTCCTGTTATTTGGAGGGCAAATTCAAAGGCTTGGGTTACAGTTACACTCTTTGAGGAATGGTTTTTGAACCACTTTGTCCCTGCTGATGAACATTATTGCTTTAGCAAAAACATTCCGTATAAAATTCTTCTACTCCTTGACAATGCCCCTGGAAATCCAAACACTTTAGCTGACATGCACCCCAATGTAAAGGTGGTATTTCTACCCCCCCAACACCACATCACTTCTTCAGCCAATGGATCAGAGAGCCATAGCCTCCTTTAAGGCCTATTATTTACGAAGGACATTCTAACAAGCTGTCAGGGCTACCAGAAAGGATGAGATGATCTTAAGAGAGTTCTGAAAGAATTAGAACATTTAAGATGCCATCAAAAATATTGCTGATGCTTGGGATGAAGTGAAAGACAAATATAAAAAAGAGGAGTTTGGAACACATTGTGCCCCCAATTTACACAAGAATTTCTGGGGTTTACAGATGAAGAAATCGCCAAAACCAGGCAAGCTGTGGTTGCTATTGGTAATCAACTGCAGTTGGACATCAGTGAAAATGATATCATTGAGATACTCGACTCCCATGACAAAGAACTATCCAATGAAGACCTTATTGAACTAGAGCAGCAAGTTATAGTATTTAGGGAAGAAAACCAGGACATAGAAACTCCTAAATTGAAAACATTTTCAACAAAACAGCTGAAGCTTTTCATCTAATTGAAGCAGGAATGGCAAAGTTAGAGGAGCAAGATCCTGATACAGAGCGGTTTACCAAAGTTTACCGTAAAGTTACTAATGGCCTGAGATGCTACAGGGCTATTTATGATGAGGCCCATCCTCTCCAACAAGCCCATTACCTCCCCCACGATTGTTTAAGGTTGTACTGTACTGTACAGTGTTTGAAAATGTTTAGGCATTGTATCTGCATGTATCTGCATCTACTTGCACAGAAAAACAAATAGTATGTTAAAGCAAACATCTGTCTAAGTGGGGTTTTTACTGTTGTCTGTATCCTCATTAGATGGATTTAATCTCACTTCCCATCTCTGAGACAACAGGAAGTGAGAGGAAATCTACCCCTAGGAAGAGAAAATCACTCCTGAATTTTTTGGCTGGAGTTACACTTTAAAAATGTACCTGTTCCCACTTACAAATTCGACAGAACAAACCTACAGTCCCTATCTTGTTTGTAACCCGAGGACCGCCTGTAATAAGTTGTCACTTTATTATTGTGTGGTAAAATGATGAGTTTTGATGCACTACTTATTCGTGGCACAGTGCTGCAATCAATTCTAATCTATTTTAGGATTGTGTTAAAGAGTATTTTATTTGCAGCTGTGCAAGTGTTGCCGGACTGTCAGGGAATGGCACCCCGAATGATCAAGACTTGTCTAGGTGCCTAGCTGTTAATTAGCTTAGTTGTTAATTAGTTAGCTGTTAATTAGATTACAGTTTAATTAGATCACGGTTAACAGTTTGCATTGCTCATGTGGTGACTGCCCCTATTTTTGAAGTGTATAAAAACCTGTATTTCTGCTCAATAAGGTTTGATCCTGTTTGCACCCAAGCTAGTGTTGTCTAGTTCTTGGGTGCAATTCCCAGCTACAATACCTTGTTCCTGTGTTCCAGTGACGAGGAAGCAGCTCTATGGCAAAAGATACCCAGTAGGGGGGGGGGGGGGGTGGTGTCAGGAGTCCATCACACAAGTCATAGACAATAAGACAGCTAAGATTTGCAGTAGGTTTACAGCTGTCAGATTCCAGGGCCCAGTTAGGAGCAGAGTGAGGATTCTTTCCTGGATCTGCTTGGGCAGAGTGAAGAAAAGATTTTAGGTCTTCATAAGGAGTACCTATTTAATCTAGAGGGATGTCGGGAATGCAGTGCACAGTGCATAGATAAAGCAGCCATGGCGGTGGCTGGCACACATAAGCCAGACAAAGGAACGTCTGGAAGGATGCTGTGTTTGGCATAACACCGAAGGCAGTGAATGCAAGTAAATGCTGCATGGCCGGGCCTAGGGGGGTGCTGGGATGGGCTGTGCCCCCCAGATTTCAGTTGCGCTCAACCTCCCTCTTCCTCCCCACACAGCACATAGTTGAAATTTGATCGCTAACTTGTGATCTGCCTGATTTTTTCTGCTCATCAGCTATCCTAAAGTGATACTAAGCACGCACTGTTTAAATTACATTGTCCCTTCTATTTCTGTATATGAATGATGGCACTGTAATTTTAATTAAAAAAAAAAAAAAAAATCGAAGTACCTTTTTCCTAATCAATATACAGCTGTCACATGACCCAGATCTTTTCCAGCCTGTCTGCAGGGAAGCATAAGCTGCTGCTGGTCACAATAACCACCTCAATACTGGGCACTTTCACCCCCTTCCTCCCCAGGCCAATTTTCAGCTTTCAGTGCTCCCGCACTTTGAATGACAATTACTCAGTCATGCTACACTGTACCCAAATGAAATTTTTATCATTCTGTTCACACAAATAGAGCTTTCTTTTGATAGCATTTATCACCCACTAGATTTTTTATTTTTTGCGATAAGCGCAAAAGAGAAAATTTTGTAAAAAAAAAAATATATATCCTACGCAGTTTCAAAAGAAATCCAATAAAATCAAATTTCGTCATAAATTTAGGCCAGAATGTATTCTGCTACAGGTCTTCGGTACAACCTAAGCTATGTATAATTGAAAATTGATCAATCCTGATGTACTGACTACCTATCTCATTTCTTGAGGCCCTAAAATGTCAGGACAGTACAAATACCCCCCAAATTACCTTTTTTTGTAAATATGACAGTCCAAGGTATTTAGTAAGAGGCAATAGTTTGGGTAATAAAGATCCCCCCCTCACAAAACTGTCATGTTAACAAGTTATTTCTTACAGATGGCATAGATAAACTTGCAATTACACCCCAAAATATATTCTGCTACGCCTCCTGAATATGGCGATACCACGTGTGAGACTTTTCCACAGCCTGGCCACATACAGAGGCCCAACATCTAAGTAGCACCGTCAGGCATTCTAAAGGCATAAATTACACAATTTCCTAAGTACCTGTCACATTTCTGAAGGCCCTGTGACAGATGTTGATCACTGAGGTCGATGATCACGGACAGATGCAGCCGATGATCACTGTAACAGATTATTTTACTGGGACAGATGTGTGACAGGTGTTTTTACTGTGTTGGGGACACTAGTTGGGTGATCAGTGATTAAAAGCAGTAAAACAGCTCAATATTTACTGACCACCAGCTGTCGGCACAGATCCGCTCTCATTGTCACTGTGTGCAGAGAAGCAGAGCCGATCGCTGTTATAATGGCTGTATTGACATTAAATGATGGTTGTGATTGGACACAGCCGTCATGTGATCAAGAGGGCCAATCACAGAGACCTCCTGCCGAGCGATGTTGTGCTGTGTCCTGGAGACACAGATCGCGCAGCTGCGCCTGCATGCGGCCGCCCTCCTTCTGAGTGGACATTCCTGAAGCTTCTACCCGGCCATTTATATGCATTGGCCGGGTGGGAGGAGGTTAAAAAAAAAAAAACCTTTGGAATACAGACTAAAAATAAAAAATACCAATAAACTTTTTTAAATTGTTATACAAATATATATTTGAAATAAAATCTTTATTATTTTTTGGCAACATCATGGTGTGGGCAGATTTGTGCCAGTCACGGGGTGTGTCACGCCCCTCCAGCCTGGGCCTCAGAATAAGAGGGAGGTGAAGCCTCCATCAATCTACATGTAATATCCCACCCCCCATTGTGCTTAGCTGGTTAGTGAGCATGGAGGAGGGAGGGAGTGGGCTGTCATTTACACACACATGTGTGACTCTAGTCACATGGGCTGCTCAGATGGGATAGGGAGGAAATGCTTAGCACTGAAACTCACAGAAAGCTGAGCATGTGCAGAGCTGCCAACACTGCTCTGCAAATCTCTAGCTGCATTGGGGACTAGGACAGAAGGGGGAGATAAACAAAAGCAGGATCAACCTGTTCATTTGCAGAACACAGATCTCATAGTGAGTACAAACAGCATGTAATACACCATTTATTGATAGTTTTTTATGATGAGTGTTTAGTGAAGCTTTAAGTACACTAAATCAGTTTTTATTTTTATTTTTTTTCGTTTAACCCAGCGGCCTGAACAAAAAAACCCTGATGGATTGCCATACTAACAAAAGCCATTGGCTGCCAGCACTGATCGGTTGCTGGTTTTCCAGCATGCCCAGTCGACAGAAGCCGGTTGAGAGACAGACTTCTATACACACACATCCCAAATGTCAGCCAATATTCAGATCATGCGTACCCAGCTTTACTGTTCGTGTACTTTATGTGCTGCCCAAGACAATTCATCCTCTTCCAATGTGACCTAGGAAGGTCAAAAGGTTGGATGCCCCTGCAGATGCAATTCTCCTGCAGCTGTAACATAATTGGCTAGTTTCACTTTCACACACTGGTCTGGTTTAGCCTGTTCCAAGTCCTTCTTCCATCCATCAATATAATGTGGTTATACCAGGCACTTTAACTAGAACAATAATTTTAATGATCACTGTGATTCTGTGAAATGCACATATTCGGTTTAAATTTCCCCATGTAACATTTTTTTTTCATTTACATAACATCTGACTTTAACATTTGGGTGTTTGATGTAAACCCCGATTCAACGGTAATTACAGATGACATACAGGCAACATTTAAAAATACAGCTCTAGCAACATCAAACACTTAAAGTATAATTATAGTAACCGACTAAGGAGGAAGTGTGATAAGGCTGCAAAGAATGCACAGTATGCATATGCTCATACCTCTAAATTATCTCCCGTCCTTCTTGTACGCTTCTTATTTTGATTGAAAATCTGCCTGTATGTTATAACAAAGAAAATATGGAAGAAAGCAATTTTGGTCTACTATTTTTTCCAAGATAGATAATTACAGTATAACTGACTAAAACATATTTTGTTTAGAAGAATGAAAAACAGATAGAACCCTATACTTTAATATGTTTGTATCGCTACAGGGTAGTACTTTAGATACAGTAGCAATGTGTCATGTCCTAGCTTAAATGAAATACTGTATTGGAAGGGATCGTGGACTTTATAGGCACTGATATAAACATAATTGTATTCAAAATTGTTTTCTTTATTACAAAAAATATATAATTATAAAGACATTTTTAAAAACTGTATACGTCACAGTGTGAGTATTGCCTATATGACATTTGTCACATCACCAATTGCACCTGGAATCCAGAGACAGCGGGGGGTGCAGAATATGTCACCAATCTTTAAAACACACCCCTAAGGTAGAAACACTGGTTGGCAAAGAACAATTACTTTATTCTGATGTAGATTAAACAACATCAACCAGGGGTAAATAAAGTAACCAAGAAAAATAGGTCCTGTATGGTGTGCAAACCCTCAATGGGTCCTAAGGCAAAGATTTCTTAGTAGTTGCACCGCAGATCTGTATGGTAAACCTCTGCACTGCTCACACGCTGTCCAACAAGGCACAAAGCGTGGTGGTGTCTTTTTTTTTTGGCCCAAACTTCAGCTCTGCTCAACTTGGTAAACAGAGCAGAAGTGGGAGCAGGTACCTGTCAGAAAAAGGAACTGTCTCCCTAAAAAGAAAAAAAACGGCCCCGCTCGTCACTTCCGGTGCGGGCGCCTCATTCCCTGCTGAACAGCTTCTGGGCATGCACCAGAAGTGACGAGCGGGGCCGGTCCAAGCGCATTCTGGGAGAAGAGGACACGGAGGAGGACGCAGAAGAGGACGCGCTGGCTTCAGCTGCCCACATCTGAGATGGCAGCGCTGGACAAGACATTTTCAAGGTAAGTATTTCTTCTAAAAGGTAAGTGTGAACCGGGACAGTACAGAGGCTATCCATTGGGGAATGTACTAGCCCTGACTGTCCCGGGGGTATTTTTAGCTAAATTTCACCCCCGTGGCCGGAACTCCGCTTTAATTCACTACATTTTGAAGCTACTCTGTCATAATAGTTGCAAAATAAATAACACTACAATGAATAACCAAAATTACCTTGGTTCAGACGTTCGCCTTCTCTTCTGCTTCAAACATATAAAGAAATAAAAAAAAAAAAATAATGAAAATGCTCAGGTTTTCTTACATTTAATTAACAGCATACAATAAGCATTTCTATTAAAGGAAAAGTTCACCTTCCAAACATGTTCAATGTTCCACCTGTATTTAGGGTGAACATATAACAGTGTTTCTCAACCTTTTTCCAGTTGGGGTGCCCTTGAAAAGTATTTTCAGTCTTCAGGCACCCCTGTCCAAGGTTCAGTTCATGTTACTGTATGTTGCGGAGCACGCGCAAAATCGTGCTTGTTCCTGACCAGCAGACAAATGCTCTGCTCCTTAGGGGTGCCAATTCATTCTTAATGATACCCCAGACATTGGAAAACATGGGACGCTTTTGGTGCGGCGTAATTTAAAAAAGGGTCAGGCACTTCTTTCACTGCATTTTTGCGGATAGGGAAGCCCATTGAAATGACAGGGCTGCCCTACACGCAGCCATGCAGATGTGAACCAAGGGCTTGTTCACATGTCAGGTTGTTTTTACCATCCCCAACTTCTCCCCCTTTAGCTGCAGAGGCAACAGCTGGGGGTGTACACATGCTGTGCCTGCAACTGGAGGTATACCCAGAATGAATGGGGCTGCAGTGCAATGACCCTGCACTTGCATGCATTGCACTGTACTGTTGCGTGTAGGGATGCTGCATTTACAGGCTTAAAACAGGTGGTGAGGAGGCAACATATTGCCTCTTTACCGCCTGCCAAATGCTTCAAAAAAGCAATCTGAGCATGGATTGCTTTTTAGAGGAGAAGCAGTCCTTGCTGCTATCACAAATAAGCCCTACACGGATACATGCACACACGCACATATATATATGCACACATACAGACACATGTGTACACACACCTACACACGTAGACAGACATGCATGTATACACAGACACTTGTACACACATATACAGACACACACTAACACACACAGGAACACACGTATAAAGCCCTTTAAAAACGGAATTTTTGTAAAATCTTACCTGTAAAATTCCTTTCTCTGAGTCCTCCGACAGTCGCCGCCTCTTCATATTCGTCACATATGGGGTATTAGACTTTGCTCCGAAGGAGTAGCTAGGCAACAGAATATGTTAACAATAAAGCTTTAACATATCCCACCCTCAAGGGGTGGTCCCCTCAGTCAATACCCTCCTACTTCCTGCAACCATATCTCAGTTTTAGTGGAATAGCAGTAGAGTATACCTTCAACCCCAAAAGAGGGGCGGGGGCGGCGACTGTCGGAGGACTCAGAGAAAGGAATTTTACAGGTAAGATTTTACAAAAATTCCGTTTTCTCTTACGTCCTCCGACAGTCGCCGCCTCTTCATATTCGTCACATATGGGGACGTCCCAAAGCAGTGCAAACATGAGGGGTGGGAAACGCATCCGCGCCGAAAGGCAACGCAGTCTCCACATCAAAGAAAGGAACCTTACCAAAGGAAGGAAACCAGCTGGGCAACAGCAAAAATAAGTGCTCAACAGGAGCAACAACCCAGGAAAAGACAAAAAAACCAGGGAATACAAAGATATCCCAACAGCCAGGAGTCCCCAACAAGGGACCCTATGGAACAGCCGCACTAAGAACCTTGCGGCCAAAGGAAGCATCCGCCGATGCCTGAACATCTACTTTGTAGAATTTTGTGAAAGTGTGCACGGTCGACCAGGTCGCCGCCTTACACACCTGGGCTACAGAAGCCCCATGACGGCAGGCCCAAGACGTACTCAGTGATCTAGTAGAGTGCGCCTTCACAGGCACAGGGGGAACCTTCCCCTGCAAGGCATAGGCCTGTTCAATGGTCTGCCTGATCCATTTGGCGATGGTAGAGGCCGAAGCCGCCATGCCCTTCCGAGGACCCTCTGGAAGAACAAACAAGGAGTCCGTCTTACGAAAAGACTCAGTCGATTTAAGGTAAACCCTAATCGCCCGAACAACATCCAGAGAGTGCAATCTCACCTCCTTTGGATGTTTAGGCTTCGTGCACAACGAAGGCAAAACAATATCCTCGTTAAGATGGAATTCCGAAACTCGTTTCGGCAGAAAAGAAGGATTAGGTCGCAAGACCACCTTATCCAAATGAACAACCAGGTACGGAGACTTGCAGGACAAAGCCGCCAGTTCCGACACTCTGCGAGCCGAAGTGATCGCCACCAAAAAGGCGACCTTTTTGGACAACAGAGACAACGAGATCTCCCTGATCTGTTCAAAAGGAGCACGTTGTAACACAGAAAGAACTAGATTCAAGTCCCAGGGGGGCAAAGGATCCCTCCTAGGAGGAACCAGATGCCGCACACCCTGAATAAAAGTGCCAACCAAGGAGTTGGAAGCCACGGGACGTTGAAACAGAACGGCCAGCGCAGACACCTGACCCTTTATCGTGGCCAGCGCCAAACGCTGATCGACACCCGTCTGAAGGAAAGACAGCACACGGGAAACCGAGTACGTGCGGGGTGAAAACCCCCTGGACTCACACCAGGCAAAATAGGCCTTCCAAGTACGGTAATAAACCTTTCCCGAGGAAGACTTCCTCGCGTTGATCAAGGTATGAACGACCTCTGGAGAGAGACCCTTATCCTTCAGGACCTCGGTCTCAACAGCCAGGCCGTCAAAGCCAGCGACTGTAAAGCAGGATGGTAAATCGGTCCTTGAGACAGTAGATCGTCTCGAAGAGGCAGACGCCAGGGGGCGTCGACCGCCAGATTCACGAGGTCTGCGTACCAGGACCGGCGAGGCCAGTCCGGTGCCACAAGAATCACCGTGCTGCGTTCCGAGTGTAACCTGCGAAGGAACCTGGACAGCAACTGAATCGGTGGAAAAGCGTACATCAGCCTGTACTGATGCCACGGGGCCACTAACGCGTCCGACGCGTCTGCCCGAGGGTCGCGCGTCCTTGCCACGAACCTCTTCACCTTGTAGTTGAGGCGAGACGCGAACAGGTCCACATCTGGAAGACCCCACTTCGCGCACAACATCTGGAAGACAGCCGGATGGAGAGACCATTCCCCCTGATCCAGGGTCTGGCGACTCAGATAGTCCGCCTGCCAGTTCTCCACTCCCGGAATGTGAACCGCCGTTATCGCCGGGACATGAGTCTCGGCCCAAGACAGAATGTCGGCCACTTCTCGAGCCGCTCGGGCACTCCTGGTGCCCCCTTGGTGGTTGATGTATGCCACCGCCGTGGCATTGTCCGTCTGCACCCGAACCGGGCAGCCCTGCAGCCGGTCCGTCCAGCGATGAAGACAGAGCCTTATCGCACGTAATTCCAGAATGTTGATCGGGAGGGAAGACTCCCCCTCCGACCAGGTCCCCTGGGCGGACAGAACGCCCAGAACACCACCCCAGCCCGACAGGCTGGCATCCGTAGTGATTATCGTCCACGAGATCGGACGAAACGACTTGCCCCCGGACACCAACGGGGACTGGAGCCACCACAGAAGGTTTACCCTGGTGCGATGACTCAACGAGATCTGAAGATCCAGAGATTGAGGTCGCCCGTCCCACTTGGACAGGATCTCCGCCTGGAGACCCCGCGTGTGAAACTGAGCGAAAGGAATCGCCTCGAAGGCCGAGACCATCAATCCCAGACATCTCATACACGTCCGCAGAGACGAGTGTGGAACGTCCCTGAGGGACCTGACTTCCTCCTGAAGAGTCCTGAGCTTGTCTTCCGGCAGGAAGACCTTCGCCTGCACCGAGTCCAGTATCATTCCCAGATAGGGAAGACGAACCGACGGACTCAGTGTCGACTTTGGAACATTTATCGTCCAACCGAACTCCTGCAGAGTTTGCATTGTGACAGACAGGTCCTTCTCCAGACCCTGACTGGTCGCAGACCGAATCAGAATGTCGTCCAGATACCCCAGGACAGAAATGCCCTGGGCCCTCAATAATGCCAGAACCGGTGCAAGCACCTTGGTGAAGACCCGCGGAGCCGAGGCGAGCCCAAAGGGCAACGCCACGAACTGGTAGTGATCCTCCGCAATGGCAAATCGAAGGTATCTCTGATGCCCCTCGAATATGGGGATGTGAAGGTACGCATCCTTCAAATCGATGGAGGCCATGAATTCCCCCGGAACCAGGGCAGCCACCACCGAGCGCAGGGACTCCATGCGGAACTTGCGAACCCGCACAGAGCGGTTCAGAGCTTTCAAGTCCAGAATCGGACGAACCTTGCCCTCCTTCCTGGGCACGGTGAACAGATTGGAATAAAACCCCCGAAATCTGTCCCGATGAGGCACCGGAACCACCACACCCTGAGCCCTCAGGTCCCGCACCGCCAGGTGCAGATCCCGCAGGCGCTCTGGAGACAGTTGTAGATTTGAGGGAAAAAATCTGCTCTCCGGCCGAGAGAGAAACTCGATCTTGTAACCAGATCGAACGATTTCCAGAACCCATCTGTCCCGCACACGGGCCAACCAGGGCTGAAGAAAACCGAGCAAGCGTCCCCCCACCCCAAAACTGGGTGAGGGCGCCCCTTCAGGCCGAACTGTTATGGGCCGCAGGTCCGGATTGGCCGGACTTCTGTTTCCCAGACCAGGGCTTCTTCTGAGAACCTTGGCCTTTGAACGGTTTGCCCTTGTAGTGCGGCCGAAAGGCACGAAAGGACCCCTGAGGGGGCCGAAAATTCGCATGCTTCTTCCCAGAAGCCCCCTTAGCCTTGGGGAAATGGGGCAAGAGAGTGCTCTTA
This sequence comes from Pelophylax lessonae, assembly GCF_965119305.1. Classification (NCBI taxonomy): domain Eukaryota; kingdom Metazoa; phylum Chordata; class Amphibia; order Anura; family Ranidae; genus Pelophylax; species Pelophylax lessonae. The sequence continues at coordinate 657,317,454 of NC_138769.1, read as the reverse complement.
CCCCCGGTGATCCCCTTAATCAACACATCCAGGGACTCCCCAAAAAGGCGAGACCCATCATAAGGCAGATTGGCTAAGGTTTTACGTGAAGATTGGTCCACCGACCAACATTTCAACCAAACCAGGCGGCGAGACAACACCGCCACGCTGTGCACACGTGCAGCCAACGGAATCAGGTCCAGGTCCGCATCACACAGATACATGACACCCTGGTGGATCTGATCCACCATATCCAGGGTCGCCGGCGAGGCCGAATCGGCCACTAGGACGCGCCTAAGCATCTGCGTCCAACTTGCGATCGCCTGGGCCGCCATGAGAGAAGCAAACAGAGCCTTAAGCATAGAACCCGTAACAGAATAAGTATGACGGGCAAGAGACTCCAGTCTCCTATCCGTGGCATCACGGAAAACAGGGGAACCCTCTGCAGGAATCGCAGTGGCTTTGTTCAAAACCGCAATTGCATGATCCACTGGTGGAGGCACACACCACCGTTCATCAGTGGCAGGCGAGAAAGGATAACGCAGCTTGAATTTACTTGGTACCGCAAAAGGTTTGCGCAGATCGCGCCATTGATCCTTAACAGCGCGCTGAAAATCAGCATTGCAGGGAAAAACCTGCGGCGTCCTGCGTTTTCTCTGCGTCCCATAAGCCGCCAAGGCAGCGGGAGGACACACTTCGTCCTGCAAACGCAGCGTTTGCTTAATGGAAGCAATCAACTCATCCATGATTGCAAGCTCTTCAGGCGAGCCAGGGGGAGAATTATCGACCCCCTCAACTTCAGCCTCCACCTCAGACCCCACTAGATCAAGAGAGGAGCGGGTCCCTGCCAGAACAGCCCCATCACCTTCACCCTCAGAATCAGAGGACAGAGCAACTCTGGGCCGTTTAGTAGATTGAGCAGCCACCAGCATTTGCACCTGGGCAGCAAGGCCAGCCACAATAGTGGCTAAATCCCCCCTGGGGGGGAAACAGCGGTCCCCTGGCTTTCCACCAATACTGTGGGAAACTTGCCCTCCTGAGAATCCATTGCCCCTGTATGCCAGACAACCAAGGGTTAACTGCCCCCTTTTAGCAAGCGCGGCAAGCGCAGCCCACCGCACCACACTCAGGCACAATGAGACCCCCACAGGGAATATACAGACTGAATACAGGCAATGGCAAACAGGAATAGAAGGATAAAACCTGAGGAGACCCCGCTGCTGCTGCTGCTGCCTCGATCGGTGTTCCAGGAAAGAGGAAGTGATGCTGCCAGGGCGCTCTATGTAAGCCTATGGAGGCTACAAGAAAAAGGCCGCCGTGCATGTAAACCATGCGGCCGGAGCGGGCGCCGGTAAAATGGCGTCGTTTGGCGCCGAAATTCGCCGCTCCATAGTGCATAAAAACACACACAAGCTTATCCCATTATATGGATACATGTTAGATCGCCGCAGCGATCGCTGTATATGCCCCAACATGCCATAAAAACATGCCCCACAGCACACAGCTTCCCACACTGCCCAGCCTGACACACACAGTGTCACACAGCTCCCCCCCCCCCCCCCTTGCAGCCCACAGCATGCAGCCGAGAGATAGGGAGACAAGCAGTGTGAATAAAGGCAGGTTACACAGTCCCAGACTGAGACCCCCCCCAGACAGACAGGTCCCCACATAGATACACTTACCTCACATGGCGTGGGGAACCCGCACAGGCGAACAAGCCGCTGCACATGAGGCAGGGAGAGTCGCAATTCAAGACGCACACAATGGCGGTTAAGAAACCGCACAGCGTCCGGTGAGGTAGCCACCTCACCAATCATCCCTGCACCGAACAGGGATGGGTCGTTCACTGTGCCAGGAGCGTTACCTGGCTGAACGCTCGATGGCAGACTGGGAAGCCACTGACCCACGACCTGCGATCAGGGGGATCAGCCCGAGACCCAGTCCGCATGATCCTCTTCGTCCGAAGAACTAACTAATGCTGACCAAAATAACAGCTAAGTAAAGGTAGAGAAAAAAACTCAAACAAAATATTAAAAAGAAGAAAGAGTCTGGGACAAAAAGTCCCAGCACAGAGAGAGCCAGCCACTCCTGACAAGCTAGACATTAAAACTGAGATATGGTTGCAGGAAGTAGGAGGGTATTGACTGAGGGGACCACCCCTTGAGGGTGGGATATGTTAAAGCTTTATTGTTAACATATTCTGTTGCCTAGCTACTCCTTCGGAGCAAAGTCTAATACCCCATATGTGACGAATATGAAGAGGCGGCGACTGTCGGAGGACGTAAGAGAAAATATGTTTTAGCACAGTACCTTTCCTCATTCAGCCAGGTATTGCACTGTAGGGGGAAGCAGAGAGCACAGCACACTCCCCCTCCCTTTACTTTCACTTTTTAAGCCGACAGGGCTCCCTCACAGTGCAGATGTAGTTTGGCAGGGGATCGGGAAATCAGGCTCATCTGACAGCCCTTCTCCCTCATGATCCGGCGGCACACTGGTTGAGAAAGGATGATATAACATTCCAGCTCCAGCTGCCCCTTCCCCCGTGACATCGGGAAAGGGTTCTTCTCCCCACACCCATTGCCACTTTTTAAAAACAGCTTGGCTGTGCAGGGTTCCACCTACGCAGCTACATCTTTCATTCATCAATTGCTGTGTATGAACTACAAGTATTGTCTGCCACCACTGCAGACAACCTGTAGCTTCAATGGGCTGTGGGGATGCTGAAGAACATTCTCGTATTCCACTGACATATCCTCTAGCTTTCAAACACAAAGCCCGTACAGACTGAAAGCGAGAGGACATGTCTGCAGGTGCCCACATTGATCTGCTTATCGTGGGTGCAATGCTTTCCAGGCTACTGTTGGGTAAAAATAAAAAAAATACATATTTCTTTTTCCTGCAAATGTATGTGCATTTATCTTTTCTATAAAGATGAACTTATCCTTTAAAACATTTAATGCAAGTTCCTTTTAAAACAAACTGCTTTGGAAACGTGTTGATCGGTTAGCTGCAGGCGCAGTGGGTAAGACTGCTTTGGGATGTGAAAGACTGATGAGGCGCCTCCTGCAGGGAAGTAGGATCCACTGCATTTAATTTCGGTGTATACAGAGAATTCTGAGGTCCCCTGCAAATAGCATCTGTCATCTGGGGCATTCCTAGGTTTCAAACTTATTTAAAGGGTTATTCTGCTCCAAACCAAAGTTTTAGTATTAGGCGATTGCTGAATATTGAGGTTTTTTAAGCTTTCTTTTATTTCCACTAACAAATCTACAGAGGTTGGGACTGAGCAGGAAATCAGGTACAGCTGACCGTTATGTGTGGTGGTTCTTTCCGCCAATTTCTATGTTATTACAGGCCAGAGCAGTGAAACAGGGTTTGGTGGGAGGAACCAATGAGTGTGATAGGGGAATAAAAAGGTTAACACTACTAGAAGTGTTACTTTCTTTACAGGAGATGGGTTTATTTGTTCTTTACCTACTTCCCTCCCAAGCATATTCTGACACTTCTCTCCTACATGTCAAAATTACCATTTTTTTTCTAGAAAACTACTTGAAACCCCCAAAAATTATACATTTTTTTAAGCAGATGCCCTAAACCAGGGCTTGACAAAATTTGCCTGAAATCTAGGAGCCAGTTTTTTTTAGACAAACAACCAAGCTTTATTTCCAATAAAATAACATACTAAATTTACACATAAAGACGACTAGAACCCCACTCTCCTCTATAGGGCAATCGGATGGAAACAGACTGTCTGTCTGTTTCCATCCGATGCCATTTGATCCGATCCACGGGATGGATAGAAAATAGAACCACCAGCCGTCTGTTTTTGGCGGATAGGATCAGATGGCGGCAGATTACCGCTCCATAGAGGAGACTGAAGGGTCCGATCAGGTCTGCCTGAAAAACTGACAGGCGGACCTGATCAGACAGCCCGTGTGAAAGGAGCCTTCAGCTGTGGCATGGCGATGAGGAGAAAAAAAAAAAAAATTATATATATATATATATATATATATATATATATATATATATATATATTTATTTATTTTTTTTTATTCTTTTTTTATAATAATACAGTAAAACCTTGGTTTGAGAGTAACTTGGTTTGAGAGCGCTTTGCAAGACAAGCAAATTTTTTAAATAAATTTTGACTTGATATACAAGCGATGTCTTGATATACAAGTAGTGTCATGTCACAACTGGGTATAAAAGAGAAGAGAGGCACCTCTAAGTGTAGCAATATGGTTACATTTAATGAAGGTTCAATATTTAGCAGCTTACATGGTTGATGATTAAAACAGGCACATCTAAGTATGCAGGCATCCAGAGTAAAGAGGTCCACATAGACCATCCTCCGCACTGCCATCTTCATCACACCCTTCCACGCTGCGCTCCACGAGCGATTCAAAGTCTCGCTTTCAGATCACTACTGCAGGGTAGTCTTCCCAATCACAATTGCAGACTGACAGTGGTGAGAGCCAGTGGTTCAGAAGATGGTCTATGTGGACAGCTTTACCCCAGATCCCTGCATACTAGACATATGCCGGTTTTCGGTAATTCGATATATCGCGGTATTGCATAGCCACGGTATTGTTATTGTGGCATTTTTAAAATACCGAGTTTATCTGCTCCTGGGTCTGACTTGTGAATTGATACATTTTAGTGAGCTGGATGACTCATTCACTCACACAGCTAAGCCTTTCAGCATAAGTCTCCTAACTATAAACAAAAATGTTTACATTTGTATCTTTTCCTTCCCTCTGCCAGGGAGAAAGGAAGTTTAACCTCTTGAAGACTGGACCTTTTTCTGACAATTGTTGCTTGCAAGTTAAAATCAGTTTTTTTTTTTGCTAGAAAAGTACTTAGAACCCCCAAACATTTTATATATTTTTTTAGCAGAGACCCTACAGAAAAAAATGGCGATTGTTGTAATATTTTATGTCACACTGTATTTGCGCAGCAGTCTTTCAAACGCAATTAATAGACTTTAATGAAAAAAAAAAAACGTAACAGTAAAGTTATCCCAATTTTTTTTTTTTTGTTACACAGAGAATCGTGAGAGAATCGTGATCTTTATTCCAAGCTAAAAAATCGTGATTCTCATTTTGGCCAGAATCGTGCAGCTCTAATATATATATATATATATATATATATATATATATATATATATATACACACACACACACACACGCATAGCAGCCCACATTACATTATTATATAGCCATCAAGCAGTGTCTGGCCTACCTGGTGATGACTGGTTCTGGCGCTCTGATCCGATGGCCTGGTCTTTAAAGGGGCAAATCAAGATAAAAACACCGGTCCTCCTGCAGGTTTAACCAATTAATGACTTTACTATTGCTTTAGGCCTGGTTCACATGTATGCGGGTTGGGGGCCCACATTTGCACAGGCATAGCAGCCCATTGATGTGAATGGCCTTGAGCTGCTATGCCTGCGTTTTCAGCTGAAAAAAGGTGCATGCAGAATTTAAAAAAATGCAGTGGCCGTGAAATCCATCCTTCTTTTGCACCATGCGACTTACCTGCCGTTGCTGCACACGCAAACTGTTTTTAAATGCCGTGCCCACGTATACAAAAAATGCAGAAAGCTTGCCAGAGCAGGAACTGCAGGTTAGTCGCATGGTGCAAAAGCAGGATGGATTTCAAGGCCACTGAATTTTAAAAAAATGCTGCATGCACCTTTTTTCTGCGGAAAATGAGGGCATAGCAGCCCGTTCAAATCAATGGGCTGCTATGCCTGTGCAAATGTGGGCCGCCAACCCGCATACATGTGAACCGCCAACCCGCATACATGTGAACCACCAACCCGCATACATGTGAACCAGGCCTTAAGCAATAGTAAAGTAATTTATAAACAACACCTCCTTCAGGTTTAACCACTTCTTGACCACAAGGATTTGCCCTCTTAATGACCAGGCCATCGGATCGGAGCCGAGCGCCAGGACCAGTTATCACCAGTTAGGCCAGACACTGCTTGATGACCTATTTTAGGCCTGGTTCACAGAGTCTGTACTGACTGACTATATAATAATGTGCATAAGTGAACCAAAGCCCCTAAATTCAGCAATGAAATTGAAGTTAGGTGGAAATTTAATAATTTAAATTTAATAATAGAATACCGTGATAATACCGTATACCGTGGCAAAACCTTAATCAATTAATCGCAGCATGAAAATCTGATACCGTCACAAGCCTACTGCATACTTAGATGTGCCTCTTTAATCATCAACCATATGAGCTGCTAAATGTTGTACCTTCATTAAATGTCCCCATATTGCTACACTTAGAGGCGCCTCTCTTCTCTTTTATACTCTGTAGCTCCTGCTGGATTTTGCTTCTAATCCCCTAGTGGAGGCGCCATTTGTGGATGGACATTTTATGATGACACAACCTATCACATTGCTATAATCTTTGTATATAGACTATAAACTGAAAGACTTATGAAAAATTGGTTGTGGAATGGATCATCTGAGTTTCCATTATTTCTTATGGGAAAATTTGCTTTGATATAAGAGTGCTTTGGATTACAAGCATGTTTCCGGAACGAATTATGCTCGCAATCCAAGGTTTTACTGTAATAGAAAAAAAAAAGAAAAAAATGGATTTTTGTAAAATCTTACCGTAAAATCCTTTTCTCTTAGCTCATTGACAGACGTAGTCCTCGGTGATACACCACCTTCGGGTTATGTTGCCTCCACAGGAGCAGGACTAGACAGGAAATTAAAAAGCTCTGGCCACACCCTAGGGGCAGTCCCAGAGGGTATATCCTCTCTCTCTCTGCCTCAGCAAATCAGTTATGTGAAAAAGCAGTCTTTAGAGATTTTAACCCAACTCAAAAAACAGAGGGGCGGGGACTACGTCTGTCAATGAGCTAAGAGAAAAGGATTTTACGGTAAGATTTTACAAAAATCCATTTTTCTCTAGCGCTCATTGACAGACGTAGTCCTCGGTGATACACCACCTTCGGGACGTCCCAGAGCAGTATCACAAATGAGGGGTGGGAAAATGAAATCAAATCCCAATCTAGAAGGCCCAACCGGTGCCAACTAGAAGTTTACAATGCTCATCCTTAATGATGAGACTCAACAAAAAAAGAGAAAACAGAAAAAAACCCTCGAGGTAGACCACCGGTCTCCTCAAATTGCGGCCTGCAAAACCTTGCGGCCAAATGAGGCATCCGCCGATGCCGTCACATCAATTTTATAGAATTTTGTAAAGGTATGTACCGACGACCAGGTGGCCGCCTTACCTACCTGGACCACTGCCGCCTGATGGCGAAAGGCCCAGGAAGTACTGAGCGCTCGAGTGGAGTGCGCCCTAACAGGGAACGGAGGACTCTGACCCTTAATAGAATAAGCCTGTACCACCGTTTGTCTAATCCATTTGGCAATGGTCGCGGCAGATGCAGGCAAACCCTTTCTGGGGCCATCCGTGATCACAAAAAGTGAATCCGTCTTACGGAATGATTCCGTAGCTTTCAGGTATACCCTGATTGCCCGAACCACATCTAAGGAATGCAACGCATGTTCCCGATGATGCTTGGGCTGAGGACACAAGGAAGGTAGTACAATATCTTCATTCAGATGAAAATCTGAAACCACCTTAGGAAGAAAAGATGGCTTAGGATGAAGTACTACCTTATCCCTATGAATCACTAGGTATGGGGACTGGCATGATAATGCAGCCAGTTCTGACACCCTGCAAGCAGAAGTAATAGCCACCAAGAAGGCCACCTTCTGGGATAAAGTAAGCAAGGGAATCTCCCTGATGTTTTCAAAGGGAGGTTTCTGTAGAACCGACAAAACCAAATTAAGATCCCAGGGCGGTAAGGGCGTGCGGACTGGAGGAGCCAGGTGCCGCACCCCCTGGATGAAATTCCGCACCAAGGGCTTGGTAGCTAAAGGTTTCTGAAAGAAGATTGCTAATGCTGAAACTTGACCCTTGATGGTGCTCAAGGCTAGCTTCTGCTCAACCCCTTGTTGCAAAAAGGCCAATATTCGAGTCACCGAATAGGTACGTGGAGGAAATCCTGAAGATTCGCACCACGCAATATAAGTCTTCCATGTGTGATAATAGACCTTGCTGGAAGTCGCTTTCCTTGCTTTAATAAGGGTAGGAATGACTGAAGTAGACAAACCTCTGTCCTTCAGTACTTGGGTCTCAATGGCCAGGCCATTAAACCCAGCGACTGTAAAGCATGATGGTAAATTGGTCCTTGAGACCACAGACACTCCCTGAGACGAAGTTCCCACGGAACGTCTGCGACTAGCATGTCCAAGTCGGCCAGGCCGGCTTGAGGAGGCCAGCCTAGAATTTCTAGGACCACTGGCGCTGATAGAATCTGAACCAGGCGTCCCTAGAGGTATCTGGCCCCGACCATCCGAGAAAGTCTGGTCGTTTTCTGTTCCCACACATTTATCAGATACCTGATTGTTATCAGGAAGGGTGATCTTTTCTGGTTGAACCTCAGGGACCGAAGTCACCCGACTAGAGGCTACTTGGCCTATCTGGTCAACCAGATCCGATTCCTGTGAGGTATAGGGACTAATCTTAGGAAAAGGTAAAGGAAAAGATCTATTCAGGGAACGGTAACTACCGCTTCCTGTAGTACTTAAATGTTGGAAGGGAAGAATCGCACCGGTAGTAGTGGTTGAAGCTCGATCTAATGTCCTGAATACCGGTGAAAACGTCCCCCCACCCTGAAACCGGGTGGGGGCGCACCTTCAGGCTGTGCACTCCTTTGCTTCGGGTTTGGCTGGGTTGGTCCTCTGCTTGTCCGACCAGCCCTTCTTGAACCCTCCTGGAGGAGTCTTGCCTTTCCCGCTAGTACCAGCCGGGCGCCCTTTATGGGCGGTAAAGAAAGGTCCTCGCTTGTTGCGAGGTCCCTTAGCTTTAGCAGCCTGTGGCAAAAAAGTGCTCTTGCCCCCAGTGGCATCCTTAATGATTTCATCTAGGTTGGCCCCAAATAAACGATTCCCCTGAAAAGGGAGATTTGTCAAGGTCTTTTTGGAACCTAGGTCAGCTGACCAGCATTTTAACCACAGCACACGTCTGAGGATCACCGCTGACATAGATGCATGCCCTAATAAGGGAGTAGTGTCCAAGGCTGCGTCACAGATAAACTGTAGCCCTTGTATAATCTGTTCCATCAAATCAGATGTCTCCTGGGGAATATCTTTTCCCCTAAGGTCTTGGCGTACCATTTTCGCCCATTCCGTAAGTGTCTGGGAAACTAGACCAATAACAATTACTGGTCTAAATGCTGACCCTATCAGAGAGAAGATGGTGCGGGACTCCGCTTCCATCTTTCGATCCACCGGATCCTTAAAGGACGAAGTGTCCTCCACTGGGATAACCGTGGCTTTATTCAGCCTGGAAATAGGTGGATCCACCACTGGTGGTACCGTCCATTTCTTAATGATGGATTCCTCAAACGGATAGCGTCTAGCAATACGCTTGGAAATAGTAAAGGTACGTTTAGAATGCTCCCATTCTCCTTTAATCTGATTACCGAAACATTTGGGTACAGGAAAAACCTTCACCGTTTTGATGGGCTTATTAGTACCAAAAGGAATCTCTGTTTCAGTTGCCTCTGCCGGTAAAGCCTCAAGTTTTAAGGTTTCCTGCACTGCCACAACTAGTGCGTCCACCAATGCTTCTTCCTGAATTATAGCAGGAGAAGAAGCGTCCTCCTCACTGTCTGAGGGGGCTTTACCTGGGATAACAGCCCTTGCAGAGGAACCTGCAACTGCAGTGACCATCTCTGAATCTGAGTCAGAGGTGTCAGATAGTATAGGGGTAGGCGGGGGTCGCCTACTTGACCCCCGTCCCTGACAGGCCGCCTCCACCTGAGCCACCATAGACTCCAAAATTGCTGTAAATGACTCTACACTCTGTGCACCGGCGGGTCCCGTGGCCCCCTCGAGGGAAACAGGTGGGGGAATATGTGTGGCAGGATCCATGATAATTCCAGTCACTTCCTGGATAATATAATTCAAAAATAAAAAACTTTTTTTTTTTTTTTTTTCCAGACCCCCAGCGCCACAAAAAGCCCCTTAGTGTTACCTGCTAGGGATCCCTATCGATCGAGAGAGAGAGATAGACCCCCAGGCTCACCACTTGATGCTCAGAGTTTAACTGCAACAGGTTACAGCGCTGTCTTGACAAACAGGAAGTCTTTTGGCTGGCTGCCCAGGAAGAAAGGAGGCGGCTCCGCCCCTCTGCACGCCTTCCGGCGCCTCCCCTAGCTCCACGAGGTGTTAGGATCACCTCAAACATGGCCGCCCCCATGCTGGAGACACGAGGCTACGCCAAAATGGCGGCTCGTGCGATCCAGCAAAAAAAATGGCGGCGGCCTGTACTGAATAGCGGTGTGCTGCAGGGCACACAACACTCTCTCTGCATGGGGATTTGGCGTGGTTGGCGGTACCGGCCCTGGCGGACCGCATGGCCATTCGGGAGGCCTGCTAATAGCTGGAGATCTGATTAGGAAGGCAGTCTACATGTCCGTGGCTTCTGACTGGTAGGTAGCTTATTCTTATCACCGTAAGATTCCCAGAATGCCACAGATTACAATCTTTTTAACATGTATACAATTAGATTGTTAGCTCCCAAACCAAGCCTCCTGGCTTTTTGCACATAAAATCACACTCAAAGTAGGAGGATCTGTGTCATGTTATAGGATAGAGAGGGACTCTATCTTACCATACAGAGAGGGGCCCGCGTTCACCACAAAACCCGTCAGGGGAAAAGGGGGAACATACTACTCACCATACCGGAACCAGGCGGGCACCAACTCCTGACAGTACCCCTCTCCACCGGGGCGGGAGGGCTGTCGACCGATATGGACGCCGTGACTCATGGTCTTTGGCGTTTCAGCGAGACGTTTAACTCGCGGGGTCAGTCCTTTAATGGGACTTTGTCGCGGCCGACCCAGCGCGGAGCTATGGCCTGCACGCGCTCGTAGGCTGAACTGGGGTGACCACCGGATCTCAACATCCAGCCCGTCGCCCAGTTCAGCTTTCTTGCTTGAAGATCTCACAGAAACACTGGAGAAAAAAAGCTGTCTAAAAAATCCTTTAAGAAAAAAAATCTTGCCAGGACCTAAGATCCCAGCAAGGTATCTAGGTCCTTACTCCTAACTAGACAGAAAATAACTGATTTGCTGAGGCAGAGAGAGAGAGGATATACCCTCTGGGACTGCCCCTAGGGTGTGGCCAGAGCTTTTTAATTTCCTGTCTAGTCCTGCTCCTGTGGAGGCAACATAACCCGAAGGTGGTGTATCACCGAGGACTACGTCTGTCAATGAGCGCTAGAGAAATAATTATTATTATTTTTTTTTTAATAATTTAAAAAATAAAAAAATAATAACCACACTCCATATCCACTTACCTTAAAGCAAAGGTAAGTGGACAGGGAGATGAAGCCTGCAAAAACTTCCCTCTCATCTCCTCTTGGGAAGGAGATGGACAGGCATTGAGGCACAGGCAGGGGAAACAGCCATTAGTGACTGCTTTTCAAACTCCCGGCCACCACAAGAGGGCGCTAGTTCCCCGTTTTCTCACTGAAGTCCGAAAAGCCGCGGCCTCAATTATCGGATGGTGTGGTAGTCCGTTAACTCGGGGAGTGGGTGGGGGGGGGGGGGCGCAAAAGGGACAAGACACCTCCTGCAGTGCACCCCTGGAGCCAGGTCGCTAATTCTAGTCGCCAATGCCCGGGGTTTGTCGAGCCCTGCCCTAAACAATAAAGGGGTTGTAAACCCACTCTGATAACGTGTACCTATAGGTAAGCCTATAATAAGGCTTACCTATAGGTACTGTAAATATCTCCTAAACTTGCACAGTTTAGGAGATATTTACCTTTTCATGTAGCCAATGACGTCACCAGCGCATGCGCTCTGACGGAACGGCCACCCGTGCCATTCCTTCAGAGCCTTGTGCCGTGAACTGCGGCTCCCGCGCGCGTGCATGAATGGAGTGATGTCATCGCACCTCCGGCCCATTAGATGGCCAGAGGATGTGAACCAGGAAGCAGGACTGTCGAACATGTCAGCCGTGTCACTGGTGAGCAGGCGGCAATTGTGGGGACTTCGTTCTAAGGTAAGTATTTCATAATGAGCTAGTATGCGATGCATACTAGCTCATTATGCCTTTGTCTTACAGGGGTTTATTTTGTTTACAACCTCTTTAAAATGGTGGCTGTTGCATATATTTATGTCACACGATATTTGCACAGCAGTTTTTCAAACACTTATTTTTGGAAAAAAATACAATTTGATGATTTTTAATGCGCAAAAAAAAAACCCCACCTCACATGTGTAGTGTGAACAAACCTATGCATGCACGACCTATGTATGCATTCACCTTTGAACACAAGCACAGGAGGCCAGGGGCACTTACTTTTTTTTTTCATTAAAAAAAAAAAACAAAAAACGTAATGGTCCGATTTATTTTTATTTTTTAATAAATATATGGAGAGATCAGGGGTCTATTAGACACGGGATCTCTCCTCTAGCCGCCAAAACAGCAGATCATATACAGATCAGTCTGATCAGCTGCTTCATCGGCTATTAACCGGCCAGTAAAAAAAAAAAAAAAACAGAAAGTGACAAAATTTTCTTTGCTTTTGGCATTTTAGACTATAGACATGATCAGGGATATTCCACGGAACCTTGCTATGCTTATAATCCCAGTTTGTCCTTGCTAAAAACAAATAGCCTGACTTTGTAAGTAGATTAATCTCTCTACCTAAAGCTGGCGATAGATGGATCAAAATTCATCTTATTCAGCAGGAACCAAATTAATTTTGATCCATGTATGCCCGTTCCTGTTCGTAAGAAGTTGATCAATTGATTGACTTTTCATGAAAGGTCCTGCTATAGGATTTTGCTTCAATCAGCACTTGCAGCCAGTCAGCTGCAGTGCCCAAAGGGGTACGCTGAAACCAGGGGCTTCCCATTGTTAGATGCTTGTAAGTATTTATAGTATCTGTTTTAAGTGTACCTCCTAATTTCCTAAAATAGGTTTTGAGACCCTTTAATTTCGGTGTCCAGTATATGTCTGACCGCAGCTAAGTCCTCCCAAACCAACAATCGGTTTATCCTATCTGCAATTGGATTAACCTAAGCAGCTTGGAGACAACACTGTTCAACAACGCTTTGGCAACTTATCACCACACCTGTGTATCAATACAGCATTCAGCAAGTACGTCAAAGATACCATCTTTCTTACAACTTTGTAACTGAAGGCGTTTGATTTCTGAAAACTCCCCTTCAGGAATGTTTTGTCGACTACTGTTCATCCTTCAGCGATTGCAGTTTCCAAAAATCAGAATTGGCGTTAAGGCCTGCTTGTATTTCTGGGGATTTGTGCTAAATCAAGACGAAATTTGAGCCATAGATGGCCCTACACGCACCACCTGGCTTGAAAAAATCCAATTTAAAAATCAACTGTGTTAGTGGAAAAGTATTGGCTGAAGAATGACTGCATCTGGAGGCCTTTAGACTTGCAAGCCTCTGATGTATAAATAAGCAAATGTGAGGAGTGCAACAGCTTAATTGTTTACCCGTACTGGTGTTTCCTCTGGCGTAGATGAACTGCTGGATGATCTAGACCTTTCAGCTTCTGTAAGAAAAAAAAAAATGGTTTTGTTAAAAGTACAGTCCATTAACCACTTAAGCCCCGGAGGATTTTCCTGCTCAAAGACCAGAGCCCTTTTTTCAACTTGGCATTGCGTGACTTTAACTGACAACTGCGCAGTCATGCAATGCTGTACCTAAACAAAATTTACGTCCTTTTTTCCCCACAAACAGAGCTTTCTTTTTGTGGTATTTGATCACCTCTGCGCTTTTTATTTTTTGCGATATTAATAAAAAAAAGAGCAAAAATTGAGAAAAAATGCCATTTTCAACTTTGTCTTTTAAAAATATCCAATATACTCAATTTATGTCATATTTTGGCCAAAATGTATTTAGCTACATGTCTTTAGACAAAAAAAAATCTCAATGAGCGTATTTTTATTGGTTTGCGCAAAAGTTATAGGGTCTACAAACTATGGTGTAAATACTATAATTTACGCAGCTTTCATTTCTGACTGCCTATCTCATTTCATGAAGTGCTAAAATGGCAGGGCAGTACAAATCCCCCCCCCCCCAGTTACCACTTTTTGGAAAGTAGACATCACACTGTAAAGCGCTGCGCAAACTGTTGGCGCTATATAAATCCTGTATAATAATAATACACATCCTAAGGAATGTCCTGAGAGGCACGTTGAGTTCATTGAATATTTCATTTTTTTGTCACGTGTTTGAAAAATGACTAAAAAATACAAAGTTGACAATGAAATGATATATTGCTCACACATGCCATGGGTATATGTGTAATTACACCCCAAAATATATTCTGCTGCTTCTCCTGAGTACAGGAATACCACATATGTGAGACTTTTTGGGAGCCTAGCTGTGTACGGGAACCCGAAAACCAATCCCCACCATCAGAATTTCAAAGGGCGTACATTTTTCATTGCATTTTCTCACTACCTGTAACGGTTTAGGAGGTCCTGAAATGTCAAGATAGCACAAACCCCCCCCCCCAAATGACACCATTTTGGAAAGTAGACACCCCAAGCTATTTGCTGAGAGGCATGGTGAGTCCGTGGCATATTTTATTTTTTCCCACAAGTTTCAGGAAAATTACATTTATTTTTTTTTAATTTTATTTTTTAAACACAAAGTTGTCACTAAAAGATAAATTGCTCACACATGCCATGGGTATATGTGGAATGTCACCCCAAAATACATTCTGCTGTTCCCCCCCCCCCCCCGCACTACCTGTCACAGTTTCGGAGGCCCTAAAATTCCAAGATAGCCCAAAACCCCCCAAAATGACCCCATTTTGGAAAGTAGACAACCCAAGCTATTTGCTGAGAGGCATAGTGAGTCCATGGAATATTTTATATTTTGCCACAAGTTCCGGGAAATATATATTTTTTTTTACAAAAAGTTGTCACTAAATCATATATTGCTCACACATGCCATGGGTATATGTGAAATGACACCCCAAAATACATTATGCTGCTTCTGAGTACAGGGATACCCCATGTGTGAAACTTTTTTGCAGTCTAGCCGAGTACAGGACCCCGAAAACCAATCCCCACTTTCAGGCTTTCCAAGGGCATAAATTGTTGATTTCACTCCCGACTACCTATCACAGTTTCGGAGGCCATGAAATGCCAAGACAGCACAAACCCGCCCCCCCTCAAGTGACCCCTTTTCGCAAAGTAGACACGCTAAGCTATTTGCAGAGAGGCATGTTGAGTGTTTTGCAGATCTCACTTTTTGTCACAAAGTTTTGGAAATTGAAAAAAGAGGGGGGAAAAAAAAAAGCATTTTACTGTTTTTTTTTCTTAATTTTCCCAAAAAAATGAGAGCTGAAAAATACTCACCATGCCTCTCAGCAAATAGATTGGAGTGTCTACTTTGCAAAATGGGGTAATTTTGGGGGGGGGGGGGGGGGGGTTGTGCCATCTTGGCATTTCATGGCCTTCAAAAGTGTGATAGGCAGTAAGGAGTGAGATCAAAAATTTACGCCCTTAGAAAGCCGGAAGGTGTGGATTGGTTTTCGGGGTCCTGTACGCGGCTAGACAGCAAAAAAGTCTCACACATGGGGTATCCCTGTACTCAGGAGAAGTAGCAGAATGTATTTTGGGGTGTCATTTCACATATACCCATGGCATGTGTGGGCAATATATCATTTACTGACAACTTTGTGTAAAAAAAAAAAAAAATATGAATTTTCCCAAAACTTGTGGCAAAATATAAACTATTCCATGGACTCACCATGCCTCTCAGCTAATAGATTGGAGTTTCTACTTTGCAAAATGGAGTCATTTGGGGGGGGGGGTTGTTCTATCTTGAAATTTCAGGGCCTCTGAAACTGTGACAGGTAGTGCAGAGGTAAAATAAGCAATTTACGCCATTAGAAAACCTGAAGATGGGGATTGGTTTTCAGGGTCCCGTACACAGCTAGGCTCCAAAAAAGTCTCACACATGTGGTATCCCTGTACTCAGGAGAAGCAGCAGAATGTATTTTGGGATGTCATTTCCCATATACCCATGGCATGCGTGAGCAATATATCATTTAGTGACAACTTTCTGTAAAAAAAAAAAAAAACAACAAAAAAAAAAACAAAAAAAAACCAAATTGTCACCTTCCCGAATTTTAGGGCAAAATATAAAATACTCCATGGACTCAATATGCCTCTCAGCAAATAGCTTTGGGTGTCTACAAAAAGGGGTCATTTGGGGGGGTGTTTGAACTGTCCCAGAATTTTATGCTCAATCTTAGCCACACATCACCCACTCTTCTAACCACTTGAAAACCAAGCCTTTTCTGTGACTTTGTTTACATGAAAAAATATTTTTTTTTTTTACTATAAAATTACTTTGAGCCTCCAAACATTCTATATTTATTTAAAGCAGA
The DNA here is from genome assembly GCF_965119305.1 of Pelophylax lessonae. Taxonomy (NCBI): domain Eukaryota; kingdom Metazoa; phylum Chordata; class Amphibia; order Anura; family Ranidae; genus Pelophylax; species Pelophylax lessonae. Next base: position 657,300,982 of record NC_138769.1, on the reverse strand, counting down.
GGCCCTATAGAACAAAATGGTGGATGTTGCAAATTTTTTTGTCACACGGTATTAGCGCACAGATTTTCCAAACGCAATTTCTGCAAAAAAATTGAATTTTTGTGAGAACTTACCGTAAAACTCTTTTCTCTGAGTCCTTTGACAGTCGCCGCCCACTCATTCATTCTGCACGTCTGGGTATTGGCCTTCTCCGCAGGAGTAAGGTAGGCATAAGATTTTGTTAGAATAATCACAAAACCTTTGTATAGACACACCTACAGGGGGCTGTCCTTCTGGTCAATACCCCCAGCTAGCCTCATTCCCAATTCAGTTTGGTAGCAAGCAGTACAGAGATCCATGAACCCCAAAAGAGGGGCGGCGACTGTCAGAGGACTCAGAGAAAAGAATTTTATGGTAAGTTCTTACAAAAATTCTATTTTCTCTTACGTCCTCTGACAGTCGCCGCCCACTCATTCATTCTGCAGGTCTGGGACGTCCCAAAGCAGTGTAGATGTGAGGGGTGTGAAAACGCAACCGTCAAAGAGGCAACGCAGCACCCAGGTCAGAGAAAATAATCTTTTCTTATCCAGAAAAAACTGGGCAACAAAAAGCTCAACAGGAGCGAACCCAGGAAAAACAAACAAGAAAGAAAAAACCCCAACAGGAGGAGACAGGCAAAAAACTACCCTGTCTCCCCTAAGGCATTGCCGCACTCAAAACTTTGCGGCCAAAAGAGGCGTCCGCTGATGCCAATACATCAAGTTTGTAAAACTTTGTAAAGGTATGCACGGACGACCAGGTCGCCGCTTTGCACACCTGAGTCACCGACGCCTGATGGCGGAAGGCCCAAGACGCACTAATCGCTCTGGTAGAGTGCGCTGTGACAGGGAAAGGATTACCTAATCCCTAATCGAATAGGCCTGCACAATCGTCTGTCTGATCCATTTTGAAATGGTTGCCGCAGACGCAGCCGTACCCTTCCGGGGTCCCTTTGGGAAGGACAAAAAGACAATCCGACTTCCTCAAAGGATTCAGTAGACGACAGGTAGACCCTGATCGCCCAGACCACATCTAAGGAATGCAAAGCAAACTCCTTAGGATGCTTAGGCTTCGCACACAGCGAAGGCAAGACAATGTCCTCATTGAGGTGGAAGTCTGAAACCACCTTCGGAAGGAAGGACTGATGAGGTCGCAAGACCACTGTATCCCTATGAACAACCAGATAGGGGGAGTGGCAAGATAGGGCCGCCAACTCCGAAACTCTGCGAGCAGATGTGATCGCCACCAGAAAGGCAACTTTTCATGACAGCATAGGCAGAGGAATCTCACGGATGTTCTCAAAAGGAGGACGTTGTAAAACGGACAGAACCAAATTCAGGTCCCAAGGGGGCCAGGGTGCCCTCCTAGGGGGAGCCAGATGGCGTACCCCTTGAATAAAGGTGCGGATCAAGGAATTTGACGCCAGTGGACGCTGAAACAGAATGGCCAGCGCAGACAATTGGCCCTTAATCGTGGTCAGCACAAGACGCTGATCCACACCGGTTTGCAGGAAAGCCAACACCCTCGCCACCGAAAAGGAACGGGGATGGAAACCCTGCAACTCACACCAGGCGAAATAAGCCTTCCGGGTACGATAATAAATCTTACCAGAGGAGGCCTTCCTGGCCTTGAGCAAGGTAGGACTGACTGCCGACGAGAGACCCCTGTCTCTCAAGACTTGGCTTTCAACAGCCACGCCATCAAAGCCAGCGACTGTAAAGCAGGATGGAAGATCGGCCCCTGAGACAAAAGATTGTCTCGAAGTGGAAGCTCGATAACCATTTGCATGATGTCCGCGTACCAAGACCGACACGGCCAGTCTGGGGCCACCAGAATCACCAACCTCGGTTCCAAGACCAACCTGTGGAGGAATCTGGACAACAACTGAATCGGGGGAAAGGCATAAAACAGTCGATACCGATGCCAAAGTACCACCAATCTTGTCCGAAGCGTCCGCCAGAGGGTCACGTGTTCGTGCCACGAACCTTTCCACCTTTTTGTTGAGACGAGATGCGAACAGATCCACATCCGGGGATCCCCACCGCACACACAGCATCTGAAACACCTACGGGTGTAGGGACCATTCCCCCTGGTCCAGGGTCTGGCGACTCAGATAGTCCACCTGCCAGTTCTCCACACCTGGAATGTGAACTACCTAAATCGCCGGGACTTGCGTCTCGGCCCAGGACAGAATCTCAGCCACTTCCTTGGCCGCCTGGGCACTCCTGGTGCCCCCTTGGTGATTGATGTAAGCCACAGCAGTTGCGTTGTCCGTCTGTTCACGCACTTGGCAGCCCTGAAGCCGAGCCGACCAACGGAGCAAACAGAGCCTGATTGCCCGCAGTTCCAAGACATTTATCTGCAGGGAGTACTCCCCCTCCGAGCAAGTTCCCTGGGCACACAACTTGCCCAGGACTCCACCCCAGCCCGACAGGCTGGCGTCCGTGGTGACCACAGTCCACAGCAACGGCCAGAAGGACTTGTGGGCTCAAAGAAATCCTCCTTTCCAAAGACTGAGGATGTCCGTCCCACTTGACTAGAATCTCCGCTTGAAGCGATCTCGTGTGAAACTGCGCAAATGGGATTGCCTCAAAAGCTGACACCATCAGGCCCAGGGACCGCATGCAGGTCCGAAGTGAGGAGAGCTCGTTGTCGCTGAGAGACCTGACCTCGTCCTGCAGGATCCGGAGCTTGTCCTCCAAAGAAAGACCTTTGCCTGGGCGGAGCCCCGAATCATCCCCAGGTAGGAGAGACGAACCTAAGGGGACAAAGTCGACTTCTGAAAATTGATGGTCCATCCGAAATCCTAGTGCGGCTGAACTGTGATCGACAGATCGCGCAACAGGGTGGCAGTGGAACTCGACCTTAACAGGAGATCGTCCAGATAACCGAGAATTGCAATCCCCTGTACCCATAACAAGGCTAGAACAGGAGCCAACACCTTGGTAAACACCCTTGGAGCCGAAGCTAGACCGAAAGGCAACGCCACGAACTGATAATGCTCCTCCGCGATTGCGAAGCGGAGGTACCTCTGATGACCCTCGTAGATAGGGATGTGTAAATATGCATCCTTTAGATCGATGGAGGCAAAGAAATCCCCTGGACTCAGGGATGCCACCACCGACCGGAGGGACTCCATCAGAAACTTCTGAACCCACACAAAGCGGTTTAGGGACTTTAAGTCCAGAATCGGACGCACTTTGCACTCCTTTCTGGGCACTGAACAGATTGGAGTAAAAACCCCGAAACCTGTCCCGCTATGGAACCGGGACGACCACTCCTTGGGCAAGGAGGTCCTGAACCGCCCGGTGGAGATCCCGGAAACGATCGGGAGTTAAATGAAGATTTGAGGGAAAGAACCTGTCTGCGGGGCGAGACCGGAATTAGATCTTGTACCCTGAGCGAATGAGTTCTTGAACCCACCTGTCCTGAACCTTGGACAGCCAGGGCTGGGGAACACAACACAGATGTCCCCCCACCCCTGAGACGGGTGAGGGCGTCCCTTCAGGACGAGGTGGACTGGGTTGCTGTGCCAGTGTGGCCGCCTTTGGACTTACCCGCCCATGGCGTCTTCTGGCCACCAGAGGCCTTGAAGGACTTCCCCTTTTCCTGTGTCCTGAAGGCACGAAAGGACCTCTGGTTAGGTTTAAAAGAGGGACCCCACTTGGCGCGGGACGATTTCCCCCTAGCCACCTGGGGCAAAAGAGTGCCCTTACCCCCAGTGAGCCCTTTGATCAGTTCATCCAGAGAGTCCCCAAAAAGATGACTCCCCGCAAAAGGGATGTCAGTCACTGTCTTTTTTGAAGACTGGCCAGCCGACCAGCTTTTCAACCAAGTAATGCGGCAGATTGGAACCGTGACCGCCGACAGCCGTGCGACTAAGGGAGCCTCATCCAAGGCCGACTCACACAAGTACAGCACAGCCTGGGCCATTTGATCCACCATCTCCAGCGCAGCAGAAGAGGCGGATTCAGCAATTAGAGTGCGCCTAAGTGTCTTGGCCCACTCTGCAACAGCCTGAGAGACCATTACCAAAGCGAACACGGGTTTCAGCAAGGAACCCGCTACTAGATAGATGTGGCGGGAAAGTGTCTCCACCCGCCTGTCCGCCGGGTCTTTAAACACCGGGGAATCCTCTACGGGCATTAAAAATTGATTTTTGTAAGATCTTACCGTAAAATCCTTTTCTCTTAAGCTCATTGACAGACGCAGTCCTCTTTGATTAATATCAAATTGGGTTATACTGCCCTCTACAGGAGTAGGACACTAGGCAGAAGAAAACGTTCTGGCCACACCTTAGGGGCAGTCCCAGAGGGTATATCCTCTCACTTCCTGCTACAGGATGTCAGTTATGTCACAAAGCAGTGTCAGAGAATTTAACCCAACCCAACTCAAAAATAGAGGGGCCGGTACTGCGTCTGTCAATGAGCTTAAGAGAAAAGGATTTTACAGTAAGATCTTACAAAAATCCATTTTTCTCTGTCGCTCATTGACAGACGCAGTCCTCTTTGAGTAATATCAAATTGGGACGTCCCAAAGCAGTGCCACAAATGAGGGGTGGGATAACGGAAATCAAAATCCAATCCAGAAGGCCCAACCGGAGCCAACCAGAAGCATTAAGGACTCATCGAGCAAAAAGATGAGACCCAAGTGAAAAACCCAACAAACCCTCGAGGTAGACCAACGGTCTCCTCAAACAGCGGCCTGCAGGAACCTTGCGGCCAAAAGAGGCATCCGCCGATGCCAGCACATCAACCTTATACAATTTTGTAAAGGTATGAACCGACGACCAGGTAGTCGCCTTGCAAACCTGAACGACTGACGCCAGATGGCGGAAGGCCCAGGAAGCGCCCGAGTGGAGTGCGCCTTAACAGGGAACGGAGGAATCCGACCCTTAATAGAATAAGCCTGTACCACCGTCTGTCTGATCCATCTAGAGATGGTCGCGGCAGAAGCAGGCAACCCCTTTCTAGGGCATCCGTGATCACAAAAAGTGAATTTGTCTTCCGAAACGAGTTCGTAGTAGTCAAGTGTACCCTGATCGCCCGAACCACATCCAGGGAGTGTAATGCAAACTCCCAAGGATGACTGGGCTTAGGACACAGGGAAGGTAACCCAATATCCTCATTCAGATGAAACTCTGAAACCACTTTAGGAAGGAAGGATGGATCGGACGAAGAACCACCTTATCCTTATGAACCACCAGATATGGGGAACGGCAGGATAATGCCGCCAGTTCTGACACCCTGCGTGCAGAAGTGATAGCCACCAGAAAGGCCACCTTCTGGGATAAAGTAAGCGAGGGAATCTCCCTGATATTTTCAAAGGGAGGTTTCTGAAGAACCGACAGCCAGCCCAAATTAAGATCCCAGGGCGGCAAGGGTGCGCGCACCGGCGGAGCCAGGTGCCGCACTCCCTGGATGAAACTCCGCATCAAGGAATGAGTAGCCAGAGGCTTCTGAAAGAAGATTGCTAATGCTGAAACCTGACCCATGATAGTGCTCAAGGACAGTTTCTGCTCAACCCCCTTTTGCAGAAAAGCCAATATTCGGGCCACCGAGTAAGAACGTGGAGGGAACCCAAGGGATTCACACCACGCGATATAAGACTTCCATGTGCGATGATAGACTTTTCTGGAAGTCGCTTTCCTCGCTTTACTTAAGAGTAGGAATAACTGAAGCTGACAAACCCTTGTCCTTCAGCACCTGGGTCTCAACGGCCAGGCCGTTAAGCCAGCGATCGTAAAACAGCATGGAAGATCGGTCCCTGAGACAGCAGATCCTTCCTGAGAGGAAGTTGCCAAGGGACGTCCGTGACCAGCCTGACCAGGTCAGCGTACCAGGCCCGACGGGGCCAATCCGAAGTCACAGGGATGACTGGAATTCCCTCCACCTCTATCCTGCGAAGAAGTTTCGACCGCAACTTGAGAGGAGGGAAGGCATACAGTAGCTGGTACTGCCCCCACAGGGCGACCAGCGCGTCTGCTAGAGGATCGCGGGAGCGAACTACAAACCTCCGCACCTTCCTGTTGAGTCGAGATGCCAACAGATCTATATCCGGGGTGCCCCAATGAAGGCACAATAGGTGAAATACCTCTGGATGAAGAGACCATTCCCCTTGATCCACAATCTGACGGCTGAGAAAATCTGCCTGCCAATTTTCCACCCCCGGAATGAATACCGCGGAGAGAGCTGGAACAAATCGTTCCGCCCAATGAAGGATGCCGGCCACTTCTATGGCCGTCAGGTCACTCTTGGTGCCCCCCTGGTGATTGACGTAAGCCACTGCCGTGGCATTGTCCGACTGAATCCGCACCGGGCTGCCCCGGAGCTGCTTGGTCCAGTGAATCAGACAAAATCTGATCGCTCTCTGTTCCAATACATTATCGGTAACCTGGATTCTTCCAGGGACCAGGGCCTTTGAGCAGATAGTCTGCCGAGAACCCCACCCGGATAGTCTGGCATCCGTGGTGACAATAGTCCAATAGATTGGACGAAATGACTTCCCCTGACTGAGCATTGGTGATCGAACCCACCAAACCAGAGATTCCCTGGTTCGTTCGCTCAGCCGGATCCGAATGTCCAGGGAATCGGGATTCCGGTTCCATTTGAGAAGAATCTCCTTTTGGAGAATTCGGGTATGAGACTGGGCAAACGGTACTGCCTCGAAGGAGGGCACCATTAGTCCCAGAACCCTCATGCAAATCTGAAGGGAAGGCTAGTTGACAGACAATCACAACTGAGTCGTCGACTGTTCCAAAGAGACCGTGGTGATCTCCAAGTTTGGCAACAGAGCCTAAGGAGACTCTGCACAGACAAGAAGGTCGTCCAGGTAGCCTAGAACCGACATGCCTCGCTGTCGCAACAGCGTCAAATTCGGGGTTAAAACACTTTTGTGAAGACCCGGGGAGCAGAGGCGAGACCAAGGGGTAACGCCACAACTGATAATGGTTCTCTCCCACAGCAAAGCGAAGGAACGCTGATGTCCTGCATGAATGGGAATGTGAAGATAGGTATCTTTGATGTCTATGGACGCCAAACTATCCATCTGATGCAGGGAGGCCACCACTGTGCGAATGGACTCCCTTTTGAATTTTTGCACCCGGACAAAATAATTGAGGGCCCTCAAGTCCGGAATTGGACGCAGCTTGCCCTCTTTCCTGGGTACTGTGAACAGGTTCGAGTAGAATCCCTGAAACTTTTTCCCCCCAAGGGATCGGACCACTCCTTGCCCAGCAGAGCCTTTAAGCGATCCGGGGATAGTCGTATGTAGGAAGGGGAGAATCGCACCGGTGGAAATGATCGAAAACTCGATCTTGTATCCTGCCCGTATGACCTCGCGAACCTATTTGTCTGGATTTCTGGAAAGCCACGGGTCCGGAAACCGGTGAAGACGTCCCCCCACCCCAGATATGGGTGGGGGTGCCCCTTCAGGCTGCGTGGTCTTATCTTCAGGTCTGCAAAGACCGAATCTTTGTTACCCGACCAGCATTAAGCCTACAGCACCTGGTATTCCCAGGCAGTTTCTCATACAGGTACTAAACAGGCCCAACCCTGTTTAGCTTCCCAGATCAGACGAGATCGGGCGCATTCAAGGTGATGCGGCCGTAGGCCCCTTTGAAACCCCTATGGGGTCTTTGGAGGAGCTCGCCTTATCACTCGCCTTAGAGGAACGAAACAATTTTTTATGAACAGAAAAAGAAGGTCCCCGTCTGCGACGAGGTCTCTTACCTTTCGTAGCCTGTGGTAGAAAGGTGCTCTTGCCTCCAATGAGACCCTTGTTAATTTTAACCAAGGTAGCACCAAACAGGCGATCCCTTTGAAAAGGGGGATCAGCCAAAAGCTCTTTTTGGAAGCTTAATACGCCGACCAGCACTTTAACCATAACATGCGCCGAAGGGCCCCGCCGAGATCGATACACGCCCCAGCAATGAAGCGGTGTCCAGGGCGGCGTCACAGACAAGCTGTAGCGCTTGTATCATCTGCTCCAGCAAATCCGATACTGCCGGGGGGAGACTTCTCCCCCCCAGATCTCGGCGTAACAACTTGGTCCACTCTGTCAATGTTTGTACAACCAGAGCAATGGTGAACACTGGCCTAAAGGCTGACCCTATCAGGGTAAATATCGAGCGGGATAAAAGATTCCGCCTTACGGTCCACTGGATCCCGAAAAGACGGAGCATCCTCCAACGGGATAACAGTAGCTTTATTTAGTCTGGAAACCGGCGAATCCACCGATGGTGGTACCGTCCATTTATTAAGGAGAGATTTTTCAAACGGATAGCGTCTAGCAATGCGTTTGGAAATACCAGGGGTTCGTTTTGGACGGACCCATTCTTCCTTAATTATATCTTGAAAACATTTGGGCAAAGGAAACACCTTTGCCCTCTTGGTAGGCTTGCGAGTACCAAAGGCAATTTCAGTATCAACTGCTTCCGTAGGTACAAGTTCAAGTCTTAAGGTTTCCCGCACAGACACAATCAGTGCATCGACTAGCGCTTCATCTTGCGCTATAGCGGAGGGAGAGATGTCCTCCTCACTCTCCGAGTAGATGGGACATGAGACACTAGCCTCAGAAGGGGGGCCTGCAGCTGCTGTGACAGGCTCAGAATCTGTATCTGAAATGTCAGATGAAATAGGAGTAGGCGGGGGTCGCTTCTTTGCGCCCCGTCCCTGACAGGCCACCTCCACCCGGGATACAAAAGACTCCAAAACCGCTGACAATGCATCAATAGTAAATGGGGAACTGGAGGGTCACCTCGAAGGGATCAGGTGGGGATACATGTGCGGCAGGGTCCATGATTAATCCAAGAACACTTGCCAGCAAATAAGAATTGAAAAAGAAAAAAAGCTTTTTTTTTTTTTGTAATCCCCCAGCGCCCCTCAGTGTTACCTGCTTCGGACCCCCACAGAGAGAGAGAGAGACCCCAAGGGCTCACTACCTGATGCCGAACTGCTCTCAGCGCTGTCCTTTACAGAACAGGAAGTTTTGTGGATCGTTTTCCCGGGTAAAGGAGGCGGCTCCGCCCCTTTACATGCCTTCCGGCACTCCCACTGCTACTCCTCGGGTAGCTGGGTGTATCCAAAATGGCCTCCCCCATGCAGGAGACACCAGGCTACGCCAAAATGGCGGCCCCGCGCGGCCTGCGGGAGATGGCGGCGGCCTGCGGACGGCCTGTGGAAGGATGGCGGCGGCCTGCAGAATCCGTGCGGCCTGCGGATTCCGTGCGGCCGGCGGGAGGATGGTGGCGGCCTGCGGGAGGATGGCGGTAGTCCATGAAGCTGCATCACTAGCATTAGGTAGGTGCTTGATCATATCACCCTCTCTTACATGACTACTTCAAACAGTAACGCCAGCGGCGCCCTGTCCCCATCCCGGACTGCTCTCAGTCATGGGTCCTCCTTTTACAGCGCCAGTTCTTTACAGTTAATATCAGATAGTCAGCTCCCAAACCAAGCCTCCTGGAGTGGTATCTCTTTTTTCACCAAATCACACTATCAAGAGGGAGATTTGTGAGGCATGTCATAGGATAGAGGGGGAACCCAGGATCAAGAGGGTCTGACCATCCACAGAGGGGCCCGTATCCATTCCCAAAACCCGACAGGGGAGAGGGGGAATATTCTACTCACCATACCGGAACAGGCGGGCACCCACTCCTAACAGAACCCCTCTCCACCGAGGTGGGGGGGCTGTCGACCAAAACGGACGCCGCGACTCAGTTTCTGACTGGTCGTAGGCGTCCTGGCGAGACGTTTAACTCGCAGGGCCAGTCCCCATCCAGTGGGACTATGTCGCAGGCCGACCCAGCGCGGAGCTAGGGCCTGCACGCGCTCGTAGGCTGACTGGGGTGACCACTGGATCTCAACATCCAGCCCATCGCCCAGCTCCAGCATAATTGTTTAAATGTTTCGCGGCCGATCCAGCGCGGAGCTGGAATCTGCACGCGCTTGTAGGCCGGCTGGGGTGACCACTGGACCTCAACATCCAGCCCGTCGCCCAGATCCGGCATAATTGCTTGAAGATCTCACAGGAACAACTGGAGAAAAAAAGCTAACTAAAAAGAATTTATCTAAAAAATCTTGCCAGGACCAAAGATCCCAGCAAGGAACTTAGGTCCTTACTCCTGACTAGACAGGAAAAAAACTGACATCCTGTAGCAGGAAGTGAGAGGATATACCCTCTGGGACTGCCCCTAAGGTGTGGCCAGAACGTTTTCTTCTGCCTAGTGTCCTACTCCTGTAGAGGGCAGTATAACCCAATTTGATATTAATCAAAGAGGACTGCGTCTGTCAATGAGCGACAGAGAAAGTGGCTTTATTTAACCTGGACACAGTGTGGTCTACCTTAGGAGCCACAGTCCAGCGAGAATCCATCGGATCCGCAAAGGGATAACGGTACTGAAATCTCTTGGGCACCACAAACATATGTTGGATACTGCGCCATTGGTCATTCACTGTTTCGTGAAACTCCTCGGGACAAGGGAAAATCTGACCCGATTTTTGGGCTTTGCGGGTCCCGAAGGAAACACGCTTACCCGACAGAGGGGGCTCATCATCCAAATTTAACGTTTCCTTAACAGAGCTGATAAGCGCGTCCACTACAGCGTGGTCCCGCGCTGACCCAGAGGACGAATCCTCCTCCTCCACAACCAACTGAGAGGACAGGGACCCCTCAGGGGGGACGTTGTCCGTGGCAACCAAATCTGGCTCTGAATCAGAAGACTGAGAGGGCATAGGCCATTTTTTAGAAACCGGGTCAGACATCAGCAAATCCACTTTTGACGCTAAAGTCGCAAGTGCAGCAGATAGAGAGGCTATGGAAGCGGATTCAGGAATACCTGAACCATCCACCAGGTCTGTGGGGAATTTGCTATCCTGGGACTCCATAATAGCAATATACAATTTAAATGACGCAGGCCCTTTAAATCGGTGATTGCCACGGCCCGCACCGCAAATGGAGACCCTGTCCCTTGCTACAGGAATCCGGAAAAATTAGTGCTAGCAGGAATCCTGGCCAGAGGAAACAGTAAAACACCCCCACAGTGTGTTATACTTGCCTGCGCTGCTGAGGAGCTGAAGGGAGGAAGTGACCTCATGCCCCTAGAGGCAAAGCCAGCCCTGAGCCACAAGAAAATGGTTGCCAATAGAAGTCAATGGGGAGAAAATGGCCGCTGCCCACAAAGGACATCATGCCCACACTAAAGATGGCGCTCGATCGGCGCCAAAAGGATGACAGAAAATTGCTGCTGCCCACACTATGAGGCCGAACAGCCTGCCCACACAACCAAAATGGCGGCCGCACGGAGTAGCGCCATTTGCAGCCCCAAACCATGCACTGGCCCCCCACAGAGCATCACAAGCACCCCTGGGACGTAGGAGACCCCCACACTCCCCACACAGCGGTTAAACCGCGACAACGCCCCCACAGGGACAGGGAAGGGAAACACAGGAGCCGCACCTACAGCGAGGAGGGGGATATCACAGAACCCATACCTGAACTGTCATCCCCAAAACAGAGGGCCCACATACACACCCCAACAACATGGTCCAGAGACAGAGGAGTAGTAATAGTACTCACCAGTCCAGCGAACGTGGGCACCGCTCTGAGACAGGAAACCTCCCACCCTGAGTGGGGGTGCCGTCAGCCGAGGGGGGCCCTAGCAACACGCGGGCGTACCACAGTTGAGACATCCCAGCGAAGATAGCAACTTCGCAGGCTCATCCCTGATTACTCGTGCTAGCCACCGCACCAGCTTCAACTGCACTTATGGGACTCGCCCCATCACCAAGTGTTACTGCAGTGCTGGTTGTACTAGGTCCAGGGTGTAATAGGCCGCTGGCGCTTGCCAGGCCGCCAGAAGGATGAGCGGCACTAGTACCGACACTCTGTCCATACGAGCAACCTGCGATTCCTGCATCTCAACAACTCCAGAATGGGGTCGGGTACACCTGGGTATAACAGGGACCCATCTGTCGTCGGAGCTATCTGTCAGGGAGCCGCTGCTGTCATCAGCTTCGTATACTGTCCCTGGTCCTGCCAGTGAGGCTTCCCCATCCCTCTCATCTGACATGGTCAGTATACTGTAAGCCTCTGCACTACTGTACCCACGTTTGGACATTTTGGTAACTAAATTTACCGGTACAGTAGTGCGACTCACAGGTAATAAAAGCACCTGGTTGTCAAGGACTATTTCAACCGCTACCAAAAAAAAACTGCTAATGCTAGCAGGGATCAGGCCTGACTCTGCTAATACAGCGGTTTTGTGTGTTGTGTTTTTTGTAAGTGACAGTAATCTATTGATTACTACACTTGCCTGGGTGGGGTGGGCTGAGGGGTTAAACGCAGGTGCTGGCAGGAATCAGTGCTGATCGTGCAAACACCGCGTTTTGGAAACCCTAACAATGGGGACGCTAGTATAGTTCTGATCAGATCAGATATTGATCTGTTCAAACACTATACTAGTAATGGAAGTGTGTGTGTGTGTGTGTGTGTGTGTGTGTGTGTGTGTGTGTGTGTGTGTGTGTGTGTGTGTGTGTGTGTGTGTGTGGTAATCAAGGGGTTATTTCTAACTATGCGCCAGGGATCTGTGCTATTTTAGACTGACACTAACACTAGCTAATGTCACCTGTGTCACTAATAATAGTGATCAGAAAAAAAACTGTACACTATAAAAAGTGACACTGTGACAGGGCAATTAAGGGGTTAACTGGGGGTGATCAGGGGGTTAAATCTTTATTGTGGGGGGGGGGGGGTGGCAGGGACCCTAAATCTCCTTGGGACAGAAACGAACTCGCTGGCGCTAACAAGTCACAATCACACTAATAAAAAATACAATAAAACACTATATTATGTGTGTATTAGTGTGCAATGTGACAGGGGTTAACTGGATGTGATCAGGGGGGGGATCAGGGGGTGAAATCTTTATTGGGAGGGGGTGGCGGGTATCCTAAGTATAGAACGGCGGCAAGCGCTAAACCTGGTCACAAGTCACACTTATACGGGTATATAGAAAATGCTATATACCGTATACAGTGTGTTGTGACAGGGAGTGTAGGGGTGATCAGGGGGTTCAATCTTTATTGGGGGTGGATGGTGGGGACCCTAAACCTCCTTGGGACAGAAACTAACTCGCTAGAGCTAACTCAAGTCCCAATCACACTAATAGAAAATACAGTAAAACACTATATTACTTGTTTATTAGTGTGCAATGTGACAGGAGGAAGGGGTTAACTGGGGGTGATCAGGGGGTTAAATCTTTATTGGGGGGGGGGGTGGCGGGTATCCTAAGGATAAAAGGAATGACCGCAAGTGCTAAACCTGGTTACAAGTCACACTTATACGGGTATATAGGAAAATGCTATATACTGTATACAGTGTGTGTTGTGACAGGGGGTGTAGGTGCGATCAGGGGGTTAAATCTTTATTGGGTGGGTGGCAGGGACCCTAAACCCCCTTGGGACAGAAACTAACTCGCTAGCGCTAACTCAAGTCACAATCACACTAATAGAAAATACAGAAAAACAGTATTACTTGTTTATTAGTGTGCAATGTGATCAGGGGGTTAAAATCTTTATTGGGAGGGGGGGGGGGGGGAGATATCCTAAGTGTAAAAGGAACGGCCGCAAGCGCTACACCTGGTCACAAATCACACTTATAGAGGTATATAGGAAAATGCTATATACAGTGTGTGTTGTGACAGGGGGTGTAGGGGTTAACTGGGGGGGGGCGATCGGGGGTGAAATGTGCCTAAGTGTGTGTATGTGTGCTTGGTGCAGTAATCACAGTTAGATGTGCTCTCTCCTCTCGATGAATCCAAAAAGGATCATGGGAGGGGAGAGCAGTTCTTTTCTGAGCCTGTTTACATTACACAGGCTCAGCATAGAATCTGATTTGGCAGGACTGATCAACAGGTTCAGACCAAAAATCATTGGTCTGGACCTGATGACTGAACCCAATCAAGCCATCAGCGGCGACGGGAGTGCACCACAGAGCGGCGGGAATGAGAGACGTAGCCCTACGTTGGTTTGCCTGTAGGGGGCCGACTGCTGCAGTAAATAGTCGTGCGGCGGTCGGCAAATGGTTAATATGGCATAACTAAGTTAGTAAATTCAAGTCTTAAAAAAAAGAAAAAAAAAAACAATTTGGCTTATCTTGACCAGTAAAACTAAAATCAGGGTAACAGCGTTGCATAGAACTTTAACCACCTCAGCTCTGAAAGGTATTACCCCCTTCATGACTAGGTCTTTTTCTGATATTCAGCACTGCGCTCCTATAACTGGCAATTGCGTTGTCATGCAGCAGTTTACCCAAAATAAAATAAATTTATACCATTTTTTTTTTCACATAGAGCTTTCTTTTGGTGGTATTTGATCACCACTGAGTTTTGTATTTTTTTGCTACATAAAACAGAAAAAGAAAAGAAAAAAAATATTTTCTACTTTCGGTTTAAAAATACATCCAATGAAATCAAACTTCTTCATAAATTTAGGCCAAAATGTATTCTGCTACATGTCTTTGGTAAAAAATCCCAATGGATGTACAGTATATTAATTCCTTTCATTAATATTATAGCGTCTGCAAACTAACTATATTCATTTGAAAATTGGTCAATTCTGGTGTACTGCAGCCTATCTAATTTCTTGAGGCCCTCAAAATGCCAGGACAGTACAAATTCCCTTGAATTACCTCTTTTTGCAAAGTAGACAGTCTGACGCATGGCAAGTTTTTTGAATTTGCAATTTTTTGGAAAATTAAATCTTTTTTTCACATCTTTTTATTTATTTTTTTTTCTTCTACATACTGTCACCAGTGCAGTACAGCGTCATGATGTGACTGGTGTGGCGGTGATCAGTATTTTATTTATTTTTAACACACTCTGGTTGCGGTTACAATGATGGTCATTTGTAACAGCAATGATTTGATGTTTTCAACTTTATGAATGGGTAATTCATGACAGCTGTGATTACTAGTGATCTGGGATTGGCTACAGCTAATCACATGGTTCAGGGTGCTGTGATTGGCTCAGGTACAATGTGATAGATGTTGACCAATCGCAGCATCACTATGCAGAAAAAATAGCCAGGATCCACAATCCGTGGTGTCTGGAACAGGTAGGACGACGTACATGTACATTATCCAGCCTGCCCCTGCAGTAAATGTACTGTGGCAAGTAGTGAAATGGGAACTTGCTCAATTTTATTTAGGGCTTACCACAAGCACAACTACTAATTTATGGACTATGGTTGGGCCATGCTTAGAACATTGATTGCCAATATGAAATCACCCAGCCAGATATTAATCAAACCTGTCTATAAATACAGATGGTAATTTATTTTCATATCAATTGAAGAGAGGGGCTTGTAGAATCATTGTCAATTGTGAATATATTCTGTATAATAAACACAAATTAAATATAACAAAACTATACAAGATTAACAGCTTGCATAAAATGGAAAAAGATGCAAGTGCGTTTGAATTTGTGAGCACTTGTTTACAACACAATAAGAACTACAATAAAAAGGTATACGTGTGTTGCCATTCATTGTGAATTGCACCCAAAAACCCATATGTGAGGTTGATTTACTAAAACAGGAGAGTGCAAAATCTGGTGCAGCTTATAACTTCAGCTTGCTCAATTAAGCTTTGACAAAAAAAAAAAAACTGGAAGCTGATTAGTATTTGGCACTATAGTGTAACACAATGCACAAAATAAACCGCTCTGTGGCTTGCAGAATGCTGTTAAAAAAAAAAAAAAAGTTGTTAAAGTGTGTTTCCAGCCCAGCCCATTTAAAAAGTGTTGTGGTTTGAAAGGGCTTTCAGTAAATGCTAGATGCTTCTCCAGAAAGTCTGTCTACAAAGAAAAAAAAATCTTACCTTGTGCAGGACTACGCTTTTTATTTGCAAGTTCAGGGGAATAGGAACTGTTAAAAAAAAAAAAAAAAAAAATGAAACAAAGCATTAAAAACGCAGATCTGGATTATGTAAGCCTGCTCTTGTACATTGCTTTATCTGAGCAACACAGTGGCTAGGTGGTTATCACTTATGCCTAGCAGCACTAGGGTTGGGTTGCAATCCCAACCACGACACTACCTGCATGGAGTTTGCATGTTCTCCCTGTGCTTACTTGGGCATACTCCAGTTTCCTCCCATACTCCCAACACATGCTGGTAGGTTAATTGGCTCTTATCTAAACTGGCCCTAGTATGTGTATGTATGAATGCGAGTTAGGGACCTCAGATTGTAAGCTCCTTGTCAGTAGGGACTGATGTGAATGTACGTGCATGTGTGTGTAAAGTGCTGTATAAAATGGTGATGGTGGTGGGGTGTGTGTAATATATATTATAATATTTATCTCGATTATACACACACACACACAGTATCTAACAGAAGTGATTACGCTCCTCACATTTTTTGTAAATATTTTATTATATCATTTAACCGCTTGCCGCCCGCCCGCCGTCATATGACGGCGGAGCGGAGCGACCATTATCCTGGGCCGCCGTCATATGACGGCGGCACTTTAAGCAGGGCAGGCGCGTGATCGCGTGCGCTTCGCCCTGCACTGCCGGTGTCGGGGTGTCCCCGGGACACCCCCCCGTCACAGGCAGGGGGGAAACAGCCAATGGGCGTGACTGTTTCCCACGTGATCGGCTGTGTTCCAATGACACAGCCGATCACAATGAAGGCGCCCACAAGATGACCGCGCATGCGCGATCGGGAGCGCGCAGCGCGGTCATGTCGGTGGCACTGTGTTCCGTAGGAACACAGCTGTCACCGGCAGTAGTAAACAGTCACTGACAGTGACTGTTTACTATGTGATCGGCTGTGAATCCATTCACAGCCGATCACAAAATGTAAACAAAGAGCAGTAACTCACTGTTACTAGCTCTTCTCTCCTCATACAGTTTCCAGTGTGAGTAGAGCAGAGCTAGAAACAGTGAGTTACTGCTCTGTACACATGTCACAAAGTAAAAGCACAGAAATAAATGTCCCCACACAGTCCTCAGCCCCCCCCCCCAATGTCACCTGTCACCCAACAGTCACCTCATCAGTGCCCAGAAATTGACACCCATAACGTTCACATGTGAGCGCAGCGATCGCGGGCAGAATCACAGCGATTCTGCCCGCGATCCGGATATCATTGCAAATCGCGGGACGCCTGTGCGTTGCCCGTGATTTGCAATAGCACCCCAAACGCTGTGCGATGTTGCCGCCATTTCCGCCTGCCGAATCGCGGTAACATCGCGCAAACAACGCATGACGCCCAAAAAAGGTACAAGAGTTTCTTTGGGACGTCATGCGTTGTTTGCGCGATGTTACCGCGATTCGGCAGGCGGAAATCGCAGCAACATCGCACAGCGTTTGGGGTGCTATTGCAAATCACGGGCAACGCACAGGCACCCCGCGATTTGCAATGATTTCTGGATCGCGGGCAGAATCGCAGTGATTCTGCCCGCGATCGCTACGCTCACATGTGAACGTAGCCTAAAGTTCACCAGTCACCAGAGACTGCCATCAGTACCGCCGTGCACCATCGCCCGTCACCTGTCACCCATCAGTGACCATCGCCCGTCACCTGTCACCCCATCAATCACCGTCACCTGTCACCCCATCAGTCATCGTCACCTGTCACCCCATCAATCATCGTCACTTGACACCCCATCAGTTATAGTCACTTGTCACCCCATCAATCATCGTCACATGTCACCCCGTCAGTGATTGTCATCTGTCACCCCATCAATCATCGTCACTTGTCACCTCATCAATCATAGTCACCTGTCACCCCATCAGTCATCGTCACCTGTCACCCCATCAGTCATCGTCACCTGTCACCCCATCAGTCATCGTCACCTGTCACCCCATCAGTCATCGTCACCTGTTTGCCATATACATGCAATCACTTACTGACCGCCTAACGACTATTTGCGTCGGCCATTAAAAGCTAAATACTGGGGTTATGGCAGCAGATAGCCCCCATAACCCCGGTATTTTTTGAAACGGCGGGCGGTCGGCTTTCAGATAAGGGTGGTCCCAGTGGCGGATTCGCCGCGGAATTACCCTTACGGTGCAGGGGAAGAGGTGCCCCCCCCCTCCTGCCGCGTCCCAGACGTTTTCCCAGCTTACCGGACCCGACGGCAGCGGGGAAATCTATCCGGTCCCAGATCCTCAGAGACAGGAAGTCGAGTGAGGGCAAGATGGCCCTCACTCGACTCTATGGTCTTGGAGGACCGGAGCTAGGTCAAAAGACGTTGCCTAGCAACCGGTTTAAAGGGCCGCTTTTTTTTTTCCCCCTCTTTCAACAATTTTTTTTTTTTTCTTTTTTAGTGTAGTTGTGAGGTGTGAAGTCTTTTTGACCCCAGATCTCACAATAAAGAGGACCTGTCATGCCTATTTCTATTACAAGGGATGTTTACATTCCTTGTAATAGGAATAAAAATGATCAAAACATTTTTGTTTTTTAAACTGTGTAAAAATAAAAAAATAATAAATAAAATAAATAGGAAAAAAAAAAAATGAAAGCGCCCTGTCCCCGTTAGCTCGCGCGCAGAAGCAAACGCATATGCAAACGGTGTTCAAACCATACATGTGAGGTATCGCCGCGATCGTTAGAGCGAGAGCAATAATTTGAGCCCTAGATCTCCTCTGTAACTCTAAGCTAGTAACCTGCAGAAATTTTTAAAATGTTGCCTATGGGGATTTTTAAGTACCAATGTTTGGCGCCATTCTGTGAGCATGCGCAATTTTGAAGCATGATATGTTGGGTATCTAATTACTCGGCGTAACATGGTCTTTCACATTATGGAAAAAAATTGGGCTAAATTTACTGTTTTCTTATTTTTTAGTTCAAAAAAGTGAATTTTTTTCAAAAAAAAAATCGCATTTGGAAGACTGCGGCGCAAATATGGTGGGATAAAAAATATTGCAACGATCTCCATTTTATTCTCTAGGGTCTCTGCTAAAAAAAAAATATATAATGTTTGGGGGTTCCAAGTAGTTTTCTAGCAAAAAAAATGATTTTAGCTTGTAAACACCAAGTGTCAAAAATAGGCCCAGTCTTAAAGTGGATAAATGGACAACTTTGTGAAAAGTGCTACTTGGATGTTAGGCATATGTATGTGGCCAGGCTGTGAAAAAGTGTTACACATGTGGTATCGCCATACTAAGGAGGAATAGCAGAATGTATTTTGGGGTGCAATTTTTGCTATGTACATGCTATGTGTTAGAAATATTGCATAAATGGACAGCTTTGTGTAAAAAAAATGTTTTCATTTTCTTTCCACATTTTCCAA
This sequence comes from Pelophylax lessonae, assembly GCF_965119305.1. Lineage (NCBI taxonomy): Eukaryota > Metazoa > Chordata > Amphibia > Anura > Ranidae > Pelophylax > Pelophylax lessonae. The sequence continues at coordinate 657,281,675 of NC_138769.1, read as the reverse complement.
AAACTTGTGGAAAAAAATGACATATTCAAAAGACTCATTATGCCTCAAAAATTATACGTTGGGCTGTTTGCTTTCCAAAATGGGGTCATTTTATGGGGGTTTCCATTGTCCTGGTGCTCCAGGGCCTTCAAAAGTGCGATAGGTTGTCAGGAAATTATATGTGTAATTTGTGCTCCTAGAATGCCGGACGGTGCTACTTGGATGTTAGGCCTCTGTATGTGGCCAGGCTGTAAAAAAGTCTCACACATGTGGTATCGCCATACTCAGGAGTAGTAGTACAATGTGTTTTGGGGTGTAGTTGCAAGTATACATGTGCTGTGTGAGAGAAATAACCTGTTAATACGGCAATTTGTAAAAAAAAAAAAAATCTTAATTTTGCAAAGCGTTGTGGGAAAAAATTACAACTTTCAAAAAACTCACCATGCCCCTCATTAAATACCTTGGAATGTCTACTTTCCAAAAAGGGGTCATTTGGGGGGTATTTGTACTTTCCTGACTTTTTAGTGCCTCAAGAAATGAGATAGGCCTTCGGTACATCAGGTGTCATCAAGTGTGATCAATTTTCAATGATTCGCACCATAGCTTGTGGACTCTATAACTTTCACAAAGACCAAATAATATACACTTACTTGGGTTATTTTTACCAAAGATAAGTAGCAGTATAAATTTTGGCCAAAATTTGTGAAGAAAAATGACTAATTAGCAAAATTTTATGACAGAAACAAAGAAAAATGCGGTTTTTCACGATATTTTCAGTCTTTTTTTATTTATAGCACAAAAAATAAAAAACCCAGTAGTGATTAAATACCATCAAAAGAAAGCTCTATTTGTGTGAAAAAAAGGACACAATTTTTGTATGGGTGCAGTGTTGCATGACTGAGTAATTCTCAGTCAAAGTGTGAGAGCGCTGAAAGCTGAAAATCGGTCTGGGCAGGAAGGGGGTGAAAGTGCACTGTAGGCAAGTGGTTAATGTGACAACACTGAAAAAATGACACTTTGCTACAATGTAAAGTAGTGAGTGTACAGCTTGTATATCAGTGTAAATTTGCTGTCCCCTCAAAATAACTCAACACACAGCCATTATTGTCTAAATCGCTGGCATCAAAAGTGAGTACAGCCCTATGTGAAAATGCCCCAAAGTGTCAATATTTTGTGCTGCCACCATTATTTTCCAGCACTGCCTTAACCCTCTTGGACATGGAGTTCACCAGAGCTTCACAGGTTGCCCCTGGAGTCATCCTTGAGGACATCATGGGGCTGGTGGATGTTAGCAGACCTTGCGCTGCTCCACCTTCCGTTTTAAGAATGCCCCACAGATGCTCAATAGGGTTTAGGTCTGAAAACATGCTTGGCCAGTCCCATCACCTTTACCCTCAGCTTCTTTAGCAAGGCAGAGGTCGTCTTGGAGGTGTGTTTGGGGTTGTTATGTTGGAATACTCCCCTGCGGCCTAGTCTCTGAAGGGAGGGGATCATGCTCTGCTTCAGTATGTCACAGTACATGTTGGCATTCATGGTTCCCTCAATGAACTGTAGCTCCCCAGTGCCAGCAGCACTCATTCAGCCCCAGACCAGGACACTCCCACCACCATCTTAACTGTAGGCAAGACACACTTGTCTTTGTACTCTTCACCTGGTGGCTGCCACACACGCGTGAACCCTCCTGAACTGAATAAGTTTATCTTGGTCTCATCAGACCACAGGACATGGTTCCAGTAATCCAGGTCCTTAGTCTGCTTGTCTTCAGCAAACTGTTTTGCGGGCTTTGTGCATCATCTTTAGAAGAGGCTTCCTTCTGGGACAACAGCCCTGCAGACCAATTTGATGCAGTGTGCGGCACATGGTCTGAGCACTGACAGGCTGACCACCCCTCCCCACCCCTTCAACCTCTGCAGCAATGCTGGCAGCACTCATACGTCTATTTTCCAAAGACAGCCTATGGATATGACGCTGCGCATGTGCACTCAACTTCTTTGGTCGACCATGGTGAGGCCTGTTCTGAGTGGAACCTTTTAAACTGTTGTATGATCTTGGCTGCCATGATGCAGCTCAGTTTCAGGGTCTTGGCAATCTTCTTATAGCCTAGGCCATCTTTGTGTAGAGCAACAATTCTTTTTTTTCAGATCCTCAGAGAGTTCTTTGCCATGAGGTGTCATGTTGAACTTCCAGTGACCAGTAGGAGAGAGTGAGAGCGATAACACCAAATTTAACACACCTGCTCCCCATTCACACCTGAGACCTTGTAACACTAACGAGTCACGTGACATCGGGGAGGGAAATGGCTAACTGGGCCCAAGTTGGACATTTTCACTTAGGGGTGTACTCACTTTTGTTGCCAACGGTTTAGACATTAATTGGCTGTGTGTTGAGTTATTTTGAGGGGACAGCAAATTTACACTGTTATACAAGCTGTACACTCACTACTTTACATTGTAGCAAAGTGCCATTTCTTCACTGTTGTCACATGAAAAGATAGAATAAAATATTTACAAAAATGTGGGGGGGGGGGGTGTACTCACTTTTGTGAGATACTTTATATATATTTCCCAATTTTTGGTAAAATCTAAAATATTAGAAACAAACACCCAACATGAAGTCTTAAAACTGAACATGCCTGTGAAACGTCAACACTCAAAATGGTACTCAAAATATTCGATAGGTGACTCTTTAAAAGCTCTTACATGTTATGAATTTGGAGTCAACCCCAAATAATGGTGAAAGAATTATTGCTTTCCCTCTGGAGTGTGCATCGATATGCATGTGTGTAGCACAATCAACGTTCATGTTCACGTTCTTGCGTGGGCACCCCCAGCATGTAAGCGCATGTACATTATTTTCAGAGGAAAGGGACAGCAGAAACCAGAAGTAATAAAAATCATCATCATCACTTTCGGGATCTTACTAGCTAGGAGAGACCCAGCAACACCTGCCACGTGGGACCCGGGCCTGCAGGTTGGAGAGCAGATATTTTTAAGCATGGCAAGAAGTGGTCGCACGGCAGAATGGGAGGGATGAGGGGTGGCACGTCCAGTGGTCTGATTTACACATATCTACAGCAGCCTCGAGTGTGTAAAACTGTCTCTAGGCGAGTCTGCTCTCAGTTTCTGAATTGCTATATACTGTATGTCCTAAAGTTGGGAAATCAGATAGTTTAGGGGCCACACTTTTCAGACGTGTCTTGATGCAGCAATGTAAGTTTACTTGTATTTCCAAAATGTATGTAACAAAATCCTCTATTTTTAACCTGAGAAGCGGATACATTTTAGTTATCTATTTTGCTGGCCAGCTTGAAAGTTTGCTGGGGTACTTTTGTAATATTTTATATAATGGCCTGTCCAAGTGCACCTCTCTGTTTTTTGCTAGTGTCAGACTAATAAGAACATTGCTATATACTGTATGTTCCATAGATGAGAACTCCTATAGATCACATCACAATGTGAGATTCCTGACATGGGTTCAAACACTGCAGCCCCCAAAAGGAATCTCAGTGCTTGAAACAATTCAACAGAGCATTGTGGGTCAGTGTACCGCTGCTCCCATTTTCACATTTGCTAGAACAGCAAAAAAAAAAAAACTTATGTAAATATACCTGTATGCCTCAATAATAATGCTAACTTATTGCTAGGTATAATAATTACTCAGGTGCACCTTACTTAGGGTCATTTTAAAGCTACCTTGTATTGCCAAGAAAAGGCATGCTTTGCAGAATTGATATCTTACCTTGAGTCAGAGATATGATTCCTTGTCCGCTTGAAAAAGATGGAGAAAAAAAGTTTAGTTGTCACCGAGTTAAAAGACATAGAATAAGCATTATTATTTATCATACTTTTTTAATGGGAAGTCCTTTTATAACTGAGGTTTAGAGCATAGAATAGACTACAAATTATGGGGCCCCATAGCAAAACTTTGATGGGAGCCCCGCTGTGACCTTTCAGTGACAATTGTGACAATGCTGTCAATGATCACAGCATACAGTATGCCTAAATAAAGGACAAGTGTCAGCAAATCTGTCATCGTAGTCAGTACACTACTAGGGACCAGTGCTGTGGACAGAAATCATCAGGGAGGAGGGGGCAACAGTGCAGGGAATTTTTACACAGTAGCTCACCGGTCTTCAACAGTTCTAAGTTCAGGCCCTCGGTGTAAATTCTAAATCCCACCACCAGAGTTATCAAGTGCTGAAATAGGTGGTCTAATAGTCAGTAAATAACAAAAAATGAATTTACGCAAAAATATCAACTATCAAGATATTTTATATGGTGACATAGTTGTCTTGGAGACAATTATTTAATAACCATAATAAAAGTGTCCTTAAAACTTTTTTTTTTATTGCAAAACTACAACTACTCAGCTGTCTGATCGAGTTTTAACAGAGGAGAAAATCTGCGAAATTCTCATCCGTCTGTAACCTCCCCTAGGGGAGGGGCTAGGCTACTGTCGGTGGATACAGTATCAGTGAGGACACATTGATACATGTAACAAGAGAGGTATCTTTGAACGAATTGTCCATGATCTCAGTACTCTGGAATTCATTTGTTACAGACTGGTGTGCTTTAGCACCAGCACTATGCAAGTGTTTTTAATCTTTTTAAATAAATAACTTTTTTTTAAAATACGTTATTTGCACTATGGATCTTCCTATTTTTTTCCCCCATGTGAATGGCTGAGCAAATTATCTACTGACTGGGAATTCACACTCTGAAAAAAATCATCCAGGGCTGAGCAGTGGAGTTCCAGGCTGGACATTAAAACGGAGCGTATGATTACATCCCGCAAGGTAAGCACACACCCTTAAGGGGAGCCACAAGAGGGAAGGCAAATCTCCATATAAACTGCTCCATAGTATTGCAGGAACGAACCACCATCTATTCAAGTGTTATTAACACACTGGTGTTTGGAATTCATTATAACCATGGACTTTAACCACTTTACCACCGGAGGATTTTGCTGTCTTACGTCCAGGCCACTTTTTGCGATTCGGCACTGTGCGACTTTAACTGACAATTGCGCGGTCGTGCGACGCCGTACCCAAACGAAAATTACATCCTTTTTTCCCACAAACATAGCTTTATTTTGGTGGAATTTGATCACCTGTGTGATTTTTACTTTTTGCGCTATAAACAAAAAAAAGAGCGCAAATTTTGAAAAAACACAATATTTTTCACATTTTTTTTATATGAAACCCCCCCCCCCCCCCCCCAAAATGTAAAAATCTAAATTTTTTTACATTTTTGGCCAATTTGTTTTCTGCTACCTATGTTTGGTAAAAAAAAAAAAAAATCGCAATAAGCGTATTTTGATTGGTTTGCGCAAAAGTTATTGCGTTTACTAACTAAGGGAAAGATTTCTGTCATTTTTGGTGTTTTTTTTTTTTTAAAGAGTAATGGCGGTGATCTGCGATTTTTTTTGCGGGACTGCGACATTGCGGCGGACAGATCGGATCCTTAACTGACATTTTTTACACTTTTGGGGGTACCAGTGACATTACTACAGTAATCAGTGGTATAAATATGCACTGTTACTGTAAAAATGACACTGGCAGGGAAGGGGTTAATTTTATTGGAGAGGGAGGGGTTAATGTATGCCTGGTGCTTACTAACGTGTGTGGGGGGAGGTGCTGAACCCTGCAATCTGTCACTGTTTGTCACTTAGGAGATCCGCGCCGCTTTGTTTACACAAGAGGGCGGATCTCCAAACTCGATTCCCCGACGATCGGGGAAGAGTGGCGGTGATCACCGCCGCTCCTCCCCTGGCCCGACTCCCGATGTGACTGAAAACAGCGGGAGCGAGCCTCCGGCGGCGTGCGAGCGCCGCCCACAAGGGGAGGAGTCCAGCGACGTAGGTCTACGTCGCTGGACGGCCACTTTGCCGCAGTACAGTCCCAGTGACTGGTCGGCAAGTGCTTAAGACACATATGTAGTATTTTCTGTTTATTGTAATTTATCGCTATCACGGACTTGTAGACATATATTTAAAAAAAAAAAGTTTCTTTTGTTTATCATCTGGATATTTGAGCATGTTTATATTAGTATATTAAGCTGTATATACAGTTATAATTTTTTATTTTAATTTTACAGTCACCAGGATATTTGATATTATTTACAGGACATATTAAATGGTTCACTGATTATTTTCAACACACATCACGGATTTTTATACACATTTAGGTCTCCAGTGATATTGTTTTATGATGTAAATTATTTATTGTTTTCACAATAACACACATTCGGCTTTAATGCGCAGCACTTTTAATTACAATTCATACTTTACATGACTTTTCCACATTATCGGCAAGCGCCATTGTCATTTCAAGACCCTTTTTCTACCCCCAATCAGGAATAGCAACATAGTTGCACACATAGACAGAGATTGGATACATGGTTTCTATCAGTTTCTCATCCCCAATTCGAAGTAGCAACATAGTTGCTGTAAGCTGGGGAACAGGTAGCAGGTGCAAAGCTCCCTGGGATGAGCAGTTTTTCAGGCACAGATACCAAATCCAGTGTGCTAGTGACAAACAGTGCAGTGTTTATTGGTGCTATATACAGGTGCTGTACAGTGCTTTAAGGAAAACAAACAGAAATAATAATAATAAACAAAAGCCTAGCCGTGTCCCGGCACTTACTATACACAATGCAGTCCCTCACTAACTCAGACTGAGCAAGCCTACAGCTTGCCAGCTTCCCAAGACACACACTGACAGTGTTAAGCCCCGTACACACGTACGGATCGTCCGCCGACAGAACGTCCTACAAATGTTCGCGGCTGGCGTGTTTGTTGTTTGTCTGTTGAAAAGTGCTCAAAACTTGCCCAGGACATTTGTCTGCCGACAGAAAATGACGTCACTACGTTCCACGCACGTTCGCCGCTACAAAAGAGGAAGTGAGTGTTTGGCCGTGACCCTTCTGGGCATCTCACGCTGATTTCGGTAGCATTTGTTTGGTTGACGACATTTCGCTATTTTCCGAGACATCGTTCGAGAATTTATTATAGCGACCGTGAATTCGTCCGTTGCTGTCGTTAGTGTTGGAGTTTTGGCTCTGAGACGACGTACGAGCAATAGGAAGAAGAAGCGGACCTCCTGGACGAAAAATTGGTTGCTTAACCGTGATCAATTTTCTCATATGTCCTTGCTGAGGGAGCTCCAGGAAAATAATCCTGATGACTTCAGGAATTATTTGAGGATGACGGATCCCATCTTTCACCGTCTTCTTGCCCTGGTGTCCCCCTATATTCTGAAGCAGGATACTTGTATGCGGCTTGCAATTACTCCTGAGCAAAGGTTAATTGCGACGTTGAGGTATCTTGCAACAGGGAGAAGCCTGCAGGATCTGAAGTTCACCACAGGCATCTCCCCCCAAGCACTTGGAGTCATCATCCCTGAGACCTGCTCTGCCATCATCAAGGTCTTGCAGAAGGATTATATCAAGGTATGTTTGATTTTTTACATTACATTACATGTATTAGTCGTTTCACCCGAATTATGATGTTTTTGGATGTACAGCAATTGATACAGGCCATTATTTGTAAACTACCCTCTGTCCGCATGCACATAGTAGTAAAGATGTAGATTATCTTTAACCATTTGTAAAATTACCCACTAACCACCCCACCATTCTCTCCTATGTGTCCCTAAACGCATTGCCTGTTAACAGTATGTCGAATTTTTCAAATTTTATTGCTTTCCCTCAAACAATTATTCCTTGGCCAATGTTTTATTACCTAGTTTATGATTTATCTAAAATACATCAGTCCATCCATTCCCACCTATGATTGTTTATGTTTATGTAATGATGTTAAAACCTTCACTGACCAGAAGCCCTTATTGATGTATAAATGCCCAGTTTTACTTACCCATCCCCCACCCACATGCTAAATCTCAAAGTCAGCATATACCAAAGCTCAAGCTCAGAGGTCTTCAAACTATGGCCCTCCAGTTGTTCACGAACTACAATTTCCATCATGCCTAGTCATGTCTGTGAATGTCAGAGAATTACAAGGCCTCATGGGATGTGTAGTTCTGCAACAGCTGGAGGGCTGTAGTTTGTAAATCTCAGCTCTAGCTGGTGAGTATAAGGGGCCATACACACTAGAATATTGTCAGAACAATTTATCCTTCCGATTTACCAAAACCAAATAATATGAGGTCCAACAAACACTTTCAAATCCTATGCAATCTGGCAGGCCCTTGCACTACATAGAAAAGGTAAATCTGCACGAAAAAGTCTTCAGAGAATCTTATAGTGTGTATGGCCCTTTACAATATAAGAACAATAGGAGGTTGAAAATAAATGTATGTAGATGTTACATCCCCATATCCAAACCTTTGCCTTCCTGTTGTTTATTTTTTTAACAAGTTGCATAAGCATTTAACAGACAACTGTGTGTGTAATTAATAATGTGATGTGCTCAAGCACTAATTATTTTATTTTTATTTTTTCCCCACAGTTTCCTTCAAACGCAGAGCAATGGCTGGAGATTTCTGATCAATTTCTGGAGAAGTGGAATTTTCCCAATTGTGGGGGTGCTATTGATGGGAAGCACGCCCGCATTGTCCCCCCTCCGAATTCCGGCACATTTTTTTATAATTATAAAGGTTTTTTTAGTATAGTCATGCTAGCCATAGTTAATGCAAACTATGAGTTTCTTTTTTTTGGATATTGGCAAAAATGGCCGCAATTCGGATGGGGGAGTTATTGATCAGACGGAGTTCGCTCGTCGTCTAAAGAACGGCACTCTGAACCTGCCATCCAGGGAGCAAACTGTTGAGGGTATGAGCTTTGTGTTTATCGCAGATGAGGCTTTTGCGCTTGGGGAGCATCTCATGAAGCCCTACCCTCAGAGGAACCTCACCCCAGACCAAAGGATTTACAACTACCGGTTGTCCAGAGCTCGCAGAGTTGTGGAGAATGCCTTCGGGATAATGGCCAACCGGTTCCGGATATTCCTGACGTCCATAAACCTGGCACTGTACAAAGTGGATAATGTGGTCTTGTGTTGCTGCATTTTGCACAACTTCCTACGCAGGAATGCACAAAATTATGTATTGCAGCAACTGGATATTGACCCTGCTATGCCAGGTACAAGTGGAGAGGCCCAACCTTCTAACCAAGTGGAGTCCATGACGTCAATGGAAGTTGGACGGTCAGCATTGGCATCACACAGGGCCCGTCAGATCCGCCAGGAATATCTGGACTATTTCGTGGGGAGAGGAGCTGTGTCCTGGCAGCAATCACTGTCACACACACATTAATCTTGTTAAAGATTTGACACACAAGATAAATGTCAGAGATATCTTATTTTTCAACACATTAAACCAAAATTGCAATGATTCTGTATTGTGGATTCTAATCATTTGGGCACATATGCCAAACACAATTATTTGGGTTAATCATGTGTTATATATGTTATAAGGGTTAATACATTCATCAGTGTGTTTCTTTACTGTAGTCTCTCACCAGCTGATCCAAAGTGATGATGGCCATGTGTTATTTTTGAGCCAGTGGTGTAAATACAAGTGCCTTCTGCACCCCACAAAATTTACACAAACCCTGTCACATTGAGAACTAGGTCACACCCAAGGTTCATCTAATGTCACCTTACATTGGTGGTTCTTGTCCAGAAGTTGCCCATACTATATATTTAATATAATACATTAGGGTATTAACAACGTACCTACACCTGTTATGTTGTGTTCATTTATGACATCCTTCTCACTGCCCACCAATGGTAGGATATGTCAGTGTTATGTGAAACTTGATCATTGTTCATCTCAAAGTGTTATATATATAAGTAATGGAAAGTGAACTAGAGCAACGAACAAGCAATACACTATAGATTACACTGATCTCCCTACACTGATTTCTACTGCCAATATCAATGCCATATTGAATCCTAGGACTGCTAGTACCTTGAGTGTTGAGTCACACTTATGCGATGCGGGAAGTCTGCGACTTTGCATCCTTCCTGCATCGCATAAGGGTGACCCGCCACTTACTTTTTCCACAGGATTGTATTACACAAGTCTGAAGAACTGTGCCATCCAATCCTGATACATCAGAAATAAAGGGTCATATGCGACTTGTGTGCGTGTTCAGTGTGAATGTAGCCATACAAAGTGTATGTCTCAATTCGCACTGCACTCGCACAAAAGTCGCACATGATGCATTTATTCAGCTGCATCAGGATAGGATTGCACAGTCGTTCCCACTTGTATGATCCGATCCTGTATGAAATGTCAGATCGCACTGTGATATGCGTATAAACGGTTGGGATCTTTAACATTTCATTGACACCTCCAGCAACTCGCATATGGCAGTGTCCAAAATGCTTTCATTAACATGTAAATATGGGAATAGGACAGCCATCATACATGTAATGCTTCTTTACACAGCTTTAGATCTCAACCCCCCAACGAAAGTCAAATAAAGAATGGAACACACATTGTTGAATGTACAAAATTTTTTTTAAGAAACATTCACAGGGTTAGGGTTAGGGTGTTTTCAAGTTTTTTTCCCAAACGTGGGTACACTCTTAACAACTGAGTGCCATCAAGATATCATAAAAGATTACAAAACATTTGTAATAAAAGGAACCAATAAAAACATAAAAAATGTATTTAAAACTTTTTAAAATTTGGCAATCATGTCGACAAATCGCGCATTTTTGATTGCAATGCCGTTGCTGTTTCCTTGATTTGCTCGAGGTCTGAGCAACATTGGAGTGCCTCACGTGTTAATTTTGCTAAAGTGCAAGTAGGTAAATCATGATCTGTAAAAAAATATACAACTGAGTCAATGTGAATCACCTACATGAGGTCATAATAGAGAAACATTTGGTGTCCAGGTTATTTTTAATTACTCTCGAGTTAATACCTACCCTGTTCTTATGCTCTTTTGCCCTAGGCTCTTCTTCCTCCTGTCCTCCTCTGATCCTGTTGCTGATGATTCTGCCGGTCTCCTGAGCTTACTATATATTCATTAGGGGTGTGAACGCATGATGACGTCATTGTGAGGGCATGGTCGTAATGTATATATATTAAGCTACAGAGAACAGAGACGGGCAAAATGCACGGCAACAGCATTGGAGGAGGACAGGAGGAAGAAGAAGAGCCTAGGGCAAAAGAGCAGACAACATAAGAGCAGAAGATTGGACAGCAGAAGAGTGGAGAGGAGAAGATCCAAAGAGCAGAGTGGAGAAGACCGGATGAAGATATGTAAGAACATTTCATAAACGTCTCCTGTCGTTATTCACATACACTTCCATTTATGTGGTTAATGTGTAGGGGTACTATGTACCCCATACCCATTCACACAGTGATTGGTGTCCGGGATCTGGGGGCCACCCTTTGTTGAAGGTTGCTTCCAAAGTCCTAGGAACCCCCTGGCCGCATGACCCCCCAAAACCACCAGACAGGGTTGTGGGGATGAGGCCCTTGTCCTCCTCTACATGGGAGCAAGGTGCTTTTGGGTGTGCGGTGCAGAGGCCCCCTGGCCCAAAGCAACAAAACCCCCCCATGTTGAGGGCATGTGTCCTGCTGTGGTCCAGGGGGTGTTTGGTCCGCTTGCTCGTTCTCTTTCCTGGCCTGACAAGCTGCATGCTTGTATAAGGGTCTGGTAGGGGTTTTGGGGGTAACCCACGCTGTCTTTTTGTTGTGGGCATACCCTCAAACTCAATACCACACACAAAAGGCCGGGTTGTGAACTTGGGGGGACACCCACGGTGGGTTATTCAATTTTTTGGTGTAGTTCCCCCTCAAAAATCTTCACAACGCAAGTGGCCCCGCAAGTCAGAGCATCCTGATCCGACTTACGGTGCGACTTCCATTCAAATAAAGAGGCTCCCATAGGGAACTAGTGTTGTCAATTGGAGGCTAAAAATAACACTGATAAAAATCATTCTGAAAAAACCTACGTGGGCACACAACTGGCTCTCTGACACTTGGTCCGGGATCCTCAACATTTTGGGAAGTGGCTTCCACGCTGCTTGGCAAGTTGCCAGGAGATCTGGGTTCTGAGCTGGCTGGGGATGCCACATCCTGGCATGATGCAACATCTGCAATGTAAATTTGTAAGGGAATACAAGAATATAAGGTTAAACAATCATTGCAAATACACATATTTCTATGATCCCACTACACAAAAATCTGTGCCTACCAACCTTCTTGTTGTTCTGGTGTCTGGTCACTTGTTGTCTCCACCAGAATAACCTCAGGCATAATGTCTTCATCTACATAATACAAAACATTGGCCATATCATAAAAGTCACAAGAGGTACATTTGTTAGGACATGGTGCCCTGCTTGATAGCTCTTTTAGTAACACATATGAAGACATGTACATGGTTATCTACGAAAAATATGGTACATTAATGTTTGACAGTGCATAGGAACCAATTACCTTTAGTCGAATCTGTGCCACCATCTGGGCCCATGTCCTCCTCTTCTTCCGCAACTGCAGATGGAGCTGCCAAAACTCTCCTCCTCCTTTCCCATTGTTTGGCACGGAGTTTACGTTTTTCTCCTATTTAAAGGTTTGAATAATAATCTGTGATTAATAGGAATGTTTGCTGAGAAGATTCGTGCAGGAAAGAACGTTCGTTGCAACACAATACATATATTTTTAACTATGGCTTCCTGACTTTTAATGTCATATACTAAAACATCAACAATAGATCGATCTAATCACGACATGATAACTAAAATGAGTAATCTAACTTTTTACATAGACATTATAATCTAGACATGTTAATACAACATACACCAAATTATAAAAACCATATTGCATGATTAAAAAAATAAATAAAAAATAAAACTTACTTTTTTTCAAAATCCGATGGATTTGGGAAAGCTGATCCTGCTCACGGTGTTTCAGGTCGGACCACCGTTTACGAATCTGATCTTTCGATCGCTCCACACCGAATTTTTTTTGCAAACAGGCCACCACCTTATCCATGATGCCATCTTTCCTGGCATTGGGCCGGTCGTAATTAGCCAACTTGCCATCATAGTCCATTTTTTCTAAAATGGAGACCATCTCCACCATTTCTGGCTTTGTCATGGGTGTAGCCCTTGATTTTCGGGTGGCCCAATCACTTCGGCCCACACTAATTGAGCTCCCAGATTGTTGAGACATGGTTCGTAATTAAAAAACGATTGTTCCACTGCCTCAGGTGTGTGTGTCGCATGTAGGCCTGATCTTCGGCACGTACACACCCCTGCACAAGCCCGCCACTGGAGGAGGAGTTGACGCCTGCGCTGTATTTAAAGGACGCCAGATCGTTCGGCCGACGATTCGCTAGCGGACATATCGAGGGTTGGAGCACGATCGAGCGGCGAATCACGACTTTTCCCCACAAACAAAGGTACGACTATTTTAATAGAAAGTGTGTGTTTTGGGCCCTATACAGCTTTTATTAGGAATATCTTTATTATGTGCCAAAATACATGCTATTTTAATATGTTTTTTGTTGTGTTGTGTCTTGCAGGCATATACTGTCCTGCAATATGGTGGACAATTACACCACCCACAACTTTCTCATCAGTTTCATTGATGAGTACAGGCAACTGCCGTGTTTGTGGCAAGTGAAGTCCGCGGATTATAAAAATAAAAAACAGGCCATGGAACATTTGGTGGCCTTCTACAAGCCCGTCTGTCCTGGGGCAAATTTTGATTATGTAAGGCGAAAAATAAACAGTATTCGCAGTGCCTACAGGCGGGAGGTAAAAAAAATAGAAGATTCCACCCAGTCTGGAGCAGGTGCACAGAAGAGACATGTACCACGGCTGTGGTACTATGATAACATGCGATTCCTGTCCGACACCTTGGAATCGAGGCCATCCATCTCAACACTGCCTTCTACATCGGCAGAGGGCTCAGTGTCTGTAGATCCAAGCCAGGATGAGGATTTCCTGGAGGAGAGTTTTACTCAGGTATGGCATTTCACAATATATTGTCTGCTAAAATTTAATCATGTAACAAAATTATAAGGTAAACCATAATTGACCCTTTATGTAAACGGGCATAGCAAGGGGTTGGCATGACAGGCAACCGCCAGGGGCGCAGGCCAAGGGGGGTGGGTCACAAAAACATTGGCATTGGTTTATTGTTTTTTTGAACAATCCACTCAGCCTGCACACCCCAGAACCCCCAGTTTGCAGGCGGATTCATGCAGGTGTAAAACATTGAGAGCTGCTTCATGCAGGTGTAAAACATTGAGAGCTGCTTCATGCAGGTGTAAAACATTGAGAGCAGCTGAGCCAAAAAAACAGGAGACTGAGACTGCCTCTCACTGCATCCCCAGCACACCTCCGGTCTTACAAACAGTGCTGCATCCCCAGCACACCTCTGGTCCTAACAAACACTGCTGGAGCCTCAGCATTCCTCTGGCTCAACCTTTTTTAATACAAAACTAACAGCTCCTGCAAATGATCCATCCATCCTTGCTTCCATGTCTCTGGTCTCTCATTCTGGGTCAGCAAGGCAGGTGGCTCCCTTATTCCTGTTTACCTGCACCGCTTCACCCTCAATGCCCTACATCAAGCACTCTGCAAGTTCAGGCCCCTCTCTCTCTCTGCAACCCCCCTCCTCTCTCTCTCACACCCCCTCTTTCTCTCCCTCTCAACCCTCTCTTTCTTGTTTTTCACACCTGAGACAATGATTGCCCACTAGAGAGATCTACACTGGGCAAACAAGGGGCAAATGAGAAACTTTTAATGCCCTTTAATCTTTTTTTGGGGGGTGGGTTACATTTTTACATTGATGTTGGGGGGGGGGGGGGGGGGTTGTTGCCAAATACAGCTCCTCAACAAGGGCACTGGAGACCCTAGATACGCCACTGTATGTAAAGTCTGCTATTTGTTCACAATAATATAACAAACATGCATTTTTATATACACTATAACATTCTAATCAATTGTTCATTTCATCAACAGGGAAGTGTCACTGAGGAGGAGCCAGGTTGCAGCCAGGAGCCTGGGGAGCCTGTGGAACTCTTTCCACCACCACCTCCTCCTGCCAAACGGAGGCAAAAGAGGAAACACTTCGACGACATCACCGATGAATTTATACAGGAGGCCACCATAGCCCTACGTAGGAAACCAGAGGCCAATGAATCCTTCGGCAACATGACTGCCAAAATTTTGGATAAGGTGGACCTCAGGCAGTGTCAGTATGCCAGAAAAATTATTCTTGATGTGCTGCAAAACGCTGAAAACGGGATCCTTAATGAGCACAGCCATGCATGCCAGGAGCACCCGTGCCCTCCACCTCCACAACACCCACCACCTCGCCAAATGCCACATGGCCAGTGGCAATATGGCCAGCAGGATCCAAACCTGCCCTCATGGCAACCTGATTTCAGTTACCAGCAACTTTAATTTTTGTAACCCCCTATTATTTATTTTACCCCTGTTTGCCAGTTTCTATTTTAATTTTGTCCAAATGGACCTTTTTTATGTTTAGTTTATTATACGGAAAGTATTAATGTTTTCATGTTTTTTTTTTCTGAGATACAAAAAATAAAGAAAATTGAAAATAAAAAATGGCCTATCTGAATTTGTTAACATGTTTAATATTGTGCATAACCTGAAAAATATGTTTTAGACATTAATTCATAAAAGAATAAAGGGTCATATCAATAGTTAGATCTTTGCTGTTTAAAAAATAATAATGGTGAAGAGTTCAAATTATTTAATTATAAATTTTGATAGAACAGATAGAATAGACAAACATTATCTTCATCATAACAGAACACATGCCTTTTTATTAGAAAAGTATGGCATTATGAGCAGCATCTTCCTTCTTCTCACATTTATCAAGATGAGCATGTGCTCCGCATTTCACCTATTTCTTGGACAGCCGCGAGCCGAAAGTTCTTTCTGAAAAAAAATGTTGAGTTTACTAGAGAAAATTCTTCCGGGAACTCATTTGGTTTGATCATGCATGTTGGG
The DNA here is from genome assembly GCF_965119305.1 of Pelophylax lessonae. Classification (NCBI taxonomy): domain Eukaryota; kingdom Metazoa; phylum Chordata; class Amphibia; order Anura; family Ranidae; genus Pelophylax; species Pelophylax lessonae. The sequence continues at coordinate 657,265,730 of NC_138769.1, read as the reverse complement.
ATTTGTAGCTGTGTGTCGGCAGAATTCTGTACTGACAGGCGAACAATCGTCCGTTCTGGTGTCCGCAGACAAAAATTTTCATGTTTGCAAGAAAGACTCTTGTCCGCGGATTGTGCGCAGACAGCTGTCGGAGGCACCATACTAACACGCGTACAATCGGCAGATCTTTCGTCCGCCGACGTTTGTATGACGACGATCCGTACGTGTGTACGGGGCTTTACTAACCTTCTGCTCTCCTAGACAAACGTTGTCTAAATTCCCAGGCTGGGGAGAGCACTGCTGTTTGTCTCAGGTGAGATTAAATTGGCCTTCTGAAGAGGACGAAGATCCGAACTGGATCATGGCTCAGAGATCCCTAAAGGTATATGAGAGATGCCTGGGTGATGTATAAACCCTGAACAGGACTTTTCCTGGCTCTCTCTGGGACACTCTGCTACATATCCCCCCCCCCTTGTTTCAACCCCAGGGTTGGAACACCTGTGGCCAAACAGGAGTGAACACGGGACAGGGCATCTACATTCCCCATCTCAACACCTGGCCTGTGTAATCTTGTAGAGCCAAAAACCACCGGTTCACCCGTCTATCAGTCTCCTTCTTTTGGGAGATCCATTTCAGAGGAGCATGGTCAGTTATCAAATCAAACTGACGCCCTAACAGATAGTACCTTAGTGCGTCCAAGGCCCACTTTATGGCTAAACATTCCTTTTCAATGACTGCATACTTTCTCTCATGTTCATTAAGCTTTCTGCTCAGGTACACAACAGGGTGTTCTTCCCCATTGTATACCTGTGACAATACGGCCCCAATACCTACATCAGACGCATCCGTCTGAACCAAGAAATCCTTGGAGAAATCAGGGGAGTACAACACTGGCTGTGCACAAAGAGCCTTCTTTAAGACTTGGAAAGACTGTTCTGCTATTGGGGACCATTTCACCATTACTGATTCTTTCCCTTTCGTAAGGTCGCTCAGTGGGGCAGCTAGAGTTGCAAAATTCGGGATAAACCTCCTATAGTACCCTGCAATTCCAAGAAAGGCTCTGACCTGCTTGTTTGCAGGACGTGGCCATTCTTGGATGGCTTCTACTTTGTTTAACTGCGGTTTAATGACTCCACGACCAATAGTGTAGCCCAAATACCTGGCTCCTCTAAACCAATGGCACATTTTTTTGGGTTTGCTGTAAAACCTTCCTTGAAGAGGGAATCCAGAACAGCCTGTACACGGGGCAAGTGAGACTCCCAGTCAGTGCTATGTACCACTATATCGTCCAGATAGGCCGCTGCATACTGTCGGTGAGGTCTTAGGGTCCTGTCCATGGCCCTCTGAAATGTCGCAGGGGCATTTTGCAACCCAAAAGGCATTTTTTTATACTGAAATGAACCCTCTGGGGTAACAAACGCAGTCTTTTCTTTGGCGCTACCAGTCAGGGGTATTTGCCAATATCCTTTGGTCAAGTCTAAAGTAGTTAGATAGCGGGCTTTGCCAAGTCTGTCTATAAGTTCGTCCACTCTGGGCATTGGGTACGTGTCAAACTTTGTCACTGCATTGAGTTTTCTGAAGTCGTTACAGAACCTCCGAGTACCATCCGGTTTTGGGACTAAAACGATGGGGCTTGACCAGTCACTATTGGATTCCTCAATGACATCTAGCTCAAGCATCCTTTTTACTTCGTCACTAATGTCCTTTCTCCTAGCTTCGGGAATTCGGTATGGTTTTAGCTTGACACGGACCCCAGGTTGAGTAACAATATCATGCTGAACCGTGGAAGTCGTACCAGGTAACTCTGAAAACTTCTCTCTATTCCTTATTAGGAATTCTCTAGCTTCTTGTTGTTGGGAATAAGACAGGGTGTCTGGAATCGTGACCTCAGGGACCAGAGGGGACTCCGTACCCCTAGATGTTACAGGGACGGACCTCGTAGTTAAGTCCAGCCTATCCTTCCAGGGCTTTAACAGATTAATATGGTAAATCTGCTCTGGCTTCCTTTTCCCTGGTTGATGCACTTTATAATTGACCTCCCCAACTCTGTCCAATACTTCGAAGGGACCCTGCCACTTAGCTAGGAACTTGCTCTCCACAGTGGGAACTAACACCAGGACCCTGTCACCAGGTGAGAAGACACGGAGTCGGGCTCCCCTGTTGTATATTCTCTGTTGGGCAGCCTGGGCCTGCAGTAAGTGTTCCTTGACCATAGGCATGATTGCTGCAATCCTGTCCTGCATTTGAGCGATGTGCTCAATGACACTTTTGTGGGGTGTCTTCTCCCCCTCCCAGGTTTCCTTGGCTATGTCTAAGAGTCCCCGAGGGTGTCTCCCATAAAGCAATTCAAAAGGAGAGTATCCCGTAGAGGACTGGGGTACTTCCCTGATGGCGAACATCAAGTACGGAATCAAGAAGTCCCAGTTTTTTCCATCCTTGTCCACAACCTTTTTTTAACATACTCTTTAATGTTTTATTGAAGCGTTCTACAAGGCCATCAGTTTGAGGGTGGTATATGGAGGTTCTCAACTGGGTCACCTTAAATAACTTGCACAACTCTTTAGTTATTCGTGACATAAATGGAGTGCCCTGGTCCGTAAGGACCTCCTTAGGGATCCCAACGCGACTGAACACCATGAACAACTCTTTAGCAATGTTCTTAGCGGATGCAGTGCGTAAGGGAACTGCCTCGGGGTAACGTGTAGCATAATCCATGATTACAAGAATGTGTTGATGACCCCGGGCAGACTTGGGGAGTGGACCTACAAGGTCCATGGTGATCCTTTCAAAGGGTACTTCAATAATGGGTAAGGGCACTAAAGGACTTCGGAAGTGGGATAGTGGGGCTGATATCTGACACAGGAAAGGATTGACAATAATTGTCAATATCTTTCTGTATCCCAGGCCAGTAGAACCTGCGTAACACCCTTTCAGTGGTTTTTTCAACCCCTAAATGACCTCCCAGTAAGTGTCCATGAGCCAATTCCAGCACCACCTGTCTGTAAGGCTTAGGGACCACCAACTGTTCAACAATTTCATCGTTCTATTTAGATACACGATACAATAAATCCTCATTGCTGCTGAAAACAGGAAAACAGGGCCTGTCCCCTGGTTCGACAGGTACATCGTTAATCATTACTACATTCTCCCAGGCCCTGGCAAGGGTAGGGTCTTTTCTCTGCTCTGTACCAAAGTTTTCCTTGTGTACATTAAGATCAGCAAACTCCAATGTACCCTCAGGGTCAGCAGAAGGTTGTCCACCTTGACTGGCTGTGGGGACTTCCTCAGGCTCCTCCAGTTCTCCTGCCAAAACAGAGAAAGGAAAATCTGGGGAACCGTGAGAGGTATCCCTTAAACCCACATTGTCGGTGATGGCCAGGGGTTCTGGCTCCACCACTGAGTCAGTTACGGTGACTGAGTCGGGACCGTCCCACAGTTCCCAAAACTTAGGGAAGTCTCTACCAATGATGGCTTCATGACCTAAGTGGGGCACCAGTCCGATCGGATGGGTCACCGTACCTAAATCAGTTTCAAAGCGAACAGTCGCTATAGGATACTCCCGAGTATCACCATGTACACAGATCACAGGAACTTTTTTTGCATTTAAATTCACATTTTCAACCATTTCGGCTTTAACCAAAGTCACTAGACTTCCCGAGTCCAGCAAGGCTGCAATAGGCTTATCATTAACAGTCATTTGGCATATGTGTTTTCCTACACCTGGCGCAGCAGCGCATGAAACAGCAGCAAACAGACTGCCTTCTCAGAGACATATCACACTGCATGGGTTCATCTGTCAATGGACAGTTTGCTGCAACATGTCCCAGTTCCTGACAACCGAAACACCGGATTTTACCCAAGTTAGGTTTGCTGACAGGCAGTGGCTTCCCTTGTTTGGGACGCCAAACTTCAGCTCTGGCACCAAAAATCCTCCCCCCTGTCTCCTTGCCATGCTGACCACCCACTTCCCCTGGAACAGTCTTACCGGTTGTCTGGGGAGACCGTGGCTTTGGGTGGAAAGTCCATGCGGCTGTAGGGGTGGTGACCAGGTTCTCTGCAGCATAGTACCTCTCAACAAGCTCCACCAGGTTGTCTGCCAACTTGGGGTCTCCTTGACTCACCCACTTCTGCAAAGGAGTTGGTAATGACCTCAGGAACCGATCCATGACTACACGCTCCACTATTTGTGGTCCAGACAAGGGCTCCGGCTGTAGCCATTTTCGCGCCAGGTGGATTAGGTCAAACATCTGATCTTGGGGGCCTCTCATCTCGGAAGGACCAGCTGTTGACCCGCTGGGCTCGAACGGCCAAGTTGACACCGAGACGCGCCAGGATTTCCTGCTTGACTTTCTCATACTCTCCTACATCCACGGACTCCAAATCGTAATAGGCCTTCTGCGATTCCCCAGTAAGTAAGGGAGCGATCAATCCTGCCCACTGGGTTTTGGGCCAGCCTTCCCTCTCAGCGGTTCTCTCAAATGTAACCAGAAAGGCCTCTGGGTCATCATCCGCAGTCATCTTGGACAGGAAGCGACCAACATGGATGGCTGAGGAGTGGTCTCTAACTGTTTCTGTTTTCACAGCAGACTCCTGTGCAAGTGTCTGCACCACCTCAACCAGCAACTTTGTCTGCTTCTGCAGCACTTGTCAGTTTTTCAAACATCAACTGGGTTTGATTTTGTACAGCACCAATTTGTTGTTGAATCTAAGCGTTTGTTTGCTGCGTTTGTTTTTGTAAAACACCAATCTGTTGTTTAAACAAAGAGTTTGCTTGCTGCTGTGCAGCATTGGATAACACCAACTGTTTGAGGATTTCCTCCATGTTTAGCCACTCCAGGTACTGGCCCTTTTAAGTAGTAACTTACTACCACTGTGAATAAATAAATCCGCGCTAAGGATGTCAAGGGATTAGTAAAGTATGTGCACAAATAAGCTGCAGCCTCCCTTAAACTATAGCCAAAGGCTATAAAGATAGATAAATAAAATGGAAGGTGATGGCGCTGCTTATTTTATAAAGTGCAAATAAATATAAGATGTTTAAATATACAATGTTAAAACATAAATATGATTGAGGAATAAGTAAATAGATAAAAGATGCGGAGGTAAAAAAACCAATAACCAAGTAAAAAGATCAAACGTATGTAGTTATAAGGGATATAAAATAATCTAAAAATATTTTAAAGGTATATAAGAGAAACAACCACCAGAGGGCGTAATAAATTGCAAGATATGACAATAAATATGCTTGTGTATATGCCAAAAAATAAAAATAGACAATATAAATATATGACAATACTCAATGAATTGATAAAACTTATAAAAGGTGTTGGTTCCGCAAGTGATAATATAAATAATAGTGGATAAATTAAATAATAAATAAATAGTGAATAAGTGATAAATGTGCGGGAAACTTTTATGCACGGGATGGGTGTGCAAAAAAACGGTTGGTATACAGTGCAACAAAAGGTGATAACAAATCAATAGATATATCGAGGTGAATCAAAAATAAATGTGCCAAAAAAATTTTTTATATAAATTTTATTTCTTTTGTATCCACCTGCAAATTTATATAAAAAATATTTTTGGCACATTTATTTTTGATTCACCTCGATATATCTATTGATTTGTTATCACCTTTTGTTGCACTGTATACCAACCGTTTTTTTGCACACCCATCCCGTGCATAAAAGTTTCCCGCACATTTATCACTTATTCACTATTTATTTATTATTTAATTTATCCACTATTATTTATATTATCACTTGCGGAACCAACACCTTTTATAAGTTTTATCAATTCATTGAGTATTGTCATATATTTATATTGTCTATTTTTATTTTTTGGCATATACACAAGCATATTTATTGTCATATCTTGCAATTTATTACGCCCTCTGGTGGTTGTTTCTCTTATATACCTTTAAAATATTTTTAGATTATTTTATATCCCTTATAACTACATACGTTTGATCTTTTTACTTGGTTATTGGTTTTTTTACCTCCGCATCTTTTATCTATTTACTTATTCCTCAATCATATTTATGTTTTAACATTGTATATTTAAACATCTTATATTTATTTGCACTTTATAAAATAAGCAGCGCCATCACCTTCCATTTTATTTAACTTACTACCACTGCCCGCAGGCCTCCACCATATGTAAGCTGGGGAACAGGTAGCAGGTGCAAAGCTCCCTGGGATGAGCAGTTTTTCAGGCACAGATCCAAATCCAGTGTGCTAGTGACAAACAGTGCGGTGTTTCTTGGTGCTATATACAAGTCTATATACAGGTGCTGTACAGTGCTTTAAGGAAAACAAACAGAAATAATAATAATAAACAAAAGCCTAGCCGTGTCCCGGCACTTACTATACACAATGCAGTCCCTCACTAACTCAGACTGAGCAAGCCTACAGCTTGCCAGCTTCCCAAGACACACACTGACAGTGTTACCAACCTTCTGCTCTCCTAGACAAACGTTGTCTAAATTCCCAGGCTGGGGAGAGCACTGCTGTTTGTCTCAGGTGAGATTAAATTGGCCTTCTGAAGAGGACGAAGATCCGAACTGGATCATGGCTCAGAGATCCCTAAAGGTATATGAGAGATGCCTGGGTGATGTATAAACCCCGAACAGGACTTTTCCTGGCTCTCTCTGGGACACTCTGCTACATTGCATATATAGACAATGATTAGATACTAGACGTCTGTTGGTGAATCAACTTTGAATAGAACATTCTCTGCATATATGGGAAATTGCTGGCACCAATATATGAATAAAATGATACAACACACTGGATCGAAAATTTCTCCATAGTATTCTATTCCATTACAATACTCCAACAGTTAACCTCTAAGCTGTCCGAGCCTCTATGGGACTTGCTTATAGGGAAGAAGGTGTTCCCCCTATTTAGGTGAATATACAGCAGTGGAACACCTCATCCTAGGCAATTGTCATTAGTGTATCGGCCGGTTATGTTTTTTGGTCTAATCTGTCTTCTATTTCATGTCACAGTACAGCCATTGATCAGTATTTATGTATGGCACATGCATTTATATCTGCATATAATTTTTCCAAAAGGAACAATACATTTAAAGAAAAACTAATAGCCACACAGTTAACCCTTTGATTGCCCCTAGATGTTTAACCCCCTTCCCAGCCAGTGTAATTACAGCGACAGTGCATTGTTAGCATTGATCGCTGAATTTGTGTCACTGGTTCCCACAAAGTGTCAGTTAGTGTCCGACTGTCCACACAATATCGCAGTCCCTTTATGAGTCGCTGATCGCAACCATTACTAGTGTAAAAAACATAAATAAAAATTCCAGTATATATATATCCCATAGTTTGTAGACGCTTCAACTTTTGCACAAACCAATCAATATACGTTTATTGGGATTTTTGTTTTTTAACCAAAAATATATAGCAGAAAACATATTGGCCTAAAATTATAAAGAAATGTGATTTTTAATTTTTTTTTTTTTGTATGGGTTTTATAGCAGAAAGTAAGAAATATTGTTTTTTTTTTTTTTAAACGTAGTAATTGTTTTATTTATAGCGCAAAAAAAAAAAAAAAAACGCAGTGATGATCAAATGCCACCAAAAGAAAGCTATATTTGTGGGGGGAAAACATGACCAATTTTATTTGGGTACTGCGTTGCATGACTGCACAATTATCAGTTAAAGTAACGCGGTGCCCTATCGCAAAAAAAAAACAATGGCCTGGAGGTCAAGTAAAGTTCTTTTAAATGAAATACAGTGAGAAACAAGCAACCAATATTACAATGCTTTCTTTACCAATGGTCTAGTTCCATATGATGTGGATGGACATTCTGATGATGCGGAGCTTTCCGAGTCTGCAAGAATGTACAATAGGTTTGTTTACGGTACAAAGCTACATATTGCCATATCCTAACAGCTGGCTACTAACAAAAACCTGTTTGGCATGTCCAATACAACTAAGTAAAAAAACAGCATGCATAGAAATGAAAGCATCCCCACAAAATTTTAAATCCTTATGACATCCCCCAGGAAGCAGTCCAACCATTCTGTTTAGCAACCATAGCACAGATCAGAACAGGATCAAGTGCCAAAGGTACTAGGTCTCCTGAAGGATTACATAATGGTTACAATTTGCAGTGATTTTCTTCCTTAGGATGCAATTTGATTCTAAGACTTTGACCAGTAATACGTTGTTACCCAACTACCAAATTGTGGACCACTAGCAATTCCTAGAACACTTATGAGCAATATACCATCACCCAGTAATACACGGTTTATAAAAATAGAGGATATTCAGAGAGGTTTTAAAAAAAGTTATCTTTTTACTCATTTTTGTTGTATCAATGAAATTACTACTACTTTATATATCCCTAAATTTTATATTATTCTCACACATGCATAAGTCGAAACATTCTGTTTGATTTAAAATATAAAGGACTATGTAACAAATCTGCAGCAGAGCAGGGAACAAACTTTCTGATTTCCCAGAATGCAACATTCCAAAGTCAGAAAACCTTACCTTGTTCAGCGTAGTTTTTTTTTGCCCATGGAAAGGAATAGTTACTATAAAAGATGAAATATTTAAAATGAACCATTTAAATAAATATCACTTTAGGACAAGGCAAACCAAAAGGCAAAAAAAAAAAATACATGCTAAATATGAATGGTCAGCAATATCAAGAACCTTTGTTGAAGTCTATAGTGGTTTTGAATATTCTCTGTTTATTACAGTCAGGACCAAACAAAATAAAAAAAAAAATTTTGAAAAATGTTTTAATATTGCATATTAATATTCCCCAGTCTTCTTTACTGCCAGGAGGTGTAGCTATTGCCTTTTTTTTTTTTAACATCATTAGCATGAGCACGTTTCAGGTGTGCTGAAAAAAAGATCCATGTTTTTGGAATTAAGTAGAGGTAGTTTATAAAGAAGAGCAGATACAGCAGGGTTTACTCCCCACTTGACTGCATAAAATGCAGGATGTGGTATGGAGCGCAGCAGACAACATTCTGTGACTAAAGAAAATGGTTCTGGTGGTTTTTTTTTTTATTTACCATTAATTATTTTATATGTGGGCTTGGCATGCTTTGAATTTCTAAAGCAAGTGAAGGGCTGAGCACAGTTGTAAGGCATGCTGTGTTTAATATTTTTTAAAGGAACTCTCACCAAAGTACTGTATACTGCATATAAGGTTTACGATGTGGTTTAAATAAGAAAAAAAAAAAAAAAAGTAATTTCTATTTCTGTCAATGCAAACTGTAGCTTCACCCCAGGCAGAAGCCCAAATTATGGGCATTCCTATTGGAGATGTACAGGCAGCACTGAAGCCATGCCCTACACTCTCTGCTCTAAAGTTTCTGTGTTTAGCCATGTGCCTCTTCAGTCCTTGCACTAATGAAAGACCGAGACCACACCCGCCAGCTAATCCAGATTGAATTACTACAGTAGTAGCGGTGTTGTGAGCAATGGCACCTAAAGAGGTGCACTGCTATTCACAAAAACACAAGCTGGCACCTACTACAATTGTCTAAAAGAGTAATATTGTAACGGTTATTGGCTTGTGTTCCTGTGAATGACAGTGCTGCTCTCTGATCACGGTCATTCACAACTCAAGTCACCAGCAGTTACTACTGCAGTCATCTCCTCTGAACTAGCTGACAGCTACAGGAGGTTAGGGGCTCAGGCTTTTAGCACTACAAAGAAAGCACAGGCTGCATGGCAAGCAGGATTGCAAATGTACAGAGGCAGATGCTGTGCAGGCTCTGTGTTCACCCTCTACTTCTGTGCACTAAACTTTAGAAGTCCATCTTCCTGCCACAGCATGGTTGGATAGTGACGTGTGGACAGGTGGGTGAACTATTCGACCACACAGCTTATCAGTTTCTGCATTGCAATATACTATATGTCCTAAATTTGGGAAATCAGATAGTTTAGGGTTAGGGGCCACACTTTTCCGATGTGTCTTGATGCAGCAATGTAAGTTTACTTGTATTCCCAAATGTATGTAACAAAAACCTCTATTTTTAACCTGAGGAGCGCATACAGTTTAGTTATCAATTTTGCCAGCCAGCTTGAAAGTTTGCTGGGGTACTTTTGTAATAGGTTATATAATGCCCTGCTCAGGTGCACCTTTCTCTTTTTTGCTAGTGTCAGACTAATCAGAACATTGCTATATATTGTATGTCCCATAGATGAGAACTCCTATAGATCACATCACAATGTGAGATTCCAGACATGGGTTCAAACACTGCAGCCCCCAAAAGGAATCTCAGTGCTTGAAACATGTTGGTAAGTTAGCACTAAACAATTCATCAGAGCATCGTGGGTCAGTGCTCCCATTTTCACATTTGCTAGAACGGCAAAAAAAAAAAAAAAAAAAACACGTATGTAAATCTACATGTATGCCTCAAGAATACTGCCAACGTATTGCTAGGTATAAAAATCACTCAGGTGCACCTTACTTAGCGTTTTCATTTTAAAGCTACCTTGTATTGCTAAGAAAAGGCATGCTTGCCGAAATGATATCTTACCCTGAGTCAGAGATACGATTCCTTGTCTGCTTGAAAAAGATGAATTAAGAGAAAAAAAGTTTAGTTGTCACCGAGTAAAAAGCATTATTATTTATCATACTTTTTAATGGGAAGTCCTTTTAGAACTGTAGTTTAGAGCATAGAATAGACTACAAGTTATGGGGCCCCATAGCAAAATTTTAATGGGAGCCCGGCTGTGACCTCTTTCAGTAACACCTGGAAACAACAGCTGTGGCAATGCGGTCAATGATCACAGCATACAGTATGCCTAAATAAAGGACAAGTGTCAGCAAATCCGTCATCTTAGTCAGTACACTACTATGGACCAGTGCTGTGGACAGAAATCATCAGGGAAGAGGGGGCAACAGTGCAGGGAATTTTTACTCTGTTCACAGTAGCTCACCAGTCTTCAACAGTTCTAAGTTCAGGCCCTCAGTGTAAATTCTAAATCCCACCACCAGAGTTATCAAATGCTGAAATAGGTGGTCTAATAGTCAGTAAATAACAAAAAATGTATTTACGCAAAAATATCAAACTATCAAGATATTTTATATGGTAACATAGTTGTGCACACAATTATTCAATAATCATAATACAAGTGTCCTTAAAACATTTTTTTTTTTTGCAGAACTACAAACCTCAGCTGTCAAGTTTTAACTGAGCAGAAAATGTGAGATTTGTTTTCTGCCTCAGAAAGCCTGCATTAGGAATTATTATCCACTTAAGGACCGCCCTATGGCAGATATACCTCTTACAGGGCGGCCCTCCTATGCAGTATACATGATTATGCACTTCCGCCGCTTCTGCTGTGATTACTCACAGCAGACGCTGATCTGTGGGTGCCAGGCAAAAGATGTCCGCTGGCACCCACCAATTGTTGGGCACAGACTCAGAACGGATCTCGGGCTATGTAAAAAAAAAAAAAAAAAAAAAGGCAGAGCCCTGTTCTGACATGGGGGGGGAAGTGATATATTCTGTGCCCCTGCAAAGCAGGGAATAAAATCCATCACTTCCCTTTGTAAAAGGACCTAACAGTACACAAAAACACTGGCTAGGCACAGAGGTAACCCTTTGATTGCCCTAGATGTTTAATCCCTTCCCACCCCGTGTCATTACAGCGACAGTGCATATTGTGATCATTGATCGCTGTATTAGTGTCACTGGTACCCACAAAGTGTCAAAATTGTCAGTGTCCGACTGTCCGCCACAATATCCCGTTATAAGTCGCTGATCGGCACCATTACTAGTATAAAAAAAATATACAAATTCCAGTATATATCCCATAGTTTGTAGACGCTATAACTTTTGCGCAAACCAATCAAAGTACATTTATTGGGATTTTTTTTTTACCAAAAAAATGTAGCAAAACACATATTGGCCTAAATTTTTTTTTTGCTATAAAAAGATTTTTGTTTTTTTTGTAGGGGAAAAAAAAAATGACAAATTTTATTTGGGTCAATTGTCAGCATGTGTCAGTTAAATTAACGCGGTGCCCTATAGCAAAAAAAAAAAAAAAAAAAAAATGGCCTGGAGTTCAAGTAAAGTTCTTTTGAATAAAATACAGTGAGAAACAAGCGACCAATATTACAATGCTTTCTTTACCAATGGTCTAGTTCCATATGATGTGGATGGACGTTCTGATGATTCTGAGCTTTCAGAGTCTGCAAGAATGTACAATAGGTTTGTTTACGATACAAAGCTATATATTGCCATATCCTAACAGCTGGTTACGAACAAAAAATGTGTTTGGCATGTCCAATACAACTAAGTAAAAACAGCGTGCTTAGAAATGAAAGCAGCCCTACAAATTTTAAATCCTTATGGCATCCCCCAGGAAGCTGTCCAACGATTCTGCTCAGCAACCATAGCACAGATCAGAACAGGATCAAGTGCCAAAGTACTAGGTCTCCTGAAGGATTACAAAATTATTAAAAATTGTAGGGATACTTCTTCATTAAGATGCAGTTTCATTATGATAAGATTTTGACCACTAATACGTTGTTACCCAACCACCAAAATTGTGGACCACTAGCAATTCCTAAAACACTTATGAGCAATATACCATCACCCAATAATACACGGTTTATAAAAATAGAGGATATTCAGAGAGGTTTTAAAAAAGTTCTCTTTTTACTAATTTTTGTTGTCTCAATGAAACTATTACTACTTTAAATCCCTAAATGTTATATTATTCTCACACATGCATAAGTCGAAACATTCTGTTTGATTTAAAATATAAAGGACTATGTAACAAATCTGCAGCAGAGCAGGGAACTAACTTTCTGATTTCGCAGAATGCAACATTCCAAAGTCAGAAAACCTGAATAGAAAAAACCTTACCTTGTTTAGCGTAGTTTTTTTTTGCCCGTGGAGAGGAATAGTTACTATAAAAGATGAAATATTAAAATTGAACCATTTAAATAAATATCACTTTAGGACAATGCAAACCAAAGGCATTAAAAAAAAAATACATGCTAAATATGAATGGTCAGCAATATCAAGAACCTTTTTTGAAATCTATAGGGAATGTATAGTGGTTTGTACATTCTCTGTTTATTACAGTCAGGACCAAAAAAAAAAAAATTTTTTTGTAAGAACTTACCGTAAAACTCTCTTCTCTGAGTCCTCCAACAGTCGCAGCACCTCATACAGCCTTCACGAGTGGGTAATGGCGCCCTCTGAAGGAGCAAGCTAGGCAGTTTTAAACGTTAATAAAAAAACTTTCTACGCTTAAGCACACCTCCAGAGGGCCGTCCCTCAGCCATTATCCTGATCCACCTACCACCGTCCTTCAGTTTTGTAGCAAGCAGTAATAGAAGGCAATATCCCCAAGATCCAAAAAACCAGAGGGGCGGGGGCTGCGACTGTCGGAGGACTCAGAGAAAAGAGTTATATGGTAAGTTCTTACAAAAACTCTATTTTCTCTTATGTCATTCGACAGTCGCAGCCCCGCATACTAGGGCTGAACGATAGTCGATGTGATAATCGACTATCGTGCTGTGGGTGATAGTCACATCGCTGCAGATACGATGTAAGGCATAGGCATTAGGCAGGGAGAAGTCAGGATGACTCACAGTGGTTGTAGCAGAACACAGCCCGACATCCGTCCCACAGGTTCAGTCTGCCTGCAGCTAGCCTAGTTCTCCAGCTGATGGTAATATGAACCTAGAGTGAGAAGCTCAGCTCCTCCCTGTAATCAATCAGCGGCTCTCAGCACACTGACACTGAAGAACTGGAAACAAGCTTGTATTGTAACAGTTCAGAGTGAAGAGTCGAGTCAGTACGTGTGGGACTGGACAGATGTCATTTCAGGTGTTCTTCTACCTCCTGCCACCACTGAGTCCAGACTGTGCCTAATCCACACTGACTGTCACTGTCAATCCCTACAACAACATTAACCCTGGCCTGCCCTGGCTGTATGGTACAATCTGCAATTACAATCCGAAGAAGGCTGCGCTGCTGCAATACTTCCATGATTTCCTCTCAATATCGCAATATATATAGTTGAAAAAAAAATATCGCAATGTACTTTTTTTCCAATATCGTGCAGCCCTACCTCATACAGCCTTCAAGAGTGTGACGTCCCAAAGCAGTGCAGGTGTGAGGGTTGGGAAGACGCAACCTACCGAAAAGGCAAGGTATCAACCAGGCCAGAAAAAATAACTGAGCCAACAGGGCAACAAAGCTCAAACAGGAGCTAACCCAGAATAAGAAAAAACACCCAGGAAGAGACAGAAAAAAACACGCATCCTTCAAGTCGATGGAGGCCAGAAAGTCCCCTGGACTCACCAACGCCACCACCGACCTGATGGATTCCATCCGAAACTTCTGTACCCTCACAAAGAGGTTCAGAATCGGACGCACTTTGCCCACTTTTCTGGGCACCGTGAATAAAAACCGCGAAACCTGTCCCGTGAAGGCACTGGCACAATGGCTCCTTGGGTGAGAAGATCTTGTACCGCCCCCATGAGATCTCTGAAATGATCGGGAGTCAGATGGAGATTTGATGGAAAGAACCCGTCTGCGGGGCGAGATCGAAACTCGATCTTGTACCCTGAACGAATCAGTTCATGAACCCACCTGTCCTGAATTCAGGACAACCAGTGTTCCTGAAAACAACGCAGACGTCCCCCCACCCCTGAAACGATGAGGGCGTCCCTTCAGAAAGAGGTGGACTGGGCCGCCAAACCGGCCTGACCGGCCTTTGCCTTACCCGATCACAGCTTTTTATGACCACCTGAGGTCTCAAAGGATTTTCCTTTATCCTGTTCCCACGAAGGCATAAAAGGACCCACGATGAGCTTTAAAAGAAGGGCCCCGCTTAGTGCAGGTGGATTTTCCCTTAGAGGCTTGGGGGTAAAGGGTACTCTTACCGCCCCCCCCCCCCGCAAGCCCCTTGATCAACTCATCCAGAGGGTCCCCAAAAAAGACGACTCCCCACAAAAGGGACATCAGACAGTCTTTTTGGAAGCGTGGTCAGCCGACAAGCTTTTCAGCCAAATAATGCGGCAGACCGCGACCCTGACCGCAGACACCCGTGCGACCAAGGGAGCCTCGTCCTAGGCCGCGTCACACAGTTCAAGAAAAAAAAGAAACAGACACTAGGTCCCAGCAAGGAAACATAGCCTACTCCTGACGCTAGGCAGCATAAAACTGAAGGACAGTGGTAACTGGATCAGGATAATGGCAGAGGGACGGCCCCCTAGAGGTGTGCTTAAGTGTAGAAAGTTTTTTATTAACATTTAAAACTGCCTAGCTTGCTCCTGTAGAGGGCGCCATTACCTACTCGTGAAGGCTGTATGAGGGGCTGTGACTGTCGGAGGACGTAAGAGAAAAAAAATTTTTAAAAATTTTTTAATATTGCATATTAATATTCTGCAGTCTTCTTTACTGCCAAGTTGTGTAGCTATTGCCTGTTTTTAACATAATTAGCATGAGCATGTTTCAGGTGTGCTGAAAAAAGCCCCATGGTTTTGGAATTAAGTAGTGGTAGTTGTTTATAAAGAAGAAAAGATACAGCAGGGTTTACTCCACACTTGACTGCACAATGCAGGATGTGGTATGGAGCGCTGCAGACAACATTCTGTGACTGAAGAAAAGGGTTCTTTGTTTTTTTAGATTTACCATTATTTAAATTAAATGTGGGCTTTGCTTTCTTTGAATTTCTAAA
The DNA here is from genome assembly GCF_965119305.1 of Pelophylax lessonae. Classification (NCBI taxonomy): domain Eukaryota; kingdom Metazoa; phylum Chordata; class Amphibia; order Anura; family Ranidae; genus Pelophylax; species Pelophylax lessonae. The sequence continues at coordinate 657,250,056 of NC_138769.1, read as the reverse complement.
GCAAGTGAATGGCTGAGCACAGTTGTAAGGCATGCTGTGTTTTTTATTATTTTTTTTTTTTTTTAAAGAACTCTCATCAACGTACTGCACACTGCAGATAAGGTTTGCGATGTGGTTCAAAAATAAAATGTAATTTCTATTTCTGTCAATGCTAACTGTAGCTTCACCCCAGGCAGAAGCCCAAATTATGGGCATTCCTATTGGAGAATGTACAGGCAGCATTGAAGCCATGACCTACTCTCTGCTGCAAAGTTCTTGTGTTTAGCCATGTGCCTCCTCAGTCGTTCTTGGCACTAATAAAAAGACTGAGTCCACAACCGCCGACTAATCTAGAGGGAATTACTACAGAAGTAGTGGTGGTGTGAGCGATGGCACCTGAAGAGGAACACTGCCATTCACAAAAACAAAAGCTGGCAAATACAATTGTCTGAAAGAGTAGTGTTGTAAAGGTCATTGGCTTGTGTTCCTGTGAATGACAGTGCTGCTCTCTGATCACGGTCATTCATAACTCAAGTCACCCAACAGTTACTACTGCAGTCATCTCCTCTGAACTAGCTGATGGCTACAGGAGGTTAGGAGCTCAGGCTTTTAGCACTACAAAGGGAGCAAAGGCTGCATGGCAAGCAGGATTTCAGATGTACAGAGGAGGCAGGTGCTGTGCAGGCTCTGTAGCCACCCTCTACCTCTGTGCACTAAACTTTAGAAGTCCATCTTTCTTTCCCAGCATGGTTGGATAGCGACGTGTGGAGGGGTGGATGAACTTTTCGACTATACAGCTCATCAGCCAGCCCCATGCACAGATTTTAATGGCGATAAGTGCTATGAATTTATCAAGCTTCTGATGAGACTTCTTTAAAACAGCAGTATGGCTGTGGTAAGGTCATGGCTCCCCAAATCATCTCCGACTGTGGAAAATTTTGCATTTAATTTGGATATCAAGGTCCCAGAGCCTGGAGGAAGAGTGGATAGGCACAGAATCCAAGTTGCATGAGGTCCAGTGTGAAGTTGCCACAGTCAGTGATGATTTGGGAAGCCATGTCCTCTGCTGGTGTTGGTCATTGTGTTTTATCAAGTCTAAAGTCAGCTGTGTTGTGAGTGATGGCACCTGGAGAGCAGCACTGCCATTCACAAAAACACTGTGCTTGATTGGCCAGCAAACTCACCTGACCTAAACCTCAGTGATGGTGAACCCTGGAACCCCAGATGTTTGAAACTACCTTTCCCATGATGCTCATGCACTTTGCAGTGTAGTTGAGCATCATGGGAAATGTAGTTCCAAAACATCTCGGGTGCCCAGGTTTGCTATCACTGCCATAGAGAATGTGTGGTATTGTCAAGAGGAAGATGAGAGACATCAGACCCAACAATGCAGACAAGCTGAAGGCGGCTATCAAAGCAACCTGGGCTTCGATAAGCCCTCGGCAGTGCCACAGGCTGATCGCCTCCATGCCATGCCGCATTGATGCAGAAATTCATGCAAAAGGTGCCCCGACCAAGTGTTGAGAGCATACTATATTGTAAATGGACATACTTTTCATTAAGCCAATCCTTTTTTTTATAGGTCTTACGTATGCTAATTTTCTGAGATACTGAATTTTGGGTTTTGACAAGCTGTAAGCCATGATCATCAAAATTAAAAGAAAGAAATGCTTGAAATATATGTGTGTAATGAATTTATATGACAACTGTTTTTTTGTCTTAATCGCAAAATCCTGTGTCGATATCTCTGATGTTCATTCACAGACAAAGCTCCATATCTTCTTGACCGATGGGTTTATGTTGCTCTCCATAGGAGTAGGACACCAGGCAGAAATTTTTTTTACTATGCCTATAGGGCAGTCTCAGAGGTATACTCCCACTTCCTGCTATAGGACTTCAGTTTTGTAACAAGCAGTGTCAGGAGAACATAAAACCAAACTCAATAGAGGGGCGGGTGCTGTGTACGTCGAACATCAGAGAAAAGGATTTTACGATCAAACAAAAATCGAGTTTTCTCTTTCATTCATTGACGGACACAGCTCCAAATCTTCTTGACCGATGGGACGTCCCAAAGCAGTGTCAATATCAAGATCAACCTTTGATGCCAGACATTCCAATTCTGCAGAAAATGACAAAATTGGACTGCGAGCGGACGTACCGGCAGTCGCACTGAGGGGGTCTGATGGAGAATTTACCACCTGGGACTCCATTTTGCAATGTGAAAAAAAATAACGTGCACTGCCCCTTTAAATTCGCAATCGCGGTCTGCACTGCCCGATCGTGCTGTACTCAAAGTTACCCTTTAAACAGCGCGAGTGTGCAGGGAATGCCCAGAAACGACCCCCATACTGTATCACCTCACAGAGGAACCAGCAACGTCTGCAGCATGGAGAACTGTGCACAGAAAGCAATGTCACAGGAAGTGACATCAATCCACAAGAGGCCGAAACTGCCAGTGTAGCTCCAGGCTACAACAAAATGGCGCCAATACAACTGTATAGGAAGCCCAGGGGAAATGGCCACATCACCTCACACATAGGGAGCTGATGCCCACACCTAAGATGGCGGCCAAACGCTGCCATGCAGTCAGGACCCAGGTACAAGGCCACAACAGGGATCTACCTAAAAAGACCCCACAGGATAAGGTACCGCTGTATACCCCCTTGGGCGCTGAATATAGCATCCCCATGCGGGAGCAGGGAGGGCAGGGCCGGAATCCTCATAAGCCAGAGGGATCTTACGGAAAACGGGGTCCTATTATCCCCAGGAATGGGCCCCCCCCCCCCCCAGAGGCCACTAGGGAAATACCATGACTGGGTGGGCTCCGCTCCAGAGAGACCACCTCCCACACTAAGGGGGGGGGGTGCTGCCAGCCAGGGAGTACGTTGTGACTCAGGGCGTTCCAGGTCGATGTGTCCCGAGGAGACACCCACTCGCAGAATCGCCCCCGTCCACAGGGGCTCTGTCGTGGCGAGGCCTAGAGCGGGACTATAACCTGCTCACGCTCGTTGGTCAGGCTGGGAGACCGTAAGGATCAATATTATCCAGTGAGAAGTCTCAGCTGGCTGTCACTTGTAGTTCACCAGGAGGACCCCCCTGACACTAGATAGCGTTATTGAGTAAAGAGAAATAAACAGAAATATCCTCAAAAGAACAAAAAAACTGAGACCGAAGTCCCAGCAGTAAACCTAGGTACTACTCCTTCACTAGGCAGCAAGAAACTGGCTTGTGGCAGAGTGTGTGGGATTATGCCGTCAGTGAATTTTTTTCACTGCCTAGTACTACTACAGCTGCGTCTGTCAATGGACGATAAATAAAATGGATTTTAACTTGTAAACAAGTGTCAGAAAGAGGCCCGGTCCAGAAGTGGTTAAGGCCCTTTTGTATGGGTAAGCTTTTACTGACATATGTGGTAAGTAGGTTTGGTAAACAATAATGCACAGATTAATACAGATTACAATATCTGTGGCTGATTTTGGTGGGGTAGGAGTTGTACCAGTTACTGCACATCTACAAAACTGCCCATGTAGCCGTGTTAATTTTTCCGTAAAATTTTAATTAAGTTTTAGTCAGTCTTTTGACTAAAATGTAAATCTTCGTTTTAGTTGTATTTTAGTCATCTGAATTACTTTAGTCGTATTTTAGTAGACTAAAATAGTGTTAAATTTAGTGAATGAAATTAACACTGGAGGCCTGTAATGCACACAGCGTTCCGGACGATCTGAGAAGGCCTGTAATGTACACACTGCTCTGGACGTTGGTCTGAGGAGGCCTGTAAATGCTGCACAGTGCCTTGGAAGGTCTGAGGAGGCCTGTAAATTGCTACACAGTGCTTTGGACAGCCTGAGGAGGCCTGTAAATTGCTACACAGTGCTTTGGACTGCCTGAGGAGGCCTGTAATGCACACAGTGCTCTGGATGGTGGTCTGAGAAACAATGAAAATATTTTCATTGACGAAATTAACACTGCCATGTATTAGGAATTTCGGGGCTGCCATAGAATAACTGCAAGATAATTTTTAAAACATTACCCTGCCTGCATAGTAATAGCAACTCTTGTTTAATCCACCACATAATTTCTACATGACTAAATTATTAAATACTCTATTCAGTGAAACCATATTTTTTTAGTTTTTTTTGAGGGTTACAAACGCCTATTGTCCCTGAACCACTCTGTCACCAGGACAGGAAGTGAAGGATATTTCGACCACGGGTACACAAAAAAACACTATGCAAAATTGAAATCTTACCCTGGTGTAACTTTACGTGTCCTCTTCCCCTTGAATGAAGATAATAGAAAGATTAAAAATAATCAAATTTCATTACGCTACAACACGCATTCCTATGCAACATCAACAATAAGCATTTCTAATAAACATATTTCTAAAGGATAAGTTCACCGTTTGTTATAAGTTACACCCATATTCAGGGTGTAACATGCTACAAGTGTACCATCCCCCATTTTGGCAGCAAGCGGGGGACCTTCTCCCCGAGCTCGCTGCCAAGATCTAAAGAAAACACTTCACCTGCCTGGCCGTGTCATTTATTCACAGTGTTCTGTGAATGAATGGACTACAACTACCGACTGCCTTTGCAGCTGTAGGCTTGTAGTTCTCAATGAACTACCATAGCATTGTTGAACGCTGTGGTAGTTCACCGAGTCTTCCTGTCAGTGTAAAACTGTCTGCCCGTACAATGTATGGGCAGGTAGCTTACACTATAAAAAAAGGAAAGGTATGGTGGTGCTGCCTAAAGGTAAAGTGTCATATGTGCAAAAAATGTATAATGACATAGTATATGAATAAAGTCTTACGCGGTGACCCTCACTTCCGTTCATTGGAATGCATTGTGTTCCAGCAGTCGGGATAACGGAGTAACGCTATTGTTTTACTGCGGTTACTTCTCTACCTCAATGTAAGTGTACTATTATTCATTCAATAAAATCTTTATATCAACAGATTTACACTATGAAAGCCATGAGGAATATCCACCATTTATACTAACGTTGGATAGGAACTGTCGTATAACAAGCGTGGGCTGAGAATCTATCTGTGCTGGTCGGTACCAGAGTGGTTGGGGGAGTCCAACTCTAGTTTGCTGGCTATATACCTGTGACCCAGTAGGGGTACCTCCATTTGGCGAGTGCGGTCCAATTGGGGGAGCACGATTGCACCTGCTTGCACAGAGTGATTTCCACACCATCAGTATTACGAACCATGTTTTTGCACAAGTTTTTGCAATTATTGGGACTATTGGATGATATAATTAATATTTTACCATTTTTCAATTTATAATATATAATTTTATTTATTTATATTTTGATGATGATATAATTTGTGATTTATTATAATAATTTTTTATAATAGCATTTAGTAGGTATTATAATTAGGCTTTGTTGCACTCTTTAGCACTTTATATTTAGAAAATTTTTGTATGGTCATACCTGATCACATTTAACACTTTATTCAAATGCTATGTCGTTATACATTTTTGAACATATGTTTTTTTTTCTTTGCACATATGACACTTTACTTTTAGGCAGAGCCACCATACCTTTCCTTTTCTTAGATTGTTATACCCCTCGGGGTATTTGAGGTAGGCAGCAGCCCTTATATTCCTTGGATATTCTAGCGCGGAATCTATACAATATTTGAGGCAGCTTACACTGACAGTCCTGCAGATCTGTTATGGTCCATACATTTTTAAACAGAGTAAATGTGGATAAAGCTCCTGGACCGGATGGCATACACCCACGGATCCTAAAAGAATTAAGCTCTGTCATTTCAAAGACATTTTTCCTAATTTTTAAAGACTCTTTACTCATTAGAATAGTACCGTTGGATTGGCGTAAGGCCAACGTGGTGCCTATATTTAAAAGGGGTAAAAGTCTTTACCAAGTAACTATAGACCTGTTTGTTTAACTTCTATAGTTGGGAAGATACTGGAGTGTTTAATAAAAGACCACATAGATGAGTTCTTGTTGAAAAAAAAAAAGTATATATTTTAAGCAACAGACAGCATGGATTCATGAAAGACAGAAGTTGTCAGACAAATCGGAAATTATTTTTCGGAGGAGGTAAGTAAAACCTTGGACAGAGGGGTGGCTGTGGACTTGGATTTTGCAAAAGCGTTTGACAGTTCCCCATACATGACTAAATTTGTAAGGTAAAGTCTACAGGCTTGGAAAGATCAGTTTGTAAATGGATAAAAAACTGTCTAAAAGATAGAATTCAGAGAGTAGTGGTTAATGATTCTTACTCTGAATGGTCTTAGGTTATCAGTGGTGTACCCCAAGGTTCAGTGTTGGGACCATTACTTTTCCATATCTTTGTAAATGATATAGGGTATGGAATTAAAAGTACCATTTCAGTGTTTGTAGATAACACCAAGCTATGCAGTGGAATAACGTCCTTACAGGATGTCTCCAACTTACAAGCTGACCTCAATGCACTGTTTCATTGGGCAACTATGTGGCAAATGAGGTTTAATGTTGATAAATGTAAAGTTATGCACTTGGGGGCTAAGAATATGCATGCATCATACATACTAGGGGGAGTACAACTGGGGGAATCAATGGTGGAGAAGGATCTGGGTGTTCTGGTAGATCATAAAGCTTAATAATAGCATGCAATGCCAAGCTGCGGTTTTCAAAGTGAGCAAAGTCCTTTCTTGTATTAACAGAGGCATGGACTCCAGAGAGAGACATCATTTTGCCCCTGTACAAATCATTAGTAAGACCTCATCTGGAATATGCAGTTCAGTTTTGGGCACCAGTTCACAAAAAGGATATTGGGTAACTGCAGAAAGTACAGAGATAAGCAATTAAACTGATAAGAGGGATGGAGGAGCTCAGCTATGAGGAAAGATTAGAGAAATTGAATGTATTCTCTTTTGAGAAGGAGATTAAGGGAGATATGATCAACATGTATAAATACATAAGTGGTCCATATAGTGAACTTGGTGTTGAGTTATTCACTTCACGGACATCACAGAGAAAAAGGGGGCACTCTTTACGTCTGGAGGAGAAAGGAAGAGGAAAGAAGAGTAGGAGGAAATCCAAAGCTTCATCTACCCAACTCTTCCCTCCCTATAGACCTGAGCGTCTGATCCCAGATTGCGCACCCCCCCCCCCCTCCACTCAGACACCCCCCCGATCACTGGGACCGTTCGCGTTCTGATTCTTCAAAGGGAAAGCGGCGCTAGGGAAAGGTCACAGCCGGGCATTGCTGTCAGTCCATTCTGGGACCAACCTGCCCCCCCCCCCCCGCGTGTCACAATTATCGCCCAAAGTATGGGGAAGTGATTTACAAAAGGCATTTTGCGACAAGGGACAGAACACTCCGATGTGAACATGGGCCATTGACAAGAATGTGATTTGGCTTGTTGAGTGTTTTGGAGAGACAAGCTTCAAACAGGAAATTGCTCAGGGGCCTGATATTTGATGTGCACATGACATCAGTCAGAGCAACCTTACAGTGCTTTAAGACTGGCTTCATAGCAGTCACCCCCTGTCTGAAGCCGGCCTAGAGGACTTGGACTGTGCTACATATACTGCACCCACATCTTTGAGGATAACATCTGAGGAGACATCCCCCAAGGTCTGCAGGTTGACGTGTGATACCTGAAATGCTCTTGTGAGTGTTAATGGAAGTGAGCGGCCATTACACCTATTTTGTGGGACCTTAGCTCACCAAAGTTCGCACTGGGAATCACCGGAAGCATTTGATCATCTCACCTTATATGAACTTGATTTTTGTTTCATCTATGAGCACTGATTCTATTTGATTTGACTTTACTCTTGGATGACCACTTATTCTTTTTAGATCAATCACAGTGCATTTGTCACTTTGTGATATTGTTCACCATCACACCTTGATTTTCTTATTGTTTTGTACTACTGAAGAGTTGATAGTGGTACACCCTTCATAGGGCATTTTATATATTTTTTCATATTTTCACGTTTTCTCACCTTTTCTTCAAGGTGTTTTTTTTTTCTGGGTATGATTATCACTTTTGTCATTATTTAGTGAGTTATTTCACTCAACTACGAAGAGTTACAGTGGTTTACTCTTCATAGGGTACATTGTCATTTTTTTACAATATTTGTTTCTGTTTGATCTTTTTGATCAGTTCTTTACACATTAAAACTTTCTACAGTTGCTCACTTTTGCACAGGATATTCACCTAATTTATTCTGCTAATTGTTGATCACCTTTTAGAATCACCCTAGCACTTTATTTTTCTGGGATACCTACATCTTCTGCACAGTATCACTTTATTTATCACTATTTGAAGATTTTATAGTATTTTTACTATCCAGCATTTTTATTGTGACTAAAGGTGTTATATATCCTTATATAAAAATTTTTTAACCTCTTCTCACCCAGGTTCTTGGGTATACGGATTTTAGATTATCTACGTTGATTTTTATCCCCATTTTTATATATTCACTCACTTTCACCTTGGTACTTCAAGCACTGTGTCATTTTGAAGATTGATATCTTTTAAGTATTGAGTTATTATCTAGTTTATAGATATTTATGGTTCACCAATTTTAGAGTGTCTGCACTGATTTTTACCTTTTTATCTATATTTGCTGTATGTGGTGACACTACAAAATTAGCTGCAGATTTCTGGTGCTCCATTTTTCTACCTCTACCACCTCCTTTTTTCCGTCTCCTCTCCATTTGGTAGCGCATAGGTTTACTTTTGCATATATACTTGCTTTAATTACAGCCTTTAGTCTGTTGGGATATGTCTCTAGTAACTTTGAACATCTAGACTTTTGCCCACTCTTCGAAAACGGCGCCAAAAGCACGTTATGCAAAAATGGCTGCTGCCCTTACACTGATGTAGCCAGACATGCCCTCACCCAAAATGATGGCCAAAAACAGCACCGACAGTCAGGAGCCCAGGAACCCTGGCCACCGCGGAATCCACCATAGGAAGCCCCCCAGGACAAAGGTAAGAGCCTTACAACCCCCCCCTCACGCAGTGGGCGCCGCTAGAGCGCCCCCATAAGGAGCAGGATCCATTCAGACCGGCCAGGGGGGATACCACAGAGATCGCAGCTCTGACATCCCCAGGAGTGGGCCCACATCACCCCCCCCCCCCGGGACAAAGGGGGTAGCATCACTCACCATACCATGGGCCGCGGTCACCATTCCGATACAGCTCGCCTCCCACCCTGAGTGGGGGTGCCGTCAGCCAAGAGGGGAAGCTGCAACACGTTCCAGGGTTGATGCGTCCCGGCGAAGAAATTCCTCAGCAGGATCGTCCCCATCCACCGGGCATCGTTGTGGCGAGGCCTTGGCGGACCACAACCTGCGCACGCTCGTAAGCCAGGCTGGGGTACCATAAGAATCTAGATTATCCAGTGCGAAGCTCAGCCAGGCTGTCGCTTGTAGTTCTCCAGGAGGATCCCCCTGACTAGCTAGTGTTAGTGAGTGAGAAAATAAAATAAAAACATTTTTCAAAGAAAAAAAAAAAACTGAGACCGGAGTCCCAGCAGGGTATCCTAGGTCCTACTCCTGAGCTAGACAGCAAGAAACGGATTAGTAAGCTCTAAGTGTCTGAGGGTAATGTCTAGAGGGACAGCCCCTAAGGTGTGTCTAGTTAAAGCTTTTTAATGAAGTTTCACTACCTAGCCTGCTCCTGCAGAGGGCGCCATTACCCAATAGTGATGAAACTTGGAAGAGGCTGCACCTGTCAGAGGACGTAAGAGAGATAAATGATATATCTATATATCAAACATTTTATACTTCCCTCCTCTGTGCAGTTGGTTTTCCACAGAGCAGCCCAAATCCTCCTATTCTCGGGTCCCTCTTCAGCTCAACTAGCCCCTTCCTCCTGTCGAGTGCGCCCACAGCAAGCAGCTTGCTATGGGGGCACCTGAGCCGAGCTCCAGCTCCGTGTGTCCATTCAGACACGGAGCTGCCATTAGGCGGTGCTCCCTCTCTCTTCAGATTGGCTGACGGACTTTGATTGACAGGCGTGGGAGCCAATGGTGCCGTGGCTGTCTCAGCCAATCAGGAGGAGAGTCCTGAACTGCCGAGGGACCTGTGGACATCACTGGAGAGAGATGGGGCTCAGTTATGTATTAGGGGGTGCTGGGGTGGCTGCTACACACACGAGGCTTTTTAACTTAATGAATAGAATGCATTAAGACAAAAAACCTTCTGACTTTACAACTCCTTTAAAGCACGTCTACTACATGTAAATTTTTGTTATTATGAATCTCAAAACTAGATTTAGTGGTATTCTTAAATATATATTCAGAGTTAAGCTTAAATTGTAGCTCCTAAAAAGTTCCCTAAAATCAGGTAAAGACCCAGCTGTCCTAGCACTTATTGACCAGAGGAAGATTAGGTAAAATGATGGATTTTAACTCCACAATCTTGTCCATCTAATCTGCAGTACAACAGACCCAACCACCTAAGAAAAAGTTATTTCCGATAAAATACATTGAGAAACAACAGTGACCGATATCACAGTGACCGATATCACAATATTTTTCTTTACCAATGATCTAGCTCCAGATGATGTGGATGGACGTTCTGATGATGCGGAGCTTTCTGTGTCTGCAAGAATGTACAATAGGTTTGTTTATAGTACAAAGCTATATAATGCCATATCCTAACAGCTGGTTACTAACAGGAACCTGTTTGGTATGATCAACACAACTAAGTAAAAACAGCGTGCATAGAAATTAAAGAAGTCTCACTACAAATTTTAAATCCTTATGGCATCCCCCAGGAAGCTGTCCAACCATTCTGCCCAGCAACCATAGTACAGATTAGAACAGGATCAAGTGCCAAAGTACTAGGTCTACCAATGGATACCATAAGGATTAAAAATTTGTAGTGATGCTTCTTTAACCACTTTAAGACCGGAAAAATTTGCCCCCTTAATGACCAGGCCCTATTTTGCAATTCGGCACTGCGTTAGTTTAAACGGTATTGCGAGGTCGTGCGGCGCTGTACCCAAATAAAAGTGATGTCCTTTTTTCCCCTCAAATAGCTTTCTTTTGGTGGTATTTGATCACCTGTGGGATTATTTATTTATTGCGCTATAAACAAAAAAAGAGATACAATTTTGAAAAAAATAAATAAATAAAATCAAAATGAAAAAAAAAAAAAAAAAAAAAAACAATATTTTTCACATTCTGCTATATGACATTCTCAAAAAAAAATAAAAAAATAAAAATTTAACATTTTAGTCAGGCCCGTTTACTTATCCTGAGACACTGGATAGCACAGGAATTACCTACGTATAAGATGTGGCTGGAACAGATGGCTTCTACTTTACGTATGGAGAAGGTAATCTACCAGCATAGGGGGGTGCCTCAGAAATTCTCTAAGGTATGGGGAGTATGGTTGAACAGTCCGGGCATGGCCCCTGATGATCTTGTTCTGGACCGTTTGTTATTGTAATTCCTTGGGTGGCACTCCTATTAATTCTTGGTTCGAATGAGTGGGGTGGGGGAGTTTCTTGCATTTTCATATGCTATGTTTTCTTTTATGTGGATCGAACTCTACTTATATGTGATAACCTTGGGGGGACTGTGGCATGGTGTGGACTATGTGATGTTTATGGTTCGCTGCTGCCATCCGACAGTTTTTTTTTTTCTGAATGTAATGGTGTGAATTTTTCTCAATAAAGCTTTTTCTTGATTTAAAAAACAAAAAAAAAAAATGGATTTTTGTAAAATCTTACCGTAAAAATGGATTTTTGTAAAATCTTACCGTAAAATCCTTTTCTCTTAGCTCATTGACAGACGTAGTCCTCGGTGATACAGCACCTTCGGGTTATGTTGCCTCCACAGGAGTAGGACTAGACAGGAAATAAAATGCTCTGGCCACACCCTAGGGGCAGTCCCCGAGGGTATATCCTCTCTCTCTCTGCCACAGCAAATCAGTTATGTCACAAAAGCAGTCTTTAGAGAATTTAACCCAACCCAACTCAAAAACAGAGGGGCGGGTACTACGTCTGTCAATGAGCTAAGAGAAAAGGATTTTACGGTAAGATTTTACAAAAATCCATTTTTCTCTATCGCTCATTGACAGACGTAGTCCTCGGTGATACAGCACCTTCGGGAAGTCCCAGAGCAGTATCACAAATGAGGGGTGGGAAAATGGAAATCAAATCCAAATCTAGAAGGCCCAACCGGTGCCAACTAGAAGTTTACAATGCTCATCCTTAATGATGAGACTCAACAAAAAAATTTTCAAACAGAAAAAAACCCTCGAGGTAGACCACCGGTCTCCTCAAATTGCGGCCTGCAAAACCTTGCGGCCAAATGAGGCATCCGCCGATGCCATGACATCAATTTTATAAAATTTTGTAAAGGTATGTACCGACGACCAGGTGGCCGCCTTACATACCTGGACCACTGACGCCTGATGGCGAAAGGCCCAGGAAGTACTGAGCGCTCGAGTGGAGTGCGCCCTAACAGGGAACGGAGGACTCTGACCCTTAATAGAATAAGCCTGTACCACCGTCTGTCTAATCCATTTGGCAATAGTCGCGGCAGATGCAGGCAACCCCTTTCTGGGGCCATCCGTGATCACAAAAAGTGAATCCGTCTTACGGAACGATTCCGTAGCCTTCAGGTATACCCTGATTGCCCGAACCACATCCAAGGAATGCAACGCATGTTCCCGATGATGATTGGGCTGAGGACACAAGGAAGGTAGTACAATATCTTCATTCAGATGAAAATCTGAAACCACCTTAGGAAGAAAGGATGGCTTAGGGTGAAGTACTACCTTATCCCTATGAATCACTAAGTATGGGGACTGGCATGATAATGCAGCCAGTTCTGACACCCTGCGAGCAGAAGTGATAGCCACCAAGAAGGCCACCTTCTGGGATAAAGTAAGCAAGGGAATCTCCCTGATGTTTTCAAAGGGAGGTTTCTGTAGAACCGACAAAACCAAATTAAGATCCCAGGGCGGTAAGGGCGCGCGGACTGGTGGAGCCAGGTGCCGCCCCCCCTGGATGAAATTCCGCACCAAGGACTTGGTAGCTAAAGGTTTCTGAAAGAAGATTGCTAATGCTGAAACTTGACCCTTGATGGTGCTCAAGGCTAGTTTCTGCTCAACCCCTTTTTGCAAAAAGGCCAATATTCGAGTCACCGAATAGGTACGTGGAGGAAATCCTAAAGATTCGCACCACGCAATATAAGTCTTCCATGTGTGATAATAGACCTTGCTGGAAGTCGCTTTCCTTGCTTTAATAAGGGTAGGAATGACTGAAGCTGACAACCCTCTGTCCTTCAGTACTTGGGTCTCAATGGCCAGGCCATTAAAACCAGCGACTGTAAAGCACGATGGTAGATTGGTCCTTGAGACCGCAGACACTCCCTGAGACGAAGTTCCCACGGAACGTCTGCGACTAGCATGTCCAAGTCGGCCAGGCCGGCTTGACGAGGCCATCCTAGAATTTCTAGGACCACTGGCGCTGCCTGGATCTGAACCAGGCGTCCCTAGAGCTATCTGGCCCCGACCATCCGAGAAAGTCTGGTCGTCTTCTGTTCCCACACATTTATCAGACACCTGATTCCCATCAGAAACGGTGATCTTTCCTGGTTGAACCTCAGGGACCGAAGTCACCCGGCTAGAGGCTTCTTGGTCTGTCTGGTCAACCAGATCCGATTCCTGTGGGGAATTGAGACTAATCTTAGGAAAAGGTAAAGGAAAAGATCTATTCAGGGAACGGTGACTACCGCTCCCTGTAGTACTTAAATGTTGGAAGGGAAGAATCGCACCGGTAGTAGTAGTCGATGCTCGATCTAATGTCCTGAATACCGGTGAAAACGTCCCCCCACCCTCAACCCGGGTGGGGGCGCACCTTCAGGCTGTGTAATCCTTTGCTTCGGGTTTGGCTGAGTCGGTCCTCTGTTTGTCCGACCAGCCTTTCTTGAACCCTCCTGGAGGAGTCTTGCCTTTCCCGCTTGTTCCAGCCGGGCGTGCGAACCCTTTATGGGCGGTAAAGAAAGGTCCTCGCTTGTTGCGAGGTCCCTTAGCTTTAGCAGCCTGTGGCAAGAAAGTGCTCTTGCCCCCAGTGGCATCCTTAATGATTTCATCTAGGGTGGCCCCAAATAGGCGATTCCCCTGAAAAGGGAGATTCGTCAAGGTCTTTTTGGAACCTAGGTCAGCTGACCAGCATTTTAACCACAGCACACGTCTGAGGATTACCGCTGACATAGATGCATGCCCTAATAGGGGGGTAGCATCCAAGGCTGCGTCACAGACAAACTGTAGCCCTTGTATAATCTGTTCCATCAAATCAGATGTTCCCTGGGGGATATCTTTTCCCCTTAGGTCTTGGCGTACCAATCTCGCCCATTCCGTTAGTGTCTGGGAAACTAGACCAATAACAATTACTGGTCTAAATGCTGACCCTATCAGGGAGAAGATAGTGCGGGACTCCGCTTCCATCTTTCGATCCACCGGATCCTTAAAGGACGAAGTGTCCTCCACTGGGATAACCGTGGCTTTATTCAGTATGGAAATAGGTGGATCCACCACTGGTGGTACCGTCCATTTCTTAATGAGGGATTCCTCAAACGGATAGCGTCTAGCAATACGCTTGGAAATAGTAAAGGTACGCTTAGAATGCTCCCATTCTCCTTTAATTTTATTACCAAAACACTTGGGTACAGGAAAAACCTTCACCGTTTTGATGGGCTTGTTAGTACCAAAGGGAATCTCTGTTTCAGTTGCCTCTGCCGGTAAAACCTCAAGTCTTAAGGTTTCCCGCACCGCCACAACTAGTGCGTCCACCAATGCTTCTTCCTGAATTATGGCGGAAGAATGAACGTCCTCCTCACTGTCTGAGGGAGCTTTACCTGAGATAACAGCCTTTGCAGAGGGACCTGCAGCTGCAGTGACCATCTCTGAATCTGAGTCAGAGGTGTCAGATATTATAGGGGTAGGCGGGGGTCGCTTTCTTGACCCCCGTCCCTGACAGGCCGCCCCCACCCGAGCCACCATAGACTCCAAAACTGCTGTAAATGCATCCATACTCTGTGCACCGGCGGGTCCCGTGGTCCCCTCGAGGGAAAAAGGTGGGGGTACTTGTGTGGCAGGGTCCATGATTATTCCAGTAACTACCCGGAAAATACAATCCAAACTTAAATAAAAAACTTTTTTTTTTTTTTTTTTCAGACCCCCGGCGCCACAAAAGCCCCTCAGTGTTACCTGCTAGGGATCCCTATCGATCGAGAGAGAGAGAGAGAGAGAGAGAGAGAGAGAGAGAGAGAGAGAGAGAGAGAGAGAGAGAGAGAGAGAGAGAGAGAGAGAGAGAGAGAGAGAGAGAGAGAGAGAGAGAGAGAGAGATAGACCCCCAGGCTCACCACTTGATGCTCAGAGTTCACTGCAACAGGTTACAGCGCTGTCTTCACAAACAGGAAGTCTTTTGGCTGGCTGCCCAGGAAGAAAGGAGGCGGCTCCGCCCCTCTGCACGCCTTCCGGCACCTCCCCTAGCTCCACGAGGTGTTTGGATCACCTCAAACATGGCCGCCCCCATGCTGGAGACACGAGGCTACGCCAAAATGGCGGCCTCGTGCGATCTAGCAAACAATGGCGGCGGTTTGTACCGAATAGCGGCGTGACTGCAGAGCATCACAACACCTTCTCTACATGGGGATTTAGCTTGGTCGGCGGTACCGGACCCTGGCGGACCGCATGGCCGTTGGAAGGCCTGCTATTGCTGGAGACTTGACTTGGAAAGCAGTCTACATGTCCGTGGCTTCTGACTGGTAGGATACTTATATTATCACAGTAAGATTCCCATACTGCCACTGATTACAATCTTTTAACATGTTTACAATTAGATTGTCAGCTCCCAAACCAAGCCTCCTGGCTTTTTGCACATAAAAATCACACTCAAAGTAGGGGGATCTGTGCCATGTTATAGGATAGAGGGGAACTCATCCTTACCATACAGAGAGTGGCCCGCGTTCACCACAAGACCCGTCAGAGGAAAGGGGGAACATACTACTCACCATACCGGAACCAGGCGGGCACCAACTCCTGACAGTGCCCCTCTCCACCGGGGCGGGAGGGCTGTCGACCAATACGGACGCCGTGACTCATGGTCCTTGGCGTTTCAGCGAGACGTTTGACTCGCGGGGTCAGTCCCTCCAGTGGGACTATGCCGCGGCCGACCCAGCGCGGAGCTATGGCCTGCACGCGCTCGTAGGCTGAACTGGGGTGACCACCGGATCTCAACATCCAGCCCGTCGCCCAGTTCAGCTTTCTTGCTTGAAGATCTCACAGGAACACTGGAGAAAAAAGCTGTCTAAAAAATCTTTTTAAGAAAAAAATCCTGCCAGGACCGAAGATCCCAGCAAGGTATCTAGGTCCTTACTCCTGACTAGACAGAAAAAAACTGATTGGCTGTGGCAGAGAGAGAGAGGATATACCCTCGGGGACTGCCCCTAGGGTGTGGCCAGAGCATTTTATTTCCTGTCTAGTCCTACTCCTGTGGAGGCAACATAACCCGAAGGTGCTGTATCACCGAGGACTACGTCTGTCAATGAGCTTAAGAGAAAAGGATTTTACGGTAAGATTTTACAAAAATCCATTTTTCTCTGTCGCTCATTGACAGACGTAGTCCTCGTTGATTAATAACTCGGGACGTCCCAAAGCAGTACCACAAATGAGGGGTGGGATAACAGAAATCAAAATCCAGAAGGCCCAAGCGGAGCCAACCAGAAGCATCAAGGACTCATCGAGCAAAAAGATGAGACCTAAGTGAAACACCCAACAAACCCTTGAGGTAGACCAACAGTCTCCTCAGATTGCGGCCTGCCGAACCTTGTGGCCAAAAGAGGCATCTGACGATGCCATCACATCAACTTTATAAAATGTTGTAAAGGTATGAACCGACGATCAAGTCATCGCCTTGAAAACCTGGATCGCTGACGCCTGATGGCGGAAGACCCAGGAGACACTAGGCGCCCGAGTAGAGTGCGCCTTAACAGGGAACGGAGGATTCCGACCCTTAATAGAATAAGCCTGTACCATCGTCTGACTGGTCCATCTAGATATGGTCGCGGCAGACACAGGCAACCCCCTTCAAGGGCTATCCGTGATCACAAAAATTGAGTCCGTCTTACGAAAACAAGTTCGTAGTAGTCAAGTGTATCCTTCTGAACCCCATCCAAGGAGTGTAATGCAAACTCCCAAGGATGGCTAGTCTTAGGACACGGGGAAGGTAACACAATATTTTTATTCAGATGAAAACTCTGAAAACCACTTAGGAAGGAAGGATGGATCTGGAAGAAGAACCACCTTATCCCTATGAACCACCAGATATGGGGAACGTCAAGATAATGCGGCCAGTTCTGATACCCTGCGTGCAGAAGTAATGGCCACCAAGAAGGCCACCTTCTGGGATAATGTAAGCAAGGGAATCTCCCTAATATCTTCAAAGAGAAGTTTCTGAAGAACCGACCACACTAAATTAAGATCCCAGGCGGTAAGGGTGCGCGCACTGGCGGAGCCAAATGTCGCACCCCCTGGATGAAATTCCGCACCAAGGAATGATTAGCCAAAGGTTTCTGAAAGAAGATTGCTAACGCCGAAACCTGACCCTTGCCCTTGATAGTGCTCAAGGACAGTTTCTGCTCAACCCCTTGTTGCAGACAGACCAAGATTCGGGTCACCGAATAGGTATGTGGGGGAAATCCAAAAGATTCACACCACGCCATATAAGACTGTGCTGGAAGTCGCTTTCCTTGCTTTAACTAGAGGTAGGAATAACTGAAGCTGACACTCCCTTGTCCTTCAGTACCTGGGTCTCAATGGCCAGGCCATTAAGCCAGCGATTGTAAAGCAAGATGGAAGATCGGTCCCTGAGACCGCAAATCCTCCCTGAGAGGAAGTCTCCAAGAAGCGTCCGCGACTAGCCTCACCAAGTCGGCGTACCAGGCTCGACGAGTTCAGTCCGGAATTTCCAAAATAACTGGAATTCCCTCCACCTCTATCCTGCGAAGAAGTTCCCGCAGTAACTTAGAGGATGGAAGGCATGCCGTAGCTGATACTGCTCCCACGGGGCGATCAGCGTTTCTGCTGCGTCCGCTAGAGGATCGCGGGTGCGAGCTACAAACCTCCGCACCTTCCTGTTGAGCCAAGGTGCCAACAGATCCACATCCGGGGTGCCCCAATGAAGGGACAGCTAGTGAAAAACCTCTGGATGAAGAGGCCATACCCCTTGATCCAGAATCTGATGGCTGAAATAATCTGCCTGCCGATTTCCCACCCCCGGAGTGAACACTGCGGGGAGATCCGGAACAAACCGTTCCGTCCACTGAAAGATGCTAGTCGTTTCGATGGCCACCAGGACACTCTAAGTGCCCCTTTCTAAGTGTCACGACCGTGGCATGGATCCGAATCGGGCTGCTCTAGAGCTGCTCGGTCCAGTAAATCAGACAAAATCTGATCGCTCTCAGTTCCGATACCCTATTGGTAACCTGGATGCTATCGGAAGGAATGACTTCCCCTGGTTGATCATCGGAGACTTCCTGGTCCGCTCGCTCAACCGGATCCGATTGTCCAGGAAATCGGAATTCTGATTCCATTAGAAAAAAATCTCCTTCAGGAGAATTCGGGTATGAGACTGGGTATACGGTACTGCCTCTAAGAAGGCCACCATCAGTCCCAGCCAATTGACGGACAGCAACATCCGAATCGTTGACTGAACCTTCTGGAGTTTCTCCGCAAGGAGAAACTTTCTTGCCCAGGACGTATCCAACATTAAGCCCAGATAGTTCAGTCTCCTGGTGGGAACCAGAGATGATCTTTGGGAAAGCGAAGAAAACGCTGATGTCCTGCGATGATGGGGATATAAGGATAGGCATCCTAAATGTCTATGGACGCCAGGAACTCCCCCTGATGCAGGGAGGCCACCACTGTTCGGATGGACTCCATCTTTCCCCAAGTCCAGAATTGGACGCACCTTGCCCTCTTTTCCTGGGCATTGTGAACAGGTTCGAATAGAACCCCTGAAACCGTTCAATGTTAGAAGGGAAGAATCGTACCGGAGGAAGTGATCGAAACTCGATCCTGTATCCTGACCGTATGACCTCGCGAACCCCTTAGTCCGGGGTTCTGGCAAGCCATGGATCCGGAAACCGGTGAAGACATCCCCCCACCCCAGAGATGGGTAGGGGCGCATCAGGCTGTATACTTCAGGCTTGGCTGCGCCGGACTTTTTGTTTAGCCGACCAGCGCCCTTTGAAAAACCCTCTGAAGGGGCTTTGGAGGGTTTCGCCTTATCGCCCGCGGAACGCACAAACTCTTTATGAGCAGAAAGGGAAGGTCCTCGTTGGTTACGAGGTCCTCTTTATCCTAACAGTCTGTGGCAAGACAGAAGGTGGTACCGTCTATCCTTTAAAGAGGGATTCCTCAAACGGATAGCGCCTAGCCATGCGTTAGGAAATAACAGGGGTTCGTTTCAAAACGACCCCATTTGGGTAAAGGAAAATCCTTCGCCCTTTTGGTAGGCTAACAAGTACCCAAAAAAGAATTTCAGTCTCAGCTACCTCTGCCGGTGTAACCTCAAGACTAAAGGTTTCCCGGACGGACACAACTAGTGCATCCACCACTCTTGTGCTATGGCGGAGGCAGAAACGCTCTCCTCAATGCTGAGGAGACATTACCTGAGACAACAGCCCCATAAGAGGGACCTGCAGCTGCATTGACCAGCTCCGAATCCGTATCTGAAGTATCAGATAAAAAATAGGGGTAGGCGGGGGTCGCTTCTTGACCCCCGTCCCTGACAGGCCACCTCCACCCGGGATACCAAAGACTCCAAAACTGCCGATAATGCATTAAAAACAAGTGGGGTACTGGAGGTTCCTGCGGCCACCTTGAGGGGATCAGGTGGGGATACCTATGCGGCAGGGTCAATGATTATACAAGACATTTGCCAGCGACAAAAAATGACAAAGTAAAAAAAAAAAACTTTTTTTTGTATCCCCCAGTCGCAACAGCGCCCCTCAGTGTTACCTGCCTTTTTGGACACCACAAAGAGAGAGAGAGAGACCCCAAGGCTCATCCCTGATGCACAGAAGTTTTCATCAGCTTGCTCAGTGCTGTCCTGTTACAGACAGGAAGTCTTTGGCCCTTTTTCCTGGGTAAAGGAGGCGGCTCCGCCCCTTAACACGCCTTCCGGCGCCTCCCCCTGGCTCCACGAGGTGTTTGGTCACCTCAAACATGGCCGCCCCCATGCTGGAGACACGAGGCTACGCCAATATGGCGGCCTCGTGTGCTCTGCAAGACAATGTTAGGATAGCGGTGGCTTAGCAGCGGCCTGCGGGATGCTGTATTCGGCCTAGCGGCCTGCGGGAGTGCATCGGCCCCCCAAACTTCACCCTGGATGGTGATCAGCCTGGCCGGCGGTACCGGACCCTGGCGGGCCGCCTGAGGTCCGTGGGCCGTCGGAAGGCAGCCTGCCCTTGCTGGAGGAATGCGATCTGGACTGCAATTATACATGCATAGACATCGCCCTGTGAACACCTCTGACAGGTAGGATACCTTATGCTACCACAGTAATGTTCTAGTACTGCCACTGACTTCAGTCATCTTTACAGTTTTTGAAATGACATTAGATTGTCAGCTCCCAAACCAAGCCTCCTGGTTTCTTGTTCACAAAAATCACACTCAAATAGGGGGATCTGTGACATGTTATAGGATAGAGGGGAGACCCATCCTTACCATTTCAGAGAGGGGCCCGCGTTCACCACAAACCCGTCAGGGGGAAAAGGGGGAACATACTACTCACCATACCGGAACCAGGCGGGCGCCAACTCCTGACAGTACCCCTCTCCACCGGGGTGGGAGGGCTGTCGACCAATACGGACGCCGTGACTCATGGTCATTGGCGTTTAAGCGAGACGCTTAACTCGCAGGGTCAGTCCCCGTCCAGTGGGACTATGTCGCGGCCGACCCATCGCGGAGCTATGGCCTGCACGCGCTCGTAGGCTGAACTGGGGTGACCACTGGATCTCAACATCCAGCACGTCGCCCAGTTCCAGCTTTCTTGCTTGAAGATCTCACAGGAAAAAAGCGGTCTAAAAAATCTTTCTAAGAAAAAAATCCTGCCAGGACCGAAGATCCTAGCAAGGCATCTAGGTCCTTACTCCTAACTAGACAGAAAAAAACTGATTTGCTGTAGCAGGAAGTGAGAGGATATACCCTCTGGGACTGCCCCTAGGGTGTGGCCAAAACGTTTTCTTTCCTGTCTAGTCCTACTCCTGTAGAGGGCAGTATAACCCGAGTTGTTATTAATCAACGAGGACTACGTCTGTCAATGAGCGACAGAGAAACAAACATTTTAGGCCAATTTGTTTTCTGCTACATATTTTCAGTAAAAAAAAAAAAAAAAAAATCATAATAAGCGTATTTTGATTGGTTTGCACAAAAGTTATCGCGTCTACTAACTACGGGAAAGATTTAGGTCATTTTTATTGTTTTTATTGTTTTTTTATACTAGTAATGGCGGCAACTGCGAGTTTTTGCGGGACTGCAACATTGCGGCAGACAGATCGGACCCCTAACTGACATTTTTGACACCTTTGGGGGTACCAGTGACATTATTATAGTAATCAGTGCTAAAAATATGCACTGTTACTGTAATAATGACACTGGCAGGGAAGGGGTTAACCCTGTGGGTGATCAATGGGTATTTGTGAGCCTAGGGGAGTGATTCTGTGGGGGGGCCTGGCTTGTGAAATGACCATAGAGACATGTGATCCTATATAGAAGGATCAGAGCGCTGTGATAATTTCAGGGAGAAGACCGGACAGCTATGTTTACAACAGTAGACCATTCTTCTCTCTCAGCGGGGAGTGATCGCGGGTGTCAGGCGGCAATCGGAGCCTGACCCATGCATTGGCTTCCCCGCTGCAGAGTTGGGGCGGGAGCGCGTGCTCGCCCCCCTAGCTTCCTGTGCGAGATCGACGTAGGTCTAAGTCGGTTTGCGCAGGAGAGACACCCCCCCGACGCAGTAAAAAGGCGACGGGTGGCCGGGAAGTGGTTGAGATGCAATTTATTATAAGGTTTTGACCACTAATGCGTTGTTACCCAACCACCAAATTATGGAGCACTGGCAATTCCTAGAACACTTATGAGCAAAATGCCATCACTCAGCAATACACGGTTTATAAATACAGATGATAATCTGAGATAACTTTTTTAAAACCATTAAAATCTTTTTACTCATTTTTGTCGTATCAATGAAACTACTACTACTTTATATCCCTAAATTAAAATGTTATCCTTACACATGCATAAGTCGAAACATTCTGTTTGATGTAAAGTCTAAAGAAATATGTAACAAATCTGTAGCAGAGCAGGAGATGCTAGCTGATTTCCTAGAATGCAACATTCCAAAGTCAGAAAACCTAAATAGAAAAAAAAAACCTTACCTTCTTCAGCGTAGTTCTTTTTTTTTGCCCGTTGAGAGGAAAGGGTACTACAAAAGATTAAAAATGGACCATTTAAATAAATATCATGATATTATGACAAGGCAAGCCTAGGGCAAAAAGAATACATGATGCTAAATATGAATGCCCAGCAATATCAAGAACCTTTGTTGAAGTCTATAGGGAATGTATAATGGTTTTGTACCAATCAAAACAAAATTTTGAAAAAAAAAATGTAATAATGCATATTATTATTCTGCATACTTCTTTACTGCCAGAAGATGTAGCTATAGGCCCCTTTCACACAGGGGCACCGCCCGACGGAGTCCGTTCTGCTCAGCGGGGGGATAGATCCACCGATTTCCGCTGAGCAGGCGGATGACAGCTCCGTCTCCGCTCTGTGTGCAGAGATGGAGCTGTAAGATCCCCCGCTGTTCTCTATGGGGAGATCGGATGAGAACGGACCGCCTGTCTGTTCTCATCCAATCCTCCAGACGGATGGAAAATAGGGTTTCCATCCGTCGGGATTTCACAGACAGGATCGGATGGGATAGCCGTTAGTGTCCGCGGAGATGTCTCCGCTGACACCTGCTGCCCCATAGGGATGCATGGAGCATCCGATCAGGTCCGCCTGAAAAACTGACAGGCAGATCATATCGCCCATGTGAAAGGGGCCATAGTCTTTTTATTAACATCATTAGCATGAGCACGTTTCAGCTGCGCTGATGTTTGTAAGAATTTACCGTAAAATCCATTTCTCTGAAGTCCATTGACAGATGCAGCTCTTATGCTTCTTATACCATTGGGTTATGCTGCCTTCTACATGAGTAGTACTAGAGGAAAAAAAAAAAGTTTACCACGCCTACGGGGGCTGTCCCTATAGGCATAACCCCACACACCCTGCTCCAGCATACCAGTTTCATTGCAAGCATTGAGAAGAAGAAACCAACCTTCCCCATATCAGAGGGGTGGGTCCTGCGTCTGTCAATGGACTTCAGAGAAAAGGTTCTCTGGTAAGTTCTAACAAAAATCCAGTTTTCTCTATCGTCCATTGACAGACACAGCTCTTATGCTTCTTCTACTATTGGGACATCAGCAGCAGGGAAGGGAACGCTAGTTACACTATCAGGATTACACTATCAGGATTAGGAACTCCTAGCCTTGCTCCTGCTGTGCTATATTCCCCTGAGAGAGGCAAGTGGCGATTCGGAGCCATTACACTTATCAGGTATTGTTGCTACCTCTAATGCCTCTGTGTCTACCTATGTTACTAAGGATGACTTGGCATCTGCTTTGGCTAGCCTTGAAGATAAAATATCCGGGATGATTGCTCCTGTTTCACAGGGGGGGGGGGGTTATAAGAGACTGGTTTGTTTCTCTTTAAGGGTTTTTTTCTTTCCTGGGTGAGCTCCTGTTCCTGGTTGAGCTTCATGTTAAGAGGTTGGCTAAGTTTAGCCTTTGGAGTTTTACATTCACTATTTGGTTAGCGTTTTTCCCACCCCTCATGCTTACACTGGTGCGGTGATCACCGCCGCTCCTCCCCTGGCCCGACTCCCGCTGTAACCGAATACAGCGACAGCGAGCCTCCGGCGGAGAGAGGGGAATGTCTGGTGACGTAGGTCTACGTCACCAGACGATAACGAGCCACTTTGCCGCAGTACAGTCAACGTGACTGGTCGGCAAGTGGTTAAATACTTCATTCAGTGAAACCATTTTTTTTTTTTAGTTTTGTTGAGGGTTACAGCCACATCATGCCCTGAACCACTCTGTCACCAGGACAGGAAGTGAAGGATATTTGCAAACATGAGGACAAATAAAACCACTATAAAAAATTAAAATCTTACCCTTGTGTAGACCTACGCGTCCTCTTCACCTTAATGAAGATAATAGAAAGATTAAAAATGATCAACTGTCATTATGTTACAAAAGGCATTCCTATGCAACAACAACAATAAGCAATTCTATTAAAAGGATAAGGTCACCTTTTGGGGTGGGGGAATCTTCTCCCCCAGTTCACTGCCACAATCTAAAGAAAACGCAGCCATACTGAGCTCTTCCTGCCCAGCCGCGTCATTCATTCATTCTTACTCTGAATGGTCTAGGGTTGTTAGTGGTGTACCCCATGGTTCAGTGTTTGAACCCTTACTTTTTAATAGATTTCTAAATGATATAGAGTTTGGGATTAAAAGTACCATTTCAGTGTTTGCAGATGACACCAAACTATGCAGTGGAATAACATCCTCATAGGATGTCTCCAACTTACAAGCCAACCTCGATGAACTGTTTAATTGGGCAACATGTGTGGCAAATGAGGTTTAATGTTGATAAATGTAAAAGGTATGCACTTGGGGGCTAAAAACTAGGGATGCACCGAAATGAAAATTCTGGGCTGAAACCGAAAATGCAGGATGCCCTTGGCCGAAAACCGAAAATGACTTTTTCCCCCAAATAATTTTAACAGATAGAACAGGGGCATACACCAAAAACAGGTAGCGACGTACACCTGTCGCTGCCACCCTGTCACAGTATATGTACTGTAACGGGTTGGCAAGAGGTTAATTTAATTACCATTGGTATTAGTATTATGCAGCATGAGGGGGTTAATGTATTGCCACTGCTGGTCACTGATGCATTAGTGACTGACCAGTGGCAGTTAATTAACCCCTTTGTGCTGCATTAGTGCAACCAGTATCAGTGTTAATTACCACTGGTTGCACTGATACTGGTTGCACTAATGCAGCACAAAGGGGTTAATTAACTGCCACTGGTCGGTCACTAATGCATCAGTGACCAGCAGTGGCAATATATTAACCCCCTCATGCTGCATAATACTAATTCCATATGTAAGCTGCCTCAGCTAACCCCCCCCCCCCCCCCCCACTGCCTCAGCTTCCCTCCGCATCCCAATCTCCTTACTCTCACTCTGCTCCTTTTTTTTTTTTTCTTCAGCATAATGATCAAACAATTAAAAAAGCAGTCAATGTATGGGTTTCATAAGTGCTCAATGGAACTTGGAAGAACAGAGGGGGGGGGGGCAGATAGGGGAGACAAGGGAGGGAGATAGGGACAGTTAAGTTACAGTGGGTACGGAAAGTATTCAGACCCCCTTAAATTTTTCACTCTTTGTTATATTGCAGCCATTTGCTAAAATCATTTAAGTTCATTCTTCTTCCTCATGAATGTACACATAGCACCCCATACTGACAGAAAAACACAGAATTGTTGACATTGTTGCAGATTTATTAAAAAAGAAAAACTGAAATATCACATGGTCCTAAGTATTCAGACCCTTTGCTGTGACACTCATATATTTAACTCAGGTGCTTTCCATTTCTTCTGATCATCCTTGAGATGGTTCTACACCTTCATTTGAGTCCAGCTGTGTTTGATTATACTGATTGGACCTTCCAGATCACAATGCATGTCAGAGCAAATGAGAATCATGAGGTCAAAGGAACCGCCTGAAGAGCTCAGAGACAGAATTGTGGCAAGGCACAGATCTGGCCAAGGTTACAAAAAGATTTCTGCTGCACTTAAGGTTCCTAAGAGCACAGTGGCCTCCATAATCCTCAAATGGAAGACGTTTGGGACGACCAGAACCCTTCCTATAGCTGGCCGTCCGGCCAAACTGAGCTATCGGGGGAGAAGAGCCTTGGTGAGAGAGGTAAAGAAGAACCCAAAGATCACTGTGGCTGAGCTCCAGAGATGCAGTCAGGAGATGGGAGAAAGTTGTAGAAAGTCAACCATCACTGCAGCCCTCCACCAGTCGGGGCTTTATGGCAGAGTGGCCCGACGGAAGCCTCTCCTCAGTGTAAGACACATGAAAGCCCGCATGGAGTTTGCTAAAAAACACCTGAAGGACTCCAAGATGGTGAGAAATAAGATTCTCTGGTCTGATGAGACCAAAATAGAACCTTTTGGCCTTAATTCTAAGCGTTATGTGTGGAGAAAACCAGGCACTGCTCATCACCTGTGCAATACAGTCCCAACAGTGAAGCATGGTGGTGGCAGCATCATGCTGTGGGGGTGTTTTTGAGCTGCAGGGACAGGACGACTGGTTGCAATCGAGGGAAAGATGAATGCGGCCAAGTACAGGGATATCCTGGACAAAAACCTTCTCCAGAGTGCTCTGGACCTCAGACTGGGCCGAAGGTTTACCTTCCAACAAGACAATGACCCTAACCACACAGCTAAAATAACGAAGGAGTGGCTTCACAACAACTCCGTCACTGTTCTTGAATGGCCCAGCCAGAGCCCTGACTTAAACCCAATTGAGCATCTCTGGAGAGACCTAAAAATGGCTGTCCACCAACGTTTACCATCTAACCTGACAGAACTGGAGAGGATCTGCAAGGAGGAATGGCAGAGGATCCCCAAATCCAGGTGTGAAAGACTTGTTGCATCTTTCCCAAAAAGACTCCTGGCTGTATTAGATCAAAAGGGGGCTTCTACTAAATACTGAGCAAAGGGTCTGAATACTTAGGACCATGTGATATTTCAGTTTTTCTTTTTTAATAAATCTGCAACAATGTCAACAATTCTGTGTTTTTCTGTCAGTATGGGGTGCTATGTGTACATTCATGAGGAAGAATGAACCTAAATGATTTTAGCAAATGGCTGCAATATAACAAAGAGTGAAAAATTTAAGGGGGTCTGAATACTTTCCGTACCCACTTTATGTGTACGTACACTTGAAAAAAGAGCGCGCATGCCCGCTGAGAGCTTGGCGCATGCTCTGAAACGCGCCGTGTTCCCCATCTGGTCCCGGTGACGTCACGCGGCGATACGCTGCGTTCCAGTTTACATGCAGAAGTGGATCCCGGAAGACAACGGCTGGCCTTGTTTGTCCTACCTCATCCACCAGCTTCTATCTGCATTCCATCTTCGGTCACTGGACTTAGGACTCAATTACCATCTCCCGGCACCAGCCTTCTTGAGCCCTATACCATGTAGTACATGTACCCCATGTGAGTTTTTATATTCTGTATGTATTCCTGGATTAAACATACTGCACTTAGAGGCGCTCCGTTTCCCTCCTTCTAGAAAACTTGGTGTAGAGTTATTCACTTTCAGGTCATTACAAAAGACAAGGGGGGACGAGATTACAGTATACAGAAAGGCTTCTTCACAGTAAGTACTGTGAAAATATAAAAGACGCCTTCAAGAATTTGTTGTGGCCAGCAAAGCTACATACATTCCTAAATCCACAAAACATAACTGGATGTTAACATTTTTTATAGGTAATAACACCAGAGAGTGTTGATCCAGGGATTATCTCTTTCTTTTTTTTTTTTCTGCTTGACCAAATTCGACAATACTTTTACAGCTTTTTTTTTTGCATTCAACTTTGGATATAGGATTGAGTATATGGAGATTTTCCATTTTTTTTTCTTTGTATATGCAAGATCGACTTGTGTGAGCTGTGCAGGAAAAGATGCTGAAGCCAAGAGGACATAGAGATTCCCAGGTCTTGCACTAAGCCTGCGCAAAAGCTGGGAGACCTTCTGACGAAGCCTCAAAACAGAGGAGAAATTATCAAAATGGGACCCGCCCAAATCTGGAGAAGCTGTGCATGACAACAGAGGTGCACCGAATGGAAATTTTGGTTCCCGAAACCAAAAATGCAGGATGCACTTGGCCAAAAATGACATTTTTTTAAAAAATATATTTTTATATATTATTTTATTCAACCTATACATTTAAATGAATATGAATTTATTGTCAGCCCTTATTGGCACCTTTAGCACAAGAAAAATGTATCCCTTTAAATTCTATGTATGTCTTCCCATTGGTCCGTTGCGTTTCTGTTGTGGTGTTAAAAATCTCGCTGACTGCATTTTTTGTCAGTTAAAAAAAAAACAAAAAAAAAACCAAAATACGCCCCGCTGAAATGCGTTAAAAGCACAGCAAGAATGCATCAATAACACACCAGTGTTACGTTTCTGATGCGCTTTTCGAGTCACATTACCTATGAAAAACAAACCATAAGCACAGTAACACTGTGGCTGAAAATGCAGTGAATTCATGGCAAAACTGTGTTCAAATGGCGATTTTTTTTGGGGGCCATTATGGGCACCTTTTTCCCCGAAAACACCATTTTTGCCCGATATGTTTCGGCAGCCGAAATTTCGGTGCATCTCTGCTTCTACCTTTCATTTTGAAAGCTTAAAGAGGTTGTAAACCCATATATTTTTTTTTTTTTGCAACCTGAAAGAGAAACACATAATGAGCTAGTATGCTTAGAACGACCCCCGCCGTGCCGGCCGCTTACCTGTCGCCCGTCTTCCGGGATCGCCGCATTCGGCCATCTGATTGGCCGGAGCCGCGGTGACGTCACTCCCACGCACGTGCGCGGGAGCCCGACGGTCACGGCACGGGGCTCTGAAGGAACGGAACCAGCGGCCGTTCCTTCAGAGCGCATGTGCCAGTGACGTCACTGGCTGCATGTAAGGTAAATATCTCCTAAACGGTACATGTTTAGGAGATATTTACAGTACCTATAGGTAAGCCTTATCATAGGCTTACCTATAGGTAAAAGTTGCAGAGGAGGGTTTACTTCCTCTTTAACTGAACAAGCTGATGATAAAAGCCAATTGTTTGTAATGCACAGTTGCGCCAGATTCTAGCTGTTCCCATTTTTATAAACTCCCTCTCAGTTTTGTAAGTGTGCATGACCTATTTTTAAACTTGCAATGTCACAGTTATTATAAAAACAAAAAAAAGAAAGAAAAACATTACTTCTGTTTTTAAAAGGTTTCTTTCTTTAACCACTTAACGATCGCCTACCGCAAATTTACTGTGGCAGGCAGCCGCTCCTGGGCAAAGCGACGTATGGGGTACATCACTCTCAGGTGGCTAGGAGGCCTAAAACCCGCGATCGCTCCCCGCTGAGAGAGGACGGTCGGCTGTTGTAAACACAGCCGACCGTCCTTCTCCCTGAAATGATCACAGAGCTCATGTGATCCTTCTATATAGGATCACGTCTCTATAGTCATTTCAGAAGCCACGCCCCCCCCCCCCCCCCCACAGTTAGAATCACTGCCCTAGGCTCACATTTAACCCCTTGATCACCCATAGTGTTAACCCCTTCCCTGCCAGTGTCATTATTACAGTAACAGTGCATATTTTTAGCACCGATTACTGTAGTAATGTCACTGATCCCCCCCAAAAGTGTCAAATGTCAGTCAGGGGTCCGATCTGTCCACAATGCATCAGTCCCGCAAAAAAAAAAAAATATCGCACAGGTGATCAAATACCACCAACAGAAAGCTCTATTTGTGGGGGAAAAAAGGACGTAAATTTTGTTTGGGTACAGCGCCGCACGATTCAATTGTCCCTTGAAGTAACGCAGTGGCGAATCACAAAATAGGGCCTGGTCATTAAGGGGGCAAATCCTTCCGGTCTTAAAGTGGTTAAATAGGATACAGTGAAAAACAGTGACAATTGTTCTTTTTACCGGGGTTTTGTTTTCCTGTGATGTGGAGGAACGATCTGGTTTTCTGGATCTTACAGTATCTGAAAGAGTGTAAAACATTTCTGTTTACGTAAAAAGCTTTTAACATGACATATCTAAAAAAATGTAGTTAGTACAAAGCTCTTTTGGCCCCACTTCTGTGGGTCACAGGAGTGCACTTAGTTCTGCACTCCTGTGACCCATATTCAGCCAACAGCAGGCTAAAGTCTGCCGTCGGCTGACTCCACTCAGCCAGTCCAGACTTTAAAGAGGAACTGCAGTCTGCGCATATAATTTGTAATAAAAACATATTTGCCATTTAGAAGCTTCCCTCCAACTAATTTGCAAATTATTTTATATGTACTGCGATTCTGTACTTGCCAAATCTACTGCAGAATTCTCCCTCTACTGAGTCTGGCTGCAGCCATATTAACTGTGGGCATCTGAAGCCGCAGCCTGCTCACTTCCTGGATTTACACAGACACACAGAGCTTTGCAGCCATCATTGGCCCTCCTATGACTCATCCCTCCTCCCTTGCTGGCAAACTCTCATAAGAGTAATGCCTCGTACACACGCATCGATAGTTGGCCGTGAATTTTCGGCCAACGTCCGATCGGCCGATTGTCGGCTTGTTAGTATGATGCTTTCGACAACCGACTCCGACTTTTCGGCCGAACAAAATCTGGTGTGCAGGCTATAACATTTTTGTTGGCCGTCAACAGAACGGCCGATTTTCCGTCAGTCAGTACAGATTTCGGCAGAAAAAAATCTGATGAGCAAGACTGGGCATGCTCAGAGAAGAAAAAACACACGGAAAGTAAACCAGCACATGACATCACTTCTGAAGTTGGTTTTTGTTGGCCGAGAAAATGTGTGTGCAGTCTATAGCACATTTCAACCAACACAACAACACTGGACAAAAGACGGCCGATCGGTCGGCCGATAATCGTTGCGTGTGTAAAAGGCATTAGAGAGCGAGCTGTGCATGAGGTCATTAGCCTAGGCTTTTTACCAGACAAGAAGGAGAAAGAGGACTGTATAAGGTATTTACTGGCAGAAAAAAAAAGTTTTGCTATCCAAAGTTAACACAAGGGCAGAGGATTTAATAGATGGAAAGACGAAAAAATTACTGAAGAGCTGATTTAATGTCGGGATCCATCCAGATGCTTGAACAGCAGCTGCCCTAGCCTTTTAGCGTGTTGTTAAGAGCCTAAGCCAGCCACTCCCGCCCCGTGCACAGTCCAGTTATCTAGTGAGCGTTGGAAGGGGCAGAGCAGAGAGCCATTAACTGACAGCCCCATGGCTCTCTGCTTGCTGAAGACCAAGAACTGAGCGATCAAAGGTATTTGTTTGCTTCGTTCTTAGAGACGGCAGGGGACAAATTCAGCATCAGACCAGTGCTGCTTTCACCTAGGCAAGTATGATTGTTTTCTTTTATATCCCACACTTTTTTTTTTTTTTTGAAAATTATTTTTATTCAGTTTGCAATAAAACCATACAATACAAAACAAATATACAAGGTACCAAAGAGTATCAGAAACAAATAAAAAAAGAAAAAAGGGAAAACAGTAAGAAGGGGTTAAACAGGACCAACCAGTACCAAAACCCTCCCCTCACCCCTCTCCGTGTGAGTACATTCCCTCCACTTGGTCAACATTCAAAAGAGATATAATGGAAGAACACAGTGCAAGAAGTGCAGGATAACAGTACAGGTACTATGTCTGACTCCATGTAAGGCAGTTCCCCCATCAGGAGAGTCATAAGAACAATACATCAGTATCCTGGACTTCAGCTCATATACCAACCAAAAAGGCAGAGTAAGCCTGTAGGCCCACTATCCATCAGAGGGCTAGTATCTCTATTCACACCTCCCCCCAACCCAATAAAGCACCCATGTAGGACAAACCATTTGTCTCCACCAGGGAGATCCAGCAACCCCTGACTTTTTCAAATTAACGGGGGACAACTCCAATTCAAATATGTGGCCTTATAGAATGGGAGTGTGGCAATCACTAGTGCCTTCCAGGCTCGTAAAGAGGGAGCCAGAGGTTTCTTCCAATGTAAGATATTTGCTTTTTGAGCCTAGTAAAGCAAGTAACTTAACATGGTTCTATGGGCTATAGTATTCGTTAGTCCTTCCATCAAACCCACAAGGCAGATCGACATGGTCATTGGGCAACTGGTAAAGTTGGAACCTTTGTGATAAATTGGGTGACTTCTGGCCAGTAATGCCCACACTTCTCTTTTCAAACAAAAACGTGTTTATCATGACTGATATAACAAAATCAAAAGTAATGATATTAACCCAGTGTTTCCCAGCCACCAGGTCATTAACCATTGGCAATATAATATCGATCACCAACATGTGGTCACCGAGCTAGACAACAATCCAAATTATTTATAAATATGGATAATCCAAGATGCAAATTAAAAAGCGTTGGATATGCCAAACTTAAAGAATAACTTCCTGAATACTATCACTTTAAATAGTTTGTTTGGGCCAGCTGACCCAAACGAACAATATAAAAGGTTGTAGTATTCCTAGAATTAGGCTTTAACATTTGTCATCAGGAAAGAGATGATGGTAAATTTTCCTGTTCCAGTGACAATCAAAGAGGGGATTTCCATTCACTTTGTTACGAAGAGAAGTCTCCCCAACAAAATAGACAAAAAAAAAAAAAATCAAGGACAAGGGTTTAACCCTTTCCTACTCTATCCAAAACAAGAGAAAAAGTTTTGGCTATACATACATTTAGGGCTCATTCACACTTGTGCGTCTTGTCATGTGACTTTGGACATGACAAGTCGCAGCCCACTGGTTGCAATGGCACCCATCCAAATCTGTGCGCAATTTTGAAAAGGTGTCTGCACTACTTTGATGCGACTTTGGTCCAGAGTGTAAAGTCGGATCAAAGTTGCACTGGAAATTGCGTGAGTTTGGAGACGTGCTAATGTGAATGGAGCCTTATAGTGGTACTAAAGCCTTAAGGCTTTACACCTTATGCATTCTATGCATTCAGGTAAAAAAAAAAAAAAAACCTTCTCTGCTGCAGAATCCCCCCCCCCCCAAGCCCCCCTTATTCTTACCGGAGCCCGATCAGATCCAGCGATGTGAATGAGAACTGAGGCTCTTGCCACTGTCTCCCTCCTCCCTGGGCAGACAGATAGCAGTGGCAGCCATTAACTCCCGCTGCTGTCAATTAAATGCTGTGCTGAATGAGCAGGGGGGCGGGGCCGAGCCACCCACTCTGTGACAATAGGTGCAGATAGGGCGGCTGAGGAGCGAGCCCGCACGGGTGTCCCCATGGAAAGTGGCTTTCCATGAGGGCACTTGCCGAAAAGGAGCATCCTGAAGCGCTGGCGGGGGAACCCAGAAGAAGATAATGAAAATTTAAAACAAAATGTGATGAAAGAGAGAAGAACTCAAATCATCACTTAACTTACAATCTAAAAACCGCTTGCAATTTAATTCCCAAAGAATCTATGAGTGGGGGGACAAGCCTAGAAAGATGCTGGCTTGCTATCTCAAGGAAAAAAAAAGTCAGCTACTTTTATTGCTAAAATTAAGACAACATCTAGAGGAGTGGTACACACCTCCCTCACATTGCACGAGTCTTCTGCAATTTATATGTGGACCTCTACAACGTGAGGGGGGAGTTGGCTGATCTACCGCCAGAGAAAAAGAGGGCTAAAATCACGCAGTATTTTGGGCAACCTAGATTACCTAAAAGGAGGTCCTGACTGCCCTTGAGACGGAATTCACAGAGGAAGAATTTTACAAAGCACCATCAATGCCACAAGGAAAGGCACCTGGACCCGATGGGTATACTATCTTATACTACAAAAAGATCTAAAGACACCCTAAATCCATATTTAACTTCATATGTCAACTCAATATTGGGTGCGGAGGGCTTTCGTCCTGAGTCTCTCAATGCTCATATAACTGTTCTGCCAAAACCGGGAAAGGACCCCCGGCCCACTGCGGAAATTACCGTCCTATTTCTTTATTAAATATAGACGTTAAACTTTATGCAAAAGTACTAGCTGCTAGGCTCCGCCCACTGCTCCAGAGATGGAGACACCTAAACCAAAACAGGGTTTGACCCAGGCTGCGAAGCCAGGGACAACTCGTTTCAAACTAAATTATTTCATGTCAGACACAGCTCCCAGCCCACCCTGTTATCTTTAGACGCTGAAAAAAGCGTTTGTCGGGGTGGACTGGGAGTACTTAATGACGACCTTGGAATTCCTGGGAATTGGTCCCAAAATGATAAGTCGAGTAACATCATTATACGGATCACCCACCACGAGAGTAAAGAATAATGGAGTACTAAGTAACCCGTGTACATTATATAACAACACGTCACGGGTGTACTTTGTCCCCGTTATTTGTTTTATTTCTGGAACCCTTTCTCCAAATGGTCAGACATAATCCTGATATACATGGAGTAAAGGTGCAAGGGAAAGAACAAAAACTAGCTGCATACGCAGATGATATTTTATGTTCAGCAACCCAGAATTTATTTATCATATCTTATGGCTTCCCTACACACCTTTCAAGCCTTATTGAACTATAAAATGTATATGTCCAAGTCCGAAATATTAAATATTACTATCCCATCAACTGAGGCGTTGAAGCTCATCCCCTCATTTCTTTTTCTTTGGCAACCAGTAACCCTAAAATATTTGGGCGTTAGTTTGACTGCCTATTTATCAGATTTATTTAGACACAGCTATTTTTCTTTGTTAAATGCAATCAAAATAGATCTACATAGGAGGTCTCCAATTTGCCATTCATGGCTGGGCAAAATAAAGGTAATCAAGATCAACCAACATATTACCTCGTATTTTGTTCCTCTTCCAAATAATTCCCATGGGTTTTGTTTCTAGTCTACAATCTCTCATCTCACATTACATATGGAAAGACAGACGTGTAAGAATCCCTCAAGGTGTCTTTTATAGAACTAAACAAATGGGTGAGTTGGCATTGCCCAGTTTTACATTATATTATTATGCAATTGCCCTAAAGCGTATTGCAGACTGGAAACAACGTAGCGACTCCAAACTCTGGGTGCAAGTGGAATCAGCTCTTGCAAAGACTTGTCTGTGGTTCTGTGGCTTCCATGTTCATTTAGGGAGCTGGCACCTTCGACATCCCTTTTGACCTTATCCACTCTATCCTTAAGGGATTTATTACACTCCCGGAATGCCTGGAAGTACAACTCTCCATTAATGCCTCTCCTTGGTCACACTTACTTGCCAGATCTATGGATAAAGGTTTTAGGCGATGATTTAGAGAATGCCAACCTAAGTTTCATTAAATTCTTGAGAATATTACGGTAAACCCATTACAATCTTTGTGGAAACATTGAGGCCACTACCATTGATTGATGGCGATATGCACATCTATCCCACTTTGTGCATAATTTGCCACAGCTGCTTCGTACACCGTCTGATCTGAACCATGTTGAAACTGTTATGCGGTCCAAGATCCACCTTCCACACTGTATATCATTATTTTACAAAGCTTTATTATCCCTCCACGGCCCTCAATGTCTTGGTTATATAGCCAGCTGGGAAAAAGATTTGCAATCAAGTATCACTGTTGAACAAAAAGATAAGATCATGCAGTTTGCCCATGTGTCCTCTATCTCATCTAAAATGGAGGAAACAAATGAAAAACTCCTTACTTGCTGGTATTACACTCCAAATAAGCTACATGCAATGTCCTCTTTGGTATCACCTTTGTGCTGAAGGGACTGTGGCGAACGAATGCACACATTTGGTGGACTTGTCCACTTATTCAGGGGTACTGGAAGGCGGTCCCTGACAATCTCCATCATACAAAAAGATGAAATAAGGCCGGAACCTCGGTCTATATTACTTCATTGCTTAGCAGCATCAATAGCCAAATATAGGAGCTAAATCACTCCATATCTACTGAACGATGCAAAATCTTTGTATTGGAGACAATGCACTGTACCCACTGTAGCCCAATAGCTACAAAACGTTTTTTTTTTGAAGAGCCAACATGTTTGGCTAGAGATACTGCTGTCAAATACTCAAAAATATGTCTGGCATGAGTTTAAAACTACTGCTTCAAATAGTAGGACTGCCTTTTTTTAGGTCACAATAATATAAAAAAAAAAATTCCAGGGATGTAACTGGTATGATACCTTATACCAGGGATCGACAAACCCCGGGCACCAGGTCGCATTTGCGACTAGAATTAGCGACCTGGCGCCTGGGGTGCCCTGCAGGAGGTGTCCTGTCCCTTTTGCGCCCCCCACCTCCTCCTCGAGTGAACGAACTTCCGCGCCGTCCAAAAATTGAGGCCCCGGCTTTTCGGCCTTCTTCTGTGAGATGAGAGGCTAGGGGAACTGGCGCCCTCTTGTGGTGGCCGGGAGTAATGCATGTTCTCAATGCCTTCCCATCTCCTTCCAAAGAGGAGAGGGAAGTTTTTTAAGGCTTCATCTCTCTGTCCAGTTACCTTTGCATAAAGGTAAGTGGACAGGGAGTGTGG
Source organism: Pelophylax lessonae (assembly GCF_965119305.1). Lineage (NCBI taxonomy): Eukaryota > Metazoa > Chordata > Amphibia > Anura > Ranidae > Pelophylax > Pelophylax lessonae. The sequence goes on along the minus strand of NC_138769.1, from coordinate 657,213,666 downwards.
TTATTATCATTATTAATTTATTTTTTAAATGTAAAAAAAATAAATAATTTTTTTCTTTTTTTTAATTATTAAAAAAAAATAAAAAAAAATGTTTTTCTTTTTTCCAATTCTTATTATTAAAAAAAAATATATATATTATATATATATATATATATATATATATATAAAATATCTTTTTTTTTTTTTTTTCCTCATCGTTATGCCACAGCCGAAGGCCCCTTTCACGCGGGCTGTCTGATCAGGTCCGCCTGTCAGTTTTTCAGGCAGACCTGATCGGACCCTTCATTCTCCTCTATGGAGCAGTAATCTGCCGCCATCTGATCCTGTCCACCAAAAACAGACGGATAGTGGTTCTATTTTCTATCCACCCCGTGGATCGGATCAGATGGCATCGGATGGAAAGAGACAGACAGCCTGTTTCCATCCAATTGCACTATAGAGGAGAGTGGGGTTCTAGTCGTATTTATGTGTAAATTTAGTATCCGTTTTATTAAATAAAGCTTGGTTGTTCGTTTAAAAAAAAAAAAAACTGGCTCCTAACTTTTTTAGCTGGCTCCTAGATTTTAGGCAAATTTGTCAAGCCCTGCCTTAGCCCCGGTTCACACTTATGCGATGCGGGAAGGCTGCGAATCCGCAGCCTGTTCCCGCATCGCAAACGCACCCCCGGCAGTTCACACTGCCATATGCGATACGCTGGGGGTGTCAATGTAATCTTAACGACACCCCCAGTTTGATCGCATATCGCAGTGCGATCTTGCAGTTCGCACAGGATCGGATCGCACAAGTGTGAACCGCTGTGCAATCCGATCCTGATGCGGCTGCCAAAAAGGGTCCTGTGCGTGTTTGCTGCGGGTGCGGTGCGAATTTAGCCATACAAAGTGTATGGCTAAACTCGCACTGCACAGCCGATCACATGTAATGAAGGAGCAGTGCGCTCCGATATTACATACGAACGCCGCAGCCGCACAAATGTGAACCGGCTCTCATACAGTCTTCTAGGACGTTTTGTTTGTTTATATTCCTTGTTGAAATATTCAATAAAAACTTATAACAAAAGAAAAAAAAAAAAAAAAAAGAAATGTGATTTACCTAACAAATGTATTACAAATTTCTGTTCTATGAAAAATGCAATACAACTACTGTAATAAGAAATGTGTAGCTTCCATAAAATGAAAACAATACGCGTGTCATTTGACGGTGGTAAATATTAGCATGTTCTACAAAATGCAGAATTTCCAATCCACAGCTTACGATTGGTCATACAAACAAAACAAAAAACTTACCTTCTGGGGCATCACTGTTCTTTATTACTTCAACATGTTTAGAACAAGAGACACTATAAAAGAAAAAGAGCATTAAACATAGATCGTTTCTGTAAATGCCATCTTTGAACCTAGAGAAGGAAGAATACATTCTGCTGAAAATGGGTGCCCAGCCATACGAAGATCCTTTTTCTATGTCTGTAAAAATTTAAATTAGATGTAAGCTACCGTGTTTCCCCAAAAATAAGCCCGGGTCTTATATTAATTTTGGCACCAAAGGGCACAGTACGGCTCGTTTTCGGGGTAGGTCTTATCTCCCTCCCTGCCTGTCAGGAGACCCCTGTGTGAACCTAGTTTAGTGTTTGTAAAATCCTTGAATTCACTTTATGACTGTTTTATTTAATGTCCAGTGTGTGTTTCTGTAATGTAATAGTGTGAAATACCTTCAATACAGCGCCCCTCAGCTAATCTCCTTCTCTTCTCATAGCTGTCAGCAGGGGATATCAGAGCGGGTCACAGAAGCGCCAAGCATTATATTATAATAGTGTTAATAATTTTGTTACAGCGCCGCTGTGTGCTCAGCTGATTTTCCGCTGCTCTTCCTTCTCTTCTCCCCCGCTGACAGCTAGGGGTCACGGAAGCACCGAGCGGCGCTGTAACGAGGCACACTATTACATTATAATGCTCGGCGCTTCTGTGACCCACTCTGAACACTGCAGAGGGGAGGGGCCAAGATCCCCCACTGACAGCTATGAGAGCAGAAGAGCAGAGCGGGAAATCAGCTGAGCGCTGTGCAGCGCTGTACCGAAGGTATTTCACACTATTGCACTAAACTAGGGCTTATTTTCGGGGCAGGGCTTATATTGCAGCCCTCCCTGAAAATAACAGTAGGTCTTATTTTCGGGGAAACACGGTATCAATAGGCAATTTTAGGTTATATGGACAATAAAAGATATGCCCACAGGTTGGGTCCCATGGCAGAAGGAAAGAAAATTGCATAATCTATGGCTAGATTAAGACTATGAAAATGGAGGTTGTTCGTACGATTCCCTGCCTGCATATCTATTTCTGTGTCAATTGGGCTTAAAAAATTATGAACTTAAAAACAGTTTGCTGCAGTTCTAGAGATGTATAATGTAGTCTCTTTGGGTTGTTTTGGATATGCATGCGTGGTTTTAACCTATAATGTATGATTCAGGTTTCTAATGTATATACCATCCATTATTGTTAACGTGTGGAAAGCTTGAAAACCGGAATAAAAAATCTGACAATCACAAGCTATGATAGTAGAAATTTTAAAAAGGTAAAAAAATAAATAAATAAATTGAATTGATCCTATATCATAATAGTTTGTTTAGGTTTGTTAAAATATTTACTATGTGGGCCAGTTCAGGGAAAGTCAGTCATTTATGTAGAATGGCTCATTGCTTTTGTGTACATGCAGCAATTGGATTGTACCATTTTCTAAAAGAAAATGGAATAAATTAATTAGTAGTTGCACAGATTTTCTACCTTGTAAACTTGTCACAAACCTAAACAATTATGAATTATATAAACACAGGTTACCTTCAATGAAAGCCATGTCAAAAAGACCAGGAGACGCTGAGTTACAGTGTATACAATTCTCTTATTCTTGGTCTGTTTGGTCGAGCAGATAAATTAAACCCCCCCCCCCCCCCCACTGAAGGGGTTATATTTTATCTGCTTAACCAAAAAAATAGGTGTTCATTTGGACAAAAATCCTGTGAGCTGGTAACTTCCTGTGCTTTCTGCCAGCCTTATTCCCTGGTATTTTCATGGACTACAAAACACTACCCCCTGTTATTAAGAAGAGAGGGAGGTGTTATGTAGTCCAACATACTTCCTGTACCAGGCTAAAAATGCTGCTCAGTGCAGCAGTATTCCTTGGACAGAAACTGTTAATAGCAGGATTGATACCGTGTTTCCCCCAAAAATAAGACTGGGTCTTATAATAATTTTGGCTACAAAAATCATACTAGGGCTTATTTTCAGGGGATGTCTTATTTATTTACGGTATGTACAATGACGATCTTAAAGTGATTGTAACCCTAAAATAAATAAATATTCTGATCCTTTAAAGCATGATAGACAGCACAGTGCTTGTGCTGTGTCATTTAGCCCTCTCTATGTTCTAAAAAACCTGGAATAAAAAAATAAAATGTTAAAAAAAAGTTCTCTCCCCCTCTCAGCTCAGAAGTCAGCAATTATGACATTCTGTAATCCCAAAAATAAACCTTGGATAAAGTTATTGTAAAATTATGTAATCGATTTTGTAAAAAGATTATGTAATGTGCAGTGTGTCTCCTTTAGTAATTTTATTTTGGAAAATACCTTACTTACAGCACCACTGGGCACTCATGGGACTCTCCGGAGCTCTACTTTCCCTCTCCGAATACTGCAGACGGAGGGGCTGAGATCAAGGATTTTACTAGGGCTTATGTTCAGGGTATTGCTTATATTGCAGCCATCTCTGAAAATCATGCTAGGTCTTATTTTTAGGGAAACAGGGTAGATGGGGGGGGGGGGGGAAACAGGGTAGATGGGGGGGGAAACAGGGTAGATGGGGGGGGAAACAGGGTAGATGGGGGGGGGAAACAGGGTAGATGGGGGGGGGGGGAAACAGGGTAGATGGGGGGGGGGAAACAGGGTTGATGGGGGGGGGGAAACAGGGTAGATGGGGGGGGGGGGGAAACACAGGAAAAAAGTGTTAAAAACAAAAAATCCAGCCACCACATCTAAGGACCAGAAAGCTACAATATAATTTTTTAAATTGGGTTATAATACGCTTTGAGGCTGGGTTCACACTTTTGACAGTTGGATGTGAGTTTCTCTGCATCCAATTTGCATGACAGGAGAGTATGCCCGGCTCTCAATAGAGCCGATTCACACAGCTCCGGGGAAGCCGCGGTCTGCACTGGAAAAGGGCCCTGTGCGTCTTCTGGTCCGTTTCAGGTACGAATTTAGGCAAAGAGTTTGACCCGATTCGAACCAGAAACTGAGAACAGGGATACACCGGACCCCCTGCTGTGAGCCGCGGCCGCAGCTAGTTTAAACCCAGCCTAAATGTAAAAACATTTTCCTAGAAAAATTCTACCTTAACCCTGGCCCTTCTTTTTGCACAGTATTTGAGATTGTACCTTTTACCCAATAGGGATTTTTGGCAGAAAAACCTATAAAAGGCTCTTTTCACATGGAGCAGAGTCTGCTCCAATCAGCAAAGAATCTGTGAGCAGATCCTGTGCTGATCGGAGCTAAACAGAACACATATCACGCCCATGCTCAGTTTCTGTCAGCTCTATGGGCAGCCAGGTGTAGACGGACTTTGCTGTCTGTTTACATCAGGCTACCTCTGATCAAGTCCGCAAAAATGGAAAAAAGACACAATCCTTCTCTGTTTTTTCCCATAACTGGATGTAGGCGTGTATACATGTATACATACAAGTTTTGTTTATATCCTTTAGGCCTAGTTCCCACCTATGCAATTTTAAAGTGTGTTTTCAGTTTTGCAGAAACACACTACAATCCATGTAACATGGTTTACTATGGGTCTTGTTCACATATGTGGATTTTATGGAAAGGGCCAGGGTCCAGCAAGTTGTGTTTTTGGGTCCATAGACTTCAATGGATCAAAAAAGTGTTTTGAAAAACACAAAATGCACCTTGAATATGCATCAGCTGTAACCTGCATAGGCGTGAACCAGGCCTTACATAAGGCTCTATAGACCTATGATACATAGATCAGGTGCGTCTGAAAAACTGGCAGGTGTACCTGATTGGAATGCCGGTGTGAAAGGGGCCTAAAGCCAGCCATACATGGGTCAAATTCTAAAATAATTTTATTTCGAAAATCGTAATTAAGAATTTTTGTTCGAATTTCGCACCATTAGTGGACTGCAGCAAGAGCAGATTTTCGTGCAGCCATCGAATTTGAGTGATCGGGGCATGTTGAAATTTTTTGGAAAAACAAAATTAATTTATAAACCAATGATGAGAGAATCGTGTGAGAAATGGAATCGAAAAAAGAAGGATGGTTAAGTTTCGAAATCAATGGTGGCACCATTATAAACAAGCAAAAAGTTAAGGGAGCACACCCTGAACATGTATATCTAAAGCCGGTGCAGCTATGAACCAAGCGACATGTATATTAAAAAAGAATAGCGCACACATGCAAAAGAAAGGACTATCAAATATGGAGACAATCCATAAATAAAAATGGGGATTTGGTCCCACCATATGGCCATATCGTGCTCAAGCCCACCACTACGTCAAAGTACCCCATTGTCAGTGGGTCCTACACGATCCATAAAAAAGGATGAATCCAGCCTCTCTAACCCTTGGAGACAACACTCCTTGCTGGGAGAGATGTGCAACTGCACTACAAGGGACTCCTCCTATATCTACTTGATAGTGGACACCGATAGAGTACAGGTGTGTGTGGGGGGTGGGGTGCTCAACCTCAGAAGTCTGGATTCATCCTTTTTTTATGGATAGTGTAGGACCCACTGACAATGGGGTACTTTGACGTAGTGGTGGGCTTGAGCACGATATGGCCATATGGTGGGACCAAATCCCCATTTTTATTTATGGACTGTCTCCATATTTGATAGTCATTTCTTTTGCATGTGTGCGCTATTCTTTTTTAATATACAATGGTGGCACCATTACAGCACAAAAATTCAGATTTTTGGAAAACAAATGGTTTGGAATTTTACCCATGTATGGCCTGCATAAAAGTCTAACAAGAAAAGTCAAGATTTGCATATTTTTTCAGCTGCCTTCATCACTGGATCTACCAATCATTTTCAATAAAGCCAACCTCTGCCAATGTATTTTTATCATAATGATCAGGATAAATTGGCCAGCTTTGTGGTAAGCTTAATTTAACACCTACATTTCCATAACATATGAACAGCTTTGTCTAGCTGAGTTTTTTCAAACACTAAAGAATACACTAACAATGTAAAATGTAACTTACATATATCGCATGTCGTCTCTAAGGCCTTTGTCTTTTTCCACGCATTCATAATGGTAAGTTTTGTGACATCTTTTAACTTCACAACCAATAGTAGCTCCATATTGTTTACAGTATGAACATTTCTGCAGGTAAAAAAAATTGCTATTAAAATATACCATGGAAACTGCAACTAAATAAAAAAAGAGGCTATGAGTTTGAGCAAATCCAGATGAAGTCTCAAAGGGAAAGAGATTAAATCGGCGACACCACATCGCTAACAAGTGCAACATGGTGGACAGATACTACAGTGCTTCACAAAAGGGAGTACACCCTCACATTTTTGTAAATATTGTATTATATCTTTTAATGTGACAACACTGAAGAAATGACGCTTTGCTACAACGTAAAGTAGAGCTCTTTCACACGTGCGTTCCGTATGTCCGTTTTTCATCCCTTCCGATTTCGGATGAAAAAACGGACATAATGCATGTCAATGGGATTGCGGATGTCAGCGGATGGACATCCGCTGACATCCGTTTAGCGTCCGTTCCATTCATGTCCTTTTTTTTGGACGGAAGAGAACCCCTATTTTTCCTCCTTAAAAAAAAAAACGGAACGGACGCAAAACGGATGACATCCGCTCCTATCAGTTTTTTTTTTTTTTTCAATAAAATACAGTATTAATATCTAAACTTTGACCCAGGTAGTGGTCTAGGAAGTGACATCAACACCAGTAATACCACACCCCAAGTACATTTGCAAATCAACCTGCAGTCATGGCCCGTGATGTGTCCCACAAAAGGCTCATACAACTTGTGCATTCCAGGCCTGGCATATGGGACAAGCATTGCACGGAATACAGCGACCGCATTACTAAGTCAAGACTGTTGGAAGAAATTTTCCGTGAGGTTACCCCCAACTGGTCTACATTGAGTGATAGGCAACGTGGCATACGTGGTAAGTGTAGCTGTTGGGGGGATGTGAGGGTGGGGTTGTCATGCTGAGACTTGTAGTCCACCTAATTGTGACACGGGTGGACTACAAGTCTCAGCATGCTAAAAGAGACAGATAGGTGAAATATAAAGTTATATTACCTTATCTTTCACTGTTAGCATGCTGAGACTTGTAGTCCACCTAATTGTGACATATGGGTGGACTACAAGTCTCAGCATGCGAAAAGAGACATATAGGTGAAATATAAAGTTATATTACCTTATCTTTCACTGTTAGCATGCTGAGACTTGTAGTTCACCTTTCATTCACATCTGTCATGTTATGAAGTTCATATTATCCATTTTTCATAGGCCGAAAAATCATCACGGATGTGGAGGTCACAGAGGGACCGCTACAGGAGGGAACTTAATGATGAGGTTGAGGAGAGCTGGGGCAGGAGTCAGCCAGAAGAAGAGAAGTCTGTTCTTTGAGATGCTCTCCTTCCTACGTAATGTAATGGACTTAAGACCGTGAGTACTAAGCTGTCATTCTACGTAAAATGTAATCAATTTGAATAGTAGGACAAATCATTTATCAATGTATTGTATTACAGCACCAGCTCCAACATTACAGAAACTGAAGAGGAGGGGGAAGACGTCACCGAAGCAGAGGGTGACACAAGTGACCACGAATCGCAACCTCAAACGTCGGCACAAGTGTCCCCACAACATGTCCAAGTCCGCACTCAAGCAAGACAACATGTGCCCGTAAGTGAAGTTTACCAAACCAAAAGCCCCATTGTAAAAATTTTGTAAAGACAAATGTTCTAACAAATTTCCCTACTGTACAGGTTCCCAGAGCTTCTAGAGGGTCCCAGCGAAGAGGTGCGGCACCAACACAGATGGACACTGCCATGATGGCAATGCGTAGGGCTGAAGCCATGGACCCCTTCAATGACCCAAATAATTACGATGCCACATTTCTTCGCAGCCTTTACCACTATTTGGTACAGACCCAGAGTAACAGAAAAATGGAGGTCCAAATGCAAATTTCAAATGTTACTATATCATGTGTAAGAGCTGCAATGGCTGGGGAAGCCATACCAGAGTATAACATGCAGCAAAGGCCGTTCCAGCATCCAATCATGCCGGGTACATCATCTGGCCATTATGGCTATCAGCAATCCTACCCCCCAACAACCCAATGCAGCCATATCATAGGATGCCAACCCCTACCCTCCCACCATGTGGACCACCGTCTCATGCACCACCATTCACCCAGCCAAACCCCTCCAGCAGCCAGCAAACCTCCAGCTCACAGGACTCCTTCATGTCCCAGGCCCAAACGTCTTCATCATCATTCACGCAGTTCGGGAATGCTCCAAGTCCCTATTACAATGACCTATAATGTTGCGTTTTTTGGATAAAAAACTTTGGAGTTTGAATGTTATTTTTTTCATGTTAAAACCACAAAAAGTCAGAACTTGTTGTTATGTTTGATGCCGTTTTAATAAAAAAAAAATTACTGACAAAAAATTTGTTTTTATTCTTTTATTGAACAAAAAGGAAAATATTATTTTATTGAACAAAAGGAAAATAACGGAATTTTTGTAAAATCTTACCTGTAAAATCCTTTCTCTGAGTCCTCCGACAGTCGCCGCCTCTTCATATTCGTCACTAATGGGGTTATTGACCTTTGCTCCATAGGAGTAGCTAGGCAACAGAATATATTAATATCAAAGCTTTTAGCATATCCCACCCCCAGGGGGTGGTCCCCTCAGTCAATACCTCCCTGCTTCCTGCATTTCCAACTCAGTTTCAGTAGCATAGCAGTAGAGTACATAAACAAACCCCAAAAGAGGGGCGGGGGCGGCGACTGTCGGAGGACTCAGAAAGGAATTTTACAGGTAAGATTTTACAAAAATTCCGTTTTCTCTTACGTCCTCCGACAGTCGCCGCCTCTTCATATTCGTCACTAATGGGGACGTCCCATAGCAGTGTAGACATGAGGGGTGGGAAAAAAGCAGCCGCGCCTAAAGCAACGCAGTACCCACATCAGAGAAAGGAACCTTACCAAAAGTAAGAGAACCAACTGGGCAACAGGAAAACGTGCTCAACAGGAGCAACAACCCAGGAAAGAACAAGTAACCTAGGGGTAAAAACACCCCAACAGCCAAGGACCCAAACAAGGGACCCTAAGGCACCGCCGCACTAAGAACTTTGCGGCCAAAGGAAGCATCTGCCGATGCCTGAACATCCACTTTGAAAAATTTTGAAAAGGTGTGAACGGACGACCAAGTCGCCGCCTTACACACCTGGGCCACAGAAGCCTGATGACGATAGGCCCAAGACGTACTAAGAGACCTGGTAGAGTGCGCCTTCACAGGAAAAGGAGGAACCTTCCCCTTCAAAGCATAGGCTTGCACAATGGTCTGTCTCATCCATTTGGCGATGGTCGCAGCCGACGCCACCATGCCCTTCCGAGGTCCCTCAGGAAGGACAAAGAGAGAATCCGACTTGCGAAAGGATTTAGTTGATGACAGGTAAACCCTGATCGCCCTAGCAACATCCAAGGAATGCAAAGCCACCTCCTTCGGATGCTTAGGCTTCGCGCAAAGCGAAGGAAGAACAATATCCTCATTGAGATGAAATTCCGAGATCCTCTTCGGAAGAAAAGACGGGTTAGGTCGCAAGACCACCTTATCCAAGTGAATCACCAAATACGGAGATTTGCAGGACAAGGCCGCCAGCTCCGACACCCTGCGAGCCGAAGTGATCGCCACCACCAAGAAGGCAACCTTCTTGGACAACAGAGACAACGAGATCTCCCTGATATTTTCAAAAGGAGCATGTTGCAACACGGACAGAACAAGGTTCAAATCCCATGGAGGCAAAGGCTCCCTCCTAGGAGGGACCAAATGTCGCACCCCTTGAACAAAGGTGCTAACCAAAGAGTTAGACGCCACAGGGCGTTGAAAGAGAACGGCCAGCGCAGAAATCTGACCCTTAATCGTGGCCAGCGCCAAACGCTGGTCCACGCCCATTTGAAGGAAAGCCAACACTCGACACCGAGTACGAGCGAGGGGAATACCCCCTGGACTCACACCAGGCAAAGTACGCTTTCCAAGTACGGTAGTAAATTTTCCCCGAAGAGGCCTTCCTAGCCTTGATCAAAGTGGGAATGACCTCAGGGACCCCTATCCTTCAGGACCTGGCTTTCAACAGCCAGGCCGTTAAAGCCAGCGACTGTAAAGCAGGATGGAATATCGGTCCTTGAGACAGGAGATCTTCTCGAAGTGGCAGACGCCACGGAGCGTCGAACCGCCAGATTCACGAGGTCTGCATACCAAGACCGGTGAGGCCAGTCCGGTGCCACCAGAATCACTGTGTGCGGTTCCGAGGCCAACCTGCGAAGGAGCCTGGACAGCAGCTGAATCGGTGGAAAGGCATACATCAGGCGATACTGATGCCAGGGCGCCACTAACGCGTCTGAGGCGTCTGCCCGAGGATCGCGCGTCCTTGCCACGAACCTTTCCACCTTGTTGTTTAGACGAGACGCGAACAGGTCCACATCTGGGGACCCCCACTTCGCGCACAACATCTGGAAGACATCCGGGTGAAGGGACCATTCTCCCTGGTCCAGGGTCTGACAGCTCAGATAATCCGCCTGCCAGTTCTCCACCCCCGGAATGTGAACTGCAGATATCGCCGGGACGTGCATCTCGGCCCAAGACAGGATGTCGGTTACTTCCCGAGCCGCTCGGGCACTCCTGGTGCCCCCTTGGTGGTTGATGTAGTCCACCGCTGTGGCATTGTCCATCTGTACCCGGACTGGACGGCCCTGAAGCCTGTCCGTCCAACGCAGAAGACAGAGATTTATCGCTCGCAATTCCAGAATGTTGATCGGAAGGGAGGATTCCTCCTCCGACCAAGTCCCCTGGGCGGACAGAACGCCCAGAACACCACCCCAGCCCGACAGGCTGGCATCCGTGGTGATCACCGTCCACGACAAAGGACAAAAGGACTTGCCCCCCCGACACCGCCAGGGACTGGAGCCACCACAAAAGACCCCTTCGGGTGAGACGGCTCAACGACAGCCGCAGATCCAGAGATTGCGGACGCCCGTCCCACTTGGCCAGGACCTCCACCTGAAGCTCCCGTGTGTGAAACTGGGCGAAGGGAATCGCCTCGAAGGCCGAAACCATCAATCCCAGACACCTCATACACGTCCGGAGGGACGAGCACTGATTGTCCCTGAGGGACCTGACTTCGCACTGAAGTGTCCGAAGCTTGTCTTCTGGCAGGAAGACCTTCGCTTGAACAGAGTCCAGAATCATTCCCAGGTAGGGAAGACGAACCGACGGACACAACGTTGACTTTGGAAAATTTATCGTCCAACCGAATTCCTGCAGAGTCTGCATCGTGATGGACAGGTCGTTTACCAGGCCCTGACTGGTCGCGGACCGAATCAGGATATCGTCCAGATACCCCAGGACAGAAATGCCCTGGGCCCTCAATAAGGCCAGAACCGGCGCAAGCACCTTGGTGAAAACCCGCGGAGCCGAAGCGAGACCAAAGGGCAACGCCACGAATTGATAATGATCCTCCGCAATGGCAAATCGAAGGTACCTCTGGTGACCCTCGAAAATCGGGATGTGAAGGTACGCATCCTTCAAGTCGATGGAGGCCATGAATTCCCCCGGAACCAGGGCAGCCACCACTGATCGCAGGGATTCCATGCGGAACTTGCGAACCCGCACAAAGCGGTTCAGAGCTTTTAAGTCCAGAATCGGACGCACCTTGCCCTCCTTTCTGGGCACAGTGAACAGATTGGAATAGAACCCCCGAAATCTGTCCCGATGAGGCACCGGAACCACCACTCCCTGGGCCCGCACCACCAGGTGCAGATCCTGCAAGCGTTCCGGAGTCAGCTGAAGGTTTGAGGGGAAAAATCTGCCCGCCGGCCGAGAAAGAAACTCGATCTTGTATCCAGATTGAACCATTTCCTGAACCCATCTGTCCCGAATGCGGTCCAGCCAGGGTTGAAGAAAACCGAGCAAACGTCCCCCCACCCCAGAACCGGGTGAGGGCGTCCCTTCAGGCCGCATTGTTATGGGCAGCGGGCCCGGACTTCTGCTTACCCGTCCACTAGGGATGCACCGAAATGAAATTCTTGGCCGAAGCCGAAGAATAATAAAATGTTTGGCCGAAGGCCGAAAACCGAACGCGGTGTTTTGCATTTTTTCCATTTATTTTGCCAATTTTTTGTCCTCTCTCTTGTCCTCTCGTGTCTCTCTTGTCCTCTCACTCTCTCTCGTCCTCTCATGTCTCTCTCTCTCGTCCTCTCATGTCTCTCTCTCTCCCTAAATGTTACTGTAGGGAATGGGATTCAGTGCACACTGCAGCCTTGTACCATAGGGTTAATGTTAGTGACACTGTAGGGATTGGGAAGGATGTTGGGAATGGAAATCAGGAAGCATGCAGGCAGCCTTGTAAATTTTAATTGCAGATACAGGGCACTGGGCAGGTCAGGGTTAATGTGGTAACATCAATTACTCAGTGACAGTCAGTCAGTGTCAACTCGATCAGATTATACAGTGACAGACAGTCTCTCATAGTGGTAGTAGTAGGAGGCTGGAGGTGGACTAGTAGGAGCCTGGAAAGGAGCACAGCCGCATACATACATTACTCACTCGTGCACTGCAGCCCGCCCCACACATTCAGTGAGTCTTACTCTCCTCCCTAGTTTTTTCAATGGCACATTCAGGAAGCCAATCACGCCGTGAGTAGCGGCACAGCGGAACCAATCAGGTGTGCAGGCACGCGTGATTGGTTCGCTGTGCAGCTAATCACGGCGTGATTGGCTTCCTGAATGTGCCATTGAAAAAACTAGGGAGAGTAAGACTCACTGAATGTGTGGGGCGGGCTGCAGTGCACCAGTGAGTAATGTATGTATGCTCACCGCTGAAGTGTCCCGGCTTCCCCTGCCTAACACGGAAGTCTGTGAGTCCTCCTGTCCTCCTCCGAGTCCCTTCCCCCTGTAAATATCGTGACCTCGGCAATATGAATATCGCCTACGGCCACAGAACGATAGTCAATATCATATGGACTATCGTTCAGCCCTATTATTCGGCACAAAATTATTCGGCCTTTTGACTGAATCGGCCGAACACCGAAAGTGCTATTTTCTCTATTTTCGGCCGAATAATGTTCGGCCGCCGATTATTTGGTGCATCCCTACCATCCACGGCTTCTTCTGAGAGCCTTGGCCCTTGAAGGGCTTACCCTTATAGTGCGCCCGAAAGGCACGAAAGGACCCCCGAGAGGGCCTAAACGAGGCATTCTTCTTACCACGAACAAACTTATTCTTGTGAGATTGGGGCAAGAGAGTACTCTTACCCCCAGAAATACCCTTTATCAGAGTATCCAAAGATTCGCCAAAAAGGAGAGATCCCGCGTAGGGCAAATTAGCCAAAGTCTTGCGGGAAGATTGGTCAACCGACCAACATTTCAGCCATATCAGGCGACGGTTCAAGACCGCCACACTAGAAAGACGCGCAACCAAAGGGACTAAATCCAAGTCCGCATCACACAAATACATGACACCCTGATGAATCTGATCCACCATAGCCAAAGTTGTCGGCGGGGCCGAGTCAGCCACCAGAGTGCGCCTGAGCACCTGCGTCCAATCCGCAATAGCCTGGGCTGCCATAATGGAAGCAAAAATAGGCTTCAGCATAGAGCCAGCAACCGTATAGGCATGACGGGCCAGAGATTCCAATCTCCTGTCCGTCGGGTCCCGGAACACCGGGGGTATCTTCAGCAGGGATCGCAGTTGATTTATTCAAAATCACCACTGCGTGATCCACCTGAGGCAGCACACACCAACGCTCATCAGTAGCCGGTGTAAAGGGATAACGCAGCTTGAACCTACTTGGTACAGCAAAAGGCTTTTTTAAATTGCGCCATTGCTCATCAACAGCGTGCTGAAATTCCGTAGAGCAAGGAAAAACCTGCGATGTTTTGCGTTTCCTTTGCGTCCCATAAGAGGACATCAAAGCAGGAGGACATGGTTCATCCTGCAAATGCAGCGTTTGCTTGATAGAAGCAACTAACTCATCCATGAGTGCAAGCTCTTCAGACGAGCCAGGGGGAGAATTATCAACCCCTTCCACCTCAGCCTCCCCGTAAGACCCCACAAGGTCTAGGGATGAGTGAGACCCTGAGAAGGGCACTCCAGCCATAGCAGCCCCATCGCCCTCTGAATCAGAGGAAATAGACACCCTGGGCCGTTTTGTGGATCGATCAGCCACCAGCATCTGCACTTGAGCAGCTAAGTTTGCCACAATAGTGGCCAGATCAGCCCCCTCGGGGGAAGCAGCAGCCCCTTGGCCCCCCACCATTTTGGGAGGAAACTTGCAATCCTGAGAATCCATGCCCCAGCAATATAAGGAAGAAAGGGGTACTGCCCCTTTAAGATCGCGGCGAGCGTAGCCCACCGCACCCACTGAATACACCGACCCCCACAGGGACAAGAAACTGGGCAAGGAATACAGGAAAAAAGGGAAGATAAAAACCTGGAGAGATCACACAGGCTGCTGCACCGATTGCTGTCCCAGAGCAAAAGGAAGTGATGCAAGACTGACCGCCCCTATGAAGCCTATGCAAAGCTACACAAACATGGCCGCCCGGCTGAGGATTCCTTGGGCAAATAGAACATGACGCCGACATGTGGCCTGATCGATCGCCGCCAAAACGCCGTGCATTACCACACAGGATCGGCCACCATGATTTTGCCTCAAAAAAATGATCGCCGCAGAGCATGCCTCAAATCAGACTGCTTCATGCTTACATCCAGCAGAGCGGGAGAGCCCTCCCCCTTCACAGCCCACACACAGGCAGCAAGTCCACACAGGAACTGACAGGGAGCACAGCAGCCACACAGACATGCAGGGTCACACAGTCCCAGACTGACACCCAAATAGACAGGTCCCCACACAGAGTTACACTTACCAGTCCGGATGGCGTGGGGAGCCTGCTCCAGCGACCAAACCGCTGCACTGAGGACAGGGAGTGTCGCAAGCATGACGCAGCGGAACTGCGGTGCGAAACCGCAATGGCGTCCAGTGAGGTAGCCACCTCACCGATAGCATCCCTGCAGCGAACAGGGATGGGTCGTTCAATGTGCCAGGGCAAAACCTAAGCTGAACGCTCAATGGCAGGCTGGGAAGCCCCTGGCCCTGAGCCCTGGGATCCAGGGTGGCCAGACTGAGACCCAGCTCCGCACGATCATCTTCATCAGAAGAAGCTAACTAACGCTGAAAACAAACAGCTAAGTAGAAGAAAGAGAAAAAACTCCAAATAAAATCAAAAAGAGAAAAGAAGCGGAGACTAAGAGCCCCAGCACAGGAACAGCCCAACCTACTCCTGAGCTAGGCATTAGAAACTGAGTTGGAAATGCAGGAAGCAGGGAGGTATTGACTGAGGGGACCACCCCCTGGGGGTGGGATATGCTAAAAGCTTTGATATTAATATATTCTGTTGCCTAGCTACTCCTACAGAGCAAAGGTCAATAACCCCATTAGTGACAAATATGAAGAGGCGGCGACTGTCGGAGGACGTAAGAGAAAAGTGCAGTTACAATCTTGACACTGATTACATATGGGCATACTGCCATGGAACCTCTCCTTCAGGGGACATGAAATAATCAGCAAATTTATCTCGTAGAGCAAGAGCAGAGTGGTTTGGTCGCAGTCCACTATATTGCACAAAGGGCAAATGTGTTTCATCTTCATCTTCCATGCTGATGCATTCTTTATCACGTACAATACTGTGTAGCACACAGCATGCTTTGATCACTTCTTCTGCATTTTCCACTTTAAGTTGTATGGCACTATGAAAAATGCACCACTTGTTTGTTAAAATTCCAAATGTGCACTCAACAAACCTCCTTGCTCTACTAAGTCTGTAGTTAAAAATCCTTTTTTGGCTTGTTAGATTATGTTTGCCGTATGGCCTTAAAAGATGACGTGAGAGGGCAAATGCTTCATCAGCCACTAAGACGTGAGGCATAGCTGGTCCAGATGTTCCTGGCAGTGGCTTGTCAGCTGGTAGGTTCAGACGTCCATCTAAAAGCCTTCTACCCAATGTGGATGTCCTGAACACTCGGGAGTCAGCAGTGCTACCATATGCCCCAATATCCACCATAACGAATTTATAATTGCTATCACAGATAGCCATCAGCACCAATGAAAAATATTTTTTGTAATTAAAATAACTGGAGCCTGATCCAGGAGGCATTCTAATCCGCATATGTTTTCCGTCAAGGGCCCCGAAGGCAGTTGGGGAATTGGGTCTTCATCAGGAATCCCTCAGATATTTATCCCTCAGATATTTGCAACCACACATGTGCATCAGAGACAGGCATTCCAATTGGTCTTAGCTCCTCCCATATGGCCTTGCAGGTGTCATGAACGATCATCGATACTGTGGAGATCCCCAATAGGAAATAATGGTTCAGACACGTGAATGTCTGTCCGGATGCAAGAAACCTAGGCATAAGGAAAATAGACAAGAATTAACGGAAAAGTACATTTTCTTTGGCAATTACATGTTATCTGACATTTGCCCCTTATTCGCAACTATACTATGTTGAGTATTGCACAACACCCTCCACCCTCACCCAAAGTCAATGAGTGGTAGCTATGTGATTGGCTAATTTGACATTATCTAATAAGGTGGCCAGTGAGTAAATTTAACAAGTATATTTTAATTTTTGGAAATGTATATGATGCCCTACCAAATATTTCTTCCGAGGGCAGTGTGTCAGTTATAGTGGGGGGCTAGGTGGGTTGGAGTTAGCTTATTGAGTAAACATTATTGCAACAGGAGAGCTGGGGGGCCTCTTTATAGCATGACAACAGCAGCTGACTTACCTGAGAGTGACTAGCAGACGCTCCGCTGGAGGCACACTGCGTCTCATGTTGGTGTCCATCCGCTGAAGACGTGGTAACAATTTCTCCAAGACAAAATCAAATGTGATTACATTCATTCGAGTGAAATTGAAGAATTTCACCGGATACCGTCTCAAATCCGCGTAGTGTAGAGAAAGAAATCCCTCAGAGGGCTTCTTCAGCATCATGGGATGAGACCAATAGGTGCGGCGTTTTCGCTGAAAAGTCTTCCTCCTCCGGCTCTCCACTCCCCTCACATAATACAGAAGCATAAAGCATGCGACATCATCCCAAAATCAGGAAGGGGCCATTGCTCGTTTTGCTATAAATCTCAGGAAAAGACACAAGAACACACAGGGAACACACTGTATGCACACTGAGTCATTCACTGGGACCACAAAGCAGCATGGGAAACCCAATGCATGCTGGGGAAGAGCAAAGTGACATGGGAAATAATGATGATGAAAAACGGATATTAAACCGATGAAAAATGTATGGAAAAATGTTAAAAAAAGGATGTGAGCGGATGTAAAACGGGCGTCGGCAGACGACAAACGAGCAGCGGCGGACGTAAAACTGATGTAAAAATTGACATCTGTGTCCGTTTCGTAACAAAAAAAACGTGACTGAACTGAAGATAAAAACGGAACGCCCGTGTGAAAGAGGCCTTACAGTGTAAATTTGCTGCCCCCTCAAAATAACCCAACACACAGCCATTAATGTCTAAACCTCTGGCAACAAAAGAGAGAGTACTCCTTTAAGTGAAAATGTCCAAACTGGGCCCAAAGTAGGGATGCACCAATCCGATATTCGGATCGGATATCGGCGCCGATATGGCCATTTTAGATGGATCGGTAACATTGACCGGTTCCGGTATCTGCGATTTCACAACGCCAGATATCGGTATCGGGTCCAAAAAAGTCGGATCGGTGCATCCCTAGCCCAAAGTGTCAACATTTGGTGTTGCCACCATTATTTTGCAGCAGTTCCCTAACCCTCTTGGGCATGGAGTCCATCAGAGCTTCACAGGTTGCCACTGGAGTCCTCTTCCAATCCTCCATGTCGACATCACGGCCTGGTGGATGTTAGAGACCTTGCACCCCTCCACCTTCTGTTTAAGGATGCCCCACAGATGTTCAATAAGGTTTAGGTCTGGAGACATGCTTGGCCAGTCCATCACCTTTACCCTCAGCTTCTATAGCAAGGCAGTGGTCGTCTTGGAGGTGTGTTTGGGGTCGTTAGGTTGGAATACTGCCCTGTGGCTAAGTCTCCGAAGGGAAGGGATCATGCTCTGCTTCAGTATGTCACAGTACATGTTGGCATTCATGGTTCCCTCAATGAACTGTAGCTCCTCAGTGCCAGCAGCACTCATGCAGCCCCAGACCATGACACTCCCACAACCATGCTTGACTGTATGCAAGACATACTTGTCTTTGTACTCCTAACCTGGTTGCCGCCACACGCTTGACACCATGTGAACCAAAAAAGTTTATCTTGGTCTTATTAGACCACAGGACATGGTTCCAATAATCCATGTCCTTAGTCTGCTTGTCTTCAGCAAACTGTTTGCGGGCTTTCTTGTTCATCATCTTTAGAAGAGGCTTCCGTCTGGGACGACAGCCAAGCAGACTAATTTGATAGTGTGCGGCGTATGGTCTGAGCACTGACAGGCTGACCCCCCCCCACCCCTTCAACCTCTGCAGCAATGCTGGCAGCACTCATACATCTTATTTCCCAAAGACATGAATGAAAAAGAGGAAATAGAGGCATAATGGACTTTGATGGTACCATAAACACCTGGATGTAGACGGGAGATACCAATATTGTATTAAAAAATATATTTATTAAATCACCATAAAAATAGAAGACACATACATATAAATAGATCATATACATCACAACTGAAAAGACTTTACAAATGGGGCACAGTTTACAAGGACGATGCTTATTGCAGATAATACAGGTTATTTGTTGTCCCATCCATGGTATCAGCTATGCAGAGTCTTTTTAGTTGTGATGTATATGATCTGTTTATATGTATGCATTTTCTATACCAATGGTTTTATGGTGATTTAATAAATATATTTCTTTATACAAAATTGGTATCTCCAATCTACATCCAGTGTTTATGGTACCATCAAAATCCATTATGCCTCCATTTCATCTTTTTCATACATGTTATTTGGACAAAAGGTACCCCCTCTTTTTCTCTAAATCCGACACCTCAAAATGTAATATTTCCCAAAGACAACGTTTGGATAGGACGCTGAGCACGTGCACTCACTTCCTTGGTCCACCAATGTGAGGCCTGTTCTGAATGGAACCTGTCCTGGTAAACCGCTGTGTGGCCTTTGCCACTGTGCTGCAGCTCAGTTTCAGGGTCTTGGCAATCTTCTTATAGCCTATGCCATCTTTATGTAGAGCAAAAATTATTTTTTTTAGATCCTCCTTTGCCATGAGGTGCCATGTTGAACTTTCAGTGACCAGTATGAGAGAGTGAGAGCGATAACACCAAATTTAACACACCTGCTCCCCATTCACACCTGAGACCTTCTAACACTAACGAGTCACATGACACCAGGGAGGGAAAATAGCTTTTGGGCCCAGTTTGGACATTTTCACTTAGGGGTGTACTCACCTTTGTTGCCAGCAGTTTTAGACATTCATGGCTGTGTGTTGAGTTATTTTGAGGGGACAGCAAATTTACACTGTTATACAAGCTGTACACTCACTACTTTACATTGTAGCAAAGTGTCATTTCTTCAGTGTTGTCACATGAAAAGATATAATACAATATTTACATAAATGTGAGGGGTGTACTCACTTTTGTGAGATACTGTATATTCTTTTACTAAAGCTCGACCGCAGCAGGGGATGAAAACCATAAGAATTGCGGTATTTGGTGGGAGTCTGAGCAGCTTGGGTCCTCCCATTACAGCAAGTTGTAACGCAATTGGGCTGCTCAGAAAGAAAAAAAATACAAAGGGGCATTATCATTACTGGTGTCTGCGGGCCCAGGAAAGGAGAAGATGAGAAGAAAATTCTTCAAAGACTGCTGCAAAAATTATAAAAAAGGGGTACAGAATAATGGAAGGTAAGAGATCTAATATACACAAGTACTGTTACATATCTGCCCGGAAGTTCAGTTTTAGGGTGAAAGCCTCACTACTACACTAAAAATCTCAAGATATATGCACTGTTAACCATTACCTCTTGGCGTCAAGCACATGCAAATATGCAGCCTCTCAGGGGTCGGGCCTTGGTGCCGATAAGCAGCATATTTGCATGCGCCAGCATGCCGATAGAGTTGTGCTGAGAGTGGGTGCCCTGTCCGCTCCAAGCACAGTTACAGGTGGCTAACGGAGAGCCCCCTGATCGCTGATTACAATTGGCAACTTTCCGATCATGTGACCACCGTGACAGCTAATCACAACGGTCACATGATCTTAAGCCCCGCCTTCTAAACCCCTTAACCCTTTCTTTCCAGGCCGTGCTCCACATTTAAACTTAGCTGGCAAGGCCATTTTTGCAATTTTTCCTCTGCTTTTTTTATTTTTCCCTTACAGCATTCAGAGTTTGTTAAAGACCCCCCAAACCATATATTGTCTGAAATTACATGACCAGTAGAATACAAATTAGGTGCTACTGATTGTCCGAGGAAGAAGAGGAGACATCATCCTGGGCTGCGGCAAATGCGGAAATGGTGGAGCCCAACTCGAGCTTCGAATGATCTGAGGAAGAGAGCAATGGCAGGGGGCGCTTCTTGCTCACCTAGTGTCCAAGCAACTCCTCTACACGAGAATCATACAACTCCAGGATGGCTGAAAGTGCATCACAGAAATTACCGCCATCTCCAGGAGAGGGTGTGGAAGTGCTCCTGAGATTTCCCTGGAACCGCACCACCCAAGGGGCGCTGCTGCAACCAGGGACCCACAAGGTACTCAGACAGGAGATACCATCCCCAGGCTGCCCAGCTGAAAGAGGGATCCCCCAGGCGACCCACACATGCCACTGACGCTGTGCCCCACTCAGATGCTTTTTTTTTTTGGATAGAGCAAGGGAGGGTTATAACCCCCAATCAGAATTTTTTTTTCGCCATCTCCGTCCCATTGTGGAGCTTTCCATTCATTTCCTGTCCCGTAGCCAAACAAGTAGTGAGGGGAAATACCTGCAAATTTGGGAACCCCCAGGTTACCAGAACTCGTGTCCCCATTGTAAGATTTGCCCTCTATTACTTTTCTAGGAACAACCCAAAATTTGGGGTTTTCCTTTACTTTCAATGATAATGTTAAACAGGACAAATAGAGAGGCTGAATCTCCGGGGACCAAAAAAAAACGAAAAAAAAAAACTGGCAGATGTTCTAATCCCTCTCCACTCTATCCAAAACAAAAACGTCGGTCCGTTCTGATCCGATCCGCAGGACGGATGGAAAATAGGGTTTTTATCCGTCCAGATTTGACGGATTGGATCGGATGTCAGCTGACATGTCTCCGCTGACATCCGATGCCCCATAGGGATGCATGGGGGGACCATTCAGATCCGCCTGTGTGAAAGGGGCCTTAAGTTATACTTTTATTCATATTTTTAAACCATTAAGTCAAACTATAGGTGTCACATTACTACACAGAGACAACTTCATTGTAACATTGCAAATGGTCCTAATTTGTTGCCAGAAACCCAAATCTCTCCTGGTAGTAACACAAAAAAAAAAAAAAAAAAAAAAAAAAAAGGGAAGGACGACCGGTAAGCAGCTTTTTCCAAAAAAGAATTTTCTACCATTCTTGTACTACATTTCTGATATATATATATATATATATATTGATGTAAATGTCATACCAGCGATTTTCCTCTTTTAATCTCTGCTAGCACAGATGGAATAACAAATTCCGGTTCATCCTCCGTATCCGTTGTAAACACTAGTGGTGAGAAAATCTGAAATGAAAAGACAGAAACATGGAAGAAAAAAAATTAACAAAGACACGAACAAAGCAAACCAAAAACATTTCAAGATTGGAATGGTCTTGCTTTACTATTAATTTTTATACTTTTTAGTTTTGAGCCTGAAAATAGAACAAAATCCCTGTCAAGTATTCATTGGTGTCCATGGCCTTGTTGGGAAGATTTCCCTCAATTCTTGCCCGAATTCACTGGTGTCGGACAAAGCACGAAGCAAGTAAAATAAAATCTGAGAAAACAAACTGTCAATAAAAACATTTTAGCCAGTAAAGAAATATGTAGAATGGTCAGCAACCCGTAGATCGCATCCTCAGTTTGCTGACCTACCATCCCAGAACTTGCAGAGGGGCTACTTTTAAGGTTGGCTCTGTAGTAGGGAGCAAGAGCCGCATAAGCAGCTACCTCTCTGTAGTGCTGACTCCTGTCCCATATGGAGTGATACCAACTGCACTCTGTTATCCCTGCTAGCGGTCCCCAGAGTGGTGCCAGCAGCAGGAAAGAAGAGATCTTCAGGTCGGTGTATAAAGCAATAGTATAGGGCTGCTTTTACACTGATGTGCTGTGGTTTCCCCAGACCGCTGGTGCGGTGCAGAGCAGCGTATCTGCAGCTTTCCTGCGGATTTGCTGCTATTAACTCAGGGCTTGACAAGTTTTCTTGGAATCTACGAGCCAGCTAAAAAAGTTAGGAGACTTTTGCCAACTTTGGCTGATTGTATGCTTGCAACTTTGCATTTTTATAATTCAATAAAATATTAAAAAAAAAAAAAAAAAAAGAAAAAAAAAGTTAGGAGCCAGTTCTTTCCGTGCATGCTGAATGGCCGGCTTCTGTGGGACCGGCTGCCATACAAATGTCCGAATGGCGGCCAGTTTTTATTGAACCGGCTGATGTTGCCGGGCTTTCGGCCTGTATGTACTTGGCTTGATGGAGTGATGGGCAGTGGCGCGCTAGGAAAGTACAGTGCAGTAAGGTGGGGGTGATAAGAGATCCAGTAACTCATGCCACCTTAGGCTCTTTTCATACGGCCACCTCCACTAAGCAGAATCGGCTTGCTCAGCGGGCATTTCTCCGCTAATCACAGCTGAGCAGGCAGATGACAGGTCCTGACACTTGTAATCTGCCAAAAAAGAAGCTCATGTACTTTTTTGGGCTTCAGGCGACAAAACGCTCAGATGTGAACAGGGGTCATTGAAATGAATGGGATTTTGCTTGTTGGGCGTTTTGAGACTTTAGAGATGGGCATTTTACGGAGCTTTAATGTTTCTATGTTTTGCAAGAAAAGAAAACACTGCAATAAAACAATTAAATTGCAGTTAAAAAAAAACATTACAACAAAAAGGTAAATAAAAATTGTCTATCTTAATGGTTGTGTGTTTCTTGCGTGTGCTTTTCCTATGCTCCTTATTTTAGATATGACCGTTCGTTGACACAAACGTTTATCTTCCAGGTTAAAATTCTTTCCACACATGTGCAGTAACAACAGTTTGTTTTTTATTTGTTTCTCTATGTAAACAAGGCAAGGCCTATCTCATTTCTGACAGGGTGAAACAAATGGATTCTGTGTTCCTGCAGGGACTAGAATACATTACTTTCTCTAGTAAAAGCTGCACGCAAATAACATTCTCTATACATATATTAAAAAAAAAAAAAACTATAAATACTTTTTTCCCCCCCTTTTGATTAGTGATTACATTCCCTTTGTACTCAGCTGCATTAGAGCTGGGGAGGAGAAGCAGCAGCAGCACACTGAGCTTCCCAGTGAATGGCTGTGCAGCTGGGGTGTGTCAGGACAAGTCTGATCATTGGAGGAGAGTACATGGAGTTCCCAGCATAGCTAGAGAACTGACCACGCTGTGCTCTCCTGCTTAGTGTGGTCAGTTTAACAGGAAAGCAGAGGGACTGGCAGAAACATCAGGGATTTCAATTAAAGGTAGCAATACAAAGAGAACAGGATACTTCCACATAAAAGTACATGTTACTAGGGCTGAACGATATTCGATGTAACATCGAATATCGTGCTGCAGGAGTGGGCGATAGTCACATCGTCGGATCAGCCGATATTGGGGACTCACAGTGAAGGAAGGTAGAAGAATACAACCCGACCGTCCCGCATGTTATGTCCGTCCTGCAGCTCTCCTGACTGAGCGGTGAGCAGCGCGCCGTGAGCAGCGGCACAGGGAACCAATTACGCGTGCCTGCACACCTGATTGGTTCGCTGTGCCGCGCTCACCGCTCGGTCAGAAGAGCTGCAGGACGGACTTAACATGCGGGACGGATGTCGGCATTGTCGGGCTGTATTCTTCTACCACAACTGTGAGTCCCGATTTCTCTGCTTATAGATCTTCCCGTCCAATGGCAGGCACTGATTTCTGATGGTGCAGTGTTAGCTCTGTAAAGCTGAACTAGCCCTTCAAGTGCAGAAATGAAACCTATTGCAGCTCACCGGTCTGTAGAGGTGGGGGCGGAGGCTACAATTGTTTTTTTACAATTTATTTTTCTTCTTTAATTTCACCTGCTGATCGTGCTAGGAACATACTTCTATTCCTAAGGTGACAACCGTACTGTATCTAGGAGGAGCAGCGTTGTCACTCTAGGAAGGAAGTATGTTAGGACTATATAACCCCTCCCCCTCTCTGTAACATGGGGGGGGGGGGTTTGTCAATAGAGATAGCTGGGAACAATGCTGAATGATAACTGTCCCCAGAGGATGAGAGCATAGGAAGTTATTAGTTCACAAGACCTCCTCATCATCACAATACTGCATTTTATTGTATAGTATATGTGTGTTTTAACCCTGTATTTAGCCTGGATGGATGGCCCTCTCAATATCGCAATGTACTTTTTTTCCAATATCGTGCAGCCCTACATGGTACACTAAGCTCATATAGGGAATATGAAGTGTTGGGGTAACAAACGTTCCCAGTCAGTGCCATTAGTACAGAGACAGTGCTTTTTTTTTTTTTTTTTTTAACACTGATCAACACTTTTAGTGTCAGTCAGTGTCTGATCGTCCGCTGCAATAATGCAGACCCAATATAAAGATGCTAATCACTGGCACTACTAGCATAAAAAAAAAAAAATAAAAAAAAAAAAAAGATTCCATTAATATATCCCATAGTTTGTAAATGCTATAACATTTGTGTAAACCAATCAATATATCCTTTTTGGGATTTTTTTTTTACCAAAAATACCGTATGTAGAAGAATACATACTGGCCCAATATGTATGAAGAAATTAGATTTTAATTTTTTTATTGGATATGTTTCACAGCAGAAAGTTAAAAATATTGTTTTTTTTTCTTTCCAAAATCGTCGGTCTTTTTTTGTTTATAATGCAAAAAAAACAAAAAACAAAAAAAAAAAAAACACAAAACACTGAGGTGATCAAATACCAACAAAAGAAATCTCTATTTGTAGGGAAAAAGGAACGTAAATTAAGTTTGGGTGCAACGTTGCACTGGCAGTGTGATTAGTACAGTGACAGTGCATATTTTTAGCACTGATCACTGTATCAGTGTCACTGGTTCCAGACAAAGTGTAAGTTAGTGTCTGATTGTCCGCTGCAATTTGGATGGCCTGCTATAAGTCGCTGATCGCTGCCATTACTAGCAAAAAAGATTCCATAAATATATCCCATAGTTTGTAAATGTTATAACGTTCCTGTAAACCAATCAATATATGCTTATTGGGATTTTTTTACCAAAAATATGAAGCAGAATACATATCGGCCTAAATGTATGAAGAAATTCGATTTTTTTTATATGTTTCACAGCAGAAAGTAAAAAATATTGTATATTATAGTATTTTTTTTTCTTTTTAAAATTGTCGCTCTTTTTTTGTTTTATAGCGCAAAAATAAAAACCGCAGAGGTGATCAAATACCACCAAAAGAAAGCTATATTTGTGGGAAAAAGATGGGTTATACTTACTGATAACTCCTTTTCTAATAGTCTTCCAGGACAGCCCATGAGACCTTAGGCTCCTCCCCCAGGGACAGGAAACACATTCCAAAATTCAAATAAAAGGCGGTGCCTTAGTCCTCACCTTCAGTATTTCATGAGAACCGTAGGACACCCTGTAAAACATATACATAGATATATATATACACATATCATTTATACATAATACCAGATAAATCGGGTGGGAATCCGGCTGTCCTGGAAGACTATTAGAAAAGGAGTTATCAGTAAGTATAACCCATCTTTTCTCAAAGTCGTCTTCCAGGACAGCCCATGAGACGATAAGCAAGAAACTTACCAGTCTAGGGAGGGACCACTGCCTGGAGCACCTTTCGACCGAACGCCTGTTCCTGAGAAGATAGGAGGTCCAGGCGATAATGTCTAACAAAGGTCGAAAAGTTAGACCAGGTAGCTGCCTTACAGATTTGTTCTGGAGAGGCACCGGCCCTTTCAGCCCAAGACGTGGACAGTGCTCTAGTAGAGTGTGCAGTAATGAAAGGTGGAGTCACCTTTTTCACCATATAGGCTTCTGTGATAGCCTGTTTGATCCATCTAGCTAAGGTTGCCTTAGAAGCTTTTTCCCCTTTATGGGGGCCGGAAAATTGTAAAAACAAAGTATCATTCTTCCTGAAGGTTTTAGACACCTCCAGGTATCTCAGAAGGGCTCTTCTGACATCCAAACAACTAAATTCTCTTTCTTTATTGTTGTTTGGGAAATTGCAAAAGGAAGGAAGGACTATGTCCTGAGTCCTATGAAAAGAAGAGACCCTCTTGGGCAAAAATCCTGGATCTGTTTTTAGCACAATCCTGTCGTCAAAAATCATAAGAAAAGGTTCTCTGATTGAGAGAGCCTGTAATTCGCTAACTCTTCTAGCCGAAGTAATAGCTACTAAAAATAAAGTTTTTAGGGTGAGCATTTTTACTGACAGGTCTACCAAGGGTTCAAACGGACTGGTAACCAAAGCCTGGAGTACCAGGGATAGATCCCAAGCTGGACACGTTTTAATCCTGGTTGGCTTTGTCCTGGCAATTGCTCTGAAAAAGGCATTCACATTAGGGTCTTCTCTAAGGGAGAACCGAAGGAAGACACTAAGGGCGGCAGCCTGTACCTTTAAGGTCCCTAGGGAGAGACCTTTGTCTATGCCTTCTTGAAAAAAATCTAAGATAGTTGGAATATCTGGGGAAAATCTCTGATTCTCCACCATCCAAAAATGAAATTTCTTCCAACTTTTTGCATATATTTTCCTAGTGACCGGTTTTCGACAGCTGGTCAATGTTTGGATGACTCTGTCTGAGAACCCCTGAGAACCTAGAATTTGTTCCTCAGATACCAGGCCGACAGGTTTAGGGTCCTGAGAAATGGATGGACCACCGGACCTTGAGTTAAGAGATCTAGTCTCCAAGGGAAGGTCATTGGAGGTAGTGCAGCCAATGCCTGAAGGCGTGCCAACCATGGCCTCTTGGGCCAGTATGGGGTTATCAGGATCATCTCTATATCTACTAGGATT
Organism: Pelophylax lessonae; assembly: GCF_965119305.1. NCBI lineage: Eukaryota > Metazoa > Chordata > Amphibia > Anura > Ranidae > Pelophylax > Pelophylax lessonae. The sequence goes on along the minus strand of NC_138769.1, from coordinate 657,186,124 downwards.
ATGGAAAATAATTTTTCTATTTTCCTGTTTGCCTAGGAGGCAAACAGATCCACTACCGGTAGGCCCCAAGGGGTTGTGACTTTGAAAAACACCTCTTGGTTGAGGAACCAATTGTCCTGGTTCATCTGGTGGTGGTGCAGATATGTCTGTGATACCTGGATGGTCCAGCTTCGCCTTATTGATAGGTGAAGAGAGGATTTCCACCCCCAAAGGGTCCTTTTCAACTTGGTGGGAACCTTTACTTTCTGTTCTAAGGAACTTGACTATCCATCCCAATTCTGTAGGAAGAACATTTGGAGTGGACGTAGTTGGAACCCTGCCCAGGGGACCGCTGGGAAACAGGAGGTCATCAAGCACATCCTTCTTGTGACGTCCCTCAGAGAGACCCAGATTCTTTCTGGATGTAGAAGACAGAACTCCAGCCTGTGTCCTTGGCCTACTAGGTCTAGAATAAAAGGGCTGGAAGAAATCCTCTTCCATAGTGGGAGGAAGGCCCCTAAACTTCCTCCCACCCTGGGAAGGGAGTCATTGGGGCTTGTCGGGGCGTTGAGGAGGGTTAAACAGAATGTTGCCCTTCCCTTTTCCTTTATGCCCGGTCCAATGTTTTTTGAAATTTTGCTGGGTTTCAAAAGACTTCTGCTGTTTACCCCTGCCACGAGCATTCCTCTGAGCATAGGGGAATTTCTTCTTTTCTGGGAATCCCTTCTTTTTATCCGCTGTACGCTCCAGGGCTTCTGTTAGGCCTGGGCCAAAAAGGTGGTCTCCTGTGAAGGGAAGACCACAAAGGCGAGATTTAGAAGTAACATCACCTGACCATGTCTTGAGCCATAGGCTTCTTCTGGCCGTATTAGCCAAAGCTGAGGTCCTTGCTGCCATTCTTACAGCTTCAGCTGAAGAATCCGCCAGGAATCCAATTCCCTGAAACAAGAGTGGAAATGATTTATTAATCTGTTCCCTCGATGTTCCAGCAGACAAGTGTGTTTGGATTTGAGATAGCCAGAGCTCCAGGTGTCTGGCTATGCAGGTGGATGCCAGGGCTGGCTTTAAGCTCATAATGGAGGCTTCCCAGACCCTACGCAAAGAGATATCAGTTCTCTTATCCATAGGGTCTTTTAGAGCTCCTGAATCCTCAAATGCCAAGTCAGTGCCTTTGGAGATTCTGGAAAGGGAGGCATCCAGCTTAGGGATTTTGTTCCAAGGCTGATCCCCACTGTTGTCAAATGGATACCTTCTTTTCAAAGTCTTTGGAAAAAAAGGCTTTTTATCAGGAGAATTCCACTCCTGTTTAATCATATCCAATAGGGAGCTATGCACAGGGAACACTCTAGCATGCTTTTTATGACAAGCGTACATCAAGTCATGCTTAGAGAGATGCACTTCTTCCTCCTCAATTTCTAGAGTTGTATAAACTGCCTTTAGTAGGTTATCTACATCCTCCAAGCTCAATTTAAAGTTGGAGCTATTATGGGAATCCTTGTCTATGGGTTCCTCCCCTGATCCTGATCCTTCTTGCTCCCCACCGGACTAGTGGGAAGAAGAAACTTCCTCCAAACCCACTGGGATATTCAAAGATGGGGCCTGGGCCAATGGAGCCTGAGCTGGGGTGGAAGGCTGGACTGGTGCCTGCATCTTTTCAACGAGAGTTTTGAATGAACTAATGGTACTTTTTAGTTCATCTCTCACTGAGGTCAGCATTTTCTGGGTAGAGACTGCAGGGTCGTCTCTGACCAGTTTAGCTATACATGCCCGGCACACTGCTTTGTTCCAAGAGGAACTCAGTTTCTCTCCGCATACAGCACACTTCTTTTTGGGGGGCTGAGGTGGGTTATTGTCCTGAGCCTTGGCCTGGAAGATAAAAGACAAGAGAATTATAATCAGGGAAACTTGTCCTCCTCCCACCTCCCGCTTATCCCCCATTTGTGATTTAGAAAAGAGGGAGCGGTGCTGCTTAACCCCTGCCCCTAACGATAGAAAAGAGAGGGGGGAAGGGGAACGGAGTTCCTAACAGGTATCTGCAAATAGGGTGTACATTTCCCCTTGCTTACCTGAGAGGTGCCGATGCCAGAGCCGACTTCCACCGCCTGTGCGGTTACTGTCGTGTCCATCGCTCTGTATGGTGATCCCAGCACTGCTGTTTCCACCTAACATCGGTCGCCCATATGTACTCACTGTTCGCGCCTTCGGAAACTGGAACGAGGGTTTCCGGCGCCCGCGGATGCCGTCACTGCGCCGGAAGTGACACTGTCGCTTCCCGTGAGGCCAGAGTGGATACGCTGAGTTCCGCCCCCTCCGTTTTTGGCGCCAACTTCAAAATTTCTTCCGAAGTTAGCGGTTCCGGGTACACAGGACTCTGCTCCAAGGAACCAGCCGACCAACGGAGTGGACTCCCCAACGTTCCACCAGACAGCATCCGTAGTCCTGCCGAGAGGCTAGAAGAACAGGAGACAGCGGTCAGCCCCTATTGCGGCACTAAGGGGGTACCGCTATGGGCTGAGGAGATGCATCTTTCCAAGTCTTTCCAAGGACAGTCCAGGAGACCGGGAGCTTCAGTTCCAGGAACATGTTACCCCCTGTCCGGAGGAAACACTAAATACTGAAGGTGAGGACTAAGGCACCGCCTTTTATTTGAATTTTGGAATGTGTTTCCTGTCCCTGGGGGAGGAGCCTAAGGTCTCATGGGCTGTCCTGGAAGACGACTTTGAGAAAAAAGGACATTTTATTTGCCTAGTGTCAGTTATGGTAAAGCAGTGCCATATAGCAAAAAAATGGCCTGGTCATAAAGGAGGGTAAATCTTCCAGAGGTTAAGTGGTTAACCTTTTAATTTATGTTTTTTTTTTATTTTTAAGACAGAAATTTTCCAAAATTTCCTTTGATTGCCTAGACAACGGATGATAGATTTGCGTCCATTAACTGGACGAAAAACGAACGAATTGTCTTTGCCGGTTCACATGTATGCGATGACAGACATTGCATGCGATTCGCAGCGCACTGCTCTGAAAAAAATCACACGCGATGTCTGTGCGATTCGATTTCAGCCATACATATTGTATGGCTGAATTTGCATTTGGACACAACACGCACAGGACCCTTTTTGGGTCTGCACCAGATTCGGATCGCATGGGTGTTCACACCTCTGCAATCTGATTCATGTCCAAACTGTCAGTTCGCACTGCGATACCCAAACTGATCTGGGGGTTTCGTTAATTTTGCATTGACACCCCCAGCGATTCGCATATGTGTGAAGTGCCTGCGAGTTGAATGCGATGCGGGAACCCGCAGTAGATTTGCAGGGTTCCCGCATCGCATATGTGTGCACCGGGACTCCAAGTGATAGATGTTCCAATGAATTTATATCTTGTGTATGGGCACCTTTAACCGGCTGCTGACCACACGCCGCCTCTATACTATATAGTGTGCCTCTCCCAGGCAAACCGACTTAGGGGTACATCGGTCACATGCGTGCAGCTAAGGGGCGAGCGCGTGCCGCTGGCGGTGCTGCCCCCACTTTTTCAGCGGGGAAGCTGATGCAGCGGGCAGGCGGCTCAGATTGCCGCCTGACACCCACGATCGTTCCCCGCTGAGCGAGAAGGACGGTCAGCTGTTGTAAACACAGCTGACCGTTCTTCTCTCTGGAATAACAGAGCTCCTGTGATCCTTCTATATAGGATCACAGGTCTCTCTGGTAATTTCACAAGCCACGCCCCCCACAGTTAGAAACACGCCCCTAGGTACACATTTAACCCCTTGATCACCTATACTGTTAACCCCTTCCCTGCCAGTGTCATTATTACAGTAACGGTGCATATTTTTAGCACTGATTACTATAGTAATGTCACTGGTCCCCCCAAAAGTGTCAAAAATGTCAGTTAGGGGTCTGATCTGTCCGCTGCAATGTCACAGTCCCGCTAAAAAATGCAGATCGCCACCATTACTATTAAAAAAAAATGACAGTTTAATGTAGTTAGTAGACGCGATAACTTTTGTACAAACCAACCATAATACGCTTAGAGCCGGTTCACACTGGGGCGACCTGGTCGCCGTAGGTCGCACGCCATAGAGTAGCACAGGACCCGTTCTAATAGGAGCGACACAAGTCGCTCCGACTTAGAAAAAGGGTCCGGAGCTTCTTTGGGGCGACCCGGAGCGACCTGCATTGACTTCAATTATATGAAGTCCGTGCCGGCCGCTCCGAGGTCGTGGTGCGAGCTGCGCGCCGCGACTTCACAGGTCACCCGGCAAAGTCGGCTCGCCCCAGTGTGAACGGGGTCTTATTGCGATTTTGTTTACCAAAAATATGGAGCAGAAAAACAATTGGCCTAAAATGGTAAAAAAAAAATGATTTTTAAATTTTCTTTTTGCGGAATGTTATATAGCAGAATGTGAAAAATATATATATTTTTTTTTCAGAATTGTTGCTTTTTTTTGTTTATAGCGTAAAAAATAAAAATCGCACAGGTGACCAAATACCACAAAAAAAGCTCTATTTGTGGGGGGGGGGGGTGGGAGGACATCAATCTTATTTAGGTACAGCGTCGCACAACCGCGCAATTGTCCGTTAAAGTAATGCAGTGCCGAATCGCTAAATATTGCCCGGGGCAAATTTTCCGCTCCAGAAGTGGTTAAAGCGGTGCATTTTAGAACTTCCTGAATTAGACGCAGAAGTCGCTGTCAGATTTTTCATGAATTTGATTGGCAGATTACCAGGAGGTATTAGCGCCTAAAAAAAAGAGACGCCAAGGCAGCTTCATTGGATTCCCTCCCGGATTGTACTAATCCACATACAAAGCAATCCTTATTACAAGCCTGGATGTATCTAACATTACTGCTGTATACAAAGATGTGTGAATTGCAGAATGTGAGCAGCTATAACTGTCATAGCAGATACAAAGGCCATAGAGAAGTGTGCCCCGATCACATCACTAATACACATGATGAGGAGGAACAATGGCTGTCAAGGTGAATGAGGAGTAAGAAGTTACTAACCAGGCAGTTATAGTGAGCGAGGATGGTGCTGTCACTGGTGTTCTGCAGACTTCCCAGCTCTCCTCCACTCTTCTGTCCACAGAAAGCGCACACATTGTGAGGAGATTTAGCCATGATGAGAAGACTGTCAGTAACAATAACACAGAGCACACAGCACTCAGTACGAACACTTCTGGCGCCAACCGGAAGCTGACAACCGGAAGCTGCCCCCCTTCCCTCCCCCTTTACTTTCATTTTCGTCTGTAGAAAAATATGAGTGATAAATAATGCCTTCTGTGTGCGTCACTTTCCTCAGGCTGTATGGTGGGCTGATGGCTTCCATACATTCCTTGTGTAAGAAACTGACATGCCCAGATATGAAGTGTATACAGATACAGCAGGAACACTCCATGTTCTGGGGTCCTCTCTCTTACATTGTCACTATTTTAGGCAGACATGAATGATCAGAAGCTGCAAGAAAGTGGGCAGACAGGAGTAATCAAACGTCATTTTATTTCCACTTCCCAGTCCATCCACATCCAGCAAGAAAAATGGAAAAGGACTGCGTGCTTCCATGTTGTTCCTAATGAAGACATGGCGGATGGGAGGTAGACCGATGTAATCAGACTGCCCATGGATCAAACACGGGTCTGAAAAGGTCAAAATGCAGGAAAAAAGACAAAAAAATTTACATTTGTCCCTTTCTGCTCTGCGGATCTGTTCACCCCCCTCCTGATTGGACCCCAGAAAGACCTCGATATCTAATTAACCACTTAAGCCCCGGAAGATTTTACCCCCTTCCTGACCAGGGTTTTTTTTGTAATTTTTTACTGCGTGACTTTAACTGACAATTGCGCGGTCGTGCGACAGTGTACCTACACGAATTTGACGTCCTTTTTTTTCCACAAACAGAGCTTTCTTTTGGTGGTATTTGATCACCTGTGCGATTTTTTGATCATGCGCTATAAGCAAAAAAAGAGCGTCAATTTTGCAAAAATAACAATATTTTTCACATTTTTTTATATGAAATTCCCCCAAAAAAATGTAAAAATCAATTTTTTTTAACATTTTCGGCCAATTTTTTTTATGCTACATATGTTTGGTAAAAAAAATCGCAAAAAGCGTATTTTGATTGGTTTGCGCAAAAGTTATCGCGTTTACTAACAAAGGGAAAGATTTTTGTCATTTTTGGTGGTTTTTTTTAATGAGTAATGGCGGCGATCTGCGATTTTTTTTTTGCGGGACTGCGACATTGCGGCGGACAGATCGGACCCTTGACTGACATTTTTGACACTTTTGGGGGTACCAGTGACATTACTACAGTAATCAGTGCTATACATATGCACTGTTACTGTAAAAATGACACTGGCAGGGAAGGGGTTAACTGTATTGGAGAGGGATGAGTTAAGTGTGTCCTAGGGGCGTGATTCTAACTGTGATTGGACATGGCTATTGGTGTAAAAACAGAGATCAACGGTCCTACATAGTAGAACCGTCTGATCTCCATTTTTACACAGGGGAGAATGACAGGCGGCTTGTTTACATTAGCCGCCTGCCTTTCTCCCTTCCCGGCGAACGATCGCGAGTGACCGGCAGACATCGGGTCAGCCGGTCACACGCACTGACTTGTTAGGGAACGTGCCGGGGCGGGCGGGCGCGCGCTCGCCCTCCATTGGCTCACAAGCCAGTGACAGGCTAGTGACGTACCGGTACGTCACTTTGCCTGGCCGGGGCTGACCGCCACAGTATATGTACTTGCGGCGGTTGGCAAGTGGATAAGAGAGCCTGTGGGTGGTCTCCACGGCTGATATTTTGGGGCATTGGCTGGTGTTAGCGCTTCAATCATCACGGCACCATGGTTGGTATGTTGTCAGGTTGATTGAAGCGCATTATTTCTATTATTACATTCATATCAATAATATAAAATGAAATAGTTCAACTCACCAGTGTTCTGAAGACTGGCACATCATCACTGGAAGGGATCATTCATCTTCTTTTCAACTTCAGGAAAATTAGACTTTAACAGCATTTTATGTTTTAGGAGAGCGCTGCAGACACTTATTTTTAATATGTCATGTACTATGTCTCCAGTCTCTCACAGTCTCTTGTATACTACTAAAAATGTCCGCAGTCTCCAAAAACCCCTGTATCAAGTCTGAAGTCTCTGACAGTCTCTTATATCATGTCCGCAGTCTCTGACAGTCTCTTGTATCATATCCGCAGTCTCTGACAGTCTCTTGTATCATGTCCGCAGTCTCTGACAGTCTCTTGTATCATGTCTTTAGTCTCTGACAGTCTCTTGTATCATGTCCACAGTCTCTGACATTCTCTTATATCATGTCTTCAGTCTCTGACAGTCTCTTGTATCATGTCCGCAGTCTCTGACAGTCTCTTGTATCATGTCTTCAGTCTCTGACAGTCGCTTGTATCATGTCCACAGTCTCTGACAGTCTCTTGTATCATGTCCGCAGTCTCTGACAGTCTCTTGTATCATGTTTTCAGTCTCTGACAGTCTCTTTTATCATGTGTTCAGTCTCTGACAGTCACTTGTATCATGTCGACAGTCTCTGAAAGTCGCTTGTATCATGCCCGCAGTCTCTAAAAGTCTCTTGTATCATGTCTGCAGTCTCTGAAAGTCTCTTGTATCATGTCTGCAGTCTCTGGCAGTCGCTTGTATCATGTCCACAGTCTCTAGCAGTCGCTTGTATCATGTCCGAAGTCTCTAAAAGTTGCTTGTATCATGTCCGCAGTCTCTGACAGTCGCTTGTATCATGTCCGAAGTCTCTAAAAGTTGCTTGTATCATGTCTGCAGTCTCTGACAGTCGCTTGTATCATGTCTGTAGTCTCTGACAGTCACTTGTATCATGCCCGTAGTCTCTACAAAGTTGTTTGTATCATGTCTGCAGTCTCTTACAGTCGCTTGTATCATGTTCGCTGTCTCTGGCAGACGCTTGTATCATGTCCGCAGTCTCTGACAGTCTCTTGTATCATGTCTGCAGTCTCTGACAGTCACTTGTATAATGTCCGAAGTCTCTGGCAGTCACTTGTATAATGTCCGAAGTCTCTGGCAGACGCTTGTATCATGTCCGCAGTCTCTGGCAGTCGCTTATATCATGTCAACAGTCTCTGGCAGTCGCTTGTATCATGTCCAGTCTCTGACAGTTACTTGTATCATGTCCACAGTCTCTGGCAGTCACTTGTATCATGTGCACAGTCTCTTACAGTCGCTTGTATCATGTCGGCAGTCTCTTGTATCATGTCCGCAGGCTCTGGCAGTCGCTTATATCATGTCCGCAGTCTCTGACAGTCATTTTTATCATGCCCGCAGTCTCTGGCAGTCATTTTTATCATACCCGCAGTCTCTGACAGTCGCTTGTATAATGTCCGAAGTCTCTGGCAGTTACTTGTATAATGTCCGAAGTCTCTGGCAGACGCTTGTATCATGTCCGCAGTCTCTGGCAGTCGCTTATATCATGTCAACAGTCTCTGGCAGTCGCTTGTATCATGTCCAGTCTCTGACAGTTACTTGTATCATGTCCACAGTCTCTGGCAGTCACTTGTATCATGTGCACAGTCTCTTACAGTCGCTTGTATCATGTCGGCAGTCTCTTGTATCATGTCCGCAGGCTCTGGCAGTCGCTTATATCATGTCCGCAGTCTCTGACAGTCATTTTTATCATGCCCGCAGTCTCTGGCAGTCTTTTTTATCATACCCGCAGTCTCTGACAGTCGCTTGTATAATGTCCGAAGTCTCTGGCAGTTACTTGTATAATGTCCGAAGTCTCTGGCAGACGCTTGTATCATGTCTGCAGTCTCTGGCAGTCGCTTATATAATGTCAACAGTCTCTGGCAGTCGCTTGTATCATGTCCACAGACTCTGACAGTTACTTGTATCATGTCCACAGTCTCTGGCAGTCACTTGTATCATGTGAACAGTCTCTTACAGTCGCTTGTATCATGTCGGCAGTCTCTTGTATCATGTCCGCAGGCTCTGGCAGTCGCTTATATCATGTCCGCAGTCTCTGAGAGTCATTTTTATCATGCCCGCAGTCTCTGAAAGTCGCTTGTATCATGTCCACAGTCTCCAACAACCCTTGTATCATGTCTGCAGTCTCTAAAAGTTGCTTGTGTCATGTTACAGTCTCCAACAACCCCTGTATCATGTCTGAAGTCTCTGACAGTCTCATGTATCATGTCCGCAGTCTCTGACAGTCTCTTGTATCATGTCCTCAGTCTCTGACTGTCTCTTGTATCTTGTCCCCAGTCCTTGAGAGTTTCTTGTATCATGTCCCCAGTCTCTGACAGTCTCTTGTATCATGTCCGCAGTCTCTGACAGTCGCTTGTATTACAACCCTCTATGCATTCCATTCTTCTGATTCTTGAACACATTGCATTACACACCCTGGACCCCATCAGCCTGCGTTATGTCTCCTAAACCTGTCACTGACTGCAGCACTCCCCAACCCCTGTGCTCTGCTTTACACACTCCTGCACTATATATACAATACTGTACATTATATACTTCTCACCAAAGTCTTCATTGTCTCAACAGTTGCTGGTTGCTATGCAGACCCTCACTATTTTTTTAAATGTATTCTTTAAGGCAGGCCCAGACAAAGCAATCAAAGCATATTTTATAGGTACAAGGAAGCCTGGGTTTTGTTTAAATATATCCCTTAAGCCCCTCCCACTGCTAGGCGCTTAACCATGCCCACAATTTACCGCGACGTAGCGCGCCGCATGTCTTTTCACTCCTCCAGTGTTCTGAAGTTCAAAAGTTGGGAGGTATACATTGCTTATACACTGCACTCCTTCACATACTATCTGTTCTCATGTCATCTTCTTAACCTTTCTATTGAACATTCTGCTTACAGTTATACCCTCCGCATTTCTCTCCTGAACATGTAACTCCATGTCATACCCTCCACACTCCTTTTCTGTACATATAGCCCACTATCATACCCTATAAATGTCTCAACTGCACATACTGCCACCGTTCAAACCCTCCAAACAAAAGGGAAAGAACCAGAAAAGCCAATCTAAGTGTAGTAACAAGAGACTTTAATGCAGGATAAAAACAATCTTACTCACAAGAGTAAGGTAAATTGAGCGTGGGATAATGTTAATCAAATGGTCCTGGGCATCAGGTATCAAGGGGGTCCCTCTGGTACGGGACACAACTGTGCTTAGGAATGGAGGTCTCCTCTGTGCTTGCAGGAGGCTTCCCTGGTTCATAGGCTGCCAAGGCTCCGTTCGTCCGAGGGCCGTGACGTCACATCCTGGATGCCGAGCTACAGACTAACAGCGACACGTTGCGGAGCATGCGCTCCTTCTTCATGCCTGCCCACTGTCAGCCTTCGCACTGCTCTACTGCACAAACAACCAGCTGTTATTCCTTCCACATTCCTCTCCTGCACATACTGCCCAATGTCATAACCTCCACACTACTCTTCTGCACATTGCCCTACTCCCACCCCAGTTTCCTACTTTCCATGCTCCTCTCCTGTCCAATGTAATACTCTACTTATTCTTCTGCATATTCTAACTGTCACATACCCTTTACACTCCTCTCCTGCACATTCAATGTGTTCATACCCTCTGCACTCCTCTCCTGAACATGTTGTATGATGTTATACCATACTCATTCCTCTTCTGCATATACTGCCCACTATCACAGTACTGCAGTATCTCATGGTGACATGGCAAGTCCCAGAAGTGCAGTCCAAGCTGGTGAGGTGGCTAGCACTAGTAGAGTACCGCAACCACGAAAAATGTGAACACAGAGGCCATAGTTTCCTTCCAGAGGTGCTTGCAAATCCTGTTTGGCAGCCCCAGATTCAGCAGCACCAGTTATCCGCCCATTCACAGCCCAACCCAGAATTCAGGTAAAGACAGCAAATTTAACAACACACTTGATTCTTTTTAGCTGATTTTCACAGTAGATCTGTATCAATTGATTGTGAACCAAAGCAATCTATATGCACAACAATACATCACCGCTAACCCAGATAATGCCAGACCATTTGATTGGAAACGTATCATAGTTTCCAAGTTAACATTTTTTCTGAGCCTAACCCATAACAAGAGCCTTTACGAAAAATGAATTGCAGTCATATTGGTCCACAGACACGATTCATCATATACCCATGTTCTTTTCTGCAATGGCTAGGTGTACATATGAGCATATAATGTGTTTCATGCATTTAAACAACAATATACTAGTCCTCAGGGTGACCCTGAATATAATCAGCTCCACAAAATTCTGTCCCTTGTAAATACCAGTCCCAAAACATTGTAGATGTGTATAAGCCCCAACAAAACATCTGCATAGACGAGTCCCTTATTAATTTTTCAGGCAGCTTTGCATTCAAGCAAATTTATCCCCAGCAAGTGTGCCAGATCTGGGGTCAAAATGTAAAAGCTCTGTGAGAGGGCAGCAGTCTATACATGTCTGTAGCACCCTCCTAATAGGAGCTAGGCAAAGCACAGTTATGGCCCTGTTCTGCTTCTCAGGAGGGCCTGATCTATTAGTTTAGCCTGTCACATGTTTCCAGGTGTGATTCACTGGGTCTGAGGGAGTGTCCCCACTGCAGCCAATGAGGGAGCTCATTAGACAGTGGAGGAAAACCAACCAGTGGCACACTCTGTTTTATGTCAGTTCCAGTGGGAAGGCATTCCTGCAATGCATCCTGGGATTGCACATAAATAGGATGGGAGCATGTGACAGAGTGCCTTTTGGCGGGAGCATTAGTCCCAGGAATAGGTGACGGCTGTCTCTCTTCCTGTAAAGTGCGAAGGTGGTCCAGGCAGTCGGCCTAGGGGCCGGAGGTTGAGCTGGGCTGCAAGGGATCCAGAGTTGCTGACCGAGTGGAGCTGCTGGGCAGACACCTTCAGGAAAAACAGTGTTGTGTGTACTCAAGATCTGCCCAGGGGTCTGCCCAGGAGAGGGGACCACTCCAGAGAGGTCAAGGGGGATCCAGGAGCCAGCTAACCAGGAGTGCACAGTAAAGGGGGTTCCAAGTAGTAAAGCCCTGAAGTTTGGGGAGTAAAGGGGGCACCAGGAAGGGCCTTGAAGTGTTCAGCAATACAGTTTGCATTAAAGTCAGCTACCTCAGGAAAAAGTACTTTGGGGAGCTCAATTGGACTTTTCCACAGTCAGAGGTGAAGTTCTAGTAACTGGCCTTGCTGAGGCCAGCATCAGTCAACGTTAACCAGCATCAGCGAAGCGCTAATCATTTTCAAGCAGCATTTTTCAGTGTCCCTGCCTAATTGTGCATAGTTCAGTTGTTGGAGTATCCCACTTTTCCCTTCTCCCATCCAAGTTCTCAAATAAATCCTAAAAACCAAAGAAACTTGACTGGTTCTTGTCTGATTTGCTACTGCTCACACTTTAAAAACATGCTAAAAGGTACTGTTGTTGCTAGCGGTAACCCAGGGGGACCCACACTCAGCAGCTCCCTTGGGAGTAGTGCTACATGTCATTTTAGAATTTACAAGGAAAAGGACACTCATATGGAGCTCCCCGAAATGCCCAGACTACATGGGGAGCTGTGGCAAGATAGCATGGGACTTGGTGTCACCCTTGTTCTGGAAGGGATACCATTTGTATGTGGACAACTTCTATGCGAAAAGGACACTCATATGGAGCTCCCCGAAATGCCCAGACTACATGGGGAGCTGTGGCAAGATAGCATGAGACTTGGTGTCACCCTTGTTCTGGAAGGGATACCATTTGTATGTGGACAACTTCTATGCGAGCGTGACACTTTTTAGACACTTATTCAATCTTGGAATTGGCTGCTGTGGCACTGTGTAAATTAATCTCCGGGCTTCCCCCAACTTAGAAAGCACCCGACTTAGAAAGTGGTAGAAAACTTGCTTGCGGAATAGTACATTTCTAGCAGTGAAATGGACAGACAAATGAGATGTTTTTGTCCTGTCTTCTATTCACACAGAAACGACAGTCCAAATTTGCACGGCATCTAGTATAGTTGAAAAGCCTCTCTGTGTCCACGAATATAATCTTTACATGGGAGGGATGAACATCAACTATCAAATTATGCTGGTACAAAAAAGTGTCTGTATATTCATTTTAACTGGCTCTATACAAAGCTTTTGTGATGTACAAAGCAACAGGAAGAAGTGGATCCTTCCTAAAATTTCAAGACGCGATTGTTGCAGCCCTTGTATCCAGAAGGTGCTGTGGCCCAAACCCCAAATCCAGATGGAGTGAGCCGGTTGCATGAAAGGCAAAGTCTTTCCTGGTACCCCAAACCCAAAAATCTTGTCTCTTCTGTCCTGACCAACCTGCTCTCTGCTTAAAGGACTGCATCAAGGACTGCTTCCGTTGCTACCACACACTAGTGAAGTATTAAGCCTGGTACACACTGGCCGACACTGACACTTTTTCGTTCAGACCAGTGGGCCCCTCATTTTTGTTCAGTCCAGTGGGCCCCTTGTGGGACCAGGCATTAGTTTAGAGTACAGCACTGCACAGTCTAGAGTACACAATTCACACACAAGGGTCGAAAGACGTTAGGTTGTCAGGAAACTAACTATCACATTTTAGGAGACCCTAAAATCAAATGCTGTTATTTATTGTTCTAAAAAGATAAATTTACAAAAAAAGTTGTATTTAATTTAATAATGTTGAGTTAATTTCATATTGTAAATGTGTTTTATTGTTTAGGTGGTTCTTAAGCCTTAAGGTTAAGAAAAAGCTTCTTTGCTGCAGCTGCCACACAGACACCCCCTTTTCCTTACCTGAGCCCATCCAATCCAGCGTAGTGCACGAGCGCAGCAGCTTCCACCACTGTCTCTCTCTTCATTGGACAGATAGCAGCAGAAGCAATTGCCTCCCACTGCTGTAAATCAAATCAGGTGACACAGAAGCAGGGGGAGGGGCCGAGTCCAGCTGTCTATGTCAATGGATGCAGCAGCGGGACTTGGCAACGAGCACGCACAGCTTTCTCTGGGAGGATCCTATGAAGAGGAGTGGCCTGGAGCGCCAGCGGTGGAGCACAGAAGAAGAGGATCAGAGGGCTGCTCTATACAAAACCATTGCACAGAGCAAGTAAGTATAGGCATGTTTGTTATTTTTATTAAAAATAAAATAGAAAAAATAAGCATTATAACCACTTTAACCATTGTTGTTTGCTTTGCAGGAACGTAAGTCAGCTGAAACACTGATCTGTTTATTCTGACAGCAGCAGAGCGCTGCTCTCAGAATATATACATCAGTTCCTGTAGCATTGAAGGAGGAGATTTCTCATCCACAGGTAAAAGAAAAATGTGTGTGCAAAAGCATGAGGGCCCAGGGGTGGTCAGTGGGCAGGTTGCTTCAGTATATCATTTTTACACTTTTTTTTCTGGCAGAGAATTCTTCATCCACATTGATTGATGTAAATAGAGGAATCTGTTAGATTCTTTTTTTTTGTATGCCCAAGTGTTAGATGCATGGTGTGCATTGCTGGGCAACCGCACTTTCATCCCGGGTCTCCAACCCCAAATGTTCAATTGGTGGACTAACAAAGGTTTACTACGTATTGGTGACTTATGCAATCATAGAGGTGCTTTGTCTAAACAAATCCTGCAAGAAAAATATCAGCTTTCTAATTCTGAACTTTTTCGCTACACACAGATAGCACATTTTCTGGCGACACTGCATAGAGCATCAGATTTGTCCTCCTTTACGGCAATGGAGTATCTATGCAGGAATCTCCACAGACACACTGGTCCCATCTCCAAGATCTATAATATGTTGACTTCAGTCTCCACCAAGCTGTTTTATATGAATAAATGGGAACAAGACATCAATGAGACCCTGGAGGTGGAGGATTGGTGTAAATTGGCACACTATATCTAAAGCTATCATTAACACCTCATTGATTGAGGGGAACTATAAAGTATTTCTAAGATGGTATAGGGTGCCAGTAAGAGTGGCATCTTGGGTCCCGGGGGCCTTCCCACTGTGCTTTAGAGGCTGCGGCATGGAGGGTACGATGTTCCATACTTGGTGGAGTGAGGAGTGAGGAGATTTTGGATCCGCATATATAACTTTATTTACTCGCTTACCCAGGTGAACCTCATCAAATCACCACTACAGGCGCAGTTGGGACGTCCGGTGGAGGAGACCACAGGTCATAAAAGAAGGCTTATAACATTTATTTTTTTGGCAGCTTAAATTGCTATAGCAAGATCATGGAGATCTGCCACGCTCCAGTTTGGTTTGGTAAAGTCCAAGCTGTCATGGATCATGGTCAATGAACGCCTTTCGGCAATTCTGAAAGATATATGGGATCCATGGATTACGTACCCCTTGGATGCCCTATAGGATACTAACATTTAGGCCCTCTTGGACAGGATAGAGTGCACTTCTTCCTTTGTGTCCTATTCTCTCTTTTGCTTTACTTTACCACTCCTTGTTTCTCTTTAACCGCTTAAAGACCAGCCGCCGCAGATATACTGCAGCAGGCTGGCTCTCCTACGCAAACCGGCATAGGGGTACGTCGGTTCGCGGGTCTCGGGCATGCTTGCGCGCCCACTCTCTAGCCCTGCCGCTAAGCAACGGGACTAACGGCCGCGATGACCGCCGCGAACCCGGCGATCGCTACAGGGACTAACAGAAGGCACACCACTCATCTGTCACTGATTGAAACAGGGCTCCTGTGTTCCTGTTATTTCGGAAACAGGAGCCCTGTTTCCATCCCCCAAGTCTGGCCCCCACACAGTTAGAATCACTCCCTAGGTACACAACTAACCCTTTGATCGCCCTTAGTGTTAACCCCTTGCCTGCCAGTGTCATTATTACACTAACAGTGCATATTTTTAGCACTGATTACTGTAGTAATGTCACTAGTCGCATCAAAAATGTCAGTTAGGGGTCCGATCTGTCCGCCGCAATGTCGTAGTCCCCCTAAAAATCGCAGGTGGCTGCTGCGACGGTACGCAGATACCTAATGGACACTGACAATATGACTTGGATTGCTTCAAATGGGGTCTGTATTTACACTTATGTTAATGTCTATTGTACTTCAATGGCAGAGACAGGCTCTCCCTATTGTTTGTGTATTGAGATGGGATGTGGAGTCTGTTAAGCCTGTGTGTCCCATTGTTAAATGTTAATGAACTCACATATTATTTCTGTCCAGTTGGCTAGATAATTAGTTCAGGTTAATTCTATTTCTGTACACAATTGCATCTGCATATGATAATGTAATCAGGCAACCCCTGACCTGTGCGTGGTAATCTGATCAGGAGGGGGATGTGCTCATGTGTGTATAAATTGAGTTTGAAACTGTTCAATAAAGGAGAAGATTCTAGTTGTCGGCTAGCTTTGTAAGGGGGCAGCTAGGAAAATCTAATATCTATGTTCATGACTGGGAGGAAGCCGTATACTGACAGAAGTCCACAAGTACAGTGTGTGTTGAGGTTCCGTTACAGCCGCCATAACTAGTAAAAAATAAATAAATAAAAATGACATAAATCTTTCCCCTAGTTTGTAGACGCGATAACTTTTGCGCAAACCAATCAAAATACACTTATTGGGATTTTTTTACCAACAATATGTGGCAAAATACAAATTGACCAAAAATGATGAAAAAATTAGATTTTTAATTTTTTTTTATTTTATTGGGAATGTTATATAGCAGAAAGTGAAAAATACTGTTTTTTTTATATATATATATATATATATATATATATATATATATATATATATATATATATATATATATTTTGTCGCTATTTATTTGTTTATAGCACATAATCAAAAAACCGCAGAGGTGATCAAATACCACCAAAAGAGAGCCCTGTTTAAGGGGAAAAAAAGGACATCAATTTTATTTTGGTACAGCGTTGCATGACCGCCCAGTTGTCAGTTAAACAACACAGTGCCGAATCGCAAAAAATGGCCTGGTCATTAAGGGGGAAAATCCTTCCGGTCCAGAAGTGGTTAAGGAACACGAGCCTATCATAGTGATGTTGCTTATATTAAAAGCCCTTCTTTAATCTGTGCCCTGGGGATGTGCTGCAGGTGGAATACAGCCAGGACGATCTGCTTCACCTGTCTCCCCCTCCCACTTGTTAGGCTCTGATGGAGAGGCTGGGTAACTTCACTAACACTGCAGCAGCGTCCCCGTTTCTCTCCCCTCCCTGTGCGACTCAAGTGGAGGGGTGAGGTGTAATAGGGCGAGAGAAGACACTTTCCTAGGGACCACAGCTTTGGTTTTATCTTTCTTCATGTTAAATAAATGGTTCTAGAGGCAAATATATTGATCAGTACTTCTGTAACCTGATATACGACTTATGATTTAATATTTGATTTTGATGTACCTGTTGATTTTTGTTTTTATTACTCTTTGTTAAAAATATCAATGAAAACTATTGGAAAAGAAAAGAAGCATGTGGTCAGTGGGCTGTAGCTCCTATGCTTTGGCATATCCTTTTTTCTGGCCAAGATTTCTTCATCCACATCGATTGATGGGATCAAAGGAATCTGTTAGTTTTTTTTTTTTTTCATGCAGCCCACAGGCTACATGAAAAAAAGAACATTACTGTACATGTATGCCCAACATTAGAAGACTGGGTGGATGTGCGGCAGAAGCTTCTAATGTTGGGTATAAAATGCCAGGACGGTCCAAATACCCTTTAAATGACCCCTTTTTGGAAAGTAGACACCCCAAGGTATTTGCTGAGAAGCATGTTGAGTCCATGGAAGATTTTTATTTTTTGCCATAAGTTTTTGGAAAATTACAAATAAAAAATGTTTTCTTTTTTACACAAAGTTGCCACTTTAATGAGATATTTAGGCTTTCATAGAGTGTATTTCCTTATGCCAATTTCTCACTACCTATCACAGATTTGGAGGCCCTAAAATGCCAGGATAGTACAATCCCCCCCACACACACACACACACACACACACACACAAATTACCCTTTTTTGGAAAGTAGACACCCCAAGGAATTGGCAAGTATTTTGCAGAACTCAATTGTTGCCACAAGTTTTTGGAAAATGAAGAAAGAAAACAACCATATTTTTTTCCATTTGTCAAAATCTTGTGACAAAAAATTATATTTGCATAATACTTGCTATGCCTCCTATCAAATTCCTTAGAATGTCTGCTTTCCAAAAAGGGATCATTTGGGGGGGGGGGGGGGTGATGTTTGTACTATCCTGGCATTTTCAAAACTACACCCTTTGAAGGTGGGCATTCGTTTTCGGCACCCGTACACAGCTAAGCTCCTAAGAAGTCTCACACATGTGCTATCCCTGTACTCAGGAGTAGCAAACCTTGTTTTGGGGTGTAATCCCACATATACCCATGGCATGTGTGATAAATATCTCATTAAAATGACAACTTTGTTTAAAAAGAATAATATTGTCACTTTCCAAAAACTTGTGGCAAATAATAGAAGCTTCAATGCACTCAACACGCCTCTCAGAAAATACCTTGGGGTGTCTATATTCAAAAAAAGGGTCATTTGGGGGGTGTTTGTACTGGCATTTTAGCACCACAAGAAATGTGATAGGCAGTCACAAAGAAAAAGCTGTGTAAATTCCAGTATATACACTGTATACCAGAATTTCCATATAACTTTCACATAAAGCAATTAATATACATGTAGCACTGCCCCCTTGGGAGCTGCTGAGTAAGGATTCCCCTGGGTTACCCTTAGCAACAACTTGTAAATTCATTGCACTTTAAGTCCTTGGCTAAGTCAAGAAACATTCCAGGGGATTAGTTTTTTTTGTATTTTATTTGAACTTGGATGGGAGAAGGGATGATTGGGATACTCCAACTTGAACTATGCACAAATGTTGAGGATACTAACTGGAGAATGCGGCAAGGCCGCTGCTTCAACTTGATACTGCAGTTAAGATAGTAAATGTGATCCTGTTGTTGAACCTTCAGGATCCTACCTTGTTACTCCCTTTCTCTACTAGCCCCTGTCCACTGATTCTCCACAGGAGTGGTCCCCTTCCTGGGCAGGCCCCTGACAAGCTTCCCGGTACCAAAGACATGTAGCAGAATACCGTTTGGCTTATGTTTATGACGAAATTTGATTTTATGACGAAATTTGATTTTATTATATATTTTTTTGTCAGATTTTTCTACGAAGTAAAAATATAGTTTTTTTTTTTTTCAAAATTTTTGGTCTTTTTTTTATTTATAATCGCAAAAAAAATAAAAAACCCAGTGGTGATCAAACAGTCCCTCCAGCTCAACCTGTGGTGTGTGTGTGGGAGTTTATGTCAATAATCACCACTTCTGGACCGGAAGATTTTTCCCCTTAATGACCAGGCCATATTTTGTGATTCGGCACTGCGTTAATTTAACGGACACCTGCGCGGCCGTTCGACAAAAGTTGATGTCCTTTTTTTCCCACAAATAGAGCTTTCTTTTGGTGGTATTTGATCACCTCTGCGATTTTTATTTTTTGCGCTATAAGCAAAAAAAAAAAAAAAGAGAGACAATTCTGAAAAAAAATAAATATATTTTTCACTTTCTGCTATATAACATTCCCCCCCCCCCCCCAAAAAAAAATAAAAATGTAAAAATAATTTTTTTAAAAAATTTTAGGCTAATTTGTTTTCTGCTACATATTATTGGTAAAAAAGACAAAAGTTAATTGCGTCTACTGTATATATATATATATATATATATATATATATATATTATATATTAATCAACCAGTAATAAACCCCCCTCCCCCCAAAATCCACATCATGTCCGAAAGGCCGACAAGGAGAGGCAGACGCTCACAGGCCACGAAAAGATGGCAAGCAGCCTCTGTGTCCACAGTGAAAAGCGGTGGTCACAGTCGACATGGTGCATCCTCTCTTCTTTTTTTCTGGTGCTGGCCATGTTATTCAGCCACAACATGTAGAAGAGTTGGTGGAGTGGATCAAAAAGCCGTCCTCATCCTCTGACACTCACGCTCACTGTAGGTTGCCTTCCACCGCAGCTGCCAAAGCCGCCCGTTCCACAGGCTCCTTCTCCACATCTACTCCTTCTATCGTCCCACCATCATGCACGGAGGAGTCTATTCGATCATAGTGTCAGTGACATGCTGCTGGAGGATGCGCAGCAATTTGAAAGCTGTGATGTTGGTTCCCAGGTTGATGAAGGGAATAACGTAAGCCTAGAGAGAGGGGTGACAATGACGGACAGTAAACTAGCAGTCATGTTCCCACAGCTGCAGCATACTGCCAAGTTTGCTCCTGTGACGAGGAGGGAGGGGATGATGAGGTCACTGACTGTACATGGGTGCCTGACAGAACAGAGGAGGAAAGTGGGGGGGGGGGAGGAACAACTCCAACGAGGCAGGATGTGCTCCAGGGGCTGCCATAGGAGTAGCCACCCTATTGCATCACAGCACAGAGCTCCACAGGTGCAGGGTGCTGCAAACACCCAGCGGACTTCAAAAAGTTCATTAGTGTGGGCTTTTTTCAGCACATGTGCAGTAGACAGCAGTGTTGCTGTTTGCAACAGCTGTCTGAAACGGATCAAGCGTAGCCAGAACATCAGCCGCTTGGGCACCACATGCTTGACAAGGCATATGATGACCTGCCATGCAGTCCGTTGGCACTAGCACCTGAAAGAGCCACAAGATCAAAACAAGCATACTTCACCTTGCTCCTCATCTGGAATCTCTAACCCTACTACTGTATACCTCATGCCTTCTCAAATACCTGCATTGAGAGGGATGATGGTATAGCAATGAGTGCCACAGAGACTTGCACCCAATCTGCTAGCAGTACACCACCGCTTGATTTGAGCAGCAGGCAAATTTCATTACCCCAGTTGCTGAACCGTAGAAAGAAATACTGTCCCAATCATCCACATGCTCAGTGTCTTAATGCTAGCTTGGCCAAATTGCTAGCATTACAATTGCTGCCTTTTCATCTGGTAGACTCTGCTCCCTTTCGCAAATTTGTGGAATGTGCTGTACCACAGTGGCAGGTACCGAAAAGGCATTTCTTTTTGCGTAAGGCCATTCCGGCTCTCTACCATCATGTGGAAGGTAGTGTTTTGGCCTCGTTAGACAGAGCGGTCTGCAGGAAGGTGCACATTGCTGCTGACTCTTGGTCCAGCAGGCATGGACAGGGGCATTACATTTCCTTCACGGCGCACTGGGTAACTCTGCTGGCAGTTGGTAAGGATGCAGGACAGGGTTCAGTGTTGCAGCTTGTTTTGCCACCACCCCTCCAAAAAGCTGGTGCTGGTTCTGCCACATCTGGCTACTCCACCACCTCCTCCTCTTCTTCTTCTTCCTCCATGTCCTCTTCTGCTCAATTGTCCTCTGAAGCAGCAGTGCTCCCTAAGCGTTCAAGGGGCTATGCAAGCAGTCTGTCTGTCTGTCTAGGTGATAGGAGTCCCACCGGTGCAGAGATTCTGTCAGCTCTGCAGGGACAGGCTCAGAGATGGTTGACGCCAGGACAGCTTGAGCCAGGAATGGTTGTATGCGACAATGGCACCAACCTTCTCTCCGCCCGGGACACTTAACACATGTTCCATGCTTGGCACATGTCCTGAATCTGGTGGTGCAGCGTTTCTTGACCAGATACCCGGGGCTTCCAAGATCTCCTGAGGCAGCCCAGAAAAGTCTGTGGCCATTTCCGCCGTTTGTACAATGCAAATGCTCGCTTATCTGACATTCAACGGGAATTCAACCTGCCCACCAACCGCCTCATTTGTGACATGCTCACCAGGTGGAACTCAACATTGGCAATGCTGCAGCAGTTGCACACGCAGTAGAGGGCCATCAATGAGTACCTGTGTGAGTATGGCACAAGGACAGGGTCAGGAGAGCTTGGCTTTTGTTTGCCATGCTAGTGGCTTTTGATAAAGGATGCATGCACTGTCCTGTCAGCATTTGAGGAGGCCACAAGGATGGTGAGCCGGGACGATACATGACACTATCCCTCTAGTATACCTGCTGGAGCACATGCTTTGTGGAATCATGGACAGGGCACTTGAGGCAGAACAGCCGGAGGAAGAGGAGGACTTCCTTTCCTCACAAGGCCCCCTTTATGCAGCTATCATTCCTGCAGGGCCACAAAACACACAGGAGGAAGAGGAGGAGGAGGGTTGCAGCAGTATGGATGTAGAGAATAGCATACAGCAGTCTTCAAGGGATGGTTTTGATTCCCCAGAAACCCCAGGAGTTGTACGTGGTTGGGGAGAGGTTGCACCTGACAATGTCATTCTTAGTGACCCAGAGGACTCAGGAGCTCATGCCTCCTCCAACTTACGTTGCATGGACTCCCTGATTCTGCAAAGCCTGCGAAAGGACCAGAGGATTCATGCTATCAAGGAGAGGAATAATTACTGGTTGGCAACCCTTCTTGATCCACGTTACAAGGGTAAAGTTGCAGAGCTCATCCTGCCTTCGCAGAGGGAGCAGAGGATGAAACATCTTGAGGAGGCCTTGAAAAAAAAATGAGTGTACCACCTTTCTAGACCCTGGGAGGTTAACATTCTCTGGACGTGTTTCTGAGGCATCGTTCAGCCTGAGGAGGAGCGGTGGAGAAGGCGGCTGGCTGACCAATGCCTTTTTAAACATTTCTGTAGTCCTGAGCAGCATCAGGGCTGTTAGGTTTAAGCAACCATTGGCAGCATCTCCATCATATGGTGCATGATTATCTAGGCGCAAGAGCAGACTTGGAGACCTTTCCAGCCTGAGCATCCACTGGGTTACTGGGTTTAGAGGAGCTACTTGGCTGTCCTGCTTCCAGCGTGCTTTCCGAACGAATGTTCAGTGCTGCTGGAGGTTTTGTGATGGACAAAAGAGTGCGTCTGTCCACAGACTCTGTTGACCAGCTGACTTTTATCAAAATGAATCAGTCCTGGATAAACAGCAGCTATCAAGCCCCTGATGCTGATGTAACTGATTGAATTTGCTAGGGGTCTGCCATCACTTGAAGACTGCATATGCTGCCTATCCTATTCCTCAACCTTGATTCTGCTAGCTTCCAACAATGTTTTTGGTGGTCACCACCAACCCCCAAGGCCTAATTTTTCTGCACTTGTATGAGAGGTGCAAACAATTTAAATGTCGTATGTAATTTTTAACAGCAGGCCCTGTCCCTGTGCCCTGTTCCCAGCAAGAGTAACTGTGAGGGGTTACGGTGTTCAGGCACCACCAACACCAAAGGCCCAATTCTTTGCACCTGTATAACAAGTACATGCAATTTCAAATTTGTATGCAATTTTTACCAGCAGGTCCCGGTCTTGGGCCCAGCAATTTTTCATTTTTATAGTTTCACTTTAAGCATCATTAAAATCAGTAACTCCCTGCTCGTTTTAAAAAAAATGTTTTCATTGCTACATGTTTCCCAGGTCAGTGCCCGGAACCCCATACACTTTTTTTGGGCAATAACTTGCATTTAAGCCTTCAAAATGAGACCGTTTGATTTTTGACGTTTAAGTCCCATAGACTTCAATGGAGTTTGTTTGTTCAAACAAACTTTTCCCCTGTTTGCGGTGTTCTGGTGCGAACCGAACAGGGGGGTGTTCAACTCATCACTACCCCTCAGGAAGGGGAGCACCTGGGCAACCTCATCATCCTCTGATCAGAGAGGGAGAAGGCAGCGGCCGTTCGGCTATCAACCGTTTTCATGACTAAATCAACTTTTGTCACAAAGGTGTAAATCTTAAAGGCGTAAATATTGAGAGCAAAAAAACACTAGCAACGCTGCATATATAAATTAGTCCACAAAAGTGATGACAGCAATTATGCACAACTCTTGCACCCAAGTCCATAGGAGCCCAATCAGCAGAGTAGGTGAATATATCTTCAATTTCCAGTGCTCAGAATGGTAAGCCATGCACCTCCACCGCACATCTGTGATGTCCCTATAGCAATGCTCACTCACCAGATATGGCTATATATTGCGCCTTTGTCGGATCACACCAATGCCTGTGTCTCCAGGATCAAACACTGTCCCGCTCCTCACCAAGCCAGGATTTCACCTTGACCACAGATATTATCCAGCGAACCGCAATAATTACCTCAAAAGATCTCCCAATGTATATGCGTATCATGAAAGTAAAGGAGGAGGACTCATAGCATAACAAGCATACATCAATTTATTCATAAAAACGTCCCCAGCTCCCCTGTATAATGAACTCACATTTAGCATAAACACATAGGGCATATCAGAAATAGTAGCGGTAACCTTAATCCTATGTCGACTCCACTCGCCGCCTCCGCCGCTCGGTACCTAGTCGGCAGAGTACCGTGGTGTGATGTCAGACGCCGATTACCGTGGTGACCGCGTGCTCACGCCCTTACGCGTTTCGTCATCAAAGGACTTCTACGGAGGGCGTGGGCACACGGCACGGACACCATCTTTTATGTTCCTCCCCAAGGGGTGGCGCAAGCTCCAAGTCTGCCCCCGCAGATGACTCACGGAGCGACTAAACACAGTACAGGGAAGCACCATTGCCGTATAGCCTAAACCAGCGCCATGTCTCCCTTCTTCTCCCGGCCTATTAACCCCTTCAATGCTTTACGGATCAGGAGTTACCGGAACCTGACGGATCATTGGAGTTCATTAACATAGCTGGTACATAAGCATATTGATATAGAGTACATTATCTCAGCATCTCTATATAGCCCTCTGTGTGAGAACATACATAAATTTAAAATTATATATTCTACAATGGCAATTTATAAACAATATATAAAAAATATAATGTAGGATAATATACCAAGGTATATTCCCCGCGCCAGGGGATGTGTGTTAACAATAAATATATAATAAATATTAAAGTGAATAGTGCAACAGCAGCTATAGAGAAGTGGAGTAATGCCCCGTACACACGTGCAGATTATCTGCAGACTTTTGTCTGCAGACTTACCAAAACCATATAATATGAGGTCAAACCTAAACACTTTCAATTTGTATGCAATCCGGCAGGCCCTTGCACTACATAGAAAAGGTAAGTCGGGTGTGGTCTCGACATGGCGGAGTAGAGCTACACGCTTGCTGAGCTCCCGGGATCTCCCCCGCTCCGCCGACATACACGGAGCTAACAAGGGAGAGATGACCTTGACAAAGAAAAGGAGAACCAGAGGATCAGTTAAGAAAAACAGTGCACTTAAACCTGAAGGCGAGATCCTGCAGTTCTTCCCGGTTACAATCCCCTCAGGGTCCAAGATGGCCGTACCTTGTGGCCGGCATGCTACAGCGATGGATACAGCCAGTGAGAGCGCACCGAGGGACGAGAGCACAGGTCTAGTACATCCTACCATGCCGGAGACCTCGGGGGTAGATGCCGATATCCCAGGTGTGCATAGAGGTGAAGAGGGAATGCTGGCACTGAGGGTTGATGCGGAGCTAAGGGCACTGCTGCAGGCACTGCCTACCAAAGCGGATATCGCTGCAATGGTCACCCGGCTGGAGGAAAAACATCAAGCAGCCGTTAAGGAGGTGAGAGGAGAGATCCAGGAGACGGCGCAGAGAGTGTCGGTGAATGAGAGTGCCATAGCTACCCTGGAAGGGCGGGTAAGAGCTTTGGAGTCCCATTCCAAATTACACTTAGATGTAGAAATATCCCTACAACTGCGTATGGAGGAGCTGGAGGATAGAAGCCAACGTAATAACTTAAGGCTAAGAGGTATTCCAGAGGCTATAGACACGGAAAACCTAGAGGTGGTTGTAAAAGACATTTTTCAAAAGACCCTTGTGGAAATGTATCCTACTAGACTACAACTTGATAGGGTTCATCGTGCTCTAGGGCCCCGAGCTACCGATCCAGATAGACCTCGAGACATGTATGTAGGATTCATCACTATGTGGATAAGGAACTAATTGTTCGTATGGCTTGGGAAAAGGGCTCAGTGGATCTAGAGGGGGTACCCATTAAAATACTCCCAGACCTGTCTAAGGCTACACTGCAAAGACGAGCCATCCTCCGACCCATACTAGATAAAGCCAGACAACTGGGACTGAAGTATAGATGGGGTTTCCCACTGTCCGTCACTTTCCGTAATGCACAAAGCTCCTTTACTTTACGAGTGTTAAGTGACCTCCCAAGCCTTTTTACATTTATGGGAATAGAGCCTATACAAATACCGAACTGGTTAACCTTTTTTCCCAATACAAGAAGGAGCAGAGATATGATACCTCCTGGAAAGAAGCAATAGACATATCAAGAATAAAGACATTTGCCTGAGATGCTTATGGGGATGGGGGGAGAGGACTGAGTGCTCTTAAAAAGAAAAAGAAAGAAGGAATTGAGAGTCTCTTCTCTTTAGTCCCTTTTCACCCCTCTTTTTCTTTTGTTGGAGGTGCCTAGGGGGATATAGTATTATGGGATAATACCCTTTTCCTTTTTTTTTTTTCCCCCCTTTTGGAGAAACAGAACGAGACTGGAGAGTATTACTCCGACCCCTCCTTACTTCGGTATCTTCAGATATATACTCTTCTATTAATATGAGGTGGGGTAAAAGTGACGCGGGGGGCAAGGGGGTGAGGGAGATGGGGATATAGGGGAATATAAATAGAGGGAGTGATGATATATGCTTAATGGAGAAAGGTACGGGTCTGCATGTCCCCCCCATCGCAATAATAAGGTGATCTCTTTTTTTTTTTTCTCACTTGTTGGGGACATTTTTTGAGCCTAATATAGCTCTCGTAACCACTGAAACGGGGGAGGTGTGGGTTTTTTTTTTTTGTTTTTTTTTAGTATTTTTGTGAAGTTCCTCTTCTTGGTAAGAGTTCTTGGTAAGAGGCTTCTCACTTTGGTTTAGACATAGAATAGGGGGTTCCCTTTTTCCCCCTTCCTACTTGTTTTCTGGGGTGTTTGTTTTTTTTTTTTTTGACACACTAAACGATGGGCGTGCATGCAGAGCCATACCTAGACATATTGAGGGGTATTACCCCATGAACAGTTATTAATAGAGAAGTGTATAGTATTGCTCACCCCTTCTTTAAGATTTAGGATAATAGGTTAGCATATTGCTAGATTATTGATAACAGATGATATAATGATATTATATTATTGAGGAGAGGAGGAGAAGGTATGGCCCGAGCAGGAACGAGGAGCCCTAGGGATACAGAATTAATGCTCCTTAGAAGACTTAAGGTCTGGCTTCTGCGTTTTTCTTTTGTTTTTTTTTTTCTTTCTCTTCTCCCTTCTGACATGTAAAATAGATGTGGGAAGTGGAGAGTGGTGCTTGATGGTCAGACACAGCAAGGGGACCAAGGGGACGTCGCAAGATATTATTATTATTGCGAGTATTTGACGAGCGGAATCACTCACGGGGATGATAAGGGTTCACTTTTTCTCCTTTTTTTCTTTTTTTTTTTTTCACAATAATAATACGTCTGTTTTTTTTTTTTGTTTTTTTTTTAATCTGAGGCCCTATATATAAGGCCACTCTTCAGGGGTTTTATTCCCCCCCTACCATTTTTTTATTTTTCTCACGAACAAGTTTTATAAGGGTCGGAGTACCCTATTGACCCTTGTCTCCCCTGGTAGTGGACGACCCTGGATGGGTGGTGTTGAACGCCGGTGAGTTATGAACCCTGGTGGATCGACCATGAACAACCAATAAACAATTACCAATAGTGCTCTATGTAAATGACAATGAGCGAGTTGGATTAGTGGGTATTATACTGATCCTACAGGTTCCTACAGGAATTAAAAATATATATTTTTTTTTTATCCATCTCCCTGTCTGGGGCCTTCTTATCTCTCCTCCTCTCCCTTGTCCTCCCCCCTCTTCTCCATCCTTCCCCCCTTTCCCTCCCCCCCCTTTCTTTTTTTTTTTTTTCTCTTTTTTGGAATAATAAGGTCATGATCCTTGTCGGTGGGGTTGGGGGGGAACTGGGAGAGCAGTGATTTTTCTTTTCTTTTTTTCTTTTATATATACTTCTGCTTTCGTGTATGATTTATACCACTCTCCCAATTAGGTCAGTACATTGAGGGGTGACTTTTAGTCACATAGTGTACATGGGAATTCCCTTATTAGTGGAAGAGCGATAGGCTCTAAGGAGGAAAGGGGTAACGCCACCCTTTCTTCTCTGAGAGGGTTTGCTTGGGGTTTTTTTTTTTTCCTCTTCCTTACTTTCTCCTCTTCCTCCCATCTTGGCAATGGGGGACCTTACCATCTTCTCTTTAAATACCAGGGGTCTCAATATACCGGAAAAGAGGAGGATGTTACTTAATGACCTTAAGCGATTTAGGGTAGATGTTGCCTTTATTCAAGAAATGCATTTCAAAGGAGATAAAGCCCCTAAACTTACGAATAGACTTTACAATACAGTTTACCACTCTACGAACACTGTTGCTAAAACCAAGGGAGTATCTATTCTGCTATCATCTAAAATACCTTGGACACTGTATGAGATTATGGCAGATACAGAAGGACGATACCTTTTTATTAAGGGGAAAGTAGCAGACACATTAATTACATTTGCAACACTGTATGGACCAAACGAAGGTCAGGCAGGGTTTTTTAAGCGAGTGACTAAATTACTCCTGGAGTTTAAGGAAGGACAGCTTATTCTAGGTGGAGACTTTAATGTACCATTACTCCCTCGACTAGATACATCCACGGGTAATTCGGCTATATTATCATCCGCAAATAAAAACATTGCACAAAAGTTTTATAATGCCCAATGGATAGATGTGTGGCGAGTACTACACCCTGCAGACCGGGATTACACATTTTTTTCAGCACCCCATAAGTCCTATTCAAGGATTGATTATTTTTTAATCCCACATGGCCAGTTTCATGCGGTTAAAACGGCAACAATTGGGGATATAATATGGTCGGACCACGCACCAGTGCTTCTCACTTACGCTGTATCGGAATATACCGCCTCTCGTCAAAGTTTTTGGAGACTGAATGAGAGCCTCTTACAGATCCCTGAGGTCTTGACGGACATTTCGTCGGGCCTTCAAGAATATTTTAATATGAATGATCTGGAGGATTGTGAAATAAGGAATCTGTGGGAGGCTCATAAATCGGTTCTCAGGGGGCTTTTCATTAAACACGGATCTAGACTCAAAAAAGAACGTGAGAAACAATCAACACAGCTTCTAGATAAACTTAGACATTTGGAAGCTCAATACAAACATTCTACGACATCAACTTTGGAGGCTGAACTTATACAAGTACGGCAGCAATTAGCTGATCTGCTCCTGTTTAGGGCCAAAGCGGCACTACAGAGGAGCAGAGGCCGAGGATATGAACCCGGGGATAAATGTGGGGAGCTAATAGCGCTCGGTAAAAGACCCAAAATTATCAACATATGTTCCTAATATTGTCTCACCACAGGGACAGAAATTGACCCCCCCCCCAAAGAAATAGTGAGAGAATTCGGTCGATTCTATGCGTCGTTATATTCCTTGACAGATGTCCCGGCCTCTATCTCAGAGATGGAAGATTATCTTGTAGAATCGCATTTACCAACCCTTCACACTGAGATAAGAGAACAATTAGAGGAGCCAATATCACTGATAGAGATTCAACAGACCATCAACACTATGAAGTCAAAGAAAGCTCCTGGCCCAGATGGCTTCACGCTTCAGTACTTTCAGGTTTTTCTTCCCATCCTGGGTCCGTATCTGGTTAGACTCTTTAATTCGCCAAGAGAAAACCCTAACATGCTTAGAGATACCTTAGCGGCACACATAACTGTGATTTTGAAAGAGGGAAAAGACCCTACATGCTGTGGAAGCTATAGACCTAACTCCTTACTTAATATTGATCTAAAAATCCTCTCTAAAATCCTAGCTGCCCGATTGGCTCCACATCTCCTTGATCTCGTTCACCTTGACCAAGTGGGATTTGTCACAGGCCGAGAAGCTAGAGACAATACTACTAAAATCCTAAATTTGATCCACATTGCTGATACCTCTCGAACATCAAGTGTCTTTATCAACACAGACGCAGAAAAAGCCTTTGATAGGGTGAACTGGCGATTTATGTTTACGGTTCTTAAACACATAGGCTTGGGAAGTAATATGCAACGTTGGATCACTAGCATTTACTCAAATCCTACTGCACAGGTCAAAGTGAATGGATTTTTATCTGACTCTTTTTCCATTAATAATGGTACGAGACAAGGGTGCCCTTTATCTCCTCTATTATTCGCTCTCTCGCTGGAACCCTTTCTCTGTACGGTGCGGCAGAATCCAGACATACAGGGACTCCAAGTGGGAGTGGGTTATTATAAGATCTCTGCGTACGCTGATGACCTTATGTTCTCTCTGACAAACCCAATTATTTCTCTGCCGAATTTACTGAGGGAACTAACCAGATATGGATCCCTATCGAACTTTAAAATTAATTATAGTAAGTCGGAAGCGATGGCAGTGGGGGTGAGTGCGTCACTTCGGCGAACGCTACAGACAAATTTTTCCTTTCGTTGGACTAATAGAGCTCTACGCTACTTGGGCACTTATATTCCACCATGTCTATCCAGGGTTTATGATTTGAATTTTCCCCCTTTGATAGCAGAGACACGTACCCTTCTGGAAAAATGGCACACGGGCTTCCACTCGTGGTTTGGCAGATGCAATTTGATAAAGATGAATATTCTGCCTAAACATATCTATCTGATAAGAGCCTTACCGGTTCGGCTACCTGCTCGATACTTTCATTTGATTTATGCTCTATTTATCAAATTCGTCTGGGCAAAGAAAAGACCCCGCTTAGCGCGGAAGAAATTAACCTGGCCAAAAAAACACGGTGGTTTGGCTCTCCCGGATATGCAAAAATATTTTCAGGCAGCCCACCTGAGCAGGGTGGTTGACTGGTGTAGACATCATGCACTTAAATTATGGACTAGTATAGAACAAGCACAGACAAAAATCCCCCTCAGAGGAGCACTGTGGTGCTACCCAGATCTACCCTCACAACTAAGACTTCACCCTCTTATAGGTACGACGTTGCGTATAGGCTATCTGGCTAATATGAGATACTCTATCATTCCCCCCTGCTCTCCACTGTTCCCGGTGATTGGAAACCCTCGATTCGGGCCTGGATTCTCATCACCAGACCTGAATGCGTTGGGTATAGATGGATATGCTCGAGCTGAGCAATTCCTAGTAGCAGATAACTGGCCGACAGTAGAGACTCTTACGAAACAGGATGGCAACTTTAAGTTAACCTTCTGGTCGGCTCTACAACTTCATCATTTCCTGGGCACCCTGTCAAATTCTGCAGAGTACTCAAGGAGTATGTCTAAATTTGAAGGATACTGTTGGGGAGAAGGAGTGTTACTACATACGCTTTCCTTACTATACAACTTATTAATGCCAGTACCGGATAATTCTGCTTTACCCTGGGTGACCAAGTGGGCAAATGATCTAAATTGTACGTTCACATCAGTACAAATACAGAATATGATCTCGTTGGCTTTTGGAACATCTATCTGTACTAAAACCCAAGAGACCAACTTTAAAGTATTGAACAGGTGGTATAACACACCTCATAAACTCCACAGGATATTCTCAAACACATCAGCGAACTGCTGGAGATGTGGAGGAGAGGATGCAGGGATATTTCACATTTTCTGGTCCTGTCCGAAACTTGTAGGATATTGGACTGAGGTGAAACTTATTATCCAAAAATTTACGGAATACACTATTCACGAAGATCCGTTTTTTTTTCCTGTTCCATCTCTCAGACAGGGCCGGACTGGCCAATCGGGATACCGGGATATTTCCCGGTGGGCCGCCGGCCCTGGGGCCGCTTCAAGATCGCAGGGTCGCAGGCGCAGCGCCGCTTTAAGCATTGGGGCCGGCCGCGCTGCTGCATTGGGGCCGCTGTGATAATGATGGCCGCTGCAGCCCCGCCCCCGGCCCCCGCTGCGCTCCAGACAGAGACATGACGGTCCGTCCGATATTTACTCTTGTACGTTGGCCGCTGTCAGCGGCATGACGTCACGGGGCGGCTGCGTGGCCGGCGGTGGATCAACTGAGACTGAGTGGCTGACTGTCACGGGCGCGCCAATGCCGATCCCTCCTCCCCCAGGCTCCCAGACGGGACGTCACGACTCACGTGCCAGCAGCAGCATGATCGCAGGTGAGCCTGAGGTCAGTGCAGACAAACTGAAGACAGAGACATCCTTTTTCAAGGTAAAACTTACAGAAATGCAGCAGTAATGTCAGCTAAATGACTCCATGGACAATCTACATTCTGTCCCTGGAATTAACCCTGTGCACTTATCTCCCATTATAGTTCATGTAACCAGTATTTTTTGTTTTTTAGTTTTGGATAGAGTAGGGATTTTTTTTTTGCCATCCATGTCCCAATCAAGCCATTTGAATAATTTCCTATCTATTGGACACAAATGAAAGTGAGAGGAATTCCCTCTAAAATAAGCCCTGCACCTCCTGCACCATGCACTCAGCCCTGTATCTCAGCCCTGCATCTTCTGCACCATGCCCTCAACTCTGCACCTCCTGCACCATGCCCTCAGCCCTGTATCTCAGCCCTGCACCATGCCCTCAACTCTGCACCTCCTGCACCATGCCCTCAACTCTGCACCTCCTGCACCATGCCCTCAGCCCTGTATCTCAGCCCTGCGCCTCCTGCACCGTGCCCTCAACTCTGCACCTCCTGCACCATGCCCTCAACTCTGCACCTCCTGCACCATGCCCTCAGCCCTGCATCTTCTGTACCATGCCCTCAACTCTGCACCTCCTGCACCATGCCCTCAGCCCTGTATCTCAGCCCTGCACCATGCCCTCAACTCTGCACCTCCTGCAACATGCCCTCAACTCTGCACCTCCTGCACCATGCCCTCAGACCTGTATCTCAGCCCTGCATCTTCTGTACCATGCCCTCAACTCTGCACCTCCTGCACCATGCCCTCAGCCCTGTATCTCAGCCCTGCACCTCCTGCACCATGCCCTCAACTCTGCACCACCTGCACCATTCCCTAAACTCTGCACCTCCTGCACCATGCCCTCAGCCCTGCATCTTCTGCATCTCCTGCACCATGCCCTCAACTCTGCATCTCCTGCACCATGCCCTCAACTCTGCATCGCCTGCACCATGCCCACAGCCCCTGCATTATGCCCACAGCCCCTGAATCTCCTGTACCATGTCCGCAGCCTCTGCATCTCTTGCACCGTGCCCACAGCTTCTTCCTCTCCTGTACCATGCCCGCAGCCTCTGCATCTCCTGTACCATGTCTGCAGCCCCTGCATCTCCTGTACCGTGTCTGCAGCCCCTGCATCTCCTGTACCGTGTCTGCAGCCTCTGCATCTCCTGTACCATGTCTGCAGCCCCTGCATCTCCTGTACCGTGTCTGCAGCCCCTGCATCTCCTGTACCGTGTCTGCAGCCCCTGCATCTCCTGTACCGTGCCTGCAGCCCCTGCATCTCCTGTACCGTGCCTGCAGCCCCTGCATCTCCTGTACCGTGCCTGCAGCCCCTGCATCTCCTGTACCGTGCCTGCAGCCCCTGCATCTCCTGTACCGTGTCTGCAGCCCCTGCATCTCCTGTACCGTGTCCGCAGCCCCTGCATCTCCTGTACCGTGTCCGCAGCCCCTGCATTTCCTGTACCATGTCCGCAGCCTCTGCATCTCTTGAACCGTGCCCGCAGCTTCTTCCTCTCCTGTACCATGCCCGCAGCTTCTTCCTCTCCTGTACCATGCCCACAGCCCCTGCATCTCCTGTACAAGGTCTGCAGCCCCTGCATCTCCTTTACCATGTCCGCAGCCCCCGTATCTCCTGTACCGTTTCTGCAGCTTCTACATCTCTTGTACCATGTCCGCAGCCCCTGCATCTGCTGTACCATGTCCGCAGCCCCTGCATCTGCTGTACTATGTCTGCAGCCCCTGCATCTCCTGTATCATGCCCGCAGCCCCTGCATCTCCTGTACCATGCCCACAAAGCCTATGACCACCTCCTGTACCATGTTAGCACTTTTACAGCTTTTACCTGGAATTTGCTTATATATATATATATATATATATATATATATAGCCCTATATGCTTTCATATCTGTCTTATCTATAATACATTCTTCAAATGTGCTTTAAAATGCATGTTTTTTCCTTTTATGAATAAGAAAATAATGACGTTATGCTGTTGGGCTGGTATAATAATGCTATGGGGCTGGTATGAAATTATTTCCAGGGCTGAATTTTATTCCCAGTCCGGCCCTGCTCTCAGATATTCCCATACAGAGATATGAGAAGTCAGTGGTGCGACATCTGGTCAATGGGGCGAAGGCCTGTATCCCTGCATTATGGAAAAGCCCACATCCTCCTACGATAAAGCACTGGTTACGCAGAGTAGAGGCTATTAATAAAATGGAAGACTTGGTGTTGACATCACAGAGTAAACGTGGACTGTATACTGAGACTTGGGAGCTCTGGAATACCTTCATCCTGTCAGAAGAGGGGGTTAGGCTGTTGCAGACATGAGTGAAGAGAAGGGGAGAGACCTACAGGGACGGTGATGGGAGGAGGAGGAGGAGAGGGAACCTTTGGGGGGAGGGGCTGAGGAGGGGGGGATCTCCCCTCCCTGCTCTCCCTCGCCCCCCCTCCCCCCCTTTTTTTTTTTCTTCAGTTTTTGGTTTTGTCGTTTTAATTGGCGTTTGTTAGTTTGTATGGGTATGCAAATGGGGTAATATGGTTGAGACTAGCAAGTTATTAGGAAGCCTTAATGGTGGGAGTGATTATAGATTGTGGTAAGATATATAAATTTAGACATTCCTGAAGGGATATACAGTAGACGAAATTAAGAGTGGAATAGTCCCTCTAGTATGAAGGAGTTTCAATGTTGCTATAGCTGGACAGTGTTGTATTTACTTTTCTTTTGAATTGTTGTAAACCCCTATTTGTGTTTGGAAAAATAATAAAAGATATATTTGAAAAAAGAAAAGGTAAGTCTGCAGACAAAAGTCTGCAGATAATCTGCACGTGTGTACGGGGCATAAATGATAGTAATAGTAATAGCGTTACTAGTAAGGCTAACTACAGCGCTTGCTGAATGTACCCCTAGTGGTAAAATTAAATAGTGCAGTGTGGAATGGTGGTTCAAATAATAATCAAACTCTTAAGCTTACCAAGGTATATAGATGCAATAAGTATCCTGATTGAACCGATACTGATCATAAATATGAATAGTGATACAAAATATAGATTGAACAATGATGAGAATTAAAGATTGAAAATTAAAAGTGCACGTGGTATATAAACATTGTACAATGTAAATCAAGTCCAATTAGGTGACTGTAGTGACCAAAATAGTTCAAATAATAAAAGTCCTTGTGCAAATGTGCTTATCCAGTAGATTCAAAGTGCAGGTGCTCAAAAGTGGGTATCCATTATTTCTTGTGACATCGATTTTTCCACTGTGGTGCGGGTAAATTAAATAACTTACCAGATCCAGTGGGTCCTATATGCCTTATGGCATTAGGACCGCTCACGCTTTATTGGCCCCCCGGGCCTGGATGGGGTTCCCCCTTAATTCTCCAGTGGGATAGTGAGATGGTATAGGGTTCCTCCTTTTCAAACACCTCACGCCGGGGTATGGGCCAAAAATATGTGGGAAAAAGCAAATGCTCCAGATGGTGTAGTAAAATTATGAGTTTTTATGACATGATGTCGTTACGCTATGCGTTCCAATCGAATACGTTTCGTCACTTCCTGTGACGTCTTCAGAGATGGGAAGGCATAGCAAGTGATAGCTACTTATACAGTGTGTACCGCCCCTCTATCCGCCCAATCTATTTAGTAGCCGGAAGAAGTGTGTACTGCGGACGTGTCCCCGCCATGTATATTATCAGCTAGATTCCCCGTGTCACCCTCAAATGCGGCCAAATTGTGTTTAATGTGAAATGTTCGATATTTGGAGGGATATAATAGGCTAAATTACTAGCGTGTGGCCAAAGAGGGCGTGTGGCCAAAGAGGATGTGCAGCCGTACAATAGATAGATGTAAAAATGATCATTAATAAATTTCTATATTATAAATCCTTGTCTATAAAATTCTAAGTATAAAATTGTTGACAATCATATATATATATATATATATATATATATATATATTGGACTCTGCGTGTATAAACATATGCAACCCCTTCTTAATTGCAACAACAAAGGCTCAA
This sequence comes from Pelophylax lessonae, assembly GCF_965119305.1. Classification (NCBI taxonomy): domain Eukaryota; kingdom Metazoa; phylum Chordata; class Amphibia; order Anura; family Ranidae; genus Pelophylax; species Pelophylax lessonae. Next base: position 657,150,069 of record NC_138769.1, on the reverse strand, counting down.
TTTCCATATACACTTCTAAACTAGTTATATTATATAAATGTATATTAATATAAAATTAGTAATAGTTGGTATACCCGTGAGATAATGTACCTGTTTTTTCATTGATGATAGGTGGGCTCAATAGAGATCATATCAATATATGTATGAATATAAATAATAAAATTATGTGTAAATAAAGAGACCAGTGGATGTAAAATTGTAAAGTTATGTATGAATATAAATAATCAAATTATGTGTAAATATAGAGACCAGTGAATATAAAATTATAATTTTATAAAATCATAAAATTAAAAACCAGTGAATATAAAATTATAAGTTATATATTATATATAGGATTAATATATCCGTTGGATAATGTGCCTGTGTTCCTGTGAATATTAAATGAACTAGATAGAAACCATATAAATGAATTAATAGATTAATATATATATAAAATAAAATAATGACATATAGAGTATGTATTTTAATTTATATATATATTAATATATTAAGGAAAGTAGACACTCTAAGCTATTTGCAGAGAGGGATGTTGAGTGTTTTGCAGATTTCACTTTTTGTCACAAAGTTTTGAAATTGGAAAAAAAGAGAAAAATAAATTAATTTTCCTTTATTTTCTTCATTTTCCAAAATAAATGAGAGCTGCAAAATACTCACCACGCATCTTAGCAAATACCCTGGGGTGTCTACTTTTCGAAAAGGGGTCATTTGTCATTGGGGGGGGTTTGTGCAATCTTGGCATTTCATGGCCTTCAAAACTGTGATAGGTAGTGAGGAGTGAAATCAACAAATTACGCCCTTAGAAAGCCTGAAGGCGGTGATTGGTTTTCGGGGTCCTATACACGGCTAGACTGCCAAAAAGTCTCACACATGGGGTATCCCCATACTCAGGTGAAGCAGCAGAATGTATTTTGGGGTGTCATTTTACATATACCCATGGCATGTGTGAGCAATATATCATTTAGTGACAACTTTGTGTAAAAAAACAAACAAATAAAAATAATAATTTTCCCGAAACTTGTGGCAAAATATAAAATATTCCATGGACTCACCTAGCTTTGAGTGTCTACTTTGCAAAATGGGGTCATTTGGGGGGGGGGGGGGTTGTGCTATCTTTAAATTTCAGGGCCTCCGAAACTGCGACAGGTAGTGAGGAAGTAAAATAAAGCAGTTTACGCCATTAGAAAACCTGAAGGTGGTGATTGTATTTCGGGGGCCCGTACACAGTTAGGCTCCCAAAAAATCGCACACATGTGGTATCCCTGTACTCAGGAAAAGCAGCAGAATGTATTTTGGGGTGTCATTTCACATATACCCATGGCATGTGTGAGCAATATATAATTTAGTGACAACTTTGTGTAAAAAAAAAAAAAACAACAACAAAAAAAATTGTCATGTTCCTGAAACTTAGGGCAAAATATAAAATACTCCATGGACTCAATATGCCTCTCAGCAAATAGCTTTGGGTGTCTACTTTCCAAAAATGGGTCATTTGTGGGGTGTTTGATCTGTCCTTGCATTTTATGCTTAATCTTAGCCACACATCACCCACTCTTCTAACTACTTGAAGACCAAGCCTTTTCTGTGACTTTTTGTTTACATGTAAAAATCTTTTTTTTTTTACTAGAAAATTACTTTGAACCCCCAAACATTATATATGTTTTAAAGCAGAGGCCCTACAGAACAAAATGGTGGATGTTTTTTTTTCCGTCACACAGTATTTGCGCACAGATTTTCCAAACGCAATTTTTGGTAAAAAAAAAAACACTTTTTTAAATTGAATGCACAAATACACTATATCATTCCTAATTGTTTGGTAAGATTTAAAAGATTATCTTATGCCGAGTACATAGATACCAAACATGACATGCTTTAAAATTGCACATGCCCCTGCAGTGGCAAGAAAATATGTACATTTTGAAAAGCCTTTAAAAGTCTTTATGGGTTACCACTTTGGACTTACAGGGGAGGTCTACTGCATGAATTAATGCCCCCGACCTGGCATTCGCGGCAATGCCTCACATGCATGCTGCAGTTGCTGTTTACATATGACACTAGACCGACGATTGCGTGCACCTTTGTGCGCAAGCACGGGGGGACAGAAATGCTTGAATTTTTTATTTTTTTTATTTTGCTTTGTTATTTTGACACCTTCCCTTTTCATTTTTTTTTTTTTTAAATCATTTTTATTGTTATCACAGTGAATTTAAATATCCTCTATGATAGCAATCTGTAGTGGCAGGTACTCTTTTTTTTTTTTTTTTATTGGGGTCTTTTAGACTCTAGATCTCTCCTCTGACCTTAAAGCATCTGACCACACCAAGATTGGTGTGATAACATGCTTTCCTAAAGGCGCTGTTTATTTCAAGAAGTCATGAAATGCTCGTAGCTTCCGGTATCTTAGGCCATAGAGATGATTGGAGCCATTTTCGTTTCCAATCAGCTCTACGGTTAGATAATTTAACCACTGGCTGCACTCTCTGGTTACCCGGTGGGACAGGAGAGCCAGAGAAAAACCGCAAAAGGTGGTGGGAGGGGGGAAGGCCCCTTCCACTGCTTGTAAAATCAGTCTGGCAGCCAATTATCCACTAGGATTGCTTTTACATGTAAGCCGACCGCTGGCTGTAAAAAACTATACCAAGATGATGCCTAAATCTGCAGGCATCATCCTGGTATAACCACTCAAAGTCCAGCAACATACCAGTACGTTGCTGGTCCATGTTTGGCATATATTGTAGGTTTTTTTTTTTCATGCAGAGAAAAAGAGAACCTAACAGATTCCTTCATTCACATTGATTGATGTGGATGAAGAAATATCAGCCAGAAAATATGTAGTACACCCATCATTAGCCGCCCAAAACATCCAACCCACTTTCTAATGATGGGTATACGTGACCAACGCCATGTATACCTATTTTTTTTTTTTTTTAACTATGGTGGTGAAATCACCTCCTAGAGCGCTGCCATCAGAGATTTCCATATATGCTGAGCGCAAACGCTGTTTTTATCAGAATATATAAAATCAGTGTGGCCCCTGATTAGTGTACCTGCAAGGCAAACTGGTTAACAACAGAATAGAAATAAAACATTACATTGGTACCTGAAAGGTAAAAAATGGTTACCAATGAAAAGTCGGAGTAGAAGTAGAAGCGCAGAGTAAGAACAGAAAAATGACTCAAACGACAACTATTTTTGGCTTTTTTATTTTATATTTTTTTGTAATTTTTTTTGTAACTTTTTTTTTACACTTTTTTTTTCAACTGCAACACTCCAGCTTAGGGTCTCTCAAAATGATGATAGCCATCGAACATCTTTCGAGACCCTGTGTTTGTGTGCCCTAGACTGTGCCGTGCTGTACCCTACGCTAATACTCCACTAGTGTGTGGTAGCGACGGAAACAGTCCCCGATGCAAAGACTAGGTTGGCCAGGACAGTTGGGACAACAATAACGGGTGTCACGCCTAAATACGCGCTTACTACAGACACAACATATTTTTTGGGGTGTCTTTGGGTAGGGGTACTCGGGATGGCATAAGGAAAATGCCTCTCATGCAGCCGGCTCACTGCATCTGGTAGGGGAAGTTGGGCAGGGGCACCTCCTGGATACAGGTAGGTCCTGATGATCTCAACCTGGAATTGTAGGAAGGATCGACTTCGTACTGACGCATTGTATAGCACAAAAGCGTTCAGCAAAGCCAATTGGAATAAATAAACAGACACTTTCTTGCCCCCCGACTAAGATGGGAATTTACAAGCCGTTGGGGAAAGCCTGGCGATTAGGTCGCACGGTGCCACATGCACCAATTTGTAATTCGAGCAGGTGACTAAAAAGTGGCACGCTTGAATAAAAATTGTCCACGTACAAATGGTACCCCTTTCTGAATAAGGGTGACACAAAGTCCTACACAATCTTGCCACTGCTCCCTATGTAGTCTGGGCAGTTGGGGGGCTCCATAGTGCTATCTTTTCCCTCGTAAACATGGAAACTAACTGTAAAGCCTGTGGCCCTGTCACACAGCTTATACAGCTTGACCCCGTATTTGGCACACTTGTTGAGGAGAAACAGCTTGAAAGCAAGGCGGTCAGAAAACTTAATCAGGGAATCATCAACGCAGACAACTTGTTGGGGGGTAAACAAGGCTGCAAACTGCTGATTGAAGTGGTTTACGAGGGGCCAAATTTTGTGGAGCCGGTCATATCCAGGGTCCCCCCCGAGGACGACAGAGTTCATTGTCACTGAAGTGCATGAACCAAAGAATTTGCTCGTATCTCCCCCTGGCCATGCAAGCAGAGAACACGCGCATATGGAGGACTGGGTCAGTGGACCAATATGACCGCAGTTCACTCCTTTTAGTTATGCCCATGTTAAGGGATAGGCCCAGAAAAGCTTTAAACTCGGAAACCGTTATAGGTTTCCAGCCAAATTCTCTGGCAAGGGACGAATTTGGATTGGCGGCGATATATTGACCAGCATATTAATTGCTTTGGTCCACAATAGATCTGTTAAGATCTTCTGTGAAAAACAGCTCATAAAAGTCAAGGGAATTAACCACTTTACCCCCAGCCCTATTTCGGACACTTTTTGTTCACAAGTTAAAACCAGTATTTTTTCCTAGAAAACTACTTAGAACCCCCAAACATTATATATATTTTTTTAGCAAAGACTCTGGAGAATAAAATGTCGGTCATTGCAAAAATTTTTGTCATGTGGTATTTAGCGCAGCGGTCTTTAAAACGCCATTTTTTTGTAAAAAATTTGAAAAATCACATTTCACTGCATTTAAAAAATACTAAACAGTAAAGTTAGCCCATTTTTTTTGTATATTGTGAAAGATGATGTCACGCCGAGTAAATAGATACCAAACATGTTACGGTTTAAAATTGCGCCCCCCCGTGGGATGGCGACAAACTACGGTCAATAGAGATCTCAATCTGCGACGCTTTAAATTTATTTAACGGTTACCAGTTTAGAGTTAGAGTATAGCTCTTTTTTTTAAATTATTGCCCACGCTCTGGCGATCGCGGCGATACCTCACATGTGTGGTTTGAACAGCGATTTCATTTGCGGCTCGACTTGCGTATACGTTTTTTTTGTGCGCGAGCTAACGGTGACGGGGGCAGCTAAATTTTTTTTTTTTTTTTTTCCTATTTATTTTTTCTTTTTTTTTAACTTTATTACAGTTTTTTAAAAAAAAAAAAAAATCTGATCACTTTTATTGCTGTCACAAGCAATGTAAACATCCCTTGTGACACCAATATGTGTGACAGGTACACTTTATGGAGGGATCGAGGGTCTAAAAGACCCTAGACCCCTCCACTACACTTCCCTGTATGCAAAACGCCGAAAACGGCATTTTTGCATACAGCCGTTTTTCAAATCTGCCGCCTTTTGCAGCACAGTAACCCGGATGTGACGTCATGGACGCCGCCTCCGGGTTACGTCATCGGAGACCCGATCGATGCCGTTTCCGGCATTCATCGGGACTCCATCCAGCCGGCGGATGCGCCGGCTGGGTGCTCGGGGCTCCCGGTGGGACGGGAGCCCCGAGCAAAGCCGCGGAAGGCGGCGGGAGGGGGGGGGACGTCCCCTCCCGCCCCCCGGGTAACGATCGAGCGGCTCCCGAGCCGCATCGATCATTACCGACGGAAAGTCGACCGTCGGCTTCAAACAACGGTACCGGGATGATGCCTCTAGCTAGAGGCATCCTCCCGGTATAACCACTCAAAGTCAGCCGACGTAGATCTACATGGCTGGTCGTTAAGTGGTTAAAATTGGCTGTTTCCATGTGAATTCTAGGTTGGGCAGTGAATGGGGGAAGTACGGGCGCTGTAGAATCTGGGGGCTGCCAATTAGGATATGCCAGCGCATCAGGGAGGGCAGGGCACTATGGGCTCTACGGGCCTGTCTTTGAATTCTCGGGGGGTTGCGGGCCACTACTCGTGCTAGCCACCGTACCAGCTTGAATGGCACTTATGGGACTCGCCACGTCACCAAGTGTTACTGCAGTGCTGGTATGTCTACAACCAGGGTGTACTAGGCCGTTGGTGCTTGACAGTTCACCAGAAGTGTGAGCGGCACTAGTACCAATCTCTGCACCTCAGCAACTCCAGAATGGGGTCCGGTACGCCTGACTTTAGCAGGGACCCCTCCGTCATCTGAGCTATCTGTCAGGGAGCCCCTGCTGTCTACAGGCTCGTATACTGAACCTGATTCTGCCAGTGAGGCTTCCCCATCGCTCTCATCTGACATGGTCAGTATCCTGTAGGCCTCTTCACTAGCGTACAAACGTTTAATCATTTTAGCCACTAAATTTACAGGTAGTAACTCACAGGTAAAAAAGCACCTGGTTGTCGAGGACTATTTCAACAGCTACAAAAAAAACTGCTAGTGCAAGCAGGGATCAGGCCTGACTCTGCTAACGCTGAGGTTTCGTGTGTTTTTGGAAGTGATAGTAATCGTTTGATTACTGCACTTGCCTGGATGGGATAGGGTGGACTGGGCAGAGGGTGAAACGCAGGTGCTAGCAGGTGTCATGACCGATCCTGCTAACGCTGCGTTTTGGGAACCCTAAACTATTGGGGATGTAAGTATAGTTCTGATCAGATCAAAGATATTGATCCCTTCAGATACTATACTAGTAATGGAGGTGTTTAGTGTGTGTATGTATGTGCATGTGTGTGTATGTGTGTATATGTGCGTGTTACTGGTAATCAAAGGGTTAAATTATCTTTCTAACTGTGCGGCAGGGATATTCTGACGCTAACTAGTGTTAACGCTAACTAATGTCACCTGTGATACTAATAGTGATCAGAAAAAAAACTGTACACTATAAAAGTAACACTGTGACAGGGCAATTAAGGGGTTAACTGGGAGTGATCAGGGGGTGATTAGAGGATTAAATCTTTATTAGAGGGGATGGCGGGTACCCTAAACCTATTTGGGTCAGAAACTAACTCGCTAGCGCTAACTGAAGTCACAATCACACTATTACAGAAATACAGAAAACCACTATATACCTGTATATAGTGTGCAATGTGACGGGGTGAAGGGGTTAACTGGGGATGATCAGGGGGTTAAATCTTTATTGGGGTGAGGTGGCGGGTATCCTAAGCCTAAAAGTAACGGTCGCAAGCGCTAAACCAAGTTACAAGTCACACTATTACAGAAACATAGAAAACTGCTATATACTGTCTATAATGTGCAATGTGACAGGGGGTGAAGGGGTTAACTGGGGTGATCAGGGGTGATCAGGGGTGATCAGGGGGGTAAATCTTTATTGGGGGGTGGCGGGTGCCCTAAAACTACTTGGGACAGAAACTAACTTGTTAGCGCTAACTGAAGTCACAATCACACTATTACTATTATACCTGTGTATATAGTGTGCAATGTGACAGGGGTGAAGAGGTTAACTGGGGGTGATCAGTGGGGGATCAGAGGGTTAAATATTTTTTTGGGGGGGTGGCGGGTACCCTAGATCTAAAACTAAAGGTCGCTAGCGCTAAATGATGTCACAAGGCACACTATTACAGAAATATAGAAAACTGCTATATACTGTCTGCAGTGTGCAATGTGACAGGGGATGTTGGGTTAACTGGGGGTGGGTGACTGGGGGTTAAATGTACCTAGCTAGGTGTCTGTGTGTGCTTTGTGCAGTACTCACAGTTTGATCCTCTCTCTTCTCACGATGAAATCCAAAAAGGATTTTGGGAGGGGAGAGAGGACCTTTTCTGTGCCTGTGTTTATATTACACAGGCACAGCTAGGTCTGTGATTGGTCAGGACTGATCAGCAGGTCCAGGCAAATGATTTTTGGCCTGGACCTGATGACTGATCAGTTCTGTACCGAATCAGACCATCGGCAGGGCCGGGGGCACGCGGGAGCGCGCCCCAGAGCAGCGGGAGGGAGGAGTGAGCGAGCACCGTTTATTAACGTGATTCTGCCTGTAGGTGCCGCTCTGCCTATGTAAATAGTGAGCGGTCGGCAAGCGGTTAAACAATGAAGGGTGATCTTTAACTGCCCCCTGTGAAATACTGCAATTTGCTTATTTCATGTCTAAATATGACTCGGTATCTTTCTCACTAGAATTCCCTATTTTTTGTCTTTCAGCAGGTGTGCAGAATACGTCAGGGGTACATGGGACCATTCTGATGATTGCACATTATTAATGGCCACTGTGGCAGTGATCTCATCAGTACTAAATATCTACATGAAGAGAGCCAGTTCTGCAGAACACCGGAGGCTTCATATGCAAGATTACTGATCCCTTAGAAGCAAAAGGAACCTTGCCTAGATGAACAATAAATCAGCATTTGATGGAGTCCCATTGGAGCTTTGGTTGGTTATTTAGAGTATGTTAAACAGGTTTATATTTTATCTACTTGTGAATTGATATTATGCCTGCCCGAAAATTCCCCACTACCCACAGCTATAGTCAGTCCCAAATAATTACAATATAAAAGTATTGTCTACTGTTGGGCTCGCTCAAACCAGACCTGTTGAGCAGAATTTTTCAATGTAGCCCCAAATAGACAAGGCAATTTTCTTTACCTCCTATTTCTTCAGATTTCCCCAACACACAGTTTTGGTGTGCACTAAAAACAAAATCACATGTTGCATTTTCGCACAGAGCATTCCTATGCGCTATAATGCATCACAACTCCCTGCCACCCAGTTAAATAAAGTGTAAAGTTAAATAAAGTTTAAAAAAAAAGCAAACACTGTGATGTGATTTAACCCTACACACCATAATGCGTGCCTGCTGGTGTGAATAAGTCATCCTGACTTTGAAGCCGCCCTGCACAGCGTGACTTCAACGAAGCTTGCAAACGACCTAATAGCAGTCAATGGAATCCGCTCTGAAGTCGCCCCCAAATAATGCAGGAACCTTTCTCTAAGCTGGAGCGTCTTGAGTCGCTCCGATTAGATCAGTTCCATTGCACTGAATGGAGCGCAACTTGTCAGGTGACTAAGTCGCCTGACAAGTCGCCCCAGTGTGAACCAAGCCTCAGTCCCTTTTTACACTGTTGTTTTTATAACAGTTCATTACCACATGTGATATTTTGTGTGTAATGTGTATCTGTCACTGTCAGTGCACGGAAATAGACAAAAAAAAATGGGTCTGCAGCATTTTTAAATAATGGAACACTCAAGTATTGGCATTGTGATGTGATGTGGAAAAGGTTATTTGGCACCTACTGTACATTGTAGTGTCATTCTAATTGTATGGCACCACATTCCAGTATTATGGATTGCATAGCATGTTTTTTCCTTATATTACCCCAACACCTAAGCATGAAGGGAAGCTAAGGAATTGTTACAATACATTTTACAACATGTAGACAAATCTGTTCAGCCAGCTAAAGCCTAGTACACACGGGCCGATTGCCGGGCAACATCGGCTGATTCAATAAAAACCAGCTGACATTTGGCCCATTTTGTATGGCAGCCGGTCCGACAGAATCCGGCCGTTCAGCCAGCTTCTGTCAGAAGAACATGCTGGAAAACCAGCAACCGACTGGCTTCCAATTATCGCTCTCAGCCAATAGCGGAGAGCAGCACTGTATCTTGGCCTAGGCCGACAAGGCCCAGGCCTAGGGCAGCACTTTGCAAGGGTCAGCAAAAAAGCTGCAACCCGCACGAAAAAAAAACAGCTTCCTTCTGGCTCCCGCACCAAAAGGGTCCCCGCTGGCTTGCGCTACACCTTTAGTATAGTGCCAGTCTTATGGGGCGAATTGGGCGGGAGGGCAGGGTCCAGGAGGCAAGTCAGTCTGGCAGCCCTATAAAATGGTCACACTGCTACCTGCCGGTATGATAATACTGGCCAGTGAGGACATTCGGACAGACCGCAGGCCGCTGACTACGTTTAATACAACTGGCCCAATGGCCGCCAATGCTAATAAGTGTGGCATTGCAGCCTAATGCTTCACCTACATTCCTCCGCCCCCCAGGTATGGCAGGGATCGTGTCAATAATATAATTTAATTTTTTTAAACATCCTTGTCCTTGAGCGAGCATACTGAATTGCATCATATACAATTAAGACTTTTAATTGTATATGATGGCAATAATGTTTTGGACCTGCTCACCTCTATATGTGCTATCACAATATGTCACTGAATTAGTAAGATTACTCCTTTCTTTTAGGATATTTGGACTTATGTTTGCTGCAACTGATTATTTCACTTATTTATATAATGACTTCCTAGTCATTATACAAATAAGTGAAATAATCCTATGATTACAATCAGCGGCAGCAAACACAAGTCCAAATTTCTTAAAAGAAAGGAGTAATCTTACTAATCCAGTGACATATTGCGACATGAGGCTGTACTAATGGGCACTGATAAGGCTGCACTGATCGCCACTGATGAGGTGGCACTAATAAGCTGCGCTGATATGCTGCACTGATGGTTACTGATATGCTGCACTGATGTGCGCTAATAGGCTGCACTGATGGGCACTAATATGCTGCTCTGATGGCCAATGATGAGGCGGCAGTGGTGCGTACTGATAAACTGCACTGTTGGGTACTAATGAGGCAGCAATGATAAGCTTCACTGCTGGGGCTGCACTGATATGCTGCCCTGATGGCCCTGATATGTTTTACTGATGGACACACTGATGGCCTCTGATGAGATGGCACTGAGAAGCTGCACTGATAAGGCAGCACTGATGGGCACTGATATGATGCACTGGTGGCCACTGATGGGGCTTTACTGATGGGCTTTGATGAGTCCGCACTGATATGCTGCACTGATGAGGCTGCACTGATGGGCAGTAATGAGGCTGCACTGATGGGCAGTAATGAGGCTGAACTGATGGGCGTTGATGAGGCTGAACGTATGGGCACTGATAGACTGTGGTTTACAGATGACAGGAAGGGTCATAAACAGGAAGTGGTGTGGTTTTTTCAGGAAGGGGTGGGTCATATTTAAATTACGGGGGTGCCCAAGTTTCGTCAGACCTAGGGCAGCACGAAACCTAAATACACCACTGTTAGTACACAGTACACTGCAGCTGCCAGAGTGGCTTATTCTGCCTCCTTGTTCACAGCTACTCTGGTCTTAGCCCCAGCATCAGGAATGGAGGAGTCAGCTGAGTTATTTGAACACAGCATCAGCCACTTGCTCCTTGACAATGCACAGCCATTAATTGATTCAGATCTTGGTTCTAAGGTTGAGGAAGGTAGGAATATGAGTCTACAGAGAGGGAAGAACACTGGAAAACATCAAAGTGGAAGTCATGTTCCCCCAGCTGCAGTGTATTGCCAAGTTTTCTCCAGTGAAAATGAGGATGGATGGGATGATAATGGATGATGAGGTCACCGACTTGGATGCCAGATAAATCAGAGGAGGAAAGTGAGGGTGAGGCAAACCCCAAAGGAGCAGCCATCATGGAAGAGTAGAGAACAGCCACCCTATTCCTCCAGATTTTGGAGCTGTTATCTCGCGTCCCACTTCCCACAGCTCAGCTGCTTGGGTCTTTTTTAGCACATGTGCAGCTGATCGCACTGTTGCAATTTGCAAACTTTGCCTCAAGCACATCAAGCATGGCACAAACACCAGCCATTTAGGTACCTACCACCACTCAGCCCATTGGCAAGAATACCTTAAAGTCACACAAAAGGAATGCAATTCTGCTCCTTCTCACTCCTCACCTTTCGGTCTACCCCCCGCTATACCTCATGACCTCCCAGCAGCGTCCATGGAAAGGGATGATGGTATAGTGCGGGGTGTCTCAGGTCCTTGCAGCACACCACCAGCTGTAAACTATAGCTGGCAAATTTCTCTGTCCCATCTGCTGCAGCGACAAAAAAAAAAAAAAACAGTCATTGCCACCCACATTTCCAGCATCTAAATTCAAGCTTGTCAAAGCTGCTGGCTTTACAACTCCTGCTTTTCCGTCTGGTGGATTCTGCCCCTTCTGTGATTATGCACAATGTGCTGTACCACCATGACAGGTTCCTAGTCACTATTTATTTTCACGTAAGGCCATTTCAGCTCTCTCCCATCACGTGGAAGGCAATGTTGTTCTTGGGCAAGGCAGTCAGCCGCAAGGTCCACTTCACTGCTGACACGTGGTCCAGCAAGCACGGTCAGGGACATTATATTTCATTCACAGTACACTGGGTAACTCTTCTTGCAACTCGGAAGGATGCAGCTTGTTGTGCAGCCACGTCTCCATACAGCTAGTGGCGATGGAGCGAGATTTGTCAGCTCTACCCCCTCCTCCTCCATGTCCTACTCTTCTGAATTGTCCTATGAACCACACAAGTACCCCATAAGCGTTCAAGGGACTATTCAATAAATCAGGCTAAAAGGTGCCATGCAGTGCTTCAGCTGGTCTGTCTAGGGGACAAGGGCCACACCATAGCAGATATTCTTGCAGGTCTTCATGGGCAGGCTCAGACAGAGGTGGTTCACGTCATGCTAGCTGGAGCCAGGGATGGTGGTGTGCGATAATGGCACAAACCTCCAGTCCGCCCTTAGACAGGGAATGTTGACACATGTGCCGTGCCTGGCACATGTCCTCGATTTGGTAGTGCAGTATTTCCTAAATAGGTACCCAGGGTTGGAAGATCTGCTATAGCAGGCCAGAAGACTCTGTAGCCATTTCAGGCAGTTATTCACAGCGAGTGCTCGGTTGGCTGAAATCTACTGGGAATTCCACCTGCCCGTAAACAGCCTGATTTGTGACATGTCCCCCAGGTGGAACTCGACTTTGGCAATGCTGCAGCGGCTGCACATGCAGCAGAGGGCTGTCAACGAGTACCTGTGTAAGTATGGCACAACGACAGGCTCAGGCCAGCTTGGCTTTTTTCCCCACGCCAATGGCTGCCAATAAAGGATGCATGCATTGTACTGTCACCATTTGAGGAGGCCACAAGGATGGTGAGCCATGACCATGTATGATTCAGTGACACAATCCCTGTTGTGTTCCTGCTGGAGCAAACTCTGCGTGGCATTATGGACAGGGCACTCGAGTTAGAGCAGCCGGAGGAAGAGGAGGACTTTCTTTCCTCTCAAGGCCCGCTTTATGCAGACACCATTCTTGCCACACCACAGAATACAAGAGGGAAGGGAGGAGGAGGAGGATTTTGGCAGTTTTGGAGGTATTGAAGCAAAGCAAGACATACATCAACTCTTAAAAGATGGTTTTCCATCCAAAGAACCCTTAAGAGTAGTATCTGGCTGGTAGGAGGAAGTTCCAGATACTGTAATCCTCAGTGACTCCAAGGAGTCTGCTTCTCATGCCTCTGCAAACTTGCAGTGCATGGGTTCCCTCTTTCTTCAAAAGGAGGGAGCAGAAGATGAAATCTCTTGAGGACACTTTAAAGAGGAGTTTATGTAACGCCTTTCCCAACTCTGGTAGGTTACAGTCTGCTGGAAAACATAGTTTTGGGGCTTCTGTTGGTAAAGAGAGGAGCGGTAGAGAGGTGGCCCCTCTTGGTGATGCCTTTTAAAAAATTTTTAGTCCTCAGCGCCCAGGACTGTTAGCTTTCACATCCCATCAGCAGCGTCTGCATCATAAAGTGGGAGATTATCCAAGGGTGAAAACAGACACGGAGAGCTTTTCAGTTGAAGATCTACTGGTTTACTTGGCCATCAGAATTGACCACTGGCCAGAACTAGCCCAGTATGCAATAGAGCTGCTTGGCTTCCCTGCATCCAGCGTGCTTTCTGAAGGGGCATTCAGTGCTGCCGGAAGTTTTGTGACAAATAAGAGAGAGTATCTGTCCACAGACTCTGTGGACCGGCCAGCATTTATCAAAATAAATGAGTCCTGGATTTGCAGCCGCTATCAAGCCCCTGATGCCAATGTCGCTGATTAAGTGCTTTCTGGATCTCGAATCTCTGAAAGACTGTCTAGGCTGCCTAGCTTTGCGGGTGTTGATTTAATCTGGAAGAAACATTTTGGTGTAGGTTTCATGGGCACAATTACCACCCAAGGACCAATTTTTCCACACCTGTTCGACAGGTGTAAATCATTAAAATTAAATGATTAAATCATTAAACATATTTTGACAGCAGGGCCAATTCTTGCTTTCATCAAGAGTACCTCTATAGGGTTACGGTGTGAAGGCACCACCGACACCCAAAGATCTAATTTTCCACACCTGTTACTTCTATCCAAAGTCTGTGAAAGAGACACCAGAATTTATCCAAAAAATTGTTCCGAATGCACAAAATTGTGGCCTCATCATACAAACTGGCTCCCCAAGCCGTTGTTTATAAAAAAAATAAAGCTTGAATGGAAAATGTCATTTTTTTGCCTTTATGAATGTCATTATTGCTGTAGCAGACTCTATACACAGTATAGATGTGCCACATTACAGACATACTAAGGGGCCCCTCAGGCACTATATTTAAAGGAATTTTTTTTGCTGAGCAAAAAAGAAAGAGGGAAATGGCGCTGTCTACTGATAGAATGATCCAATCACATCACTTCCGGTTCCTGTTTTCGTGTGGAACGCATTGCGTCCCAAAGGACCTGTACACTGCTCGTTTTTTACTTCCTTGCTGTGAGTACCCATTTTACCTGTGATTTGGAATAAAGGTTATTTATGCAGTATCACACTATGTGCCCTCTCCTTACTCCACATGGCCCTTCTACTTAAATCCTTGTCCCACTGATACTGGCTGATATTTGTGGAATACCAGAGGTAATACCCCACCCACCAAGTGCGGACCCCACAGGACCCCTGGACAGCCTTTAGAGAAATCCCTTGTTCAGCCCGGAGCCCTACAGGGACCTCCCGGTAAATCCTTACTCCAGGACATCTTGAGGGAACCAGGATCCACCTGAGGGACCGTTATTACCATTATTTATTCCCGCTCCATAGCCCTGTGTGGGGTGGGTATCTCTGGTGAGTTTGCTACTTACCTTAGGGGCCACCAAGCACCTCACCTTATTACACACCACGGGGTCACCACTGGTATTGCCACATGAAGATTTGTCACCTATATACTATACACAATATATATGGACTGTTTCCATTAGCTGACACTTTTTTTGATTATTATATGTGCACTTGTCACTTTATTGAATACCTTTTTCAGTTGATATTTTTTCACCTGATTCAACATTTCCATGTGCACAGTGTAACTTTAGTATATTATTATTATTTCTTACCGTCAGATTGCACCTTATCATTATTTTTGATATCTCTGTGTGCACTTGGTCACTTTATCTTCATTTTTCCGTTACCACGGATTTATTCCATCACCAAGCATTTTATAGTGCTTTTTATTTTTCCATTTATTATTTACACTACTGTTTCAACATATATAATATTTTATACTGTACATATATATTTTACTGCTAATTGATTTATTACTATACTAGTCATTTTACCTATCATTGTACATACATTGCCACTTACAGTATCTATTACTATTGCCCTGCATTATTGGATGTCCACAACATACTTTATTACCACCACCTATTTCCTAGCCTATCTTTATTGATTGGATCATTCTATCAGTAGACAGCGCCATTTCCCTCTTTCTTTTTTGCTCATACTTACATAGCCTTTTGGCTATAGTTAAGGGAGGCTGCAGCCTACTTATATTACATCTTTTCCTTAGCGCAGAGTATATTCCTTTTATGTTTTCATTTTTATTGTTATTTCTCATTTGATTTCACTTTAAGCATCAGTAAATCACTGCTCATTTAAAAAATATGTTTTTTACAAACTTTTTTTTTCATTGATACATGTCCCCCCAGGCAGTACTCGGACCCCCATAACCATTGTATACCCAATTACGTTGTTATTAGTGCAAAATGGGCACTTTTGATTTTTCCAGTTTGGGTCCCATAGACTTCAAAGGAGTTCCTTATTCCGTTCCAAATTCTTTCGATGCTTGAAAGTTCTGCCGCGAACCAAACAGGGGGTCGTTCTGCCCATTTCTAATCAGGAGTCGGTCGGCTGCTGGTTTTCCAGTATGCTTGTCAGACATACACACGAGCCGAATGTCAGACAGTTTTTTTTTAACCACCCAATGTCTCCTGACATTCGCCTGTGTGTACGGGTCTTTAGTCTAGGTCATTGGCGACTGTCAGAATACATCAGCCGCAGCTATAGATTTGGCCAATCAAACTGTGTAACGTGGTTGGTGGGATCTGTTACAAAGTTTTTATTTGGCTTACAAGAGTGTATGGCCATCTTTAATCCAAAAATAAGCAAAACTGACCTGGGTGGACCTTCCCCTAATGATCAATTACAATAATGTCCCAAGTGAAGCTGCTACATGCCACACAAAGAGGTCACTAGGGTTCAACTCAAAAACTCTGCTATGTGGGGCCATATTTGAAAAAAAAGTCACATTAACTAAAACAATAACCGGGCATGTGTTAGATGATGCATGAAGCAATAATAATAGTTAGCAATAATTCTGCTCATTCACTAAGCTAAGTCAATTTTCAATCAGCATATTGTCTTGGATGACTGATTTCAAATAGCCAAGCATGTTTTAGCACACATTAAAAATGTACATTTGAAAAAAAGGATTATGTATTGTTTGCAAAGGTGTTTTTTTCTTGTTCAGGTCTTTTTATTAGTTTCAACAGAAGAAGAGAAAACAGCAACAGATGTACCCTTGCAGGGGCCAAACTGTCAGGCAAAGCATATGAAGATTTATATAAAAAAAAACAGAAACATAACAGCTTTTACCAAACTCCTGAGTTGATGAACTCATAACACTACACATATACAGTATTAGTAGAAACTTCTAAATAGCATGGGTCCGCTTAGCAGGGCCGGTGCTTCCACTAGGCAAACTAGGCAGCTGCCTAGGGCGCATTGCCACCTAGGGGCGCAGCCACGCGTCGGCACTCTCCTTTATTAATGATCCCTGTGAGCTGAGGGGAAGGGCAGCAGTGGGGGAGGAAGAAGGGACAGAGGAAGATGATAGGTGTCTGGGGCAGTGGCGGAACTACCAAGCCTTGGCTTTCCACCAATGTTGTGGGGGCACCAAGAGGCAGGCAGGGAGCCCACCGGAGTGCTGCCTGCATGATGATCCTCTTCGGCTGGAGCTGTGGTGAGCACT
This sequence comes from Pelophylax lessonae, assembly GCF_965119305.1. Classification (NCBI taxonomy): domain Eukaryota; kingdom Metazoa; phylum Chordata; class Amphibia; order Anura; family Ranidae; genus Pelophylax; species Pelophylax lessonae. Next base: position 657,133,023 of record NC_138769.1, on the reverse strand, counting down.
GTGGTCCAGGAGAGGAGTGTCCTAGGAAAAGGAATCACAGTGAAGGAGGACAGAGCGCGGGCGACTCTCTTCATACTGCTCAGTGAGCATCCCCAGAACAGGGGATCGGGGTCCCTGGGTGTGACATGGAGGATCCCTGGTGTGAAAGGGAATCGGAGTAACCAGGTGTGTCATGGGGAATCGGAGTCACCAGGTGTGACATGGGGGATAGGGGTCACCGGGTGTAACAGGGATTAGGGGTCATCAGGTGTGCCATGAGGAATTTGGGTTCCTGGGTGTGCCATGGGGGATTGAGGTCCCCAGGTGTGACATGGAGGAACATCAGGGTCCCCAGGTGTGACATGAAGGAACATCAGGGTCCCCAGGTGTGACATGGAAAAACATCAGGGTCTCTCTGGGTATGACATGGAGGAACATCAAGGACCCCTGGTGTGACATATAGGAACATTGGGGTCACTGGGTATGACAGCATGACATGGATGAACCCGGGGTTCCCTGGGTGTGACATGGAGGAACATCGGGGTCAGTGGGTATGACAGCAAGACATGAAGGAATATTGGGGTCCCAGAATGTGACATGGAAAAACATCAGGGTCCCTGGGTGTGACATAGAATGACATCAGGGTCCCCAGGTGTGACATGGAGGAATATGGGGGTCACTGGGTACGACAGCATAACATGGAGGAACCATCAGATCAGGGTCACTGGGTATGACAGAGAAGTTTTTAACCCCTTCCCTTTTTTTTTATTTTTTTTTGGGGGGGGGGGGGCACAAGTAGCTGGTCTTGCCTAGGGTGTAAAATAGTCTAGCACCGACCCTGCCGCTTAGGTGTTGGGGAGCTCAGAATAAGGGAATAAGGGTACTGAGTGAGGGAGACTAAAGAGACACTCAAGGAAAAAACAGAAGGGAAAAAGGGGAGGGAGAAGGGGGGAGAAACTGGCTTGGCTAAATTTTGAGCCCTGGGTTGCCTTGTCTGTGGCATATGGCTTGACTAAAGTCAATAGAAAACTCCAAGTATTTGAGTGAAGTTTCAGCTGAACAGTGACTGCATTCAGTCACAGTCAGTCAATCTTCAGGGCTTCAGACAGCCACTGGTTTTGCATCTCTCTGATTTAACACTAAAGCAAATAAATATAAGAAAAATGGTGATGAGGTGAGAGAGAGAGAAGGATTCAGTTGAGGAAGATGGGTGAAGGTGGGAGGAGGTCAAACACTGGGAAGGTTAGGAGAAGGTGATGTTGGGGAGAGTCAGAAGAGTTGGGAGAATAGAGGGGAGGGTCAATGATGGGAGGAGGCAGAGAAGGGCTGTGGGTATAGGAGAAGGAGGTGAGTTGGCAATGGTTGGAGGAGTGTTGAGGGGAATACAGAAAGTGAGAGGGTGGACAGTGGTGGGAGGAGGCAGAGGGGTTAAGGGAGATAGGAGCAGAAGGAGTGTAGGCGATGGGATGGAGAAGGCAGAGGGGGATTTGGGGGATAGAAGGATAAGGGTGGGCGATGTAAGGGCAGTATGGTAAGGTGGAGACTGATAAGGAGGGTGGAAATGTGTTTGGGGTGTGGGTAAGCATGTGTGTTATAGTGTTGGGGTAGAGGGGTTTATAGAAGGTTGTACTAGAATGTGGGGGCACAAGTCAGAGGTTGTGAGGAGGTGGAAGAGTCTGAGGATTGGGTATTTCAATAAAAATGATAAAGGCCTGGGGTCTTGTTGTGGGTCTGGGTCTTGGGGTGCCTCTGGGTCTTGTGCAGCCTTGCACCATTTTTATCTTGCACTGCGTGCTGTCTGATTTTCGATCTTCATACCTAAGACTGAAAAGTATCCCTGTAAGCTAGGTTTTGTTGTTTTAACACATTACAGATATTGGAGATCTGCTGCATGCACTCTTGCATTGTTTCTGAAAATATATCTGCTGTTTGGCGTTGTACAGCTGTCATATTTTCTCGAACCTCTGAAATGAGTTGCTGCATGTCCGCATGACGTTCTTTGCGTTCTTCATTGAAGAGTGCCAGCATGCGCTGCATGTGTTGCTGAAACATTTCGCGTTCCTGTCTCATTTCTCTGAGAACTTCCTGTTGGAGTATCAGTACCCTTGCCAAATCTGGAGATTCGTTGGACAGCCTCATCTGCTCCATTAATGAATCACAGTGGCCAGCCAGCATTTCACTTACATATAAAGGTTGACTGGACACACTTTGGTGGACAAATCCATCAGCATCCAATGTAGGCTAAAGGGAAAAGAAAAATGAATGTCAATAGGCAATCTTTTAGAAACCAGTAATTGCTATATCTTATAGCAGCTATAAAAATATGACTATACAAAATATTAGTAATCAAGGGAATCAAAAAAATATAATCAAAAAGAAAAAACTTTATTTGACTTACAAATCAAAAAAGTCCCTAAAAATTCTCCATTATCTTAAAACCAATTAAAAAGCATATGACCCTGGTTTTGCAGAAAAAAAAAAACAATTTATACAGTGGTACAGACAACAAATCGATAATAAAGAATAAATAGCAGAGAAATTCTCATTCACATTGAAACTACCTAACAAGGGTTACACCCAAATGGACTATATTGGTCCTGTGAAAATATCTCACTCACCATCATATCTATCCATGACCACAAGATATAATTTACACTAGAACAAACCTATCATGTGCCTAATATGTATTAACAAATAAATTATGTATCAGTTAGAAAATAACTAAAATAACTTAACTCAAAAGGAATAAATTACTCGCTGGTACTATTACTAAGGAGACTGCCTCAGCTTAACAAACATTGAAAAATATTTAAGAATATGTTTCTAATCTGGCTATTTATTCTTAATTGCTGTTTTGGTGTTTTTATAAATGTATTAGTTGGTCAAAAGTATTCCTTATGCTCAATTCATCCGCTTGAGAAGAAATTGCTCAAGCGAAATTACTTTTCAAACTCAATCTGACGCCCTTAGGGATCGTCTTCTGGAAAGGGGCTATTTCAAGTCTATGCTGAGAAAGGCATTTAATCGAGCAATAAAACGACCCAGAGAGGAGTTAATATATAGTACCCGCCCTAAACCACAGAGCAATACGGTACGATTCATCACTAAATTCTCTGCCCATGAAAGGGAACTGCGAACTATCATGGAGAAACATTGGCATGTTCTAACCAATGACTACACGCTCAATAAATATCTCAAACCCTACCCCGAATTAGTGTTTAGACGTGTCCCTTCAATAAGAGATAACCTAACATCTAGCCACTTTCAAACGGATGTATCACATCAATTGGCACGCAAAGGAACCTATCGGTGTGGGGAATGTCCATGATGCAGCTGGGTTACAGAGGGCAGGGGAATACGCCTACCCAATGGCAGTTGGTATAGAGCTAGGCAACATGCAAACTGCACCACTAGAGGTATCATCTATCTGATGCAATGTATTTGTAAAGCCTACTACGTAGGTAAAACCATCAGACAGTTCAACCAACATTTAGGCGATCACCTCTATTACTCAGAAGGAGGGAAAATCCTTACAACTGTGACACGCCATATTGGCCTGCATCATAAATATGACAATTCAGTCATCTCCTTCTTTGTCCTAGAGGTGATACCCCCTGACCCCCGTGGTGGGGATTGGGATAAAAAAATCTTGCAGTGGGAAACCTACTGGATAGAGTACCTAGATGCCACTATACCTCCTGGCATCAATGAGGTACTCACATACAAACCTTTTTTATAAGTGACAGTATGATGTGTTATGGGGTTCAATCCCTGGCAGCTCCTACCGCCACCTCTTTTAGGGTGTTCTATTATTTTCCAACTGGTCACAGAGCCCTCTGTGCGCTTATATGAGCTGGTTCAAGTTCAAACTCCTTAACATCCTCTTTTTTCTTTTTGTCCTTTTTTCCTTTTATCCTTCTCCCCCCTCCCCTCCTCCTTTTCCCCTTTTACCCATGTGTGTCCCTTTTGACTGGTCTATTAGACATGCCATTTCTCACTGACCTCCTATTGAGATCCTATTGTGATCCATGAGGTTGGGTCATCTGGCATGTCCCCGTGACCATGTCCCTTTGTCTGGTGAATACACAGAAACTATTAGAATCGCCTAGGGTTCTAAATGTACTAATATACGTTATCTCTTGTATACCTCATATCTTTTACAATATATCATGATTTATTGTTTGACTCACACATTTATTTTTCCTGTCTAATTATGCTGTAATGATCTCAGTTTGTATAACTACGTTTTATGCTGCCAAGCATTTGCTTTTGCTGGTTTACACCGATATTGTCATTGTATTGTATATGTATGACAGTCCAATATGTGTTACACATTGACATCATGCGGGTCCATTTGGAGTGTCACCCCTTGGAAGGCTCTCGGGGAGACATGCACGTCCTGGTTGGTGTACGGGGGCACCATCTGGTGGGGGACAGGTGTGCGGCCTCCTCATTGGGCAGCAGAGGCGCCTCGCTCGGCACCCTCGGCTGCCTTTTGGCTGTAGGAACTCGGGCATCCCCTGTTCCCCTTTTTAGCACTGCGCATGCGCCGCTGATGCGGCGCATGCGCAGTTCGAGGCCGGACCCGACTGTCGTCACTTCCTGGTTAGTGCGCGGTCGGGTTGGAGCGGATATTTAAACTGGCACCGTGTATCACGGCGTCAGTTCATGGGGAATCGTTGCGGAGTGTACACCCAGGCAAGTACCGCTACTCAGTCTAACTTTACCTTTCTTTATGTGCTTTCTTGGATAGTTATGGCACTTTATCTATATGTATAATGGGAATGTTTAACAGTCTGCCCTTTTTGTACTTGTATACCTCTGCAGTATTGGGTCATTCACCGCCATCAGCTTCAATCAATTGGCAATTATGAAAATAATGAAGCACTCTAGCTTTCATATGTGCTACTCTCCACTCTTGCACTAGCCTTTTTGAATACAAGTGCAAGTTCGGGTATATAGCTTTTCTGTCTCCTCTGCAGGAGACACATACCGTTTTTACCCATGATATGAGTCACCTATCACTGTTTTATACAAACATATATACCTATATCTTTTTACAGAGCGGTTATTTGCCCATCCAACCAAGGCTAACCCCTTGAGGTGTCTCCATTCAACTCCCCCCATGAGACTCATTTGTCCAATATTTATTTTAAACTGAGATTAGAATATACCCTATGAGATGAATCCAGCCTATTCAGATATCTATTAAGGTATGGGTCCTCATTTTTAATAATATCTATGCATGTTCCATGCATCACACCATCATACTGTACTCTATCTTTTCTTACCACGTGGTTATGACATTTGGTGATATTATTTAATACCCGCTCCCGCACTCGTCCCCCCCCCCAGCTGTTTTTATGCGTCTCTTGCCACTTCCTATTTCGTGCATGCAGCCTTGGGGGTGCTATCTGATGGTTTTGGCTATCTGTTCTATGGGTGTGGCTTTCCTCCTTGGACCTGCATGATGTTTTTCCATCTAATTAATATTATGTTATCATGGAATGTCTGTTATACTTACTCTTTTTCTCTTTCCATAATTAATGTAGTATCACGACCATTGATCCTAGCCACCAAAGTCCCTGAAGAAGCCATCCGGCGAAACATGTCGGGCACTGCTCTAGTAGAGGCAATTAGGAGTGTTCACTTTGAGTAGCTACAGTCCTATTATTGCTACATGGTCATGTATACATTATTGTATCTATCTATGTGATGTATTCTACTCATTATGTGTAGTTTTTGATTTTGATTGTTTAGTTTTTGTTTTTTGTACTGTCCAAATTATCCATCCAGCATATTTTATGCGGATGATTTTTATATTCCAACTAATAAAGTTCCAATACTTTTAACTCTTTTGTGAATACTTTATGTCTATTGGTACCGGTAAAGTCCCACTTTTGGTTTTCCCAAGCCCTCATGTATCCCGCCTATGCGGGTACTCTGTAATTTCAGAGTTATACTCTATACAAGTAACTTAGGGATGTTGGTACCATTGTGTCAATTTTGCTAACATATCTATACTATCTTTTGACACACCTTAAAACATTTTCAATGTATTAGTTGTTTTTTCTGCAAATCCATAACCATATGGCCCAGCGCATTTTTTGCTTTTTAATGGGGTTTAATATAATGCAGGGTTTCTGGGTACTTTTTTTGGGTTGTCGGCTAAATAAATTTTTTCTTTTCGATTATATGGTTTTGATTATTAGTATTATGTATGGTCATCTCTTCAAGGCATTTTTTATGATACATCTGAAGCTCCTATAATATTTAGCAATTACTGGTTTTGTACCTTGAGACAAGATGTACTTTTTTTTTTTTTGAGTTAAAAAAGTGGTTGTAAACCTCTGACATGAAATATGAGCAAAGAATATCCCTCTATAGCATGTATTTTTCTCAGTCCAGAGCAGTAAATGTAATTTCTGTCCACTTCCTTGTTCTTCTGCTATCTGTTTGAGTCACTTCTGATAATTTGATAAATTCTGATTCTGATAAAAGTTAATGGAGAGGGTGCTCCAGCACACAGCCTCAGCTCTGTTTCTGTGAGCTCTTAGAGCTCTTCTCACTGAGCTCTGTAAAGTGTAACTTTAGCTCTACGTCCCCTGCTTTCTGGAAGCTCAGACAAGCTGTATAAATTCTGCACTTTGAACAGCTGTAGAGGAGAGATTGCTGCAGATAAACTTTGTATATGTAAGGGTTTACTACTACAACGGGCCAGTTCTGGCATTCCTCTCCTACATGTAAAAATCATAATTTTTTGCTAGAAAATTATTCACAACCCCCAAACATTATCTATATATTTTTTTATCAGAGACCCTAAGGAATAAAATGGCGGCTATTGCAAATGTTTGTCACACGTTATTTGCGCAGCAATTTTTCAATTATGATTCTTCGAAAAAAAAAAAACACTTTCATGAATTACAAAAAAAAAAAACAGTAAAGTTAGCCCAATTATTTTGTATAATGTGAAAGATGATATGCCAAGTAAATAATTACCTAACATGTCGAGCTTTATAATTGTGCACACGCGTGGAATGGTGCCAAACTTCGGTACTTAATCTCCATGGTGCCAAACTTCGGTACTTAAAAATCTCCATAGCAGGGGCATTGCTAGGTGAGAAAAAGACCAGGGGCTTCAGCCGAAAGTAAATTTGATAACCCCTACCTCATTTTAAAGTAAGTCCCGCCCAAGCTCCGCCCAATGCCCCACCATAAAATGTTATAAAATGTGACCACACGCATGTAAATCTCTCAACTTTCTAATCCCCACTTTTACTTGTAACTCTTTCCATAAAGCAATTGATAGCCCCGATTATGGCAATCAGGGTTCCCCCTGTAGAAGCATTTCTGGAGGCTCCTATGGAACTGCTTCAGCCATTTTCGAAATAGCAGAGGTCCCAGAACATCCACAACACACAAGAGAAATTAATTTTCCCAGTAGCCTAGATGAAGCACCAACACCAAATCTTTCCAAATTAGCTGTAAAAAGAAAATGGTGAGTCAGCTCCTTTATGACTTCCTGGGAAAGTTGAACATCAAGGGCTTGTTCAAGAAACCATGCACCATGTAAGCAAAATGTAAAGTACAAATGGCAGCAACCCAGAGTAACCAATCAGCATTTACTTATCTGACATCACACTAGCAAAAGATGAATTGGAGACATGATACAAGAGATGGTCAGAGACTGAAGACATGATACAAGAGATGGTCAGAGACTGCAGACATGATACAAGAGATGGTCAGAGACTGCACACATGATACAAGAGACGTTCAAAGACTGCAGACATGATACAAGAGACGGTCAGAGACTGCAGACATGAGACAAGAGACAGTCAAAGACTGCAGACATGAGACAAATGCAAGAGATGGTCAGAGATTGTGAACATGATACAAGAGATGTTTAGAGACTGTGGACATGATACAAGAGATGGTCAGAGACTGTGGACATGATACAAGAGAGGGTCAGAACCACGGGCATGATACAGGAGGTGGTCAGAGACCGCAAACATGATACAGGAGGTGGTGAGAGACGGCAAACACGATACAAGAGATGATCAGAGACCGGGGACATGATACAAGAGATGATCAGAGACCGGGGACATGATACAAGAGATGATCAGAGACCGGGGACATGATACAAGAGATGGTCAGAGACTGCAGACATGATACAGTAAATGGTCAGACACTGCGGACATGATACAAGAGATGGTCAAAGACTGTGGACGTGATACAAGAGATGGTCAGAGACTGCGGACATGATACAAGAGATGGTCAGAGACTGCACACATGATACAAGTGAGGTTCAAAGACTGCAGACGTGATACAAGAGACGGTCAGAGACTGCAGACATGAGACAAGAGACAGTCAGAGACTGCAGACATGAGACAAGAGACAGTCAGAGACCGCAGACATGATGCAGGAGATGATTAGAGACCGCAAACATGATACAGGCGATGGTCAGAGACTGCAAACATGATACAGGAGATGGTCAGAGACCGTGGACATGATACAGAAGATGGTCAGACACTGCGAACATGATACAAGAGATGGTCAAATACTGTGGACATGATGCAAGAGATGGTCAGAGACTGCGGACATAATGCAAGAGATGGTCAGAGATTGTGGACATGATACAAGAGATGTTTAGAGACTGCGGACATGATACAAGAGATGGTCAGAGACTGCGGACATGATACAAGAGAGGGTCAGAAACCGCGGGCATGATACAGGAGGTGGTCAGAGACCGCAAACATGATACAGGAGGTGGTCAGAGAACGCAGACCTGATACAAGAGATGATCAGAGACCGGGGACATGATACAGTAGATGGTCAGACACTGCGGACATGATACAAGGGATAAAACAGCATCTGTGGTGCTAAACCTTAAAATACAGTCCCAAATGAATGAGAGAAGGAACAGCAGTCCATAAAGGTGCATCCCAAACTTGTAAAAGGATGAGGCAGCTTCTGAACCGAAATCCCACCACCGGACAGCACACCAAAACACTCCTTACCAACTGTAATGGATCCCCATGACAGAGATCTCACAAGCCCCTCTAAATGTGAACCAGAGAACCAGATGATCCCGCTCTCCAATCCCGGATAGGTAGACTTGGCAGATGGTATATGCAAAAAAGAGCAGGGACACTAACATAGCGTAGACTGCTATTTATTGTAAATTGCACACAAGTGGATAACACTTACAAGATCACAGGAAATACATCGCATCTCTCTGAATGGTGTGTAGTCCTCCCTGGATGTTCACTGGGCTGTCAATGCATGGATAACCACAGAAATGGCCGCCGTGTCTCCTCCACGCTATGGTGAGCGTCACCTCGTGGGATCATCTGGTTCTCTGGTTCACATTTAGAGGGGCTTGTGAGATCTCTGTCATGGGGATCCATTACAGTTGGTAAGGAGTGGTTTGGTGTGCTGTCCGGTGGTGGGATTTCGGTTCAGAAGCTGCCTCATCCTTTTACAAGTTTGGGATGCACCTTTATGGACTGCTGTTCCTGCTCTCATTCATTTGGGACTGTATTTTAAGGTCACAGATGCTGTTTTATATTTTTTATGATCTGTATTGTTCCAGATTAGTGTGGCTGCTTTTCCTGCTATAGAATTTATTTTGTCTGATATCCTTAGCGCGGCAATTTTGTGTTTTATGATACAAGAGATGGTCAAAGACTGTGGACGTGATACAAGAGATGGTCAGAGACTGTGGACGTGATACAAGAGATGGTTAGAAATGACGGACATGATACAAGAGATGGTCAGAGACTGAGGACATGATACAGGAGATGGTCAGAGACTGCGGAAGTGATACAAGAGATGGTCAGAGACTGTGGACACGATACAAGAGATGGTCAGAGACTGCATTTATGATAGAAGATAGAAGAGCACTAGGGGGGGCCGGAGAGCACAGGGGAAGCAGAGAGCACTGGAGGAGCTGAAGGACACGGGGGGGGGGGGGCGACTGGAGAGCATTAGGGGGGGCTGGAGAGAATCAAGGTGGGGGGGGGGGTTTGGAAAGCATTGCAGGGGGGTTGGAAAGCGCAGGGGGTAGAGAGCACTGGGGGGGGTAGGGAAAACCAGGGGGACAGAGAGCACGGGGAGGGAGGAGGGGGACTGGAGATCACTGAAGGGGGGAACCAGGGAGCACAGGGGGGTGGAGAGCACTGGGGGAGCCATAGAGCATGGGGGAGCTGAAAAGCACTGTGGGGAGCTGAAGAGCCCTGGGGGAGGGGGGCTAAGGAGCACATGGGGGACTAAAGAGCACTTGGGGGAGGTGCTGGAAAGAGGGGGGTGGTTGTTGGACAACACTGGGGGGCCAGCAAAAGAAGTTGTATAGGAGGGGCGGTGGGACAGCTGCATATAGAGGAATTGATCTTTTCATATTCCTCCTGCAGCCGCTGAATGCCTTCAGGAGGAAGAGGAGGAGAATCAGGCATCCACTGGCTGCAGGAGGAATATGGAAAGATCAATACCTCTATATGCAGCTGCCCCACTGCCCCTCCTATCCAGTCACACAGGGAGACTTGCTCGGGCACTCACATTCTTCCTGCCCCCCACCGTTGGTACGTCACTGCATCTGTGTCTTCTGCCCTCCGGTGCTTGACTGGACTGTTGCTTCCCTCAGCTCTGAGATGAGCCGCGCTGCCGCCGAAAAAGAGGGAGGTGGGTGGAGGAGGAGCCAATTCTAGACGCCGAGGAGGAATTTGAAATTCTCCTCCTCTCTGAGCACTGGGAGCCTCTCCTGCTGCTGCTGTCACGTGATGAGTGACATCACTGGTTGCTAGATGCCAGGCGATACTAGCAGCCAGTGTGGCAGGCCAGGCAGTAGAGGCCCAAAGGAGAGGAGGAGGAGCATATTGGACACTCAGGGCTAATAGCTGTAAATGATCCACACAAGCCCCGGGGGTTTTTGGGGGTCCACTTGGGGCTATAGCCCGGTCAGCCTCCCCTCCCGACGCCACTGCTCCATAGGCTATGCTTTAAAAATGTTTGCAGGGTACCAGTTTAGAGTTACAGAGGAGGTATTGTGCTAGAATTATTGCTCTCACGGTGATACCTCACATGTGTGGTTTGAACGTAGTTTACATATGTGGACGCGACCTACATATGTGTTCACTTCTGCGTGTAAGCACGTGGGGACGGGGGTGCTTTAATTTTAGGGTATCATACTACTGGCTGCTAAACTGTTACTGTGGTGTGTGTATATATTATATACTGCCTGGCCAAAAAAAATTGATTTTTGTACTTACCGTAAAATCCTTTTCTCTATCGTTAATTGCCAGATGCAGCTTTATATCTTCTTAGACCATTGGGTTATGCTCCTCCCATCAGGAATAGGACACTGGGCAGGAAAAAGCTTTACCACGCCTATGGGGCTGTCCCTGAAGGTATATCCCCACACACTCTGCTACAGCCCTTAGTTTCGTTACAAGCAGTGTTTACAAGACTAAAAACCAATTTCACTCACAAGTAGAGGGGTGGGTGCTGCATCTGTCAATGAACTTCAGAGAAAAGGATTTTACGGTAAGTACAAAAATCCAGTTTTCTCTATCATTCATTGACAGATGCAGCTCCATATCTTCTTAGACCATTGGGATGTCCCAAAGCAGTATATGCATGAGGGGTGGGAAAAACAACGCAAAGAAGAAAGTAAATTCCCCAAAGGCTAAAATTAGCCAACCAGGTAACATGGAGCTCAACCAGGAACAACTGTAGCTCACCTAAAAAAACATACACCCTCAAAGACAACAAACAAAAAGGTTCTCTTTTAAACAGCAGCCTGCAAAACCTTGCGGCCAAACGAGGCATCCGAAGATGCCAACACATCTACTTCGTAGAATTTTGTAAACGTATGTATTGCACAGACGACCAACTTGCCGCCTTGCAAACTTGCATCACTGACACCTGATGCCGAAAAGCCCAAGAGGCACTCAGCGCCCTAGTAGGATGCGCCTTCACAGGGAAAGGAGGAACCCGACCCTTTAGTAAATAAGCCTGAACCATCCATCTGCCTGATCCATCTGGATATGGTCGAAACAGATGCAGCCAATCCTTTACAAGGTCCCTCGGTAAGGACAAAAAGAGCATCTGATTTTCTGAAAGACTCAGTGGCCACCAGGTAAACCCTGATCGCCCGAACCACATCCAAAAGAATGCAAGACAATTTCCTTGGGAAGCTTGGACTTGGGACAAAGTGAAGGCAGCACAAAGTCTTAATTCAAATGAAAATCAGAAACCACCTTAGGAAGAAAGGACTGACTAGGTCGGAGTACCACCTTATCTTTGTGGACCACCAAATGAGGTGAGCGGCAGGACAACGCTGCCAATTCAGACACTCTGCAGGCAGAAGTGATAGCCACCAAAAAGGCAACCTTTTGAGACAATGAAAGCAGAGAAATCTCCCGAATGTTCTCAAAAGGAGGCTTTTGAAGAACAGATAATACCAAACACTTTTTTTCAACCTCACAAATTATGTAACTATTAAAGACCACAGCATAAAGGGGTATACAAAGTACGGTTAACAGCAAACACACACACACGTCGCGGGTGAGCCATATGGCGCAATTCCTGAATGAAAGAGAGAATCAAGGCATTCGTAGCTAACGGGCGTTGGACATATATAGTCAAAGGCGACACTTGGCATTTGATAGTGCCCAAAGCCAACTGCTGTTCAACCCCTTTTTGCAGAAAGGCCAAAACCCTAGCTAATGAAAACAAGCGAGGGTGCACCTTCAGTGATTCACACCATGAAATGTACAATTCCCATGTACGATGATAGATCTTCCTGGAAGTCGACTTCCTGGCCTTCAATAGTGTTGAAATCACAGAGTCGGAATGACCTATCTCTCAACACCTGGCTTTCAACAGCCATGCCGTTAAAGTTAGCGACTCTAAAGCAGGATAGAAGATCAGCCTTTGAGACAGCAGATCCTTCCTGAGAGGAAATCTCCAAGGAGCATTGGCGACCAACCTTACCAGGTCTGCGTACCAAGACCGGTGAGGCCAGTCTGGGGCCACCAGAACAACAGGAATCCCTTCCACCTCTATCTTGCATAGAAGCCTTGGCAGGAGTTTCAGCTGGGGAAAGGCATAAACCAGTCGATACCGACCCCAAGGAGCCACCAGTGTGTCTGTGGTGTCGGCCAGAGGATCCCGAGACCTGGCTACGAACCTCTGAACCTTCCTGTTGAGACGAGATGCAAACAGATCAACCTCGGGTGTCCCCCACCGGACACACAGGAAATGAAACACGTCCGGGTGTAGGGACCATTCCCATTGATCCAACACCTGACGACTAATCCGCTTGCCAGTTCTACAGAACTGGGATGTGTACAGTAGAGAGGGCTGGAACAAACTTTTCCACCCAAGCCAGAATCTCGGCCACCTCCCTGGCTGCCAAGACACTCTTGGTGCCCCAATGATGATTGATGTAAGCCACAGCTGTGGTTTTGTCCAATTAAATCCAAACCGGACAATCTTGCAGACGAGTCGTCAATTGGCTCAGACAATGCTTTATTGCTCTAAGCTCCAAAACATTGATCGGTAGTTTTGACTCTTCTACTGTCCGGGTTCCCTGGGCATTCAGGGGAAGGAAGACCCGCATCAAAGCAGAATCCAGAGTCAGGCCCAGATAATCCAGTCTCAGTGAAGGGATCAGGGCAGATTTCTTGAAATTTATATTCCACCCGAACTCTTGCAGGTTCTGACAGCTCTCAATAGGAGATCGTCCCCCAGAACCACAATCCCCCATCGGCGCAGCAATGCCAACAACGGGGCCAGTACCTTGGTAAAAACCCTGGGGGGCAGAGGCGAGACGAAAGGGCAAGGCCACGAATTGACAATGCTCCTCTGCTACGGCAAAGCAAAGAAACCGTTGATGCCCAGCGTAGATAGGGATGTGTAGATATGCGTCCTTGATATCTATGGAGGCCAAGAAGTCTCCCTGGAGTAGGGATGCCACTACCATGCGGATGGATTCCGAAACTTACCCGCACAAAGCGGTTCAGAGCCTTGAGATCCAGGATTTGACGCACCTTGCCCTCTTTTCTGGGCACAGTAAACAGGTTTGAATAAAACCATTGAAAGCGTTCCTGAGAGGGAACCGACACAATCACCCTTTGTGCAAGCAGATCTTGTACCGCCTCTCGTAGATCCCTCAACCGGTCTGGAGATAGATGAAGATTGAATGGGAAGAACCTGACGGCCGAGACCGGAATTCAATTTTGTACCCTGATCGGATCAGTTTGTGAACCCATTTGTCCTGAATCAAGGAAGTCCATGGTTTCCCGGAAAGAAGCAAAGACGTCCCCCCACCCCAGAAGCGGGTGAGGGCGCCCCTTCATGCAGACGAGGATTTGTCTGCAGAACCAGACTGGCCAGTCTTTGATTTACCTGACCATGACTCCTTGGAACCCCCAGAAGACCTGAACGGCTTTCCTTTTTCTTGCGACCCGGGGGTAACAAAAAGCCGCCTATGAGCAGTGAAGGAAGGTACCCATCTATAGCGTGGCACCTTGCCCTTAGAGGATTGAAGAAGAAGAGTACTCTTCCCAACCGTAAGACCTTTGATCAATTCATCCAGAGAAGATCCAAACAACCTCTCCCCCATAAAGGGAAAATCAGTCAAGGCCTTCTTGGAAGCCCTGTCCGCAGACCAGCTTTTTAACCACACCATGCGTCTAATAGCAATCCCTACTGCAGACACCCTGGCCACTAGGGGAGCCGAATCACACATGAACACATCCAGAGTGATCATGGGCCTCTTGGCTGCATCTCTGATCAGTCTTCTCCTTGTATGAGCTGAAAGTTTAGAAGGACGGCCAGGTCTTCGTAGATTTGCAGTGGTCTGATACTCCTTCCATTTCAATATCATCGCTTGCACAGTGCTCCTTGGGATGTTTAAAGCTTGGGAAATCTTTTTGTATCCAAATCTGGCTTTAAACTTCTCCACAACAGTATTTCGGACCTGCCTGGTGTATTCCTTGTTCTTCATGATGCTCTCTGCACTTTAAACGGACCTCTGAGACTATCACAGTGCAGGTGCATTTATACAAGGACTTGATTACACACAGGTGGATTCTATTTATCATCATTAGTCATTTAGGTCAACATTGGATCATTCAGAGATCCTCACTGAACTTCTGGAGAGAGTTTGCTGCACTGAAAGTAAAGGGGCTGAATAATTTTGCACGCCCAATGTTTCAGTTTTTTATATGTTTCAAACAAAGTTTGAAATATCCAATAAATTTAGTTCCACCTCATGATTGTAACCCACTTGTTGTTGATTCTTCACAAAAAATTACAGTTTTATATCTTTATGTTTGAAGCCTGAAATGTGGCAAAAGGTCGCAAAGTTCAAGGGGGCCGAATACTTTCGCAAGGCACTGTACTTCTGTGCAGAGATTCTGCATCTCTATGTGGGGGAAACAAGCTTTAGGAAGAACACAAATGTGCGGAGGGGTCTCTGATGGGGACACAAATGTGGGAGAGGGCTCTGATGGGGACACAGATGTGGAAGGGGGCTCTAAGGGGGACACATATGTGTGCAGGTTTCTGATGAGGACAAAAATATGCACAGGGGTCTGATGAGGACACAAATGTGTGGCGGGAGAGTCTGATGGGGACACAATGTGTGGGAAGGCTCTAATGGAGACACAAAGGTTCAGGGGGCTCTGATGGGGACACCAATTTGTGGGGAGACTCTGATGGGGACACAGATGAACGGGGAGACTCTGATGGGGACCAAATGTACAAGGGGGGGGGGGGGGTTTGATTGGAACACAGATGTAAGGCCTTGTGCGCAATGGAAGTTTTGTGCACGAGGCATTCGGCATTTAGGTGTGGGAGAAGGACACAGGTGCACCATCCAGCCCTGTTGCCAGAAGCCTGTCAATTTTTTTGCTGTTCCACGGCTGTAGATTCATTTATTAATAACTATTTTTTTTGTTTGGCCCATGAATATGTGTAAAATTTACAATGTGACCCTTGAAGTAAAAAGTTTGGAGACCCTGTTTTGAGGGACACAATATACAAATATAATGTACAGAAAGTCAGGGGCATACCTAGAGCATTTGGCACCCGGGCGGATCCTATATCTGGCACCCCCCCAGGAGACGAACTGCCCATTGACGTGTCACGTGTAAAATGTATGGAGACCCCCTTTTACATTACACAGCCCCCGTTCCCCTGGACCCCTTTACATTACACAGCCCCCTTACCCCTGGACACCTTTACATTACACAGCCCCCGTACCCCTGGACACCTTTACATTACACAGCCCCCGTACCCCTGGACCCCTTTACATTACACAGCCCCCGTACCCCTTTACATTACACAGCACCCTTACCCCTGGACACCTTTACATTACACAGCCCCCTTACCCCTGGACCCCTTTACATTACACAGCCCCCCATTGGAACCCTTTACATTACACAGCCCCCATCCCCCCATGGAACCCTTTACATTACACAGCTCCCACCCCCCCATGGAACCCTTTACATTACACAGCCCCCCAATAGAACCCATTACATTACACAGCCCCATCGCCCATACAACCCTTTACATTACACAGCCCCCCAATATAACCCCTTTACAATACAAAGCCCCCACCAATAGAACCCCTCTACAATAAATCCCCCCATAGAACCCCTATACAATACAAAGCCCCCCATAGAACCCCTATACAATACAAAGCCACCCCCCCAAAAAAGAACCCCTTTACAATACAAAGCCCCCCCCCCAAAGAACCCCTTTACAATACAAAGCCACCCTCCCCAGAAGAACCCCATTACAATACAAAGCCCCCCCCCCAAAGAACCCCTTTACAATACAAAGCCACCCTCCCCAGAAGAACCCCATTACAATACAAAGCCACCCCCCCAAAGAACCCCTTTACAATACAAAGCCCCTCCCCCCAAAGAACCCCTTTACAATACAAAACCACCCTCCCCAGAAGAACCCCTTTGCAATACAAAGCCACCCCCCCAAAGAACCCCTTTACAATACAAAGCCCCCCTCCAAAGAACCCCTTTACAATACAAAGCCCCCCCTCAAAATAACCCCTTTACAATACAAAGCCCCCCTCCAAAGAACCCCTTTACAATACAAAGCCACCCCCCTCAAAATAACCCCTTTACAATACAAAGCCCCCCTCCAAAGAACCCCTTTACAATACAAAGCCCCCCCTCAAAATAACCCCTTTACAATAAAAAGCCCCCCCCCTCCAAAGAACCCCTTTACAATACAAAGCCCCCCCTCAAAAGAACCCCTTTACAATACAAAGCCCCCCCTCCAAAGAAACCCTTTACAATACAAAGCCACCCCCCCAAAGAACCCCTTTACAATACAAAGCCCCCCCCCCTGCAAAGAACCCCTTTACAATACAAAGCCCCCCCTCCAAAGAACCCCTTTACAATACAAAGCCACCCCCAAAGAACCTCTTTACAATACAAAGCCCCCCCCTGCAAATAATCCCTTTACAATACAAAGCCCCCCTCCAAAGAACCCCTTTACAATACAAAGCCACCCCCCCCTCAAAATAACCCCTTTACAATACAAAGCCCCCCCTCCAAAGAACCCCTTTACAATACAACCCCCGCCCCCTCAAAATAACCCCTTTACAATACAAAGCCCCCCCCTGCAAAGAACCCCTTTACAATACAAAGCCCCCCCTGCAAAGAACCCCTTTACAATACAAAGCCCCCCCTCCAAAGAACCCCTTTACAATACAAAGCCACCCCCCTCAAAATAACCCCTTTACAATACAAAGCCCCCCCTCCAAAGAACCCCTTTACAATACAACCCCCGCCCCCTCAAAATAACCCCTTTACAATACAAAGCCCCCCCCCCTGCAAAGAACCCCTTTACAATACAAAGCCCCCCCTGCAAAGAACCCCTTTACAATACAAAGCCCCCCCCTCAAAATAAGCCCCCCCCCTCCAAAGAACCCCTTTACAATACAACCCCCGCCCCCTCCAAAGAACCCCTTTACAATACAACCCCCGCCCCCTCCAAAGAACCCCTTTACAATACAACCCCCGCCCCCCCCCTACCTTTTTAGGAGGAGAGCGGAGGAGGAGGAACTGTTTAAAGCAGAGGATGTGAGAGAGACTCACTGTCACTCCCGAGCCCTGAATACACAGCGGTCGGCGCCTCGGCGGGAACTGCAGAAGTTACTGTGCTAGTTAATGAGCAGGTGATTGGTTGATAGGCGGTCCTAGCAACCAATCGCCTTCTCATTAACCAGCACAGTTAACTCCGGCAGTGCCCGCCGATCGCTGTGTATTCAGGGCTCGGGAGTGACAGTGAGTCTCTCTCACATCCTCTGCTTTAAACAGTTCCTCCTCCTCCGCGGCGGAATCAGTCTGGCGGCCGGCCCCGGGTGTCACCCTGGTCTTCCCTGACACCCCCCTAATGTGTGGCACCCGGGGCGGACCGCCCCCGCCCCCCCCCTATTGGTACGCCACTGCACAAAGTCATAAAAGAAATATTGCTGAGACCAGAAATGCTAGTGTCTTGTAAAGGGGGCCAGAAATGGGAAGGCTAAAAGTAGAAAAGCGTTTTAGTCTTACAGAACTTTCAAGCATGTCTACTTCATGTGTTGCAGCATGTTGCTCCGGACTGCCTGAAGGCCCCTAAAAAAAAAAAAAAAAAAATTAAACCGAAGTGTAATATATGTGATCAGGGCCGCTGATGGGGGGGGGGGGGACGGACGCCAGTCCTCTTGTAGAAGGCCCGAGCACACAGAGGGACCCACACAGGGGGGGGGGGATTATTGACAAATGACAATTGTGTTTCTCTTCCTCCAGCAGATGAAAGCTGCTCTCTTCCCCTCTCCCTGCTGCCATCTTTCAGCTGCTTGAGGAAGAGGGACACAATTGTCTGTCCCTGTGTGGGCCCACCTCTCAGTGCTGGCTCTAATGTTAGCTCTGTTAGGTGAGCTTGTTATCTCTGTAACTTTGTTTCCCTCTCTGCAGTTCTTCCTATACTTCTTGTCCAAGCCTGTATATTTTTTTCATCTCTCTCCCCCTTTGCTCTGTCTCCCTGACACAGTCACAGCTGATCAGCTGCATTCCCATGGGGTGAAGAATTTACTGTTAAACCGGTTCCATAGCTGCCTTTTATCTTGTCCCAGAGCAGTTTGGTGGGCTTTATGTAGCTGGGCTTCCCACTCCTCTCCCCAGACTCCTTTCTCTCCATTTTCTATCGTGTATCTACAGGTAAGCCTATAATAGGGCTTACATGTAGGTACAGTGAATATCTCCTAAATGTAGCAGCCGGTGATAGCACCGGCGCATGTGCTCTGTGCTCCCATTGGATGGCATACCATCCATTGAGAGAGCTGTGCTGTGACCATAACACCCGTTATATCATCACAGTTTGGCCAAACGACTGGAGCCCAAGAAACCAGAGGGAAGACCAGACGAAGATGAAATCCCTCTTAGTAGTGACAGTACACCGCTGGATAGATCTGTTTTTTAGGTAAGTCTGTCATAATATTATTTTAAAAACAGAATTGGAAAAATATAACTAAGGGCTCATTCACACAGGTACTCTGGCTTGGGCTCCACCTGTCATTCTATGGGGATGCAGCCCCTGTACGAACACAGCTGCAGGCCCTTATTTGACAGGTGTCCAGGTGAGTGGTTTCCAAATGCACACTGTCTGTGTTCGGGCTGTACACCTGAATCCCCACACCTGTCAAATTAGGACCTACAGTATCAACTGTGTTCATACAGCTCCAGGTGGCTCAAGCCACATAAGTGAACCACTGATTCACACTATATAGACCACAGCGCCCATGTGCATGAGCCCCAAGACCTCATTCACACACAGAGATTTATTTATCAACTCAGTTTCATCTTTTAGATTTAGCATGATTTCTGTAAATTATGTTGTATTTGTGTCTGTTAATAATGATTTTATAAAATTTTTTTATCAAAATTTAGCTTTAATATATTCTTGGTGCGGCGGGGGGGTTGCCTGTCAGGTAATCTGTATGGGGCCCCACGATTTCTATTAGCAGCCCCGTATGTCATGAATCAAGCAAAAGTTCAAGTTAATTTACATACCCCACCGCTGGATGCAAGAATAGGCATGGCTCCAGCAGTTAGGTCCAGTGGAAGTTTATGTACTGCAAATATATGATGGAATACATTACACAATGCAACATGTGGCAAACATTACCAAGAAGCTAAGTAATCATTATTAATGTACCTATATTCTCCTCCAAACTTCTATGCAGTGGGCTGGTTGCTTCCTCCTGCTGATGGTTGTCTGTGAATCAAGCAAATGTTATTTTGAGTATGTAGCGTGCTGCGTGCAGCAGTATTAGCTGGACTCTTAGATTTTTAACAAGAGAAAAATATGCACTTACGAGGTGGGACAACAGGCTCTTCATGAGTGCTTGTCAGCACAGCATCCCCAGGAGTGTGCTCCTCCGGCTGGAAGCCACCAGGCAATGGGGACAACTCAGGGTGTCCTAGGTTAAAATAGCATTACAATTTAAAAAACATATTGAAATGCAAGAAATAGTTTCACAAAGTCCTTTAACTGAAAGAAAACGCAAACAAAAAAAAAAGTTAATTTATTGTCAACCAAGGTACATTTATAAATGGCCTAGTACTCAAGGTGTTAAAACAAGCTTGATATTTATTGTTACATCCGACAATTTGCAAGGCCTGGTGTTGTGGGACCATGATAAACTGCTCAAACATTGACAGCAGGAGGAGCTCATGACTCCCTGATGTCTTCTGCAATGAATGAACCAGTTTTTACGTCACTTCCCAGTTCACAGCTTTCATTCCCCAGTTCCTCTAACCAGGGAAGCAACTAATCAAGCAAGATTTGTGCTTGATTAGCTGCATTAGAGGGCAGGGTTGACATTGTGGGTCTAATTGATCCCTGGTGTCTCCGAAAAAAAGACCTGTCGACCTATACAACCATATAAGTGAGCTTGATAACCCCCTTGTGGAGCACTTAAGGACCTGGTACCATCTTGGGTGTAAAATATCACATCAAATGTAGCGCAATCATGTGCATAGTCCAAATAAATATATAAAAATCCACCGCCGTGCAATAATCAATCGTGTTCCACAGTTCTATAATCCAGTGATTTCAATGACCACCACCTGTGGCTAAAATGCTTGCTCACCTCCAAGCAATGGCCCAACTACAGAGCCTCAATTGCCTATAACTATGTTCCTCTGGATCTCACTGGGATGGTCTTCCTCTGGATGTACATGGACCCAAATAGACTCCTCCACAGATATCCATCAATCGTGTATAACCAAAAAATAAGGAGAAACCATAGTGCTCTCTATTTCAAACAATTTAATGTACTAAAAACAGAGATATCAATACTCACATAAAAATGTGAAAATAAAACACATCATCAGCTTTTACAGCTTACACTGTAACATGAAAATCCTGAACAGAGGCTCCCTCCGCCTTTACGCGTTATGCTTGCAAATAAGCTTCAGAAGATTTTACCCCCTTCATGACCAGGCCATTCGGCACTGCGTTACTTTACCTGACAATTGCTCAATCGCGAATAAAATTGATATAATTTTCTTCACACAAATAGAGTTTTCTTTTGGTGGTATTTGATCACCACTGGGGTTTTTTTTTTTTATTATTATATAATCGAAAAACACCAAAAATTTTGGAAAAAAAATATCTGTATTTTTTACCTATTGCTATCAAAACATATCCAATAAAAAGCTTAAAAAATGAGGCCCCTTTTTACACATTTGATGGTCGTACCCTATGATCAGGTTTTTTTGTGAGGCAATTACTCCTTGGATTTACTGTAAAAGACAACTCTTTGACTAGTCACTTACACTCCATTACAATTTCTCTTTCATGATATCCCTCTTCTGTTTTTTTTTTTTTTTTTGGGTGGTGGTTGGTGGTGGTGGTGGTGGTGGGAGTGGTGTGGTGGAGGTTAAACTTCTGTTAAACTACACTATATTGCCAAAAGTATTGGGACACCCCTCCAAGTCACCTCCATGGCCACAGGTGTAAAAAATCAAGCACCTAGGCATGCAGACTGCTTCTACAAACATTTGTGAAATTTTGGGTTGCTCTCAGGAGCTCAGTGAATTCAAGCGTGGTACCATGATAGGTTGCCAGCTGTGCAATAAGTTCAGCTGCGAGATTTCCTTGCTATTAAATATTCCATGGTCAACTGTTTTTACTGTATTATAACAAAGTGGAAGCAATTGAGAACAGCAACTAGCCATAAAGCCATAAAGTGGTAGGCCACGTAAGAGAATAGAGCGGAGTCAGCGCACACTAAAGCGAACAGTGCGCAGAAGTCGCCAACTGTCTGCAGAGTCAATAGCTACAGACCTCTAAACTTTGTGTGGCCTTCAGATTAGCACAACAGTGCATAGAGAGCTTCATGGAATGGGTTTCCATGGCTGAGCAGCTGCATCCAAGCCTTACATCACCAAGTGGAATGCAAAGCATCGGATGCAGTAGTGTAAAGCACTCCGTCACTAGACTCTAGAGCAGTTGATACATGTTCTCTGGAGTGACAAATCATGCTTCTCTGTCTGGCAATCCGATGGACGTGTCTGGGTTTGGCATTTGCCAGGAGAATTGTACTTGCCTGATTGAAGTGTAAAGTTTAGTGGAGGGGGGATTATGGTGTGGGTTTTTATTTTCAGGGGTTGGGCTTGCCCCCTTAGTTCCAGTGGAGGAAACTCTTAAAGGGTCAGCATACCAAGACATTTTGGACAATTTCATGCTCCCAACTTTGTGGGAACAGTTTGGGGATGGCCCTTCCTGTTCCAATGGTAATGCGTACCAGTGCACAAAGCCAGGTCCATAAAGACATGGATGAGTGAGTTTTAGGTGAAGGAACATGACTGGCCTGCACAGAATCCTGACCTCAACCCGACAGAATGCTTTGTGCTTCCCGAAGAATGGTCAAAAATTCCCATAGACACACTCCTAAACCTTGTGAACAGCCTTCCAGAAGAATTGAAGCTGTTATAGCTGCAAAAGGTGGGCCAAGTCAATACTGAACCATACGGACTAAGACTGGGATGCCATTAAAATGCAGACGTCCCAATACTTTTGGCAATATAGTGTATATAGGAAGAGTGTCACCCCTCATTTGTTAAATGCGGCAAAAAGCCTGATTCCCCGTTACTGGAGACGGGCCGCTTTCCCAACAGAGGAAGACTGGATGCGGGAGGTGAACACTATTAGGAAGCAGAGCGATGGGTACATGCGGTCAGAAATCAGTCGGATAATGCCCCGTACACACGTGCAGATTATCTGAAGACTTTTGTCTGTAGACTTACCAAAACCATATAATATGAGGTCAAACCTAAACACTTTCAATTTGTATGCCATCCGGCAGGCCCTTGCACTACATAGAAAAGGTAAATCTGAAGACAAAAAGTCTTCAGATAATCTGCACGTGTGTACGGGGCATTAGTTCCCAGATCTGTAGATCGGCTGGATGTAGCATTCTGAAGAATAGATGATCATAGAATTATAGGCCTTCCTAATTTGCCCAGTTATGACCCCCTATATTTACTGTGAACATACACTGCAACTTACTAAACTAAGCATGCAGTAACTGTATTTAGTTACTGCATGTGCCTAAAGAATGAGATCAGCTGACTATCTAAATATACTGAATGACCAGGTTATTCCATCAATGGATTTTTTTCTTCCCTGTTGGCACGGGCATCAGTGGCGTAGCGTGGGGGGCTGGGGTAGAGGGACGGTGTCCCCAGGCGCAACATTTAGGGGGATGCATCCTACGCCTGCCATCCGCAAGATCATACTGTCCACCTTTATTCCAACAATGCCCCGTCCGACGGCCCGCCTGCCCTTTCCTCCACTTGGCTCCGTGATTGCCGCTTTGTGATGCATGAGCGGCAGACGCTGAAGGTGCCACGTGCGGCCAGGGGGCGGGACTGGTCGTGGGTGACGATGGCAGTTGTGGGCTCGGTGCATGTGCAGCACTGCTTCCGGAGTCTCTCCCTGCTGTCTCGGCCGGTCGCCTCTACGCTGGCTGCTGACACGCTGTGTCTCTCCTCTGGTCCTGATCGCCTCCTCGAGTCGCCAGTGTCTGGACACAGAAAGGTAAGTGATGTGCTGCCTGCCCCAGGGAAGTGGACATGGTCGGGGGGGGGGGGAGGTAGGTCAGTGTAGGGGTGTCAGTGTAGGGGGGGTCAGTGTAGGGGGGTCAGTGTAGGGGGGTCAGTGTAGGTGCCTCAGTGTAGGTGGGTCAGTGTAGGGGGCAGTGAAGGTGTCAGTGAAGGGGTCTCTGTAGTTATCAGTGTAGGGGTTAGTGTAGGGGTGTCAGTGTAGGGGTGTCAGTGTGGAGGGGTCAGTGTAGGTGGGTCAGTGTATGTGGGTCAGTGAAGGTGTCAGTGTAGGTGTCAGTGTAGGTGTCAGTGAAGGTGTTAGTGTAAGGGTGTCAGTGTAGGGGTGTCAGTGTAGGGGTGTCAGTGTAGGGGGTTAGTGTAGGGGCAGTGAAGGGGTCAGTGTAGGGGTTTCAGTGTAGGTGTCCATGTAAGGGGTTAGTGTAGGGGTAGTGAAGGGGTCAGTGTAGGGGGGTCAGTGTAGGTGTCAGTGTAGGGGTGAGTGAAGGTGTCAGTGTAGGGGTGAGTGAAGGTGTCAGTGTAGGGGTAAGTGAAGGTGTCAGTGTAGGGGGTTCAGTGTAGGGGGTTCAGTGAAAGTGTCAGTGTAGGGGTGTCAGTGTAGGGGGGTCAGTGAAGGTGTGAGTGTAGGAGGGTCAGTGTAAGGGGGTAAGTGTAGGGGTGTCAGTATAGGCTGGTCAGTGTAGGGGTGTCAATGTAGGTGTCAGTGTAGGGGTAAGTGTAGGGGGTCAGTGTAGGGGAGTCAGTGTAGGGGAGTCAGTGTAGGGGAGTCAGTGTAGGGGTCAGTGAAGATGTCAGTGTAGGGAGGTCAATGTAGGGGTCAGTGAAGGTGTCAGTTAAAGGGGGGTCAGTGTAGGGGTCAGTGTAGGTGTCAGTGTAGGGGTACATGTAGTTATCAGTGTAGAGGTCAGTGTGGGGGTGTCAGTGTGGAGGGGTCAGTGTAGGTGGGTCAGTGAAGGTGTCAGTGTAGGTGTCAGTGTCGGTGTAAGTGAAGGTGTCAGTGTAGGGGTCAGTGTAGGGGGGAGGGTCAGTGTAGGGGTTTCAGTGAAGGGGTCAGTGTAGGAGTCAGAGTAAGTGTCAGTGTAGGGGTCAGTGAAGGTGTCAGTGTAGGGGGTCAGTGTAGAGGTCAGTGAAGGTGTCAGTGTAGGTGTCAGTGTAGGTGTCAGTGTAGGGGGTTCAGTGTAGGGGGTCAGTGTAGGGGGTCAGTGTAGAGGGGTCAGTGTAGAGGGGTCAGTGAAAGTGTCAGTGTAGGGGGGTCAGTGAAGGTGTCAGTGTAGGGGGGGTCAGGTCAGTGTAAGGGGATAAGTGTAGGGGTCAGTGTAGGGGGTTCAGTGTAGGGGTGTCAGCATAGGGGGGTCAGTGTAGGGGTGTCAATGTAGGTGTCAGTGTAGGGGGCTCAGTGTAGGAGTCAGTGTAGGTGTAAGTGTAGGTGTAAGTGTAGGGGGTCAGTGTTGGTGTCAGTAGGGTGGTCATTGTAGGGGTCGGTGAAGGGGTCAGTGAAGGTGTCAGTGTAGGGGGGTCAGTGTAGGGGTCAGTGTATGTGGCAGTGTAGGAGGTCAGTGTAAGGGTCAGTGTAGGGGGTCAGTGCATGGGGTCAGTGTAGGGGGGTCAATCAATGTGTTAGTGTAGGGGGATCAGTGTAGTGGTGTCATTGTAGGGGGGGTCAGATGTAGAAGGGTCAGTGTAGGGGGCCAGTGTAGGGGTAATCGAAGGGGTCAGTGTAAGTGTCAGTGTAGGGGTAATTGAAAGGGTCTGTGTAGGTGTCAGTGTAGGGGTCAGTGGAGGGGCAGTGGGGGGGGGGGGGGGTCAGTGTAGGGGAGTCAGTGTAGGTGTCAGTGAAGGTGTCAGTGTAGGGGGGGGGTCAGTGTAGGTGTCAGTGTGGGGGGGTCAGTGAAGGGGGGTCAGTGGAGGGGGGGTCAGTGTAGGGGAGATCAGTGTAGGGGGTCAGTGTAGGTGTCAGTGTAGGGGTCAGTGTAGGGGGGGGTCAGTGAAGGTGTCAGTGAAGGTGTCAGTGTAGGGGTCAGTGTAGGGGTCAGTGTAGGGGTTAGTGTAGGGGGTCAGTGAAGGGGTCAGTGAAGGGGTCAGTGCAGGGGGGTCAGTGTAGATGTCAGTGAAGGGGTCAGTGTAGGGGTCAGTTTAGGGGTCAATTAGGGTGGGGTCAGTGTAGGGGGTCAGTGTGGGGGGTGAGTGTAGGGGGTCAGTGTAGGGGTCAGTGTAGGGGGGTCAGTGTAGATGTCAGTGTGGGGGTCAGTGTAAGGGGTTCAGTGTAGGGGGTCAGTGTATGGGTCAGGGAAGGTGTCAGGTAGGTCAGTGTAGGAATCAGGAATGTCAGTGTAGGGGTCAATATAGGGGTCAGTATAGTAATTAGGTAGGTCAGTGTAGTGATCAGGTTGGTTAGTGCAGGAATCAGGTAGGTCAGCATAGTGGTCAGGTAGGTCTGTGTAGTGGTGAGGTAGGAATCAGGTAGGTCTCTGTAGTGGTCAGATAGGTTTCTGTAGGTGTCAGTATAGTGATCAGGTAGGTTAGTGCAGGAAACAGGTAGGCCAGTGTATTAGTCAGGTAGGTCTGTGTAGTGGTCAGGTAGGTTTGTGTAGTGGTCAGGTAGGTCTGTGTAGTGGTCAGGTAGGTCTGTGTAGTGGCCAGGTAGGTCAGTGTAGGTGTCACTATAGTAATTAGGTAGGTCAATGTAGTGATCAGGTTGGTTAGTGCAGTAATAAGGTAGGTCAGTGTAAGAATAAGATAGGTCAGTGTAGGTGTCTGTGTAGTGGTCAGTGGTTTGATTGGTTTGCGCAAAAGTTATTGCGTTTACTAACAAAGGGAAAGATTTTTGTTGTTTTTTTTTTTAACGCGTAATGGTGGCGATCTGCAATTTTTTTTTACGGGACTGCGACATTGGGGCAGACAGATCGGACCCTTGACTGACATTTTTGACACTTTTGGGGTTACCAGTGACATTACTACAGTAATCAGTGCTATACATATGCACTGTTACTGTAAAAATGACACTGGCAGTGAAGGAGTTAACTGTATTGGAGAGGGAGGGGTTAAGTGTGTCCTAGGGGCGTGTTTCTAACTGTGATTGGCTGTGGCTTGATGTGTAAGAACAGTGATCAACGGTCCTACATAGTAGAACCGTTTGATCACCATTCTTACACAGGGGAGGCTGACAGGCTTTGGAGGCTTTGTTTACACTAGCCGTCTGCCTTTCTCCCGCTGTCACGGACGATCGCGAGTGCCCGGCGGACCCACGCGCGGGGGGGTCCGTGACCGAGCGGGAGCGCGCATCCGGGGGCGCGCGCTCGCTCCCAAAACCCTTACAGGCTAGCGACGTAGTGTGTCAGGTGCGGTGGGGGGTAGCAGGGTGTCAGTTGAGGGGGGAAGCAGTGTTTCAGGTGGGGGGGACAGTGTGTCAGGTGAAGGGGGGTAGCAGGGTGTCAGGTGAGGTTGGATAGCAGGGTTTAAGGTGGGGGGGACAGTGTGTCAGGTGAGGGGGGTAGCAGGGTGTCAGGTGAGGGGGGTAGTAGTGTTTCAGGTGGGGGGAGCAGTGTGTCAGGTGAGGGGGGAGCAGTGTTTTAGGTGGGGGGACAGTGTGTCAGGTGAGGGGGGTAGCAGTGTTTTAGGTGGGGGGACAGTGTGTCAGGTGAGGGGGGGTAGCAGGGTGTCAGGTGGGGGGACAGTGAGTCAGGTGAGGGGGGGTAGCAGGGAGTCAGGTAGGGGGTAGCAGTGTTTCAGGTGGGGGGGTAGCAGTGTGTCAGGTGAGGGGGGTAGCAGTGTGTCAGGTGAGGGGGAGGACAGTGAGTCAGGTGAGGGGGGGTAGCAGGGTGTCAGGTGAGGGGGGGGCAGTGAATCAGGTGAGGGGGTAGCAGTGATTCAGGTGGGGGGACAGTGTGTCAGGTGAGAGGGGTAGCAGGGTGTCAGGTGGGGGGGGCAGTGAATCAGGTGAGGGGGTAGCAGGGTGCCAGGTGGGAGATGGCAGTATGTCAGGTGATGGGGGAAGTAGTGATTCAGGTGGGGGGACAGTGTGTCAGGTGGGGGGCAGTGAATCAGGTGAGGGGGTAGCAGTGATTCAGGTGGGGGGACAGTGTGTCAGGTGAGGGGGGTAGCAGGGTGTCAGGTGGGGGGCAGTGAATCAGGTGAGGGGGTAGTAGGATGTCAGGTGGGAGGTGGCAGTGTGTCAGGTGAGGGGGGGTAGCAGTGATTCAGGTGGGGGGACAGTGTGTCAGGTGAGGGGGGTAGCAGGGTGTCAGGTGGGGGGGGGCAGTGAATAAGGTGAGGGGGTAGCAGTGATTCAACTGGGGGGACAGTGTGTCAGGTGAGGGGGGTAGCAGATTG
Organism: Pelophylax lessonae; assembly: GCF_965119305.1. Taxonomy (NCBI): domain Eukaryota; kingdom Metazoa; phylum Chordata; class Amphibia; order Anura; family Ranidae; genus Pelophylax; species Pelophylax lessonae. Next base: position 657,104,572 of record NC_138769.1, on the reverse strand, counting down.
TCAGGTGGGGGGGACAGTGAATAAGGTGAGGGGGTAGCAGGGGGTCAGGTGGGGGGGCAGTGAATCAGGTGAGGGGGGTAGCAGTGATTCAAGTGGGGGGACAGTGTGTCAGGTGAGGGGGGGTAGCAGGGTGTCAGGTGGGAGGTGGCAGTGTGTCAGGTGAGGGGGTAGCAGTGATTCAGGTGGGGGACAGTGTGTCAGGTGAGGGGGGGTAGCAGGGTGTGAGGTGGGGGGGACAGTGAATCAGGTGAGGGGGTAGCAGGGTGTCAGGTGGGAGGTGGCAGTGTGTCAGGTGAGGGGGTAGCAGTGATTCAGGGGGGGAACAGTGTGTCAGGTGAGGGGGGTAGCAGGGTGTCAGGTGGGGGGGACAGTGAATCAGGTGAGGGGGGTAGCAGGGTGTCAGGTGGGGGGGGACAGTGAATCTGGTGAGGGGAGTAGCAGTGATTCAGGTGGGGGGACAGTGTGTCAGGTGAGGGGGGGTAGCAGGGTGTCAGGTGGGAGGTGGCAGTGTGTCAGGTGAGGGGGTAGCAGTGATTCAGGTGGGGGGACAGTGCGTCGGGTGGGGGGGGTAGCAGGGTGTCAGGTGGGGGGGGGCAGTGAATCAGATGAGGGGGTAGCAGGGTGTCAGGTGGGGGGACAGTGAATCAGGTGAGGGGGGTAGCAGTGATTCAGGTGGGGGGGGGTAGCAGGGTGGGGGGTAGCAGGGTGTCAGGTGGGGGGGCAGTAAATCAGGTGAGGGGGGTAGCAGGGTGTCAGGTGGGGGGGTAAGTGAATCAGATGAGGGGGGTAGCAGTGATACAGGTGGGGGACAGTGTGTCAGGTGAGGGGGGGTAGCAGGGTGTCAGGTGGGAGGTGGCAGTATGTCAGGTGATGGGGGTAGTAGTGATTCAGAATGGAGGACAGTGTGTCAGGTGGGGGGACAGTGTGTCAGGTGGGGGGACAGTGTGTCAGGTGGGGGGGGGGGTAGCAGGGTGTCAGGTGGGAGGTGGAAGTGTGTCAGGTGAGGGGGTAGCAGTGATTCAGGTGGGGGGGACAGTGTGTCAGGTGAGGGGGGTAGCAGGGTGTCAGATGGGGGGGCAGTGAATCAGGTGAGGGGGGTAGTAGGGTGTCAGGTGGGGGGGCAGTGAATCAGGTAAGGGGGTAGTAGGGTGTCAGGTGGGGGGACAGCGTGTCAGGTGAGGGGGGTAGCAGGGTTTCAGGTGGGGGGGAGTGAATAAGGTGATGGGGTAGCAGGGTGTCAGGTGGGGGGACAGTGTGTCAGGTGAGGGGGGTAGCAGGTTGTCAGGTGAGGGGGGGCAGTGAATAAGGTGAGGGGGTAGCAGGGTGTCAGGTGGGGGGACAGTGTGTCAGGTGAGGGGGGTAGCAGGGTGTCAGGTGGGGGGGCAGGGAATCAGGTGAGGGGGGTAGCAGGGTGTCAGGTGGGGGACAGTGTGTCAGGTGAGGGGGTAGCAGGGTTTCAGGTGGGGGGGAGTGAATAAGGTGAGGGGGGTAGCAGGGTGTCAGGTGGGGGGACAGTGTGTCAGGTGAGGGGGGTAGCAGGGTGTCAGGTGAGGGGGGCAGTGAATAAGGTGAGGGGGTAGCAGGGTGTCAGGTGGGGGGACAGTGTGTCAGGTGAGGGGGGTAGCAGGGTGTCAGGTGGGGGGGCAGTGAATAAGGTGAGGGGGGTAGCAGGGTGTCAGGTGGGGGGACAGTGTGTCAGGTGAGGGGGGTAGCAGGGTGTCAGGTGGGGGGGCAGTGAATAAGGTGAGGGGGGTAGCAGGGTGTCAGGTGGGGGGACAGTGTGTCAGGTGAGGGGGGTAGCAGGGTGTCAGGTGGGGGGGCAGTGAATAAGGTGAGGGGGGTAGCAGGGTGTCAGGTGGGGGGGAAGTGAATCAGGTGAGGGGGGTAGCAGCAGGGTGTCAGGTGGGGGGGGGTAGCAGGGCCAGGGTGCCAGGTAACATATTAGGCACAGCAGCACACACAGGTCTCCATGCACTTACCTTCCCCACCAGCAGCCACAGCACCACCGCCTCCTCCTGGCTCAGCCTCCTGTTCTCTGGTCTCCGGGGGAAGCCAGATCTCGCCGCCAGCACTTCCCTCCTTGCCGCCCACGGCTCCATGTGAAGAAACCCGGAAGTAGCGGTGGGCGGAGCTGCACATCACGGGCGCTGAGAGAGGAGGGAAGCGCGAGGTTGCCAGCATCCATGAGGGGGGGGGGGCGCAGCGCGAGGGTGCCAGCATTCGTGGTGGGGGCGGGAGGGAGAACAGCACCCGTGGCTGCGCCCCTAGGCAGCAGTGCGCCCTAAGCGGTCGCCTAGCCGGCCTAGCGGGAGCGCCGGCCCTGAAAGTAGGTGAAAACTGGGCTTTAAAAAATATTCAGGACATACTTTTCTTCTACTGGAGGCAAGATAATGAGAGGTTGTCATAGGCAATACCACGTTTTTTCTTTTTTACCATTTGTTTCCCTTTATATAAGGCTAAGGATTATAACATTCATAATAAATATAATTAATAATATATAATAATAAATATAATAATAAAATAATAAATAATAAACCATACCTGAAGTTCCTAGGTTTCCATCCACAATACTCAAATAATTCGTAGTCTGTTACAAAAAAAGCAAGTTTAGTATACCTGAAAAGTTAGTGTGGATCAGTTTTGAGATGTACGACAGGACAAATCAAAAATTGTCTTACTTGCTGGGAAACGATACTGTGTTCTGGAGATTGTTCAGAGACCAAGTCATCTGTATATGTAAAGCAACAATAGTTTCATTATTCTGGTACCAGAGGGTGGAAGGAGAGAACATAATAACATTTAGTGACCTCCTGCTTAGTATTTCGTAAGGCCAAATACAAAGTGCAGTGATACAAAGTGCAGTGACCCTTAAGAACCAATCAGAATTAATCTTTTATATGTCTGAATATAATAACTTGAGATCTGGTCACCATAGGTTACTGCACTGAATACATATTCTTCGGCTTCTTCTGAAACTTCCTTGAAGCTCAATAAAACCTACAGTATAAAATCAATGAAATACAGTGGGGATCGAAAGTGTGGGCACCCCAGGTAAAAAATTGTATTAATGTGCATAAAGAAGCCAAGGAAAGATGGACAAATCTCCAAAATGCATCAAATTGCAGATTAGACATTCTTATAATATGTCAACAAAAGTTAGATTTTATTTCCATCATTGACACTTTCAAAATGACAGAAAACAAAAAATGGTGTCTGCAAAAGTTTGGGCACCCTGCAGAGTTAATATCTTGCACTGCCCCCCTTTGGCAAGTATCACAGCTTGTAAACACTTTTTGTAGCCAGCCAAGAGTCTTTCAATTCTTGTTTGAGGTATTTTTGCCCATTCTTCCTTACAAAAGTCTTCCAGTTCTTTGAGATTTCTGGGCTGTCTGTCACGCACTGCTCTTTTAAGGTCTATCCATAGATTTTCAATTATGTTGAGGTCAGGAGATTGTGAAGGCCATGGCAAAACCTTCAGTTTACGCCTCTTGATGTAATCCCCTGTGGATTTTGAAGTGTGTTTAGGATCATTATCCATTTGTAGAAGCCATCCTCTCTAACTTCAGCTTTTTCACAGATGGCATCAAGTTACCATCCACAATTTGCTGAAATTTTATTGAATCAATTTTTCCTTCTACTCGTGAGATGTTCCCTGTGCCACTGGCTGCAATACAACCCCAAAGCATGATTGATCCACCCCCATGCTTAACAGTTGGACAGAGGATCTTTTCATTAAATTCTGTGCCCCTTCTTCTCCAAACGTACCTTTGCTCATTACTGCCAAAAAGTTAAATTTTAACCTCATCGGTCCACAGAACTTGTTTCCAAAATGCATCAGGCTTGTCTATATGTTCATTTGCAAAGTTCAAACGCTGATTTTTTGGTGAGGACGTAGAAGAGGTTTTCTTCTGATGACTCTTCCATGAAGACCATATTTGTACAAGTATCTCTTTATAGTGAAATAGTGTACCACAACTCCAGTGTCTGCCAGATCTTTCTGGAGGTATCGTGCAGTCAAACGTGGGTTTTGAATTGTTTTTCTCACAATCCTGCGAGCTGTTCTGTCTGATATTTTTCTTGGTCTTCCAGATCTTGCTTTAACTTCCACTGTTCCTGATGACTGCCATTTCTTAATTAGATTTCGAACAGAGGATATTGACATCTGAAAACGCTTTGCTATCTTCTTATAGCCTTCTCCAGCTTTGTGAGCGTCAACTATTTTCAGTTTCAGTTTTCTAGACAGCTGCTTAAAGGATCCCATGGTGCTGATTGTTGGGGCAAGGTCAGATGAGTCTGGGCATTTAAAACCTTTGAGATTGACATCACCTGGTCTTCCCAGACGATGATTGAGTGACACTGGCAGGTCTCAGCCTTGCAAAGGGGGCAGTGCATGCTATAAATTCTGCAGGGTGCCCAAACTTTTGCAGACGCCATTTTTTGGTTTTCTGTAATTTTGAAAGTGTCAATGATGCAAATAAAATCTAACTTTTGTTGACATATAAGAATGTCTAATCTGTAATTTGATGCCTTTTGGAGATTTTTCCATCTTTCCTTGGCTTCTTTATGCACATTAATACAAATTTTTACCTGGGGTGCCCAAACTTTCGATCCCCACTGTACACACAAGGTGCATCAAAAAAAAAAAAAAAAACTACATTCAAAATCTTCTATGCTTTCTTTGAACACTTTAGCTCCGGAAGGTTTTACCCCCTTCATGACCAGGCCATTTTTTTCTATTTCACTCCACTACTTTAACTGGCAATTGCGCGGTCATGCAACACTGTACCCAAATGAAATCTATATAATTTTTTTCACATAAATGCAGTGGGCATAGAAAAGAATCCCCCCGCCCTTTAAAATAATCACACTTTGTTGCTTGGCAGCCTAAAATGAAGACAGACACAGTTTTTGGTTTATCCAGCTGTATTTACTCAGTGCAACTTATAACATTCAAGTGAAAGATATAACACCAACATGTCAGAAAAGGATCACCCCCTCCTCAAAATGACTAAACGCAATCAGATGTAGTTAATCGCCTTCTTAATGGTACACAAAGCCATTTGACTTGATCAGCTGTGGTCAATTTGATTAGCTCAGCATGAAAAGAGCTTTCCTGGAGTATTTCAGTCCCTGGTAGTGCAACTGAAGCAATCAATCAACTATGGGTGGCAAAGCACTGTCAAAAGGTCTCCAGGATAAAGCAGTGGACAGGCACAACTCAGGAGATGGATGCAAGAACATTTCAAAGGCTTTATCAATGTCTAGAAGCACAGTGAAGTCTATTATTAAGAAGTGGAAGGTATTTGGTACAACACAGACCCTCCCTGGATCAGTATGTTGCTCCAAACTGGATGAAAGAGCCAGGAAGAAATTAGTCAGAGAAGCTACCAAGATTCCTACAGCAACTCTGAAGCAGTTCCACAAAGAACGGTCATTGAGTGCATGTGACAAGAATATCACAAATTCTCCACAAATTTTGGCTGTATGGGATGGTTGCAAGAAAAAAGCCACTCATCAGGAAAGGCCACATGCACGACTTAACTTTGCCAAAAAAACACCTTGAAGATTCTGAGGCCACATGGAAAAAGGTGTTATGGTCAGATGAGACGAAAATTTTATTATTTGGCCTAAACACCAAACGATTTGGCTGGCGGAAATTCAATGCAGTTCCCCATCCAAATAACACCATTCCTACAGTAAAGCATGGAGATGGTAATATCCTGTTATGGGGGTGTTTCTCTGCAGCAGGGACTGGAGTACTTGTCAGGATAGAAGGAAAATTGGATGGGGCAATATACCGTCAAATTCTTGAGGAAAATCTGCTGCCCTCTGCCAGAAAGTTGTCAATGGGAAGAAGGTTTACCTTCCAACATCACAGTGACCCAAAGCACACAGCAAAAATGACCACACAGTGGTTGAAGGAGAAAAAGGTGAATGTCCCTGCACACTCCATTCCCAGTTGATGCCTTCCAGAGGGGGAAACGCGTAACCTTTTAATTAATAAACTACATTTTTGAAGGTAATTTACTATTCGTTCCTTTCTTTTCATGCACGTTCCTCATCCATGGAGCTTATCAGCTGCTGTGTCAAGGATGTCGGCTTGAGAACCTGAACAGAAGGGGATCGTGATCCTACACTGGAGAGCCTGGTCACTTAGAGCTGCTTACTCGCAGCCTGCTGCTCCTGCTGTGTCAAGGATATTGGCTTGAGAACCTGAATAGAAAGGGATTGTGATCTTACACTGGAAAGCTTGGTCATTCAGAGCTGCTAATCCGCAGCCTGCTGGTAAGCGGCCATTGCTTATCTTTACACTTGGGTGGATTTTAAGAGCACCTGGAGCAGTTTATTCTATTTAATTTACATTGTGTCACTGGTATTGAATCTTCTCTTCTATTTTTCTACATGGTACTGGACTTTGTTTTTTATGAACTGTTTCTTTTATAGCCACTTTATTGAAAATTAGACCCAGCATTTAGAAGTTCATCACTTCATTTTTGACTGAATCACTCACTACACCTTGTTATTTGTTTATTTTTGTTGAAGATAATTTTATTTAATTAAAGTTATTTTGATGGTACATAAGCACCTTTAGGATAGCGCACTTTATCACATTTCTCACAATGTCACTGCATGGCCTAGTTAGAGCCCAAACTTAAGCCCCACTGAAAATCTGTGGAATGACTTGAAGACAGCAGTCCACAAACAGTCACCATGCAATTTAATTGAACTGAGCAGTTCTGCAAAGAAGAATTGGCAAATATTGCAAAGTTTAGGTGTGCAAAAATAATAGAGACATATCCCAACAATATCCCAACAAACTAAAGGCTATAATTAAAGCAAAATACTGACACAAGGGGGTGATTTTTTTTTACAACTCAGTGATTCTGTTTTTGAATTTTTTTTTGTTATTTTATTCTGACATGTTGGTGTTGTATCTTTAACTTGGATGTTATAAGTAGAGTAAGTACAGCTGGATAAAACAAAAACTGTGTCTGTCTTCATTTCAGACTGCAAAGCAACAAAATGTGATTATTTTAAAGGGGGTGATTCTTTTCTATACCCACTGTAGAGCTTTCTTTTGGTGGTAATTGATCACCACTGGGTTTTTTTTTTTTTTTAATATAAATAAAAAAAGACCAAAACTTTTGAAGAAAAAAAAAACCCTATATGTTTCTCCTTTTTTAAAATACAACCAATGAAATCTAATTTCTTCATAAATGTAGCCCAACATGTATTCTGCTTTATGCAGCTATAAACACCATGGCAATGGTGGTGATCAGCGACTTATAGTGTGACTGTGATAGTGTGGCAGGCAATCTCTGGTGCCAACAATGGCTGGGAGGGAAATGAACAGACTAACTGAGACTGGCGTCACTAGTGACACTGATACAGTGATAATTGATAACACTGTACTAATGGTACTAATAACACTGAGTGACAGGGTTGATTAGAAAGGCAATCAATGGGTTAACTGTGTGCCTAACAAGTGTATGTGTGCTTCCTTTGCTCGCAGGATCTTGCCGTCTTTTTTCCCTGAACTCAGAGTTGATTTAAGGGAGAAGAAAAAGCCAGCTTGGTGTTCTGTGTTTGTAAACACAGAACTCTGTGCTGTGATTGGCCACTGCCGATCAGCAGGTATACAAAAATCATTGGCTGCAACCTGCTGACAAAGTTGTACTGTGTCACAGCACAGCTCAGCAGGGGGCGAGCACACGGAAATCAGGATATTCACCACGACATATGGGTACAAAAATGTAAACTACAGTGACTGTACTACTGTTAGCAGGTGGCAAGTGGTTAAAAAAAAAAAAACATAATAAGTACATCTCTGCAATAAATATTCCTTTAAAAATGCTACAAGTCCAAAAACAAAACCTGTTGATCTGGCAGAAAACCAGTAAGCTTTTAAGTATTTTTCAGGACTTGCGTTTTTATATATACAAATTATCAGGGAATGTGCAAGCATTTATGCAGACCTAAACTTTATCTTGTAGACTAAAAAGCAAGATAGAACACACAACCTACCTCGCTTCTGCTGTTTTGAAAATGCTTCTTTGTGCAGAGGACTGTGGTGACAACTTGCATTCGGTACCTTTAATGATTTACTAGGGACACCAGGTGATGTTGGTGGAGTTTCTTCCCTGGAAGTACGTGCTTCTCTCATCAGTGTGGCCTTCTTTGCACTAGAGGAGCCAGCTGCCATTTCTGTACATTTATTACGGACAAGGGAATTGCCTGCCCATGAATGCTGCCCATTTAACAAATCAGTTTCAGTAGTAATGGCTGAGAGATGAGCTTCTGCTTGACTTGGTCTCTTGAGGACATTTGCCGTCTCGTCTACAGGTACATCCGAATCATCAGAGTTTATGGCGTGCACCAAAACTCTTGTGGTATTTGCAGTCCCTGTGGGCTTTTCACCTGATGTCTTGCTAACACCTGGGCACTGCTTACACTGCTCCTCTGATGACTTGCTTGTAAATTGAATATTCATATGTTGTTCATTTGATGTCTTGCTAAGATTTGAAGAGCTCATAGGCTCCGTATCTGAAACAATGTCATTATTAGCAGAACCCAAAGTCTTGCTGGGGGCATGCCTAGAAAATTTTCGAGCTGTAGGTTTTTTCAATGTCTTAATTAAATTTTCAAGAACTAACTCCTTATTTTTGGTTTTATTGTTTTGCTGCTCACTTGACATATTATTTGGAGACTTCATAAGCTGCTGTTTATCTGATGCCTTGTTTGTACTGCTGGAGCTCAAGGGCTCGTCAACTAAACGTTTTAAAGGATTATGATAGATAGCACTAGAGGACACTAACTTTTCTTTACCATTACATGTGTCCTTAGGTTGTGCTCTTGCATTGCTTTCACCATTAGCAGAATCTGCAGATGTCAACATTTCACCACTAATGGAAGCTAACCTTTCACTGCCATTAACATTTGCTGGATGGAATGTAGTACCTCGGAGACCATCTGTAGGTTTTACTTTGTTATTAATATTAATAAGTTGTCGAGATGGAGAACTTGTTACACCAGGAGTATGGTTTGGAAGTTGGGCCTCATATACAGGAGTGGAGCTGGCAGACTGGCCTTCTGGAGTACATACTGACACTGAAGAATCTAATGCAGCAATCTTAAGATTACTTCCATCTGATTTTGCCTTTGTACCAGTATCTTGATCCTGTAAAAAAATATCAATGTAATTTATATCCCAGGTTTCCATACACAACAAATCTTACCAGGTTATATGCACGTGGTGTTTTTTTTTTTTTAATTGGACAGGGAGCTACAGTAGTAAATACGTCAGCAGTTTACAGTTACATGGGGTTTGAAGAAATTGCATTACATGTTATAGCTACTACACAAATTGTAACTCACAGAAACAGAACATTGCTGGGAAAATAGGTTTTTAATTCTTCTACAGGTCCATAAAAAGTATTGAATGTAATTTCCTCAAAAAAAAAAAAAAAAAAAAAAAAAAAGAAAGCTGGCAAAAAACTTTATAGTTCTTTATAGTGTATTGTAAACACATGAATTTCATCTTTTCACAACCAAATTCCACTCTTCCTTGTTAAATCTGCATTAGTGTTCCTATTTAAAGGTGGAAGATTTGAGCTTGATTACATGGTCCTAATTGTACATTTAAGAACACAGTGTATTTAAAGTGTAATTCCATTTTTGTTGAGAAAAAAGCATTCCCATGTGGGTGATCTATGTTCATTGCAGGGAATTTAACCACTTGCCGTCTGCTTACATTGACACTACTGCGGCAAAGTGGTCTGTTATCGTCTGACGACATAGACCTACGTCGTCAGACACTTACCTTTCTCGCTCCCGCTGTATTCAGTCACAGCGGGAGTCAGGCCAGGGGAGGAGCAGCGGCGATCGCCGCTGCTCTTCCCCGATCGTCGGGGATCTAGTGTGGATATCCGCCTGCTTGTGTAAACACAAGCGGGCGGATCTCCTAAGTGACAGGCAGGGTCAGATTGCAGGGTTCAGCATAGCTGAACCCTGGATCTGTCCTTGTGTCACACAGTCACCTCCCCCCACACACGTCAGTAAGCACCAGGCATACATTAACCCCTCCCTCTCCAATAAAATTAACCCCTTCCCTACCAGTGTCATTTTTACAGTAACAGTGCATATATATAGCACTGATTACTGCAGTAATGTCACTGGTACCCCCAAAAGTGTCAAAAATGTCAGTCAAGGGTCCAATCTGTCTGCCGCAATGTTGCAGTCCCGCAAAAAAAAAAAAAAAAAAAATCGCAGATCGCCGCCATTACTCGTTAAAAAAAAAAACACCAAAAATGACAGAAATCTTTCCCTTAGTTAGTAAACGCAATAACTTTTGCGCAAACCAATCAAAATACACTTATTGTGATTTTTTTTTACCAAACATAGGTAGCAGAAAACAAATTGGCCAAAAATTAAAAAAATTTTGATTTTTACATTTTTTTGGGGGGGAATTTCATATAAAAAAATGTGAAAAATATTGTTGTTTTTTCAAAATTTACGCTCTTTTTTTGTTTATAGCGCAAAAAATACAAATCGCACAGGTACCACCAAAAGAAAGCTCTGTTTGTGGGAAAAAAAGGACGTAAATTTTGTTTGGGTATGGCGTCGTACGACCGCGCAATTGTCAGTTAAATTCGCACAGCGCCAAATCGCAAAAAGTGGCCCAGACGTAAGACAGCAAAATCCTCTAGTGGTAAAGTGGTTAACAAACTTTGTTGCAGATTCCTACCGTTTGTTATTCTGAAGAAATCCAGGTGTGTTTCTCTATGCCCCTGGGGGAAAGTGAATCTAATAGGAGTGGTTTCAAAATTATGAATCAGCTGTGCAGCTGCAGGGCCCTAACGAGGAAAGCTGCAAGGGCCTGAATCCCTTTAGACATGTTCCTATTGGGAGAATCTCACCAAAAATGACATTTTTGTTCCAGGGGATGCCAGAAATCTGACTTGTATCTTAGGCAGATTTCTGGGAAAATCTATGGGCCAATCACACAAGCAGGAAATGATGTTTCTGGGGTGTGGTCAGTACACGTTCTGTGTACAGAACACCTCCAGGTAGCCATATTGCATTGTATTTTCAGAAAATTACAGTGGCTTCAGATTGAAAAGGAAAGGTAATTTTTAACAACATTCAATTATAATATGAATTGTGTCGCAATTGGATATGCTATCTTGTTTTTTCTTTATTTGCTATTTTTTTTCCCTACAAAAGTAGAATATCCTTTAAACATGTCCAGACTCCCCAAAAATATTTTAAGGATTTTTAGCAAAAAATGTCCATCCAAGAAATACAATTGGCGTGTCCCTGTAATGCCTGATAACAGCATGTGCAGCTATTTGTAAAAAGCCATCTGTTATGGGAAGGTAGCACATTATATAAACTATATATACATATACATTAATTATACAATACCCACCTATAATTAAATTGTGCAAAAGATAAAAGAAGATAAACCCTGAGCAAAGATCCTCCAGTGTACAGAAGAAATGTATTGCGCCTTTTCCATTATAAAAAAGAAACTATTTTTTCCTTGCAATTGGAAAAAATAAAAGGCAAGGGTGGCATCCAGTGTGCCAAAGCTTTTTTCAACATACTTCTCTTCTGGGTTACAGGAGGGCACTTACTTTTGTGCTACTGTGACTCAGAGTCAACTTATAGTTGTTTTTTTCCTGCTGACAGCTGAGCTCACAAAGCTGCTCTATGCTCTGGAAGAATCCCAACCATATTGTTGGAATCCACTCAGCTGCCTGATTGACAGCTGGCTCTGGCTCTCAGCGGGCAGCTGAGAGCTGAAGCCAGTTGTGCCTGTGCCCCGTTCAATACTCTTATTATTATTATTATTATAATTATAATACAAATTATTCAGGGTAATGTGTCAAAATATATTTGTGTGTCTGTTTTTTCCCTACTACTTTGCCACAATAGTCCTGTGTAGCAACCCTTTTGGGCCCAACCCCTGCACCGCCATTTTTAAAAATATCATCAGTTGGCAGCTTCTTCTTCCTAGTTTCTTTGCTGGCCCATTGATGACACTATGCCCGTTCTGGTACATGTCACACAAGTTTTGAGGTGGCCTGGTATTGAATAATAAAATGTACATTTATCAAAAACCTTTTGATTTTCAAAATTATTCATTCATGGATAAGCATGTATTTTGTGTTTGGGGGTAAAGGTTGGCTTTGCTATAAAAGAGCTTTAAACAAGCTCTCACTGCAGGCACTGAGGATAAATTAATCTTCATAAATCACAACAAAGACTCTGTAAAAAAATAACTTTTAGAATAAAAAAGACCCTGGTGTTTGTTTTCATTAAAAGGCTGTTAGGTTGCCAAGTCCTTAGTGCCGGAGAACGCAAAAGGGAGATGAATTGTTCCACAGTGACTGCAGCTACAGAGGTCAGTGAGGGCTTTTTAAATCTGATTTATTGCGTGTTAAGAAGATGTAAATATTTCATTGTCCATAGCCTGAACAGTTAAACCAGTCTGACATTTTAGTTTAATGGCCAATTTTTATTATATGTTCAATACCCAATAGGCAACCTTCTATAGGATTAAATTGAAAATCACTAGGGAAAATGACAATCAATCAATCAACTGGCTAGTGTGTTATTTACCTTTGGAATGTCTTCTACACTCCAGGGAGGATCTTCCATTTGCTCATCCTGAACATAAATCTAAAAATGTATATATATTATGTTAAAATCCAACTTTTAGACTGATTAATTAAAAAAAATAAAAAAAGCACATTAAGGGAAGTGTCTTTTCAAGTAATGTGTGCGTTAGTCAATTGCAATTCTATAAAAGTTGAACATATTTACACCACATGCAAAAAAAAAAAAAAAGATAATGAGTAAAAGTATTGACATGATGGATTGCACATATCATGATGTTGGTTATTGCATAAAGGATGAAAAAATAATTTCTTGACTACTAACCACTCCCCTTTTCTGGCAACATGACCTGATAACATGACCGGACAAGATGACTTACAGAAAACAAGGGTTTCTATGGGTGGCATGTGACATGTATGTTAGTTTATATTGTACTCTGTAAAATACTGCATTATATGTTGGTTCTATTACAGTACATTGATATAAATGAATGCAGAAATTTAACATTAATTAAAAATCTCCGTCCTGAAAAATGTGATATTTTAAGGCTGGGTAATTAAAATATAAACATTGTGAATATTATTTTTACCTACTTTGTTTTTGCTTGTGAAGGCTAAAATAAAACTAATATTAGTTTTGGGTCAATTGCATCTTTTTTATAGTTTAAAAAAACATTTAACACAGGTCACAAGATTCATGGAACAAGTCTTCGAAAAAGTGAGTCAGTTGAGTCCACTGGGAGTTGAAAAAATTACAAGCACATGGCTAAAAAAAAGATCAATATCCCCGCATTCAGGGACAAATTCAAGAATTTTAAAAAATCGCCATGATCGATCGATCCATCCCTCCCTCCCTTCCTTAACAATACCCTAAACCAGTGTTTCTCAATCAGTTTTGAGTCATAAATCCCTTTAAAAATGAAAAATCTTGAGGCATCCCAGTCTAAAATGTAAAAAACAAAAATGTAACTTATCAATGGGAAACATGAGCCTGAGATGATGTACACAACCACCTTGATGAAAATAACTTCACATCAGAGGTCCTCCCTTTACTTTAGTGGTCCCCCCATCACATTAGAGGTTTACTGGTCACATCAGAACCCCCTTTATGTCAGAGGCCCCCCTCTCATATCAGAGGCCTCCAACATATCAGAGTTCTTCCTTTACATCAGAAGCTCCTGTTCACAGCAGAGCTCCCCATCACATCACAGTCCCCCTATAAAGGAAAGTACCTCCATCACACCAGAGTCCTGCAATTACAGAGCTCAATCCCCATCACAGAGCCCACAATCACACAGTCATCCCATAACAGAGCCCTCCAATCACATAGTCCTCCCATAACAGAGCCCTCCAATCACACAGTCCTCCCATAACAGAGCCCTCCAATCACACACTCCACCCAGAGCCCTACATTCACACAGTTCAATTTTTGGCTGCAGCAGCAATACAGAGGTCAGAAAGTGGAGAAAATCTGAAGGAGACGGGCTTTTGTCTACTTCTGAATGTGGGGAGTGACCTGCCCTGGATCAGTATTGCCATAGTGTGGGGGAGCCGTAATGAACAGCAACAAATGACACCATGCATCCTGCCCTAAAGCATCATTGGTTGTTATGGTGGCGGTGGTTGATCCGTCCACACTATGACAACTCATAACACTGATCCAGGGCAAAATGGGTTCTGTGCTCACGGCACCCTGTCCTACTCTAACGGGATGTACACATAACTGCAGGAGCATGTCTTGGTCCAGTCTATGTGATGTTACCAGCCGAGCTGTAGACAACACGGGAGGCCTCAGCTGTCATAAGAGGTAAGTAAGGGCTCTTTAAAACTTTATAAACTGAAGACCATGTTGGAAAAATACAAACAATACAGCTGGGTTGCATGACATATGGGTGGTGCTTTTAAAACTTGTTTTGCGTGTATTACCAATAATCCATATTAATGGTATATTTTGATGGACACCATACCAATGATGCAGCATTAAGTAACTGTCAATAAAACTAAACAGACTTACATCACAGATGTCTTCAGACATGGGAAATGAACCTGAAATGAGATGCAAATAAGATTTTCTTTGCACTAATCTTAGAAAAAAATAAGAAAATGGCGGGGATCTAAATCCCCATACACAGGCATAGTACTTTATATAGAATTTATTTTGCTCAACTATACAGCCGACTATCTCTTCTAACTAGAGCTCTGCACAATAAAGTGTATTGTGATCTGGCCTGTGCTGTCTATGTAGTACAGCCTACATTTGCCATTGTGGGAAGGTCCCATCTATTTTGTCCATCATGGGCCTACCACATGAAATATAAACAGCTCATTGGAGAAAAGAAAGATGTAGGTGGAAGTATGAGAAGAAGAAGGTAAGTCAAATAAAAGGAGGTGTGTGTGAGGGTGTGCATGTAACCTGTCAACCATTTATGCATGATGCTGAGTATTTTTCAAATCTAAACAGTACAAATGGCCACTGACCCACCTATAACTGGCCTTGGCAGCAAGGAGCACATGAAAAGGCGGTGCATAACAAACAAAACCAAAGAAAATTCCCAGCTCAACTTACAAACCAGCCTACAATCAACCACATTATCCTAACAGTTTGCGATAAAAACAGGGGTTTTGTTTGCATACATTTGCAAATACATGTGTAGGCTGCAGAGCCACTTCATGGCACCCCAGTGTTATCTGCAGTCCTAACTCTATAAATTTGTGAGAGCCCCCATAGTAGAAGCACATGTAATATAAAGGATCGGCTGTTAGACAGGATCACTTGGTTGGTTGCAGGCTGGTTGGTAAATGAGCTGGGAATTTTCATTGGTTTTGTTTGACATGCGCCACCCTTCCGTGTGCTCCTTGCTGTGAAGGCCAGTTATAGGTGGGGGCAGTGTCCATTTGTTTGTACTGTTGGAATACTGGTGAGAGGATGCACTGGACACCTTTTGCTGCCATTGTGCTATATGCTGGGTGTCCAGTGCACCCCTATGCCTTTAAGGAGGGGTGGGCTATCTCCAAGCTTACCTGCTCTCTATCTATCCATTATTTTACATGGACTTCTACTATGGAGGCTCTCGCACATTTATTTTGAGTTAGGACTGCAGACAATAGTGGGGTGCTGTGAAGTTGCTCTGCAGTTTATGCATGTATGTGCAAATGTGTGCAAAAAAACCCCTGTTTTTAACACAAGACTGGATAATTTGATTGGTTTCAGGCTGGTTGGTAAGTCGAGCCAGGAATTTTCTTTGGTTTTGTTTGCTATTATTTAAATCTAGCCCAATATGTAGTGGGTGGTCATGTGTCTATAGTGAGTTGTGGTTCATTTGATGGTTGTACATGTTTTGAATTTGATTTAATCTGCACCTGTGAATATCACCTTAACGCAAAGAATTGTGAATTACAGTTGTGGATTTTTTTTTTATATTAAATCAGTTTGGGGGCTATATCTATGTGTTATTTTTTGTGCTGCTTTTTCTTTCCCTTTTAAGGATTTGAATATAAATAATCAACAATATGATTTTTTTATGTGCTTACCTCCAACTTCGTCGTACAATTGGGACATGGCCTTCCTTTCATCCGGGGGCATATCCAATAAAGCTTCTTCAAGCTGTCATTGCAAAGAAAGAAACATTGGGACATAATTTACATTTTAGATTTAAAAAGACACACTTCATGCCAGGGCTTTTTTTCCCGCAGAGAATAGGTACAGAAACTACTCCTTTCAGAGTCACCTTTTGTCTCCGCCCACTACCCACCTTCAAGCACTGTCCCTTTGTTCCAACCCCTACCCACCTCAAAGTATCACCCCTTTCAGAGAATACAGAACCAAGTCACATTTGTGGTGCTAATAATTTGTATGGAGTTTGTCAATAAAAACAGGAAAAGCAGTAAAATAGATCTCCTCCAGCCAACAATCGCCCCCCCCCTCCACTTTCCCCATTAACAACAAATTCCCCCAAGCAACAATGGACTGCTTCCATCAATATACCCACCCCCCAGCAACAAATCTCCTAACCCCCGGGAGCAACAAATCTCCCCGCATCCAGCATCAATGGAACCTCAACAGTGAATCCCTCCTAGTAACAACTGACCCCTCAGCAACAATAGATCCCCCACCAGCAACAAAAGACCTCCCCAGCAAAAATAGTCCCCCAGCAAAAATAGAACCCATTCCAACGACAATAGATCCTCCAGCAGCCAGTATCACTAGACCTTGCAGCATACCCTAGCTCCCCTTGCCATTACATACATTCAGTGCTGGAGGTGCCGAACTTTGTTTCCGCTGAAAAAAACCCCTTCTTCATGCCTCGCTGTTGAACCCATTCCCTTCTTTACCTGGCTTGTGCAGTGACATGATTTTGTGGGAAATGTCTGTATACCATCTATACTGATCAGAATGAACAAAAATCCAAAGCTATATATTACTTTTGCATACATTAGAGAGATTGAACTACCCAATAGGTGCCATCATCCAAAAAATTGAGAAACAGGAACAATTTTGTGAGAATTCATACGTCTGGAAAACCAGATCGCATTGAATTATCACAGAAACAAGTGACTGGACTTTCTAAGGCACATCATAGAATGAATCAGAATGACTCGTGTATTATAAAATATATCCTTTTTATTTGTTGCAGAAAATTAAAATGAGGGCAAAAAATACACACAAAGATGTGTCCTCTACAAGAGATACACAGAATATGTAACAATCAACATGGATTTTAAAATCGCATAGCCCAAGACAATTTTTATCCAGATAAACCCTTGGGTGACTGGAAAAATTGTGTGGGCTATGATGCATTCATAATGCGTTCACAACAATAGTTTAACAACTATATAATCGTATCTGATCTTTGGGTCTACGCGTTTCGCAGCGTGCTTCTTCAGGACCGCATTTTAACATCAGATAAATCTTAAGACAGAAAGAATGTTTCATTAGTACACATATAATAAAGATAGTAGTATGTGATACAGTTTGTGTGCATATGGTCTAAATAAACTCGCACCTTATAGGTGTAGCCAGTGTCTCCCGGGCGGACATAGAGGATGTGATACAGGACGATCGAGGCAGAGTTAATGATCTTAGCAATATTTGTTATAGAATCTAAAAATGTATATAAGGTATGATTTATAACTTTTGTCACTAATAGATTAATGTTAGTTGTCTTATTAATAGTGCATACCTGTATTTTGTTGCTGTATGTATATATAGAATAAATCTTGGACAGTAATAGAGTGCAGCAGCAATGTTTTTAATCATTACCTACTCCCCTAAGGTAACGATTAAAAACATTTATGGGCATTCTGTCAATTTTATCTGTAGAATTTATATAAAGAATTACTCATCCTTTCCTTTTACTTGATATCAGTTTCTGTCCAAGACCAGGATTTATCGATCCTGGGATATACCCTCTGCTGCACTCTATTACTGTCCAAGATTTATTCTATATATACATACAGCAACAAAATACAGGTATGCACTATTAATAAGACAACTAACATTAATCTATTAGTGACAAATGTTCTAAATCATACCTTATATACATTTTTAACTCTGCCTCGATCGTCCTGTATCGCATCCTCTATGTCCGCCCGGGAGACACTGGCTACACCCATAAGGTGCGAGTTTATTTAGACCATATGCACACAAACGGTATCACATAATACTATCTTTATTATATGTGTACTAATGAAACATTCTTTCTGTCTTAAGATTTATCTGATGTTAAAATGCGGTCCTGAAGAAGCACGCTGTGAAACGCATAGACCCAAAGATCAGATACGATTATATAGTTGTTAAACTATTGTTGTGAACGCATTATGAATGCATCATAGCCCACACAATTTTTCCAGTCACCCAAGGGTTTAACTGGATAAAAATTGTCTTGGGCTATGCGATTTTAAAATCCATGTTGATTGTTACATATTCTGTGTATCTCTTGAAGAGGACACATCTTTGTGTGTATTTTTTGCCCTCATTTTAATTTTCTGCAACAAATAAAAAGGATATATTTTATAATGCACGAGTCATTCTGATTCATTCTATGATGTGCCTTAGAAAGTCCAGTCACTTGTTTCTGTGATAATTCAATGCGATCTGGTTTTCCAGACGTATGAATTCTCACAAAATTGTTCCGGTTACTTTTGCATACACAATTCTGGATGTTCTACGGTCTGTACAGTTTTGTGAACAATTCAAGCAGTAGGCCCCTATGAGTTAGGGCTGGAAGAAGTGCAGACAGAGCTCTCTTGCTGCTCAATTCAAAAGCACCACTGGTTGATCCCTCATGTGCCATGGCAGGCTCTACAGGCTTCCTCTACAAACCCATGGTTATAATGAGCATCTGATTTGCTCTCATATACAATACAATCCCTAAAGTGACTGTAAATGCTTTGTTCTTTTTTTATTTATTTTTTTAAATAACAAATAGGTTTATTTTGGAATTGCACAGAACAACCCCGAGCCCCCTCTTCTTGGATACTCCACCAATACTCTTGGCTCCTCCCTTCCTCTGAGTGTCCCCCTTAGAAAGCCACTTTCTATGGGGGCACTCATGCAGGGTCACTCCTGAGCGTCGCTGTTTGCATCTTTTGGCTTTGATTACAGCAGCAGGAACCAATTGACTTCTGCTGCCTCAGCAAAGCCACTGAGACCAGGAAATGAGAGGAGAGAAGAGCTAAAGACCGGTGCAGTGCTTAATCAAATGAGGGTTTAGGTAGGTAAAAAAGGAGAAGGGGGGGGGGGGGAATAATGATGCCTAAACATGGTTTACCTTAATGCAAGAAATGCATTAAAGGGGTTTGTTAAGGCGGTGCTCAAAATCCCTGCCAGCCCCTCTGCTAGTATAACCTATATAGTTACATAGTTAGTGAGGTTGAAAAAAGACATCAGTCCATCCAGTTCAACCTATGATGTGTGTGTGTGTTTGCTTTTAACCGTACATTGTATACCCCTGTATGTTGTGGTCTCTAAGGTGCCCATCTAATAGTTTTTTGAAACTATCAATGCTCCCTGCTGATACCACTGCTTGTGGAAGAGAATTCCACATCCTTACCGCTCTTACAGTGAAGAACCCCTTACGCACTTTAAGGTTAAACCGCCTTTCTTCAAGTTTTAGTGAGTGGCCACGTGTCTTATTGTATCTCCTCTCTCTGAATAGTTTGTTCCTTATGCTAGGGTCGCCAGTACAGTATTTGTACATTGATATCATATCCCCCCTCAATCGTCTCTTCTCCAGAGAGAATAGGTTCAGTGCTTGTAGTCTTTCCTCATAGCTGATGTCCTCCATTCCCCTAACTATTTTTGTTGCCCTTCTCTGGACTTTCTCCAGTTCCAGCACATCCTTTCTGAGGACCGGTGCCCAGAACTGGACAGCATACTCCAGATGTGGCCGGACCAGAGTCTTGTAGAGTGGAAGAATAATCTCTTTATTTCTGGAGTGAATCCCCTTTTTTATACATCCCAGTATTCTGTTGGCTTTGCTTGCGGCGGCTTGGCATTGCATGCCACTGCCAAGCCTGTTGTCTACCAGTACCCCCAGGTCCCTTTCCATCCTAGACTCACCCAGAGGTTCCCCCCCTAGTGAGTAGCTTGCTTTCTGGTTTCTGGCCCCCAAGTGCATTACTTTACATTTTTCAACATTAAACCTCATCTGCCATGTAGTTGCCCACCCCGTTATTTTGTTCAGGTCCGCTTGCAAGGTTTCCACATCCTGCATAGAAGATATTGGCATGCTTAGTTTAGTATCGTCCGCAAATACTGAGATTGTACTAGATATCCCCTCCTCTAGATCATTTATGAATAAATTAAACAGGATTGGTCCCAGGACGGAACCCTGGGGGACCCCACTTTCCACACCCGCCCAATCCGAGTACTCCCCATCAGTGTTGGTAGTAACTGGGTTTAAGTAAACGGCGTTACTTAACGCAGTTACTTTTGAGGGTAACGAGTAATCTATCAGATTACTCGTCCTGTCCCTGTAACGCCGTTGCCGCTACTTTCGGCTGCGTTACCGCAATTACATCTACCGCCACTAGAGGCAGTAGATGTAATTGTATTCCCTCAGGGTCGGCAAGGTGTCTGCACACGGACACTGGTGTCCGTGAGCGGTCCTTGCAGTGTCCGCCGCGCCGAAACTAGTCTCACTCTGCCCAGTGCCGTCTGCTGAAATCGGATCAATCCTCCTTGATGCGATCGCTCGGGGGTGGAGCCTCAGGCCTCCCTCGGGTTGTCCGCTCCCGCCTCCTGTTCAGCTCTAGCTCTTAGCAGTGGCACCGCCCACAAAGTCGAGTGGTGGTGGAGACTGGAGAGAGACCTGCGTGCGCGGCTGCGCAGTGATCTCTCTGTGACTGACTGTCCAGCGCGGGAGAAGAACAGGAGGACTGTAACGGTAGGCAAGGTTGTGGTGGAGTCACTGGACTGGAGGTCTGGGAACCCTGCTTGCCCTGCTTTAAGGGGGAATGTCACCCTGACCTGCTGTAAGGGGGATCTAGGGGGGACCTGGGATGGCTGACCTGTCTGATATTGCCTGCTCTAAAGGGGTATTTACAAATATGGGGGACCCTCACCCTGTCCTAAGCCTGCTCTAATTGGGGATCTAGGGGGTTGCCTGCTCTAAAGGGGTATTTATAAATATGGGAGACCCTCACCCTGGCCTAGGCCTGCTCTAAAGGGGGATCTAGGGGGTCCCCCCTAGATCCCCCTTTAGAGCAGGCCTAGGCCAGGGTGAGGGTCCCCCATATTTATAAATACCCCTTTAGAGCAGGCAATGGCAGGCAGGTCAGCCATCCCAGGTCCCCCCTAGATCCCCCTTTAGAGCAGGCCTAGGCCAGGGTGAGGGTCTCCCATATTTAAAAATCCCCCTTTAGAGCAGACAGGTCAGCCATCCCAGGTTCCCCACCGATCCCCCTTTAGAGCAGGCCAGGGTGAGGGTCCCCCATATTTATACATCCCCCTTTAGAGAAGGCAAGGGAGTCCTATGGGGGAACCTGCCTGCACTAAAGGTGGATCTATGGGGGATAAATATGGGGGACCCTCACCCTGGTCAGGCCTGCTCTAAAGGGGGATCTACGGGAGACCTGCCCTGGCCTGCACTAAAGGGGGATCTATGGGGGACCTGCCTGCGCTAAAGTGGGGATTTATGGGGGGACCTGCCCTGGCCTGCACTAAAGGGGGACCAATGGGGGACCTGCCCTGGCCTGCACTAAAGGGGGATCTATGGGGGACCTGCCCTGGCCTGCACTAAAGGGGGGTCTATGGGGGACCTGCCCTGGCCTGCACTAAAAGGGGATCTATGGGGGACCTGCCCTGGCCTGCACTAAAGGGGATCTACAGGAGACCTGCCCTGGCCTGCACTGAAGGGGGATCTATGGGGGACCTTACTTTTGCCAGACTGGCAAAATATATATAAAACAACCAGTGGCAGTTACTTACAAAACAATATAGTCCAGGAGACTCCCCCACCACCACAGGGCACTGGGCAGCAGGAAGTCCACCACCACCAGTCCACCAATGGTGCAACGCACACAGCCAGCCCAGAAGAGGAGAGAGGCACAGACAGGCAGGCCTGAGGCCTGCAGGAGGACGGAGCCAGAGGGACCCGGACAACAGTGTGCCTGCCAGGCCAGAGGCCACACCACCACCAGCAAGCCCAGCACAGCAGGTACCAAAAAAAAAAAAAACTCACAGTCAGTCACAGACAGTCAGGAGTCAGGTCTCAGACACCCACCAGCCACCACCCACCACACCACCACCAGCAGCGTGCCACACCACCAGTGTGCCACACCGCCGCCACCACCAGTGTTCCACACCGCCACCACCACCAGTGTGCCACACTGCCACCACCAGTGTGCCACACTGCCACCACTCGTGTGCCACACCACCAACAGCCAGCCACTCCAGGCAGCAGGTACCAAAAAACAAAACAAAATACAGTTACTCACAGTCAGGAGGACTCAGGACTCAGACCCCCACAGTGTGCCACACCGCCACAACTATTAAAGATCTCATAGAACGTAATTGCATTATAGAATAGTAAAAAAAGTCGCAGTTACTTTGCTGAGTAACTAATTACTTTTTCAATGTGGTAACTGAGTCAGTAACTCAATTACTTTTTGGGAAAAGTAATTTGTAACTGTAACTAATTACTTTTTTAAAGTAAGATGACCAACACTGCTCCCCATTAATCACCACCCTCTGTACTCTCCCCTGGAGCCAGTTCTCTATCCAGGTACTCACCTTATGGTCCATACCTACCTTCCTTAGTTTGAACAGTAAGCGTTTGTGGGGAACGGTGTCAAAGGCCTTTGCAGAGTCCAGATACACCACATCCACAGGCCTTCCTTTATCTAGGTGGCAGCTCACTTCATCGTAGAAGGTTAATAGATTGGTTTGGCACGAACGATTTTTCATGAATCCATGCTGATTACTACTTATAATACCGTTTTCATTACTAAAGTCTTGTATGTGGTCCCTTATCATCCCCTCCAAAATTTTGCAGACTACAGATGTTAGGCTGACCGGCCTATAGTTACCCGGGATATATCGCGGCCCCTTTTTAAATATTGGTACCACGTTGGCTTTTTTCCAATCAGCTGGCACCATACCCGTCTGTAAACTATCCTTAAAGATCAAGAATAATGGTCTGGCAATCACCTGGCTGAGCTCATTAAGAACCCTCGGGTGCAAGCCATCCGGTCCCGGGGATTTATTTATGTTAAGTTTCTCTAGTTTAGCTCCATTATCCTCTGCTAGCCATGGCGGCACTTCCTGAGGTGTATTATTTAGTTTGGCCTTACAAGCAAGGTTCGTGTAGCCCCCCGATTCCTTTGTGAAGACTGAAGAAAAGAAATTATTTAACACTTCCGCCTTTTCTCTGTCCTCTGTGGCCATTTTTCCTTTATCATCTTTTATGGGGCCAATGTGCTCTGGCCTCGCTTTCCTACTGTTTATATACTTAAAGAACTTCTTGGGGTTCTTTTTACTCTCCTCCGCTATATGTCTCTCGTGCTCTATTTTAGCCGCCCTGATTTCGTCTTTACATTTCTTATTACACTCTTTGTAGTGCTTAAATGCTGCCAATGACCCCTCAGTCTTGTATTTTTTGAAGGCCTTTTCTTTAGCTCCAATAAACATTTTTATGTTGGAGTTTAGCCACCCAGGGTTTAGTTTTGCTCTTTTAAATTTATTTCCCTGTGGAATGCACTGGCCCACCCCCTTGTTAAGTATGCTCTTGAAGCACTCCCATTTTTCCTCCATGTTCTTTGTTCCCAGGGTTCTATCCCATTTGATATTTTCTAGCAGCGAGCGCAGTTTAGGGAAATTGGCTCTTTTGAAATTCAGTGTCCTTATATTACCCTTGTGTTTCCTATTACTGTAATTAATACTGAAACCAATTGACCTATGGTCACTGTTCCCTAAGTTGTCCCGTATTTCTATATCTATAACCTGTAGTATATACTGCATGCAGTTTTTTAAAATTCATCTTCTAAATACTTTATTTATTCTCCCCAATGAGCGGTCATGTGACCGCTCGTTGCTCTCTCCCTCCAATGTATACACTACAGAGGTAGGGTCCGAGATCTCCCTCTGACGTCTGCCGGGCAGTCCCATGACCTCCCTCTGTAGTGTATAAAGAGAAAAAGAGCGACGGCCAGTCACGCTCTGGGGGAGAATAAATAAGGTGTTTAGAAGACAAATTTAAAAAACGACATGCAGTATATACTACGGGTTATACTAACAATGGGGCTGGCAGTGATTGTGAGCAGTAATGTTTGCACTGCTTGGAAGGGTGCTACAAGGGGAGGGGGCGGCTCACACACAGAGCTGACAGGCAGGGTGAGGACGGGGGAGAGGACAGAGGAGAGACAGGAGAGCTGCGGATGACGGAGGCACGTAAACTGACCATGGAGTCAGGGCTCAGCAGCCATGATTACCATGGTCAGTTTACAGAGGGGATGGCAAAAACTGGCAGGACTAGCCAGGTTTTTTTTATAAGATACAGGGGGCCAAATACAAAGCATAAGCACTGTGTCGGTATTCATGCTTTAAGGGAAAAATATCCTTTTTTTTTTTTGGGTAACAAATGCTTTAACGTAAAATTGTGGCTTTATAATAGCCTCCCGGCCCATTAAGGGGTTTCAGATGCTGGGAGGCGGGGCAGGATTTCTGATCATGTGGCCGCTGTGAATGGCTGTCACAGCAGTCACATGACTGGAAAGCTCCCGATTGTTAGTATGCATCAGGAGCTTTCCGGTACCCGCCAGCTACCATGCTCCCTGGAAAGGAGAAGAGAGGAAAGATCCCTGGTGCCGCACATCCGTGGAGTCCTATGGTGGTGTGAGAGAGACAACCTCAGCCTGGGCTCCCGCAAGGCCATGCGTCCAATGTGCTTCGCTCCCTCCCCTAGAGCTTAAGGCTCGTACACACTTGACGAAAATCAGATGAAATATCCTCCGATTTTTCTCTCTCATGCTCAGCGGTCATAACCGTTTTTAGTTGACAGTGCATAATGTTCACAAAATTTCTCGTCTGATTTTTTTTTTTTTTTTTTTGGGACATTTGTTCCTAGACTTCCGGGTTGTCAGCAACTTTAGATAATGCGTGGTCTATATATATTTTTTTATAATTGCAGTTGCCTGGCCTGCCAGTGACTGTCAGGTCCACAGAGTGTACTGTGCCCACTGCAGTGCCCACCACTGATATATACGGTGGCACAGCAGCTTGCAAATTAAAAATATATATATTTTTTTATAATTGCAGTTGCCTGGCCTGCCAGTGACTTTCAGGTCCACAGAGTGTACTGTGCCCACTGCAGTGCCCACCACTGATATATATGGTGGCACAGCAGCTTGCAAATTAAAAATATATATATTTTTTTATAGTTGCAGTTGCCTGGCCTGCCAGTGACTTTCAGGTCCACAGAGTGTACTGTGCCCAGTGCAGTGCCCACCACTGATAAATACGGTGGCATAGCAGCTTGCAAATTAAAAATATATATATTTTTTTATAATTGTAGTTGCCTGGCCTGCCAGTGACTGTCAGGTCCACAGAGTGTACTGTGCCCACTGCCCAACACTCCTATAGGGTGGCACAGCACCTTGCACTCATAGTACCACAAATCTAAAAAAAAATGACAGGCAGAGGCAGGCCACCCGCAAGGGCCGTCGTGGTCATGGTGCTGTGATTTCCTTTGGCCCTAGAATAATGCCCAGTGTTCAGAAGCCACGTACCCTGAACTCAAAAAATTCTGAGGACATAGTTGACTGGCTTACACAGGACACCCAATCTTCTACAGCTTCCGCTCGGAACCTTAATGCACCATCCTCCTCCAGCTCAGTTTCGGGCAACTCTCAATTTACCACTCGCCCGCCGGCACCACCACCAACACTAGCACCACAGCCGCTTCACTTGATCTGTCAGAGGAGTTATTTACACATGAGTTGGAAGAAATAAGTGATGCGCAACCATTAGTGCCAGAGGATGTAGATAACGGGGATATGTCTCAGTCAGGCAGCATTATACACATGGACGTACATTGTGATGATGATGATGATGTTGTACCTGCTGCTACTGCCTTTGCTGAGTTGCCAAGTGAAGCGGCTGATGATGACAATGTATCCGTGGATGTCACCTGGGTGCCTGCTCGAAGAGCAGAAGAAGAGGGGGAAAGTTCAGATGGGGAGACAGAGAGGAGGAGGAGACGAGTTGGAAGCAGGGGGAGGTCATCGCAAGGAGCTAGTGGCACAGTCAGACAGCATGTATCGGCACCCGGGGTCAGCCAGACAGCACGCCAATCAACGCAAGCTGTTGCCACCACCAGAATGCCGTCATTGCAAAGCTCAGCAGTGTGGCATTTTTTTGGGGTGTCTGCCTCTGATAGCAGCGATGCCATTTGTAACCTGTGCCAAAAGAAACTGAGTCCTGGGAAGTCCAACACCCACCTAGGTACAACTGCTTTGTGAAGGCACATGATCTCACATCACAAACGCCTATGGGATCAACACATGAGTAAAAGCAGCACACAAACTCAAAGCCACCATCCTCCTCCTGGTCCAGCATCTTCAGCCACGTCAACCACTGCTGTCCTCCTTGCCCCCTTTCAACAACTTGCCCCTCCGCCTCTCACCTTCAGCAGTTCCTGCTCATCTGCCCACAGTCAGGTGTCTTTCAAGGAAATGTTTGAGCGTAAGAAGCCAATGTCACAGAGTCACCCCCTTGCCTGGCGTCTGACAGCTGGCTTGTCGGAACTCTTAGCCCGCCAGCTTTTACCATACAAGCTGGTGGAGTCTGAGGCCTTCAAAAAAATTGTCGCTATTGGGACACCGCAGTGGAAGGTACCCGGCCGAAATTTTTTTTCACAAAAGGCAATCCCCAACCTGTACTCTATTGTGGAAAAGGAAGTCATGTCATGTCTGGCACACAGTGTTGGGGCAAGGGTCCATCTGACCACTGATAGCTGGTCTGCAAAGCACAGTCAGGGCAGATATATCACTTACACTGTGCATTGGGTAAACCTGCTGGCGGCTGCCAAGCATGGAATGCGTGGCTCTGCTGCAGAGGAGTTGGTGACACCGCCACGACTTGCAGGCAGGCCTGCTGCCACCTCCTCTACTCCTCCTACTCCATCCTCTTTGCTAACCTCCTCGGCTGAGTCCTCTTCTGCTGTTGCGTCTTGCTCCACACCAACTGCACCCCCCCCAGCTCCCCAGGGGCTATTCCACATGCCTGGATATGACAGTGTCACGCTGTCTTGGGGTTGACTTGCCTGAAAGCAGAGAGTCACACCGGACCAGCACTACTGTCTGCCCTGAACGCACAGGTGGATCAGTGGCTGACCCCGCACCAACTGGAGATCGGCAAAGTGGTGTGTGACAACGGAAGCAATTTGTTGGCGGCATTGAATTTGGGCAAGTTGACACATGTGCCGTGCATGGCACATGTGTTGAATCTGATTGTACAACGCTTTGTGCAGAAGTACCCAGGCTTACAGGACGTCCTCAAGCAGGCCAGGAAGGTGTGTGGCCATTTCAGGCATTCCTACATGGCCATGGCGCACTTTTCAGATATTCAGCGGCGAAACAACATGCCAGTGAGGCGCTTGATTTGCGACAGCCCGACACGTTGGAATTCAACACTGCTAATGTTCGACCGCCTGCTCCAACAAGAAAAAGCGGTCAACGAGTATTTGCATGACCGAGGTGCTAGGACAGCCTCTGCGGAGCTGGGTATTTTTTTGCCACGTTACTGGACGCTCATGCGCAATGCCTGTAGGCTAATGCGTCCTTTTGAGAAGGTGACAAACCTAGTCAGTCGCACTGAAGGCACCATCAGCGACATCATCCCATATGTTTTCTTCCTGGAGCGTGCCCTGCGAAGAGTGCTGGATCAGGCTGTAGATGAGCGTGAAGAGGAAGAGTTGTGGTCACCATCACCACCAGAAACAGCCTTACCATCGCTTGCTGGACCTGCGGCAACGCTGGAAGAGGAGTCTGAGGAAGAGGAGTCAGAGGAGGAATGTGGCTTTGGGGAGGAGGAACACCAACCCCAGCAGGCATCCCAGGGTGCTCGTTGTCACCTATCTGGTACCCGTGGTGTTGTACGTGGCTGGGGGGAAGAACACACCTTCAATGACATCAGTGAGGACGAGGAATTGGACATGAGTAGCTCGGCATCCAACCTTGTGCAAATGGGGTCTTTCATGCTGTCATGCCTGTTGAGGGACCCTCGTATAAAAAGGCTGAAGGAGAACGACCTGTACTGGGTGGCCACGCTACTAGACCCCCGGTATAAGCAGAAAGTGTCTGATATGTTACCGAATTATCGGCAGTCGCAAAGGATGCAGCAGTTACAAAACAAGTTAAAAAGTATGCTTTATACAGCGTATAAGGGTGATGTCACAGCACAACGGGAATCCAACAGGGGAAGAGGTGAAAGTAATCCTCCTCCTACCACAACCACGCCGGCAAGGACAGGACGCTTTACAGACGTCTTGTTGATGGAGGACATGCGGAGCTTTTTTAGTCCTACGCATCGCCACAGCCCTTCGGGGTCCACCCTCAGAGAACGACTCGACCGACAGGTAGCAGACTACCTTGCCTTAACTGCAGATATCGACACTCTGAGGAGCGATGAACCTCTTGACTACTGGGTGTGCAGGCTTGACCTGTGGCTTGAGCTATCCCAATTTGCCATTGAACTTCTGGCCTGCCCTGCTTCAAGTGTCCTGTCAGAAAGGACAGCGCAGCAGGAGGTATTGTCACTGAGAAGAGAAGTCGGCTAGGTCAAAAAAGTCTAGATTACCTCACCTTTATTAAGATGAATGAGGCATGGATCCCGAAGGGACTGACAGTGGGGGATGCATTTGACTAAAAAAGGCCTGATGAGATGCCTTGGGCTAAAAATGGTCCACACGCTGCTGTATTTAATCTCTGCATGCCGGATGACTTACGTGACGTCTCCGCCACCAACTACGGTTCAAGCCGCAATGTTTTAGTGCACTTTCTGCCTTGAAAACCTCAATTTTTCCGGCCGCTGCTACAGCAGCGGCTGCAACAATACCTGCTTTTTCATGCATGTGTACATGCCTAATTTTTCTGGCCTCTGGTGCTACACTGTGGCTGCAAAAAAACAAAAAACAAAAAAAGGCACATACATGTGTCAATTCCCCTTCGTGATCGTTACCTTGTTGTGGTGAAGGGGCTTGCGTATCACAATGAAGCGATCACCTCTAGGAGTGTGTTGGTACACCCCAGATGATAAGGTCATTGCTTCATTGTGAACAGACCAAAAGCGATCCGCGGGATAATTTTTCATAGAAAAAACATTAATTTTCTTTAATTTAAAAAAAAGAGGACAGCCTCTGCGGAGCTGGGTATTATTTGGCCGCATTACTGAATGCTCATGCACAATGGCTGTAGGCTCATGCGTCCTTTTGCGGAGGTGACAAACCTGGTCAGTCGAACCCAAAGCAACATCATCAACCTCATCCCATATGCGTTTTTTCTGGAGCGTGCCCTGTGAAGAGTACTGGATCAGGCCGTAGATGAGCATGAAGAGGAAGAGTTGTGGTCCCCATCACCACCAGAAGCAGCCTTGTCGTTGTCGATTGCTGGACCTGTGGCAACGCAGAGAGAGGAGTCTGAAGAAGAGAAGTCAGAGGAGGAAGGTGGCTTTGAGGAGGTGGAAGACCAACCACAGCAGGCGTCCCAGGGGGCTTGTTGTCACCTTTCGGGGACCCTTGGTGTTGTATGTGGCCGGGTGGAGGAAGAGACCTTCAATGACGTCAGTGAGGACAAGGAACGGGACATGGCTATCTTGGTATCCAACCTTGTGCAAATGGGGAGTTTGCGGTTGTGCAAATGGACTGACTGACTGTTAAATGGGTGTCAGGTCACCTGTGGCCAGGTGACAACTGCACCCTGTTGGAGGCAGGGGCGCAGCGTAAGGTAGTGAACCCAATAGCAGACTGCTGCGGATGGATCGGAACATGAGCCCAAGATTCCCCCGGGCGCGGAGTCTAAGACCCAGCAGGTGTTCACCAGAGCCTCTAGTGGTGAGGATGGACTTGGCTGCAGCTGGGCCCAGGTCGCGGCCCCTGGGGTCCCCCAGGTCACACTCCGTAGGGAGAGAAGGGAAGCAGCCACTCAGGACACACGGAATGGTGATGCGTAAGCCGAGGTCGGGGTAACAGGCAGACAAGGGTAACCACCGGACAGGCCAAAGGTCAGGGTAACAGCCAAACAGGAATAGTCAGAGACAAGCCAAAGTCGGTACACAGAACAGTAGATCAAGCACACAGGAAACAGGAAACTAGCAACAGGGAACAGCAAAGCTGACCTGCAGTGCACTGGTTAATATAGACTTCCTGGAATGGCCTGGGGTGGAGCCAAACAGGGAAGAGAGATGATAAAAGCAGCCAGAAGGAAGAGTCTGGCCCTTTATGCAGACATGAGGATGAGGAACAGGTAAACTACCAGACATTTATTGCATGTACATGACAATGGGGAGTTTTGTCTGTCAGAGTTTGGTCAGACTGTCACTGTGAAGCGGGCGTAACCCTTACACTACCTGATTGATACAACATCATACCTGATCGTATACACACACTGGATGTTTTAAAGCACGTTATTCCAAACAATTTAGGAATGTTAGGTGATTTATGCCCTTTATGGATTAAAACCCGACTCTGCGTCAACTACCTAATTTTCCATGGGAGTTTTGCCATGGATCCCCCTCCGGCATGCCACAGTCCAGGTGTTAGTCCCCTTGAAACAACTTTTCCATCACTATTGTGGCCAGAAAGAGTCCCTGTGGGTTTTAAATTCGCCTGCCTATTGAAGTCTATGGCGGTTCGCCGGTTCGCGAACATTTGTCGATGTTCGCGTCCGCTGTTCGCGAATGGCAAATTTTAGGTTGGCGACATCACTACTAGTGTGTACCCCGCTTTAGTCATGGGGGGCAGAGCAAAATGCATTAAGGGCGTGGCCTGGCGGGAGCCCAGGCTGAGGTTGTTTCTCTCACACCACCGTGGGACTCCATGGATGTGCGGCACCAGAGATCTTTCTTCCAGTGACTACAGGAGCTGGGATGAGCTCCTTTCCTTGCTGGCACTCCTGCAGTGGATGCAGCATCACCCACATTACTCCCCATAGCGATCAAGCCTGAGCGGCACACTAAACAAACCGTGGGTCACAGTGAGTACCGTACTCTCTGTGTGCTCTCAGCGCAGTAAGTTGTTTTAACAGGGCAGCATATATTCAGCCACTCGGTGTTAAGGCTGACTTATAGTAGCCGTTCCTTTTCCTGCTTGGACTAGAAATGTCGGTAAAAGTTAAACTCATAAAATGACAGGAGTTGACCAATAGGGGGAATATAAAAGTTTACAAAAGGTGCAATACGTAAATGTTCATACCTCTGGATTATCTCTTTTCTGTTTGCGCTTCCTATTTGCTTTTGGAAAACCACCTATAAAAATGTATTTGTAGTTAAAAAGCTGAACTCCGAGCAGGTATGAATAGACACCAGTTTAAGCTGTTAGTAATTCGGAAAACATTAAATACAAACTCTCTCTGCATTAAAAATCATATTTTAGACCAACTGATGTAATCACTGGGTCCCTGTATTCAATACAGGCAAATAATGGTTCTTGGGGAGGCCAGCAGGGTACTGTATCATAGCTGCCTCTAAAACATCACAGCACCTTGCCTCAAAATTCCTCTTTAGAACCCTCAGCTAAGATGCATGCAGCGGGATGGCTCTTGGATGGAACCTTCATGGGTGGATTGTTGCATCTGGAGAAGTCGGGGTTTCTAGGCATGCAGACTGCCCTAGATTATGCCCACATGTGATGCTGAGCCTTCATTGATAGAACTGGTTCTCAATGAATGAAAGTGCAGTCAGGGATACAAGACTGGGGAGGAAAGCACTGGAGGATACTGGGTGTCATCCAGACAGAAAATGTGGTGAACTCCATCTGATATGCTGCAGCTTGTAATGCACACTGAGAAGCTCACAATGTGCAGTGAATTCAGAGTAATCACTTCCAGTACATAAGAGGAGCTTATACAACTATGCAAGACTGAAGGTAAGTCAAAAGTTCAGCTTTACATGTATTTTAAATGCAATCAGTGCAATTACCTGTCTTAAATACCAACTTCCCATTATAGCAACAATTAGGCTGGCAGGTGGAAGGGGCAGCTCTCAATGCCAATCAGGCTCTGCTACATATACACGACGGCATTGATAATGCTGACATGAGGAAAGAGCAGAGGGATCAGTCTGTGTTTTGCTTTTCCTTCATTGCCAAATCAGCAAGCTGGTGGAAATGCATCTGGCTCCAGCTACAGTGCAGGAGCTGCTGTGGAGGTACTGGTCCTAGCTAGGCTGTCTGGTTGCTTAGAATTTCTTTTTTTTTTTTTTGCATTAGAACTGCATAATTAGTGTTTGCCTAGAACTAAAACAATAACGAGGAAGCGTTTACGTTTAGCCATATCCAGTATCTTTTATATGATCAATAATAAATAATTAAAGAATAGGTTACCCCAACATTTCATATTCCTGATATGTGTCTGCTGTACCATGTCCTTGTATCCTGTTCTCTTTGTATTGCTTCCTTTGTGTGAAATACCTGGTGTTCCTGCCAGTCCCTCTGCTTTTCTATAAAAAAAAACCTGACCACACTAGGCATAAGAGCACAGCATGGTCAGTTTCCTAGCTGTGCTGAGAACCCAGCCTGCTCTCCTCCTGTGATCAGACTTGTGCTGACATGTCCCCACTGTGCAGCCATTCACTGGGAAGATCAGTGTGCTGTTGCTTTCCCTCCCCTAGTTCTCTGAGCTCCTTATTCAGCTGAAAACAGAGGGTATGTGATCACTTATAAAAGGTAAGAAAATGGCATTTCTAAAGTTTTTCATCTGTCATATTAAATGTTTTGCCTTGCATTTCTATTTTGAACTGGTTGTTTTGCAAGGGGAAGGTTAACATATACTTTAACATTAATACATTTACTTGCACTAATTGTATGGGAAATATGTACTGATGGGTCAATAGCCATTACTTTGCAACTCCACCTTTGTGGCAAATTTAGTATTATAAAACATGGCAGCAAAATCATCAGCTTTTAATCAGCAACCAGTACCACACTACCAAAGCATTTGTATGTCCTAAATGTGCCTGAGTATTTAGGTGTGCATCTGTAGGACTCTACACATCTGTAGATACATTTGGGGTTATTTTTTCAGCGGGAATGTGATGCTGACTGTGGGGGGGATTTATTGTTGTAGGGGGCCTATTTTTGCTGGGGTGCTCTATTGTTGCTAGGTGGTTCTTAAGATACTGGTGGGTCATTTAGTGCTGGGAGGGACTTACTGTTTAGGGAGAGGTCTACTGTTAATGGCTGCTGGAGGTTTTATTTGTGCTAGCTGCTGGGAGATGTGTTATTGCTGGTGGGGGGAGGGGGAGTCTATTGTTGCTTGAGGGGATGAAAGTGCTGTTGCTGGGGGGGTCTGTTGCTGGATGCAGGGGATCTATTTTACTGGTCTCCAAGGAGACATCTCACGCTCCCTCTGTCCTTCTATTGGCGCCGGCTGATTGAGCTGAGCGCATGCCCGGCCGGCCAGTCTCCTGCTCTCTCTCCTCAGTCCCTATGGCGGCGCCGGCTATTAGTGTCAGTTTTTTTTTTTTCTGTCAGCAAGCTGCAACCCGAGAGTAGGCTTTTTGCCCAATACACAGGCAGGAGTGTGCTGCTACCAAAGGTGTATAAATTAAATAGTGTAAAAAAGTCTGGTGCGCTACTAAATTGCAATAAAATGAACAATGTCAATCATGCATACAAAATAGTGTACAAACAATTTGAAACAATTTGAAACAAATGAAAATGTGAGTGAACAAAGTCTCTGGTTTCTCTTGCAAATCAATATAATGTGTTTTCCGTGAACAACTCCACCAGAAAAAAGCTAAATAGATGAATGTGCAAATAAAGTCCAGTGTTCATGTAAATTCCAAAAATAATCACTGGTGGCCGTGAGAAAACCAAGTGCTGCTGCAAATCAACGAACGTGACGTGAAAATGCCATCACCTGGTGAATTCACCGCTTACCAGCTTTAAGTAGATTTAGGGCAGATAGACAGAATATGAATCCAAAGGGACCTCTGTAGATAACCAAAGGGAGTGCTGTGTTGGAATCCACCCTCGTGTGTGACAGGGGGAGGGGGGGGGAGCTGCTTACCAGATCCCACTGTTTCCAAACATGTAATGAATGTAGACTCTCTCTGGATATGTAAATGAGGGACTCCTGGTGTTTCCTGGTTCTTCTCTTGGAATGACACTCATATTAGGTGCACCATGAAAATGAGGGAAGAGACTAATAGTGCATTACCTTTTATCACATTTATTACAAAAGTAAAGATTGCACTTACAGGAAAAAAACGAAGATGCAAGTACTGTCTGGAGAGCGGCGGCTGCCTGCAGTGCAAGCCGCGGCTGTTGTGATTGACGGCACGACTCCTCCTTTGCTCTAACGTGTTTCCTCCCTATTGGGCTTCCACGGAGATAGGAGGTGGGAGGATAGGAGCAGAGCACACTCCTGAGCCCCGCACTCCGTACCCAGTGCACGTGAATACTCCGCACGCAACCCCACACTCCTGAACTCCGTACGCAACCCCGCACTCCTGAACCCCGCACGCCATACCCAGCGCACGTGAAAACTCTGCACGCAACTCTGGACACAACCCTGCACTCCGCACGCAACCCCACACTCCTGAACTCCGCACGCCGTACCCAGCGCACGCGAAAACTTTGCACGCAACTCCGCATGCAACCCCGCACTCTGCGCGCAACCCCACACACCTGAACTCCACACTCCGTACGCAACCCCGCACTCCTGAACTCCGCACTCCGTATGCAACCCCGCACTCCTGAACTCCGCACGTCGTACCCAGCACACGCAAAAACTCTGCACGCAACACCACACTCCGCACGCAGCCCCGCACGCAGCATGCAACCCTGCACACCTGAACTCCACACTCCGTACGCAACCCCGCACTCCTGAACTCCGCACTCCGTACGCAACCCCGCACTCCTGAACTCCGCACTCCTTACGCAAACCCGCACTCCTGAACTCCGCACTCCGTACGCAACCCTGCACTCCTGAACTCCGCACTCTGTACGCAACCCCGCACTCCTGAACTCCGCACTCTGTACCCAGCGCACTCCTGAACTCCGCACTCTGTACCCAGCACACTCCTGAACTCCGCACTCTGTACCCAGCACACTCCTGAACTCCGCACTCTGTACCCAGCGCACGCCTGAACTTCACACTCTGTACCCAGCGCACTCATGAACCCCGCTCACTCATGAACCCCGCACTCTGTACGCAGCACACTCATGAACCCCATACTCCGTACAACCGGCCCTTTGAGGGCAACTATATTGCTGATGCGGCACCCAATGAATTTGAGTTTGACACCCCTGTTCTAACTGATCATTTAGTGCTATAACCCCCAAAGAACGACAAGCAGTATATCAAAAATGTTTGTAATAAAGCCAAAGTAAAATAACACCTACAAATAACCATCAGATGTATTTGTTGAGTCATGACAAATACAAAAGTTTATTATATTGGGAATATATAACAACTAGCAAATTACATAATATCTGTATTGCACATTAAAACAAAAGATACTGCACTTACTGAGAGAGAGGGAACGCAATATTTCTGGGGTCCAAGAACCGCTGCAATCTGTGCTAATGCTTGGCGTACTGTGGTTAAAAAAAATAAGGAAGAATACATGAGGGGAGGGCAGTGTTAATGGTTGAAAGAAAACAGCTAAACAGGTACAACATAGGTCAAGTGACAATGGTTTCCAAACATTTCTTCCCTTCACCTCTCTGTAGCACACAGGTATGGCGGCTCATTAGGTCCGTGGGTGTAGACCTGGCAAACAACGCCTATGTTCTGGTGGAAGCAGGGATGTGATGACATCATTGATGTGCTGAACAAGGAAGCGCAGATCTACGGGCCGACAATGCTACAATTTCAGCAGCGGGACCAGGACATTGCTGGCTCAACACAAGAAACAAGAAAACTAGCAGAATCAAAGGATCAACAGATAAAGACTTATAACCATTGAAGGAAAAAAATTGGGAAATTAATAATAAAGCATTATCTTTGTTTAGGAGAATCTTGTAATTTGCCTGGAGCTCCACTTTAAGCAATTGGCAGAAAAAACAATAAACGCACATCTATATTTCAACCAGAGGTGTAACTAGAACCTTCAGGGCCCTGGTGCAAGAAACCAAGAAGGGCCCCCCGACCTCCGGTCCTCGGTCCTTCCCTCCAAGCCCAGAGCCCTTCCCACTGGTCCCAGGAACCTTTATGGTGTCGCAGTGGATCCCTTGCACATGTTGTGCAGCGGACCTCCTTCCTGCAGTCTTGGGCCCCGCCATGGTGGCGGAAGGCCAGGGCCTAGTTGCAAGTGCGACCTTTGCAACCCTGGTAGTTCCGCCAGTGGTGTCAATGTCGACTGAATAGTGAATAGTGTCAGTCAGTAGCGCAGTGGACGTGGTCAGTAGCGCAGTGGACGTGGTCAGTAGAGCAGTGGACGTGGTCAGTAGAGCAGTGGACATGGTCAGTAGAGCAGTGGACATGGTCAGTAGAGCAGTGGACATGGTCAGTATGGCATTGGACATGGTCAGTATGGCAGTAGACGTTGTCAATATGGCAGTAAATGTGGTCAGTAGGGCAGTAGACATGGTCAATATAGCAGTGGACATGGTCAGTAGGGCAGTGGACATGGTTAGTAGGGCAGTAGACATGGTCAGTATGGCAGTGGAAAGGTCAGTATGGTAGTAGACATGGTCAGTAGGGCAGTAGACATAGTCAGTAGGGCAGTAGACATGGTCATTAGAGCAGTGGACATGGTCAGTAGGGCAGTGGACATGGTTAGTATGGCAGTGGACATGGTTATTATGGCAGTGGAAAGGTCAGTATGGCAGTAGACATGGTCAGTAGGGCAGTAGACATGGTCAGTAGGGCAGTAGACATGGTCAGTATGGCAGTGGAAAGGTCACTATGGCAGAAGACATGGTCAGTAGGGCAGTAGACATAGTCAGTAGGGCAGTAGACATGGTCATTAGAGCAGTGGACATGGTCAGTATGGCAGTGGTTGGGGCCAGAAGTTTTTAATTTTTGTTATTTTGTTTGTTTTTTTAATTATTTTTTACCATTTTATTTTACATTTTTATTTTTTTGTTTTTACAATTTTATTTTTTAGTGTTTTTACAATTTTTTAGGAGCTCCATTTTTGGAGCTTTACTGAGATATCAGGGGGAGAGGGGATGCCGGTAGTGCTGTGGGGGAGCGGGGTAGGGTGACCACGTCTCCCGGATCGCCCGGGACAGTCCTGCATTTGGAGAGTCTGTCCCGGGTCCCGGTCACCCTCATTCCGGGACAATGCAGTGTCCCGGAATACCGTGAGAACACGTGCCGCACTGCCGCTCTGCTCCCCCACCGAACCGGCAGAAAGGAAGAGGAAGTGCGCGGCAGCGCGAGCTGCATTCATACTAGTGCATCGTCATCATGTGCTGGTCTGGACTGTACCATGTCCGGCGGCCGCTGGATGAGGGGATGGCTGGCTGGGCTGTACCATGTTAGAGGGCGCTCAGGGCGGGCTGTACAATTCGAGCCAATACGAGAGCAGAGCAGTGAGCAGAGGAGTGTATTGTAAATGAATAGAATGTCTGCTGTGCTCTGTGTCACAACAGCGTGAGTGTCCGGTGTGTGTGGCTCGGAGCCACTGGCTCCTCCCCTGCATTGCTGCACGCTGCGCAGTGCGCGGCTGTTAGGGTGCTGGTGGTAACCTGGCGACAGAGATAGGCCCCGATGTCCGCTAGAGGGCGGGGCTTGGACGGAACCCCCCAAGGTAAGTGACACAGGCTAGCCTGAGGTGTGGAGTCTAAGTATCCACCGGTTTTCGCCAGAGCCTCTAGTGGTGAGGATGGAGTTCGCTGCGTGTGGATACCAGGTCGCGGTCCTCAGGGTCGCCCCACCAGGGGTGAACCGATCAAGGTCCGAAGGCGGGTAAACAGACAAGGGAGATCCGAGAGAATGGTCAAACAAGCCGGGGTCAGGACGGGCAGCAGACGAGCGGAGTCAGGAACAAGCCAAAAGGTCAACAGGAAATCAGCAGCAAACAGGTCACAGGTTCAGGAACAACGGCAGAAGCTGAAGACAAGACAGCACTGAACCTGTGTGCTGATCCAGCTTAAATAGAGCTCTTTCTAGATGAGAGGGGTGGAGCCGGAATAGCCTGTGAGTCTTAACTCATCCACTGCCAGAGCCTTCCTGACAGGTTCCTAACATTGCCCCCCCCCTTAAGGGCAACCTCCGGGTGCCCAACAAGCTCCTTTTTTGTGGATGAGCACGAAAAAATGCTTGGATTAGGTCCGCAGCATGGACGTTCCGTTCAGGCTCCCAGGAGTTCTCTTCCGGACCATAACCCTTCCATTTGATGAGAAACTGTAGCTGGTTGCCTCTCTTTCGACAGTCCACCACAGCCTCAACCTCATACTCCACATCTCCATCCACGAACACAGGTTCTGGGGTACCTGAACTTCTACCAGGGAAGTTATCGGGGATCACGGGCTTCAGTAAGGAAACATGAAATATGGGATGGATCCGAAGGGTATCGGGTAGGGATAGTTCATAGGACACATCATTGAGTTTCCTTTTAACTGGAAATGGACCAATAAATCTGGGAGCCAGTTTCTTGGATGGACAAGCTAGGCGGAGATTAGCCGTGGAAAGCCAGACCCGATCGTCAGGTTGAAGAATCAACTCTCCCTTCTTTCTCTTGTCAAAGATCCTTTTGGACGCAGTTTGGGCCTTGGCTAAGGTCTCCCGCAGAAGGTTATTATTCCGGGAAAAGAAGTTGACAGTGTCTTGGACTGCAGGAACTCCGGATTCACATGGAATATCTGGTAAGAAGGAGGGATGAAATCCATAATTAGCGAAGAAGGGAGATTGGCCAGTAACAGAGTGCTTGGAATTGTTGTAGGAGAATTCTGCAAATGGTAACAGGGCTACCCAGTCGTCCTGGACAAAGGTGGTAAAGCACCGCAGGTACTGCTCCAGGGTTTGGTTTGTCCTCTCAGTTTGTCCGTTGGTCTGTGGGTGGTAGGCTGAGGACATAGACAGCTCGATCTTTAACAGTTTACATAAAGCCTTCCAGAAGCGGGACGTAAATTGTACCCCTCTGTCAGAGATGATGTTCCTGGGAATCCCATGGAGTCTTATGAT
This sequence comes from Pelophylax lessonae, assembly GCF_965119305.1. Lineage (NCBI taxonomy): Eukaryota > Metazoa > Chordata > Amphibia > Anura > Ranidae > Pelophylax > Pelophylax lessonae. The sequence continues at coordinate 657,065,159 of NC_138769.1, read as the reverse complement.
CTCCCTAATGAAGATCTCTGCAGTTTCCCTTGCAGTGGGAGTACCCTTGAGGGGCAAAAAATGGGCCATTTTAGAGAGTCGATCTACCACCACAAAAATGGCAGAGCACCCTGCAGAAGGTGGAAGTTCCACGATAAAATCCATGGCAATTGTTTGCCAGGGCCGATCAGGGATGGGAAGAGGTCTGAGAAGGCCCCATGCCTTACTTCTGGCGGTTTTACACCGGGAACAGGTGGTACAGGAGAGTACATAACTCCTGCAGCTCTCTTCCATGTCAGGCCACCAAAAAGAACGCTGCAGGAGGTCAAGGGTCCTATGGACGCCAAAATGACCGGCCAGAGGGTGATCATGACAGGCAGCCAGAATTGCTGTTCTGACCTCTTCCGGGACGAAGATCTTGTCTTTAACCCATAACAAGCCATTTTTGTGCACCAGGGGTATTCCAGGTGGACCAGGAATGTGGGCAGAGGCTTGCTCAAGACGGGCCTTCAGATTTGTGAATAAAAGTAGGAAGTTCTTTTCGGATAGGATGGTGTCAGGTACTGAAGTTTCCTTCGGGCTATCAAACATCTGGGACAGGGCATCCGGTTTAACATTTTTAGACCCAGGCCGATAGGTGATATGGAATGAAAACCTTGAAAAAAAAAGTGCCCACCGTGCCTGACGGGGTCTCAAACGTTTTGCAGATCTCAGATACTCAAGGTTTTTGTGATCCGTAAAAATAAGAATAGGGTGTACAGCCCCCTCAAGCAAATACCGCCACTCTTCAAGTGCGGCTTTGATCGCCAGAAGTTCCCGGTCCCCAACATCATAATTCCTCTCTGCAGAGGAGAGTTTCCGGGAAAAGAAGGCTATTGGGTGTATCAAGTCCTTGGTTCCCTGTCTTTGGGAGAGGACTGCCCCGACAGCAACTTCAGAAGCGTCAACCTCGAGGAGGTAGGGTAAGGTGGGATTCGGGTGACTCAACACAGGGGCTGACGTGAAGAGCTTCTTAAGGACCAAGAAGGCGGACTGGGCTTCGGGGGTCCATTGAAAGCGAACACTCTTCTTGGTGAGCTGAGTAATGGGAGTGATGATATGAGAGAAACCCTTAATGAACTTTCTATAGAAGTTGGCGAAGCCAACGAATCGCTGCACTCCCTTTTTGTCAGATGGAGGTGGCCAATCCAGGATGGCAGAGACTTTCTGGGGATCCATCTCTATACCCTCTGTAGAAATTATTAACCCCAGAAACGGGATGCTGCTCCGCTCGAATTCACACTTCTCGGCCTTAACATAGAGACCATGCTGACGGAGGCGGCCGAGGACATTTCGAACATGCTCGCGATGTTGCTCCAGGGATGTAGAGAAGATTAGGATGTCATCTAGGTAAACTATGACAAAGATATCCAGCCAATCCCGGAAAATATCGTTCACAAAGTGTTGGAACGTAGCTGGGGCGTTGCAGAGGCCAAAAGGCATCACAAGATATTCGAAATGCCCGAACCTGGTACGAAAAGCTGTCTTCCACTCATCCCCTCCTCGAATACGGACTAAGTTGTAGGCCCCGCGGAGATCTAACTTAGTGAACAGGACAGCAGATCTGAGCCGCTGAAAGAGCTCGGGAACCAGAGGGAGAGGGTAGCGGTTCTTAATGGTAACTTTATTCAAGTCTCGGTAATCGATACAAGGTCGAAGGGAGTGATCCTTCTTTTCTACAAAAAAGATACCTGCCCCTGCCGGAGAGGTGGAAGGACGGATAAACCCCTTCTTCAGACTTTCGTCCACATAGTCCTTTAAAACGTCCAGCTCACGTTCAGATAGTGGGTAAATTCGGCCAAATGGGATCTCGGCTCCCGGGAGCAAGTCGATGGGGCAATCATATGAACGGTGAGGAGGTAAGGTCTCAGCTCCCCGCTTACTGAAAACATCCAGGAAGTCGTGATATGCCTTGGGTACAACAGAACATAAATCAGGCTCAGATTCGAGACAGAACAGAGTTTGGGGGGACTTGGATGGAGCGGGTAGACAGGAGTTCCTGCAGTAAGGAGACGGGAACTGGACGGCTCCTGTGATCCAGTTGATTTGCGGGTTGTGTGCCTGCAACCATGGCAATCCCAGGATAATGGGAAATAAGGGAGATGCGATGACATCCAAACGTATCAATTCCTTATGGCCAGATGGAGAGACCATTGGAAGAGGAAGGGTTTCTTGGGTCACGGGTCCAGACTTGATGTGGGAGCCATCGGCCAGGAAGATAGTGAGGTCCTGGGTCTTGGTCTGGAGAGGTATGCCTTGCTGCCCCGCAAAGGAACGGTCAATGAAACAACTGCAGGCTCCCGAGTCAATGATTGCTGTAACCTGGACGGGTCCTTCTGGGAGTTGCAAAGACACAGGAAAACCTAAGTGGGAGGTGGAGGTAACTGATGCCACACAACTGGAGGGCGAGACTGGCAAAGACTTATGGTGTTTTGCTGCGCAAGAGCGCACATAATGGCCAGCTTCTCCGCAATACAGGCAAAGATTACCCAGCTGGCGGCGACGTCTTTCCTCCGGAGACAAGACAGGCCGCATGACCCCAAGTTGCGTGGGTTCAGGGGCATCAGGCATGGCTCCGGCGGGAGCAGGGCTGGGAGAGACTGCCCCAGCGGAAGGGAAGTGTACAGGAGGTGCTACTCGTGGCAACATCCAGGCTGGCCGAAACTGCTGCGTTGATCGTTCCGCCCGGCGTTCTCGGAGCCGACGGTCGATTTGAATGGCCTGGGAGATCAAATTTTCTAGTGCGTCGGGGATGCCCACCCGGGCCAATTCGTCCTTCAGTGCTTCGGACAAGCCTAGACGGAACTGGTACCGGAGTGCAGCCTCGTTCCAGGAAGTGTCGGAACTCAGGCGACGGAAGTCCGTGACATAGTCTTCTACGGGTCTGCGCCCCTGCTGGAGAACGTGTAGCGCAGCTTCTGCGGTGGAAGATCGCTGGGGATCGTCATAGAGTTGGGCCATAGCCTTAAAAAATGACAATAGAGAGTTCAAATGGGGGCTACTCTCTTCAAGGAGCCGATGGGCCCAGGACTGGGGTCCGCATAGTAGCAATGAAATAACAAACCCCACCTTGGTGGCCTCCAGGGACAAGGTCCGGGGTTGCAAGGAGAAGTAGAGCTGGCAGGCATTGCGAAACGCTCGGAATTTACCCCGATCTCCGGAATATTTTTCAGGGGTAGGGACCCGAGGTTCCGGTGGCAGCATCACTACTGTGGGGCTGGAGGCCGGTGCTGCGGTTGCGGCAGCGGAGGAGGGAGCAGATGGCACAGTGGAATCTGCCGTGAGGGCTACAGAGCGTAATCGTCCCTCTAACTGTGTATAGCCATCCTGAAGCGTCCTCACGGCTTGAGACAGGGCTGCTAGGTGTTGGCCGATCTCCTCTAACGGTGAAGCCTCTCTTGCAGGTTCCGACATGGCTGTCTTGTACTGTTAGGGTGCTGGTGGTAACCTGGCGACAGAGATAGGCCTCGATGTCCGCTAGAGGGCGGAGCTTGGACGGAACCCCCCAAGGTAAGTGACACAGGCTAGCCTGAGGTGTGGAGTCTAAGTATCCACCGGTTTTCGCCAGAGCCTCTAGTGGTGAGGATGGAGTTCGCTGCGTGTGGATACCAGGTCGCGGTCCTCAGGGTCGCCCCACCAGGGGTGAACCGATCAAGGTCCGAAGGCGGGTAAACAGACAAGGGAGATCCGAGAGAATGGTCAAACAAGCCGGGGTCAGGACGGGCAGCAGACGAGCGGAGTCAGGAACAAGCCAAAAGGTCAACAGGAAATCAGCAGCAAACAGGTCACAGGTTCAGGAACAACGGCAGGAGCTGAAGACAAGACAGCACTGAACCTGTGTGCTGATCCAGCTTAAATAGAGCTCTTTCTAGATGAGAGGGGTGGAGCCGGAATAGCCTGTGAGTCTTAACTCATCCACTGCCAGAGCCTTCCTGACAGGTTCCTAACAGCGGCTGAGTGAGAGTCACGTCACGTGACGACGGTGACGTCAGCCGGACTCCGGAGCCGGGATCTGTCTGTGGGGCGCCGCCTCACCTCAGCCTGCTGCTGTAACTGAGTCACTAACTGTGACTGTCTGTAATCCAACCACGGCCGGCCGATATCAGCATTTAAGAGGAGGACAAAACCTGGACAAATGTAAGTTTAACTTTTTAATGGATGAGTGTCCGGGTGTAGGGCCTTAAAGATGTATTTGCACATTGTAAATCTCCTGTCTAAACTAATTGGCAAAAAAAAAAGTATAAAAAAATCATCTTTTTTTTTTGAGTGGGGGATTAGAGGGGGTGGGGTGTTGCGGGGGGGGGGGGGGGGGTCCCTGAATGGCAGTTTAGAGATGTTGTCACCCTAGAGCGGGGCATTTTCAGCTCCTCGTTCTCCGCCAACATCCTCCCACTAAACTTGCCACACACAGTTACTGTACACCTTCTGTATTAGGGAGACTTAATCTGGGTGAGGGAACACAGGGGGCACCTTCAGAAGGTGGGGCAGTGTGATGGGGAGGGGGGGGGGCGTGGAGGACAGTATGGGGGGGCAGTGTGATTTTAGGGGGTCAGTGTGTTGGGAGGGGCCAATGCAGCTGGAGGGTGGGGCAGTGTGACTGGAGAGAAGCAATGTGATGGGAAGGGGGCAGTGTGACAGGAGGAAGGTAGTGTGATGGGAGAGGGGCAGTGTGATGGGAGGGGGGGCAGTGGAGGGCAGTATGGGGGGGGCAGTGTGACAGGAAGGGGCAGTATAGGGGGATAGCTTGAAGGAGGGGGGCAGTGGAGGGCAGTATAGGGGACAGTGTGCCAGGGGGGCAGCATGATGGGAGGGGGACAGCATGGTGGGAGGGAGGCAGTGGAGGGAAGTATAGGGGGACAGTGTGCCAGTATGGGGGGGGCAGCATGATAGGAGGGGGACAGCATGATGGGAGGGGGGCAGTGGAGGCAGTATAGGAGGACAGTGTGCCAGGAGGAGGCAGTGGAGGGCAGTATAGGGGGTCAGTGTGCCAGGAGAGGGCAGTGGAGGGCAGTATAGGGGGACAGTGTGCCAGTAGGGGGCAGTGGAGGGCAGTATAGGGGGATAGTGTGCCAGGAGGGGGCAGTGGAGGGCAGTATAGGGGGACAGTGTGCCAGGAGGGGGCAGCATAGGGGGACAGTGTGTCAGGTGGGGGCAGTATAGGGGGACAGTGTGCCAGGAGGGGGCAGTATAGAGGAACAGTGTGCCAGGTGGGGGCAGTATAGGGGGACAGTGTGCCAGGTGGGGGCAGTATAGGGGGACAGTGTGCCAGGTGGGGGCAGTATGGGGGGAGCACTGCAGCATGATGGGAGGGGGCAGTATGGGGCCGGGGGAGAAGAGTGATAGTATGACACCTGGAACTCGCTGGGCAGTGTGGGGCCTCGGGACAGGGAGAATTTCTCCTACCTTGCCCAGTGCTAGGAACAGCCATGAGTCAGACAAGAAGCGGGAGCCGAAGCCGGAGTCGGGGGGCGGAGCTGGGAGGCGGTCCCAGGTACGGATGACTGCTTATCACCGGCGTCCACCCCTGCCTCACTGCATCAGCCTCCTCTGTTTATTGGAGGATCGGCAGGGCTGAGGGCGGCGCAGGCAGCAGCAGACACAGACTGCTTTTTAGAAGACTTAGCACAGCCAGGCAACCTCCACTTAGCAACCGCCCGGCCGCTGTAGACACCTCCCCTTCCCTCCCCACGCAGTGCAGCACAACGATCGGGGAGGGCAGCCAGTTACAATACTAGCCACTAGCCAGAACAGTCAGGCAGACGGACGGGCCCCCTCACGCTGCGGCCGCGGTAAGAGAACGGGGGCTGGCGGGCCCCCCCTCAGGTGGCGGAACTCCAGGGCCCGGTCGCAAGCACGACTGCTGCGACCCTGATAGTTCCGCTACTGATTTCAACTCTGTAAAATAGGATTTTTGGCTATTGGGTTATGGGGCAGCTCCTGCAGGTGATTGTATACTGACAAACAAGCTGCAGGGACATCAGGCAGATCAGAAGGAATAGATGGGAGGGACCTGTGTCCTGTACTGTACTGTACTGTACTCCAAGAGGATTTTACAGGTAAGTCATACTTTCTATTTCTTAATCATACAGTGCAAGACATAAAATTTCTAATCATAACTATGGGACACCCAAAGTATTACAACTAACGGGCGGACAAATTGCCAACAAGCCCACTTAAATGGGGTAAGGAAAAGTATGACAAAGCTTGAAGAACAGCTTGAATCAACGCATGCCCAAAACTGGCAGGTGAACCCTCACCTTGTACAACAACCCATTCAGTTTAAAATAGAAATGAAAGGCTAAAAATGTATGTGTGTATATACTATATATATATATATATATATATATATACACACATACATACATACACAGTATCTCACAATATTGAACCCTACGAACTAAGACTGGGATGCCATTAAAGTTCATGTGTGTGTGTAAAGGCAGGGGTGCCAATACTTTTGACAATATATAATGTGTGTGTGTGTGTATATATATATATATATATATATATATATATATATATATATATATATATATATATATATATATATATATATATATATATATATATATATATATATATATATATATATTACAGTATCCCACAAAAGTGAGTACATCTCTCACATTTTTGTAAATATTTTCTTATATCTTTTCGTGTGACAACACTGAAGAATTGACACTTTGCTACAATGTAAAGTAGTGAGTGTACAGCTTGTATAACAGTGTAAATTTGCTGTCCCCTCAAAATAACTCAACACACAGCCATTAATGTCTAAACCGCTGGCAACAAAAGTGAGTACACCCCTAAGTGAAAATTTCCAAATTGGGCCCAATTAGCCATTTTCCCTCCCCGGTGTCAAGTGACTCGTTAGTGTTACAAGGTTTCAGGTGTGAATGGGGGGCAGGTGTGTTCAATTTGATGTTATTGCTCTTACTCTCTTATATTGGTCACTGGAAGCTCAACATGGCACCTCATAGCAAAGAACTCTTTGTGGATCTGAAAAAAAAGAATTGTTGCTCTACATAAAGATGGCCTAGGCTATAGGAAGTTTGCCAAGACCCTGAAACTGAGTTGCAGCATGGTGGCCAAGACCATACAGCGGTTTAACAGGACAGGTTCCACTCAGAACAGGCCTCGCCATGGTCAACCAAACAAGTTGAGTGCACGTGCCCAGCGTCATATTCAGTGGTTGTCTTTGGGAAATAGATATATGAGTGCTGCCAGCATTGCTGCAGAGGTTGAAGGGGTGGGGGGTCAGCCTGTCAGTGCTCAGACCATACGCCGCACACTGCATCAAATTGGTCTGCATGGCTGTCGTCCCAGAAGGAAGCCTTTTCCAAAGATGATGCACAAGAAAGCTCACAAAAAGTTTGCTGAAGACAAGCAGACTAAAGGCCCGTACACACGTACCGATCGTCGGCATACAAACGTCGGTGGACGAAGGATCTGCCGATTGTACGCGTGTTAGTATGGTGCCTCCGACAGATGTCTGCGCACAATCCGCGGACAAAAGTCTTTCGTGCAAACATGAAAATATTTGTATGCCGACACCAGAACGGACGATTGTTCGCCTGTCAGTACACAATTCGGCCGACAGACCGCAGATTTGCAAGACTGGGCATGCTCAGAAAATAGAAAACACAGGGAAAGTTAACCATTACATGACATCACTTCTGCAGTCGGCGGACAAAATTCTTGTGCTGTCCTTGTGCTGTCTTTGCACTTTTCAGCAGACACCGACATCCCGGGGAGAAAAGAGGAACATTTGTAAGCCGACCATCGGTACGTGTGTACGGGGCTTCAGACCATGGATTACTGGAACCATGTCCTGTGGTCTGATGAGACCAAGACAAACTTAATTGGTTCAGATGGTGTCAAGCGCGTGTAGTGAGGAGTACAAGTGTGTCTTGCATACAGTCAAGCATGGTGGTGGGAGTGTCATGGTCTGGGGCTGACTTTAACACTTGAAGGATGAGGCCACTTAGTCAGACACCCACCTCTCAGAGGTCATAGAAATTAAAAGGGCCACCTTGTGAATGAGATCAGATAATAGAATATCCCTATTTGGTTTAAAGTGTGGCCTCTGAAGGGCTGAGAGAACTAGGTTGAGCTCCCTTTGTGTGAACGGGGCTTGCACAGTGCAAAAAATAAAAGTGAGACCCGCCACAAATACCTTTTGTTCAGATTTGAGGATTTGTCCCTTAAAGCATGGACTTTCCTAGCTTCACAGCAAAGGAAGTAGACCTTCCAGATGCAGTGGTAAACTTTGTAAGAATTCAACTTTCTGGCCTTTAAGAATGACAGGATGACTGAATCTGAAAGGCTCACAACTCTCAGGACCTGGGCTTCAACAGCCATGTTGTTAACGCTAACAACTGAGAAGCAGACTGGTGAACAGGTCATTGGGAAAAAAGGTCCAGACAATATGGGAGGGCCCATTGAGGCTGAGTTTGTTCAAATACCTGGTCATCCTGGAGCAGTTGGGTGCAATGAAGTTCCCCAGAATGCCATCCATTGCGATCCTGTGGAGAAGACAAGGAAGACGCTCTAGAGAAGGGAAGGCATGGATCAGATGGAGGTGTAACAAGCTAACTATGAATACCCTCAGTCTATGGTGAAACTAAAATACATCTTGTGTTTTTAGGTAGCTGCTGTCATACTGTGTTATATTAAACATCAGACAGTGAAAAAAAAAAAAAAATGAACAGTGCTGCCTATATACTATATCACATATAAGTGCAAAACTACCACATATAAAAGTCCACAAAACATATGTCCATGTGATTGTGATCACTCCAATGACAAACATGACACACTATGGCGCTTTAAAGTGCTTCCACAAAGGAATGTTCCTCCAAGGAAAGACAGCTCACATGAATTCACACCTTACGGGATGGCGTTGACTCCTTTTTTTTAACAAATTAGTCAAAAAGGCTTGTCTGTATAAGACCAGGAATAAATGGTTGTCAGTTCGTCCACCAATCGTTGTTCAACTCCATGGTAAATATACAGCTTTGCCCCATAAATTACATCTCAAAACAGTTGTTCTCCACAAAGATAATATAAAGGAAAGGAGCCCAATATTAAAATATGTTTAATAAAAAAAAAAAAAAATACTGGACTAACTGTACATTAAAAAAAACTGTCACCAGCCTGTAATAAACTCAAAAGTTGCCCTCATCCATTATTGCCAGTGCCACCATGCACTTCCTGTTCCAGGATGTGACAAAACCCGTAAGTACTGCCCTAAAGGAAATCATCTTACAGAGTCACCAGAACATCCACCATGAAGGTCCAAGGGTCCCTGGATCGGACAACAAACCTCTCCAGTTTGTTGTGGAATCTGGACCTCAGAAAATCCATGTTCCCACACATGTGGCAAAGAGCTTGGAACATCTCAGTGTAGAGAAATCCTTCCTTAGGATACAGATTCTGATGACTGAGGAAGTCCGCCTGCCAAGATACAATCAATTCCGACTCCCTTTGAGAAGCCAGACTTCTGGTACCTCCCTGGCAGTTGATGTAGGCCACTCCTGTGGCATTGTCTGACTGGATTCTGATCAGGTGACCTGAAAGCTATTTCCAGTGTTGGGGTGACAAATTAATTGCCAGCAGTTAAAAAATGTTGATGGCATGTCAAACTTCCTCCAACCAGTGAGGTGAGAAAATAGGGTTATATAGTTAAACATCCTTGATGTTCATAGAGATCAGTTGATCCCTGGGCAGAAGGGAGGGTTGACCAACCTGGCAGATTCCACGAAAAACTACTGAACTCTTAGAAACAGGTTGAGGGTCTTGAGATCCAGAATGGTTTTCTGCCATCTGGCTTGGGAACAGTAAACAGTATGGAGTAAAACCCTTGAAAATACTCCCTATTTAAAAATAGGGCAATAACCCTCTGTGCAGGGATCTTTCTGTCTTTGCAGAGAGTTTTGCAAATTGGACAGCATGAAGCAGGGAGAAGGCAGTGTTGAAAATTCCAGTTTATAGCCCCTGGATGCTACTCTGTACCCAAATATTTCAGATTCCCTGGAAACATGGCTAAAAAGACCATCAGGTGTGTCCCCCCCCCCCCTGTTGCAGAGTGCGATCACTGGGTGCAGCGGAGTCCATTCAGATCAGACATTGTGGAGTAAACAGGAACTGGCTTCTTTATTGGAACATAACACAGAAATCAACGATATCACCTTCTCATTGTGATAAAACACAGACGGGAAAAGATAACCAACAAGTTCAGTGCAGTGTACAGGAAATACAACACATCATAGAAAATGCATAGCATATCACTGAGCATTAGCGACATCTTGTGTCCTATTTGTGAACTGCAGTTAATCTGTAATAGGCTAAGCTTTAACCACTTTCTGACCGGCCTATTGTGAAAACACGGCCGCAAAGTGGTTGTCTAGTTCTGGGAGGGCGTACATGGACGTCCTCCCTGAACCGCGCTCCCGCGCGCCCCCTGGGGCGCACAAACGGAAGTGTCCGTGCTCGCCGGGTCCCGGGGACCCGACGCATCACAGATCGCGGTAAAGGGCCAATGAGAGCGGTCCTTTACCACGTGATCGCTCCGTCCAATGACGGAGCGATCACGTCACAACAAACCGGCGCATGTCCGGTTCATTTCTCTCCTCTCCTCGGACGCTGTACACAGCAATCGGTACAGCGTGCGAGGAGAGGAGAGAAACTGCAGCTGCCCGCCTCCTCTGCCTCATTGTGCCCAATTAGTGCCCCATCCGTGCCTCATTTGTGCCCCATCAGTGCCTCATTTGTGCCCCATCAGTGCCTCAGCCATGCCCCATCTGTGCCTCAGCCGTGCCCCATCCATGCATCATCCGTGCCTCATCCATGCCCACCCATGCTACCTCAGTGCTCATCAATGCCACATCCATGCCCACCCATGCCACCTCAGTGCTCATCCATGCCACATCCATGCTCATCCGTGCCACATCCATGCTCATCCATGCCTCATCTGTGCGACATCTGTGCCTGCCCATGCTGTCTCAGTGCTCATCCATCCCACGTCTGTGCCCACCCATGCCCCCTCAGTGCTCATCCATGCCACATCCATGCTCATCTATCCCACATCTGTGCTCATCCATGCCACGTCAGTGCTCATCCGTGCCACATCCATGCCACCTCAGTGCTCATCCGTGCCACATCCATGCCACTTCAGTGCTCATCCGTGCCACATCCATGCCACCTCAGTGGTCATCCATGCCACATCAATGCCACGTCAGTGCTCATCCATGCCATGTCAGTGCTCATCCATGCCACGTCAGTGCACATCCGTGCCACATCAAAGCCACGTCAGTGCTCATCTGTGCCACATCCATGCCATGTCAGAGCTCATCCGTGCCACATCCATGCCACTTCAATGCTCATCCGTGTCACATCAGTGCTCATCCATGCCACATCAGTGCTCATCCGTGCCACATCAATGCCATGTCAGTGCTCATCCGTGCCACATCCATGCCACGTCAGTGCCACATCAATGCCACGTCAGTGCTCATCCATGCCACATCCATGCCACGTCAGTGCTCATCCATGCCACACCCATGCCACTTCAGTGCTCATCCGTGCCACGTCAGTGGTCATCCGTGCCACATCAATGCCATGTCAGTGCTCATCCATGCCCCATCCATTCCACGTCAGTGGTCGTCCGTGCCACATCAATGCCACGTCAGTGCTTATCCATGCCACATCAGTGCTCATCCGTGCCACATCAATGCCACGTCAGTGCTCATCCGTGCCACATCCATGCCATGTCAGTGCTCATCCATGCCACATCCATGCCACGTCAGTTCTCATCCGTGCCACATCAATGCCACGTCAGTGTTCATCCGTGCCACATCCATGCCACGTCAGTGCTCATCCGTGCCACATCAATGCCACATCCATGCCGTGTCACTGCTCATCTGTGTCACATCCATGCCATGTCAGGGTGCTCATCTGTGCCTCATCCATGCCACGTCAGTGCTCATCCGTGCCACATCAATGCCACGTCAGGGCTAATCCATGCCACATCAGTGGTCATCCGTGCCACATCCATCCCACATCAGTGCTCATCAGTGCCACATCCATGCCACGTCAGTGCTCATCCGTGCCACATCCGTGCTCATCAGTGCCACATCCATGCCACGCCAGTGCTCATCAGTGCCGCATCCATGCCACATCAGTGCTCATCAGTGCCACATCCATGCCACCTCAGTGCTCATCCGGGCCACATCCATGCCACATTAGTGCCACTACAATGCTTATCAGTGCCCTACAGTGCCTCACAAAATTGTAATGGGAAGTCAGGAAATGACGGTGCTCCCTGCATGTTGGTCCTCTGTATGTGGCCAGGCTGTGGAAGTGTCACATATGGGGTATCGCCATACTCAGGAGGAGTAGCAGAATGTATTTTGGGGTGTCATTTTTGCTATGTGCATGCTATGTGTAAGAAATGTCTTATAAATGGAAAACTTTGTGTAAAAAAAAATACGTTTTGGTTTTCTTTCCACATTTTCCAAAAACTTGTGGAAAAAAATGACACGTTCAAAAGACTCATTATGCCTCCTACATTATGTGTTGGGGTGTTTTCTTTCCAAAATGGGGTCATTTTATGGGGGTTTCCATTGTCCTGGTGCTCCAGGGCCTTCAAAAGTGCGATAAGTCGTCAGAAAATTATATGTGTAATTTTTGCTTCTAGAACGCCTGACGGTGCTCATTGGATGTTGGGCCTCTGTATGTGGTCAGGCTGTAGAAAAGTGTCACACATGTGGTATCGCCATACTCAGGAGGAGTAGCAGAATGTATTTTGGGGTGTAGTTGCAAGTATGCCTGTACAGTGTGTGAGAAATAACTTTGTAATATGACCATTTTGTGAAAAATATATATATATTTTTTTAAAAATCTTCATTTTGCAAAGAATTGTGGGAAAAAATTACAACTTCAAAAAACTCACCATGCCTCTTACTAAATACTTTGGAATGTCTACTTTACAAAAAGGGGGTCATTTGGGGGGTATTTGTACTTTCCTGGCTTGTTAGGGTCTCAAGAAATGAGATAGGCCGTCAGTACTTTAGGTGTGATCAATTTTCAATGATTGGCACCTTAGCTTGTAGACTCTATAAGGCTGGCCATACATGATACAATTTTCTTTCAGTTTTCTGTCAGATTTTCTTGAAATTTACCTTCAAGTATGTAGTACGAAGGCCTGCCTAATTGGATACAAGTGAATGTGTTGTTTAGCTTTGACCTCACATTATGTGGTTTGTGGTAGATCTGACAGAAAATTGTACAACAAAAGTTGGACATGTATGGCCAGCCTAACCTTCACAAAGACCAAAAAATGTATACTTATTTGGGTTATTTTTACTAAAGATATGTAGCAGTATAAATTTTAGTCAAAATTTATTAAGAAAAATGACTAAATTTGCAAAATTTAAAACCAAAACGAAGAAAAATGCATTTTTTTACCAAATTTTCGGTCTTTTTTCATTTATAGAGCAAAAAATAAAAAACCCATTTATGATTAAATACCACCAAAAGAAAGCTCTGTTTGTGTGGAAAAAAAGGATGAAAATTTCATATGGGGACAGTGTTGCATGACTAAGTAATTGTCATTCAAAATGTGAGAGCACTGAAAGCTGAAAATTGGTCTGGTTAGGAAGGGGGTTTAAGTGCCCAGTGGGCAAGTGGTTAAAGTTGTTGTATCTCCAACACCCCCAACGTAGTGGAAAGTCTCTTTATTGTGAAAGTGACTTGCTCCCAGACTTGTCAGGCTTGGAACTCCACAGCCTCTGACAGAAGTGTGCCATAGGTTTTTTTTTTTGGAGCCCAAGGCCTGAGATGGGCAAAATAAACTATTTTTAGCATGTTTTCAAGTGAATTTACCTCAGACAAGAACCAGTCCAGTTTCTTTGGTTTTTATGTTTTATTAAGAACTTGGGTGGGAGAAGGGATGAGTGGGATACTCGTTTAACTGAACTTTGCACAATAGGCAGGGAAGATGCAAAAATGCTGACCGGCGCTGGTTAACGCTGACTGATGCTGGTAACGTTGACTGACGCTGGTTAACACTGACTGACCCTGGTCACGGCTAGGCCGCCTACTTTACTTTGCCTTTTGACTGTGAAATAGGATGATAAGCTTCCTGAGATAATCTGTCTCCTGAGGCAAGCTGTATCCTGACAAACTGTATTGCTGAACACTTCAGGGCCCTTCCTGGCGGCCCCTTTTACTCTCTATTCTTCAGGGCTTGAAAACTGGCACCCCCTTTACTGTACACTCCTGGTTAGCTGACTCCTGGATCCCCCTTGACCTCTCTGGAGTGGTCCCCTCTCCTAGGCAGACCCATGGGCAGATCTTGAGTACTCACAACACTTTATCCTAAAGATCTCTGCCCAGCCGCTCCACTCGGTCAGCACACTCTGGATCCCCTGCAGCCAAACTCAACCTCCGGTCCCTAGGCCGACTGCCTGGACCACCTGCACACTCTGACAGGAGGAGAGACATCTGTCACATCCTCCAGGGACTGATGTTCCCGCCAAAAGACACCCTGCCTCAGGTGCTCTCCGCTTTTATTTACAATCCCATGATGCACCTCTCCAGGTGCCAACCCACTGGGACAGTTACAAAAGCCTGTGTATCATTGGCCAGGTTTCCCCACTGTCTAAAAGGCCTCCCTATTGGGCGCAGTGGGGACACTCCCTCAGACCAGATGAATACACACTGAGCACACTGAGCAGACCTAACTAAAGATCAAGCTCCTCGGATAAGCAGATGAAGCAATTATAGTTTTCCTGCTGCTTTCCTGTTAAGCAGAAAATGCCAAACTGTATCTTCTATCTAGCGCCTGACTAGGAGGGTGCTACATTTACATATATATGTATATATATGTATATATATATATATATACATATACATACAGTGCCTTGCGAAAGTATTCGGCCCCCTTGAACTTTTTGACCTTTTGCCACATTTCAGGCTTCAAACATAAAGATATAAAACTGTAATTTTTTGTGAAGAATCAACAACAAGTGGGACACAATCATGAAGTGGAACGAAATTTATTGGATATTTCAAACTTTTTTAACAAATAAAAAACGGAAAAATTGGGCGTGCAAAATTATTCAGCCCCTTTACTTTCAGTGCAGCAAACTCTCTCCAGAAGTTCAGTGAGGATCTCTGAATGATCCAATGTTGACCTAAATGACTAATGATGATAAATAGAATCCACCTGTGTGTAATCAAGTTTCCGTATAAATGCACCTGCACTGTGATAGTCTCAGAGGTCCGTTTAAAGCGCAGAGAGAGCATCATGAAGAACAAGGAACACACCAGGCAGGTCCGATATACTGTTGTGGAGAAGTTTAAAGCCGGATTTGGATACAAAAAGATTTCCCAAGCTTTAAACATCCCAAGGAGCACTGTGCAAGCGATAATATTGAAATGGAAGGAGTATCAGACCACTGCAAATCTATGAAGACCTGGCCGTCCCTCTAAACTTTCAGCTCATACAAGGAGAAGACTGATAAGAAATGCAGCCAAGAGGCCCATGATCACTCTGGATGAACTGCAGAGATCTACAGCTGAGGTGGGAGACTCTGTCCATAGGACAACAATCAGTCGCACAAATCTGGCCCTTATGGAAGATATCCATAAAAAGTGTTGTTTAAAGTTTGCCACAAGCCACCTGGGAGACACACCAAACATGTGGAAGAAGATACTTTGGTTTAGATGAAACCAAAATCAAACTTTTTGGCAACAATGCAAAACGTTATGTTTGGCGTAAAAGCAACACAGCTCATCACCCTGAACACACCATCCCCACTGTCAAACATGGTGGTGGCAGCATCATGGTTTGGGCCTGCTTTTCTTCAGCAGGGACAGGGAAGATGGTTAAAAATGATGGGAAGATGGATGGAGCCAAATACAGGACCATTCTGGAAGAAAACCGGATGGAGTCTGCAAAAGACCTGAGTCTGGGACGGAGATTTGTCTTCAATCAAGACAATGATCCAAAACATAAAGCAAAATCTACAATGGAATGGTTCACAAATAAACATATCCAGGTGTTAGAATGGCCAAGTCAAAATCCAGACCTGAATCCAATCGAGAATCTGTGGAAAAAACTGAAAACTGCTGTTCACAAACGCTCTCCATCCAACCTCACTGAGCTCGAGCTATTTTGCAAGGAGGAATGGGCAAAAATGTCAGTCTCTCGATGTGCAAAACTTATAGAGACATACACCAAGCGACTTACAGCTGTAATCGCAGCAAAAGGTGGCGCTACAAAGTATTAACTTAAGGGGGCTGAATAATTTTGCACGCCCAATTTTTCAGTTTTTTATTTGTTAAAAAAGTTTGAAATATTCAATAAATTTCGTTCCACTTCATGATTGTGTCCCACTTGTTGTTGATTCTTCACAAAAAATTACAGTTTTATATCTTTATGTTTGAAGCCTGAAATGTGGCAAAAGGTGGCAAAGTTCAAGAGGGGCCGAATACTTTCGCAAGGCACTGTATATAGCATAACTCCCATATATAAAACCATAAACTTCAAAAATGTGCCAAACCCTATCTATCCATAATTGAAAGAAAAATAAAAATAAAAGAAAGGAACTGACAGGTGATAGACGGACAATCAAAAACTGGGGTCAACTGTTGCTAATAAAGCAGTTGACATCCCAGTCGACATTCAGGCCATGCGGCGTGTAGCACTTCAGGTCGAAAATCCAGCGTGTCTCTTTCTTGGAAATTTCACACCTCACATTACTACTCTTCCAATGGGCTGTATATTTGTCAATGCCAATAATTGAAGTTCCTGTGGCTTTTTTCCCATGACATTCCAAATAATGTCGGGAGACGCTATGTTTCGGGAACCCTTAGTCGCCACTAACCTTAATATCCAAATCAAAAAAATGAATACCAACCTCACTGGCCTCATGCTGTAACTTAATGCCGAAGATGTTGTCATTAAGTTCCTGGAAGAAGACATCTAGCGATGCAATTGTGCCATTCCAAACAACGATTACATCGTTGATGTATCACTTCCAAAGAACAAGCTCCGGTCTCTGGTCCTGACTGAATGACCTAGTGGACCCACTTGTTCCAGGGGAGTCCACAGGTCCAGGAACCAGCGAAAGCATCCCCTTATCGCAGATACGGGTGAGGACGCACCTTCCTGCTGAAGGGGCCTTGTCCGCAGGTCTGGAGAAGATTGCACTTGACTTGCCAAATCAAGTTCGCTTGGATCCTCCAGAGGAGGCCCCAAAGGGCTCCAGCCCCTTATCAGTCAACCCTGAGGGATGAAACAACTTCTTATGAGCCGAGAAGGAGGGCCCATGCCTATGACGAGGGTCCTTGCCCTTAGTAGCCTGCGGAAGTAAGGGGCTCTTCCCTGGGGCGGTGCTACCTGTAAGGCGACCTAGGCAGCCGCCTAGGGCGCAATTTAGCAGGGGGCACCACCTAGGGCGCAACTTGGCAGTGGGCGCCGGGAACCCGCACCCGGAATCAGTAATGGACTGGCTGCTGGCCGGTGCGGCACTCCTCAAGCTGTGCCGCCTGAACGCTACAGCAATTGCTATGTTAGGAAATCCAGCATCACCGAAATCCCCATAGGAAAGCACTGAATAAGACTTTCCTATGGGGAGGTCTAATGCGTGTGCATTGCTGCGCATGCGCATTAGGTCTCCCCCGCCGGCTGATGTCGGGGAGGGGGAGGAGAGCCAGCACCGAGGTAAGTCACTGAAGGGATTTTAACCCCTTCAGCAACTTGGGATGGGGGGCGGGAGAGCATTTGGGAGCGGCAATTTTTATTTTGCCTAGGGCAGCAAAAATCCTTGCACCGGCCCTGGCTCTTCCTCCGTGTGAGACCTTTAATTATATCATCCAGGGTAGCACCAAACAGGTGATCTCCTTGAAAGAGAACATCAGTCAAGGCCTTTTTAGAAGTCTGGTCCGCAGACCAGCATTTGAGCCAAAAGACATTCCGAAAGACCACTGCCGAAACAGAGAGAGAAGCCATTAGGGGAGCCACATACAGAGGCATCACAGATAAACTGCAGCCCCAGGACCAGCTGGTCCACCAGCTCAGCAAAGACAGAGCTACTCCCCCCTCCAGGTCACGGCGTAAAAGCTTAGCCCACTCGGTCAGAGTCTGTGACAACAGGGCAAAGGTGAACATCGGCCTCAGTGGCAAACCAGCCAGGGTGTACAAATTGCGGGCCACAGCCTTCGCCTTCCTGTCCTTAAAGGCTGGGGACTCTTCAAACGGAATCATGGTTGCCTTGTTTAAGCTGGAAACCGGAGGGTCCAACACCGTTGGAACAGTCCACTTCTTAAGAAGGGACTGCTCATAGGGGTATCACCTAGCAACTCACTTAAGGACCCAAAGGGTACGCTTTGGTCGTCCCCACACTTCAGTGACAATTCGTTCAAGTTAGGAGGGGAAAGGGAACTCCTTTGCCGCTCTGGATGGCTGGTGAATGCCAAAGGGAACCTGCGCCTCCGTCACAGCAGCAGCCCCGTCCTCCAACTTAGTCTCAAGCAGAGATACAATCAGTGCGTCCACCAGTACCTTTTCATGCACGGTTGCAGAAGCGGAGGAATCATCCTCACTATCTGAGGATTTAGGGCGCGTGGTCGCAGACCGAGCAGGGTGAACCACGTCCGCGGGGGCCGAATCAGATTCTGGATCTGAGGAGACTGATGAGGCAGAGGAAGGCGGGAAGCGCTTTATGCCAGCCCATTGCCCAAAAGCCACCTCCACCCACAAGGGGACAGAAGGGACTCCAGGACTGCCGTTAGTGCATCGATGGATAGGACCCAGAGGGCCCCGCAGCCCCAGAGAGGGGATCAGGTGGGGAGATGTGCTCCATAGGGGGCAGAAGTCAGGGATTAGGATGAGAAGGTTGCCCCTGCGGGGAGGGTCTTCTCATCATTCACAGATACAGATAGCCATGATCCCTTTATATGTGTGTAATACATTTAACCCCTTGCTTCCTCCTCTACAGGTGACACCAACTCTAGAGGTAGTCAGCTAGGATGTTTTTTCTATTTCTTTCCCACCAAGCAGAGTTTTGTTTGGCGGGGGGTGCATTTTCCTAAATGCACTCAACTTGTATATTTGTACAGCAGATATATATATATATATATATATATATATATTTGCACTTAAATTATTTGTACATTTGTTCTTTTCCCTTTAACCCCCTTTCCAAGTTTGTGGGATACTCCTAAATTTGGTAGGATTTTTGTAGGGGGGAGGCTGCAGCACTCTCCTAGGTAGGTGCTAGGAAAACTTATTTGGTGGCTCTTTTCTGCTTATCAGGAAAGCCTGATCTGTTAGTTTAGTCTGTCACGTGTTTCCAGGTGTGATTTATTGGGTCTAAGGGAGTCTCCCCACTGTATCCAATAAGGGAGCTTGTTGGACAGTGGAGGAAACCTAACCAGTAGCACATCAGGGTTTATGGCTGTCTCAGTGGGTGGGCATTGCTGCAATGCATCCTGGGATTGGCTATAAATCCGGAAGGAGCATGTGACAGGGTGTCTTTTGGCGTTAGCAAAGTCCCAGGAGGAGGTGGACGGTTGTCTCTCCTCCTGCAAGTGTGAGGAAGGTGGTTCAGGCAGTCGGCCTAGTGAACCAGGTGCAGAGCTGAGCTGCAGAGGATCCAGAGTGCTGACAAGTGGAGCTGCTGGCAGAGTCATCTTGGGAAAAACAGTATCGTGAGTACCAGGAGATCTGCCTAAGGGTCTGCCTAAGAGAGGGGACCACTCCAGAGAGGTTAGGGGATCAAGGAGCTAGCTCACACAAGGAGTGTATCAGTAAAGGGGGTGCAGTGTAGTTGACCCTGAAGATTAGGAACAAAGGGGGTGCCAGGAAGGGCCCTGAAGTTGTTCTGCAGTACAGTCTAGTTTACCTCAGGATACAGTTTACCTCAGAGAGCTCATTCAAATATACTTCACAGCTAAGGGCTAAGTGAAGCAGCGGCCTGGACATGACTAGCGTTACTCAGCAGTTTCAAGTCGTCCCAGCCTATTGTGCATAGTGTATAAAGTTGGAGTATCCCACTCATTCCCTTCTCCTATCCAAGTTCCAAATAAAAAACACAAAAACCAAAGCTACCGGACTGTTTCCTGACTGAGCTAAAAAACTTGGGAGAAATGTCAAACTGTCATGTTGTTGCTAATGGTAACCCAGGGGAACCCGTAACCAGCAGCTCCCAAGGGAGTAGTGCTACAAAGGATATGTGAGGGGCAGGACTAAATAATGAAGGCAGTCCCACCTGAAGGTGTATTTATATGTATATGTGTGTAGTGGGACATTTGTGTCTTTGGCTCTGAAGAAGAGGGTTCTCCCTTGAAATGCATCAGCCAACCTATATAGGTGCCATCTAAACCTCCTTGCAGCATTGGAATAGTCCATGTCATGGAGGAGATTTATCCATACAGTGCTTTGATGTGCGTATTGAACACTTGCGTTTGTGAGTATGATGAATGACATTGTTTGTTTTACTTTTCAATAAATTCTTAATGGAATTGCACTAGGTTGGTGCACCCTTCTCTTATTTTTGCTATCCTTTTAGTTCTTGTGGACACCCATGGTCCTGAGGGGGCAGCAAGACTGTGGGCACCACAAATTAAGTAAAAGATACACTTTCTCCTCCTAAAAGCATAACACCTGAGCCCAGGAGAGTAACTGTTTGGATGATGTCACTGCTACTTGTAACATGGTAATAATAACTGGGTTTGCAAAGACACTTGTGTGACGCAAAGTTTATTTATATCCTTTGAAAATTTTTTGTGCCCAGAGTTCCGTTTTGGGGGGCACTTGCCCTAAAGCCTAGTTCCACTCATCTTCCAAGAGACCAATATTGTGTTTCCATTCCATATTTTTAACAAAGCAACAGATACAACAGTTGGGGTTGACAGTTATTGATACAGCATATACATTTGATTGATGTATAATTAGTTAAATTGTATCTGTGGTCACAAATTTAAAGCATATATTGTATTTCAATTATTGCTAGCTTACTCCTATTAATCTAAACGATCTTGAAGTTTGAACAGTTACTTTTTAAAGAATTCCACACATGCACTCCCTTAAATGCAATGACTCATATTCACTATGCCCTGTGAGTAGGTACTGCTGAGTAACACACTTTACAAAGTCTGCTTTCTGAACTAGAGAGGTGGTGAGAGAATAAGTTTCAGGAGGTAGGGTCAGTACAGGAATCACTGCAGGTAGCAAGATATCATGGGATTACTAGTTTAAAAAAATAAAATAAATAAAAATGCCATAAATCTATCCTTTAATCTGTAGACACGATAACTTTTGCGCAAACCAATCAATATACACTTATTGGGATTTATTTTGTGAAAAATATGTAGCAGAATACATATTGGCCTAAAATGATGAAAAAATGTAATTAAAAAAAAAATGGCTGTGTTTTATAGCAGAAAGTAAACAATATTGTTTTGTTTTTTTTTTTTCAGAATTGTCGCTATTTTTTTGTTTATAGCGCAAAAAATAAAAACCACAGAGGGGATCAAATACCCCCAAAAGAAAGCTCTATGTATGGGAAAAAAAAGGACATTCATTTTATTTGGGTATAGAGTCGCACGACCGCGCAATTGTCAGTTAAAGTAAGGCAGTGCCGTATCGCAAAAAATAGCCTGGTCATTAGGGGTTAAAACCTTCTGGTCCAGAAGTGGGTAAAGTATTACAAAGGAGAATATCTAAAAGATTAGAGGACATGTGCACCATTTGTTTAAGGGTTCCAAGCCCTATTTGGAAGTAGCATAGCAGCATATGTTTTGCAGTTGAAATTACACTTTAATTTCAGCAGAGCAGTTTTTAAAGCAATATTAAACCCCAAACAAAAATGTTTTATATTGTAGTTTACTATATTGTAGATGTGGTGGCTGCATTCATTTTTATCTCTCAGGCCCTTTTCACACGTTTGAAAAACTGAAAGGCAGACCTGATCGGACCCTGCAGTCTATTCTATGGAGCAGTGGATGTCCGCTGACACCCGCTGCCATCTGATCCGAGCCTGTCTGCCAAAAACAGACGGATGGTGTTCCTATTCCCCATCTGTCCGGCAGATCAGATCAGATGGAAATGGACAGGCAGTCCATTTCCATCCAAAAAAAGAAGAGAAACAGCGCCATCTAAGTGTAGCAATAGCCAGTTTATTGGAGAGTTAAAAAGTATGCATGCACTCGCAAGAGTAGGTAAAAACATGCATGGTATACGTTGAGGATCATCTGCTCTATCCGCAAGGGGGTGCTGTGACCTCCAGATGGTGATAGCTGCCGCAGGTCCGTAGCGCTGGTGGCTACCAAGGTGATGTCCAGGTTCAATGCTGATTGCCGGGGCTCGAGAGGACTTGAGGGCGCGGGTGATGTCACTTCTGGATACGAGTAAGCAGGAGAAGCACGCGTTTGGAGCATGCATGCTCCTTCATCAGGCTCCATTTCCATCCGATTGCCCCATAGAGGAGAGCGTAACTGTGTCCATGTCTGCTCTGGATAGCGGAGCAGACACAGACCTGTCATCCACCTGCTCAGCGGGGATGAGCAGAGCGATCCCCTGCAGAACAAGCGGATTCCGCTTAGTGTTCTAGAACAACATATGCTCCCATCCAGACGTCGTCTTTTTCAGGGAAGACCTTGCATTTTCCAACATGACAATGGCAGACCACATACTGCATCAATTACAACATCATGGCTGCGTAGAAGAAGGATCCGGGTACTGAAATGGCCAGCCTGCAGTCCAGATCTTTTACCCATAGAAAAAATTTGCCGCATCATAAAGAGGAAAATGCAACAAAGAAGACCTAAGACAGTGGAGCAACTAGAAGCCTGTATTAGACAAGAATGGGACAAAATTCCTATTCCTAAACTTGAGCAACTTGTCTCCTCAGTCCCCAGATGTTTGCAGACTGTTATAAAAAGAAGAGGGGATGCCACACAGTGGTAAACATAGCATTGTCCCAACTTTTTTGAGATGTGTTGATGCCATGAAATTTAAAATCAACTTATTTTTCCCTTAAAATGATACATTTTCTCAGTTTAGACATGTGATATATCATCTATGCTGTATTCTGAATAAAATATTGAAATTTGAAACTTCCACATCATTGCATTCTGTTTTTATTCACAATTTGTACAGTGTCCCAACTTTTTTGGAATCGGGTTTGTTCATTAAGGGTATGAATAAGGTTACATAGTTACATAGTAAGGGCTCTTTCACACGGTCCGCCTCCGCAGGCGGATCCGTGTTGCTCAGCGGGGATCGATACGCGATCCCCGCTGAGCCGGGCGGATGACAGCTCCGTCTCTGCTTGCAGAGCGGAGAGGGAGGTGTCTCAGCACCCGCTGCCCTCTATGGGGGATCGGAGGAGAGCGGACCGCTTGTCCGCTCTCATCAGATCCGCTCCGCTCCGATTACTGAACGGATGGAAAAATAGGGTTTCCATCCGTCCAGATTTCAGCACAGGATCGGATGCGGATGGCAGCGGGTGTCAGCGGAGGTGTCTCCGCTGACACCCGCTGCCCCATAGAGCTGCATGGAGGATCCGATCAGATCCGCCTAAAAAACTGACAGGCGGATCTGATCGGACCGCCCGTGTGAAAGAGCCCTTAGTCAGGTTGAAATAAGACACAAGTCCATCTGGCTCAACCAATTTAAAAAAAATAAAAAACACAGTAAAGAAAACCCAACCATACAATCCCATATACACAGTCCTATACCCGCAGTTGATCCAGAGGAAGGCGAAAAACCCTAGCAAAGCATTATCCAATTTGCTACAGCAGGGGAAAAAATTCCTTCCTGATCCCCCAAGAGGCGATCGGATATTCCCTGGATCAACTTTACCTATAAATATTAGAAGTTAGTACCCATTTATATTATGTACACCCAGAAAAGAATCCAGGCATTTTTAAAGCAATCTAGTCAGCTAGCCAGAACCACCTCTATTCCACATTTTCACAGCTCTTACGGTGAAGAAACCTTTCTGTATTTGGAGACAAAATCTGTTTTCCTCTAGACGTAAAGAGTACCCCCTTGTCCTCTGTGATGACCTTAAAGTGAACAACTCAAAACCAAGTTCACAATATGGACCCCTTATGTATTTATACATGTTGATCATATCCCCCCTTAATCTCCTCTTCTCAAGAGAGAATAAATTCAGTTCCTCTAATCTTTTCTCATAGCTGAGCTCCTCTGTGCCTCTTATCAGTTTGGTTGCCCTTCTCTGCACTTTCTCTAGTTCCCCGATATCCTTTTTGAGAACTGGTGCCCAAAACTAAATTGCATATTCCAGATGAGGTCTTACTAATGATCTGTACAGGGGCAAAATGATATCTCTCTCTCTCTGGAGTCCATGCCTCTGTTAATACAAGAAAGGACTATGCTTGCTTTGGAAACCGCAGCTTGGCATTCGATGCTATTATTAAGCTTAGGATCTATCAGAACATCCAGATCCTTCTCCACTATGGATTCCCCCAGTTCTACTCCCCCTAGTATGTATGATACATGCATATTCTTAGCCCCCCAAGTGCATAACGTTACATTTATTAACATTAAACCTCATTTGCCACATAGTTGCCCAATGAAACAGTGCATTCAGGTCGGCTTGTAAATTGGAGACACCCTGTAAGGAAGTTATTCTATTGCATAGCTTGGTGTCATCTGCAAAGACTGAAATGGAATTTTTAATCCCAGACCCTATATCATTTATAAAGATATTAAAAAATAAGGGTCCCAACACTGAACCTTGGGGTACACCACTGATAACCTTAGACCATTCAGAGTAAGAATCATTAACCACTACTCTCTGAATTCTACCTTTTAGCCAATTTTCTATCCATTTACAAACTGATCTTTCCAAGCCTGTAGACTTTACCTTACACATTAGTCGTGTGTGGGGAACTGTGTCAAACGCTTTTGAAAAATTCAAGTATACTACATCCAAGGTTAAGGAGTACTGTATTTTCAATATGAAGCGAAGATCAAGAACACAGGGACAAGACCAACTAGCACGAGGGAAGATCAAAAGTAATCTTACAAAGTAATATTTGACTAAAAGAGTAGTTGATGCTTGAAACAGACTTCCAGCAGAGGTAGTGAGTCAGTCAACAGTAAGTAAATCGAAACATGTTTGGGACAAACATAAATCTTTACTCAGACAAAAAGGTTAAATACAAAAAAAAAAATAAAAACATAATTATAAAAAAAAAAAGGGGCAGACTCAAAGGGAGTATATTTATAAAGCAGTAATTCTGACAAACATTCCCTGCAGGTAAATCTTCCAGGTGTATGTGTTTTAAATAATAGTTATGGCTTCTTCATAAGAGAATGGTGAAAGTCACATTCACTGCTTTATAAATAGACCCTTTGTTGCTTTGTCATCATTCTCCTATGTTTCAATGTAAATCCAACCTTTAACTACTTCCGGTCTGTGCTATAGCCGAAAGACGGCTGCAGCGCGGACTCATATTTTTGGGAGGCCGTCTTTAAACGGCCTCCCAGAAACAGGCTCCCCGCGCGCTCCCGCGTGCGCGCATCGGGGAAAATCTGTGTCGGCCGTGTCCCTTGGACACAGCCAATCACAGATCGTGGTAAATGGCCAATCGCAGCGGCCATTTACCACGTGATCGGCCCATGCAATGAGACATGATCTCATATGTAAACATATGAGATCATCTCTCATCGCCAGCGCTCCTTCCTCACACAAAGACTGCAGTGTGAGGAAGGAGGAGAGCCGATCAGCCGTCGGGGACACAGAAGAATGTAATCAGGGCACTGATCACCAGTGCCCTGATTACACAAGGTAAAAAACATACACAAAGTGCCCACCATCAGTGCCCGCCATCATTGCCCCCCATCAGTGCCCACAATCAGTGCCCATAGTGCTGCCAGTCAGTGCCCATCAGTGCCTGCTTATCTAGGCACTGATGAGCACTGACTGGCAGCACTATGGGCACTGAGTGTGGGCACTGATGGTGCTGCCCATCAGTGCTCATCAGTGCCGCCCATCAGTGCTCATCAGTGCCGCCCATCAGTGCTCATCAGTGCCACCCGTCAGTGTACATCAGTGCCATCCGCCAGTGCCCATCAGTGCCGCCCATCAGTGCCCATCAGTGCCGCCCCTCAGTGCCGCCTCTCAGTTTCCAGCAGTGCCACCTCTCAGTGCCCAGCAGTGCCACCTCTCAGTGCCCAGCAGTGCTGCCTATCAGTGCTCATCAGTGCCGCCTATCAGTGCTCATCAGTGCCGCTTATCAGTGCTCATCAGTGCGGCATATTAGTATCTCCTCATCAGTGCCCATAAGTGCCACCTCATCAGTGCCCATAAGTGCCACCTCATCAGTGCCCATCAGTGCAGCCTATCAGTGCCCATCAGTGAAGGAGAAAAATGTATTTATTTATTTTCAAAATTTACTCGCAGAAAATAAGAAAAACTTTTTTTTTTCAAAATTTTCTGTCTTTTTTCTTTTTTTTTGTAAAAAATAAAAAACCCAGAGGTGATTAAATACCACCAAAAGAAAGCTCTATTTGTGTGAAAAAAAATGATAAAAATTTCATATGGGTACAGTGTAGCATGACCGCGCAATTGTCATTCAAAGTGTGAGAGCGCTGAAAGCTAAAAATTGGTCTGGATGGGAAGTGGGTTTAAGTGCACAGTAGGCAAGTGGTTAAAAGATATAGCAACATGGCAAAGGCTGGCGTAGTCCTGAATATACATTAAAAACATTGCTGATCTTTAATTTATCTGCCATACTACACATGCAAAGAACAAACTGAAAATACGATCCTTGTGGTATATTTTTTTCCCTGTGGTGCTCCTTTAATATGGCCTAATCTGTGACATTATGAATACATTATGTACAATAATTTCATTGCTGGGAACTCTACCACTCTCAGTATCCCATGTCCATACTGTGGGTAACAGGTATGACTGCGGTAATCTCTCTTTCTACACCACTACATTTACTACCATACTTGCCGAATGCCTTTCATTCTGGTAGGACGAGTCGTGATTTGTTAATAAAAACTTAGTTGTGATTAGGGAAAATCATTGTGATTCTCCCTACTTGGAAAAAGGAATTAGGCAGGAGTTTCAAGATACTAGTCTTAGAATTTAACCACTTAAGCCCCGGAAGATTTTACCCCCTTCCTGACCAGGGGGTATTTTGCGATTCGGCACTGCGTGACTTTAACGGACAATTGCTCGGTCGTGCGACGCTGTATCTAAACGCATTTGGCGTCCTTTTTTCCCCACAAACAGAGCTTTCTTTTGGTGGTATTTGATCACCTGTGCGATTTTTACTTTTTGCGCTATAAACAAAAAAAGAGCGTAAATTTTGCAAAAATAGCAATATTTTTCACATTTCTTATAGGAAATTCCCCCCCCCAAAAAATGTAAAAAATCAAAATTTTTTAACATTTTCGGCCAATTTGTTTGATGCTACCTATGTTTGGTAAAAAAAAATCGCAAAAAGCGTATTTTGATTGGTTTGCGTAAAAGTTATCGCGTTTACTAACAAAGGGAAAGATTTTTGTCATTTTTGTTGTTTTTTTTTAACGCGTAATGGTGGCGATCTGCGTTTTTTTTGCGGTACTGCGACATTGTGGCGGACAGATCGGACCCTTGACTGACATTTTTGACACTTTTGGGGTTACCAGTGACATTTCTACAGTAATCAGTACTATACATATGCACTGTTACTGTAAAATTACACTGGCAGTGAAGGGGTTAACTTTTTGAGAGGGAGGGGCTATGTGTGTCCCTAGGGGCGTGCTTCTAACTGTGATTGGCTGTGGCTTGAGATGTATGAACAGTGATCAACGGTTCTACATAGTAGAACCGTATGATCATCATTCATACACCGGGGAGAATGACAGGCGGCTTGTTTACACTAGCCGCCTGACTTTCTCCCTCTCCCCCGACGATCGCCGAGTGACCGCGCGGGAGCGGGAGCGCGCATCCGGCGGCGCGCACTCGCTCCCCAGAGCCTCACAGGCTAGTGACGTTAATATACGTCACTTTGCCTGTGAGGGGCTGACTGCCGCAGTAAATCTACTGACGGCAGTCGGCAAGTGGTTAAGGCCTAAATCTGAAAATTCTCCTGTGCAGCTGGGCTGCACCCGCACTGCGAGGGTTTAAAGCTTCTTTATTCTAGGAGAGAGTGAAAGCACTTTTACTTACCCAAATTGGTTTAGCAGTGCAGAGGATTGGGTAAGTAAATCTTCTTTTCTACACCCCCTAGACCCCTATGTTTCCCAAAGTCAGGCTTTAAACATTGACGTGCTATGAGGAAGGCTGTAATAGCCGAAACGTGTTGAAATTTCATACTGTTTTAAGCTATGTATCCCATAAAGAATAAACTACAGGAGCATACGAGCATACCGGTTGGCCAGGTTTTTTTCTGCTTTGGATTTACTATACATGGAACTGGACATCCCACCTTGTGCACCGGGCCTCAACATACACTTCTAATGTTTAGCAGTTGAGCTTGGGTAACATTTTGTTTAAACATTTACAGGCTTTTTTTGCCTGTCTCCACAAATCTGCACTTTGCAAACAATTTTCTAAAGCCTCCCCCCCCCCCTCCCCCCCACAGTGAAGCTGGCCAGGTCTGCATCTTGAGCTATTGGGAGAAAAGGTAATGCAGATCCTGCTTAATGTTTCCCCAGAAGATGAGGTCCTGTGAACCATGTCCCCTTGCACTCCTTGGAAGGTGTCACATATGATGAGATTTACATTATTGATAGTAGGAAAAATTCTGATGATAGAAATAACAGATTCAATCATGATGTATTACTTCTTGTTTGGTAAAACAATATCACTTACGTATCTTCATGGTGTGGTGTAGATGGTCCTGGGACTTCCTAGGCATCAATGACATCAACAAATACTTAATATTTAAATACTGTGCAGTGTCAAAACTCACATAAAGGTGCAGAAACATTTTATAACTGCAAAAATAGTACACGACAGGCTATATTATGCAAAACTGTTGCTTACTCTGGGCTGTCGTTATGAAATTACCTAATCAGAAACCTTTATCTAGAGAGTTTTTGAACAAATCATTAAAACAGGTTGCTCACGTGTAATAATTTTGCATATACACACACAATCACTAAGATATAGGCCCCTTTCACAGGTGGTATGGCCAGGTATGCTTGTTGGTTTTATTAGGTAGACCTGATTGGAAGCTTCATGGGCTTCTATGGGAGGCTGAATGTAAACAGACACGCATCCATTTACAACCAATTACCTCCAAGTCTGTCCCAATCCAAAAAAAGAATGGAAAAGGTCTACATAATTTTCCGTACTTTCAGACCTAAACATGATGAATCCGATGTAGCCTCTGAGTCCATCCACAATGGAAAAAGTCTGCATTCTTTTCTGTATTTCTATGCAAGAAGTTAAAAAACCTTTTGTGTACAGCAGCCTCCCCAGCCCCCCTAATCTTTACCAGAGCCCCATCTTGATCCAGCCATGTGCATTGTGCAGGAGAGCAGTGGCTCTTCTGAGTCTCTTCCTTCTCAGCAGGAGAAAGCGGGGGTGGGGCTGAGTCACGCTCCATGTGTGAACACACAGAGCAGTGGCTCGGGAGCCCCTGTAGTAAGCTGCTTGCTATGGGAGCACTCATCCAGAGGGAGGGACCAGGAGTGCTGATGGGGGACCAGAGAAGAGGAGGATGGGGCTGGTCTGTGCAAAACCACTACACAGAGCAAGTATGTACAGTAAACCCCCCTCCATTGCGGGGGTTACGTTCCGGACCCAGCCGCGAAAAGTGAAATTCCGCGAAATAGAAAAACCCTATTAAAATGCATTGTAGGCATGATTTTTTTACTGTCACTGTACGTGTAGAAGCATTTTAAGGTCTTTAAACACACTTTTAAAACAATAGAAACTCATTTAAACACATAAAAGATACTTAGAGACAGAGCAAGAGCTATGAAAAACACAAAAATCTTTCATTTTTAATGATTTATATAGTAAAATAACATTACAAAAAAAAACGCGAATTACCAGGACCGCAAAAACTGAACCGCGATGTAGCGGGGGATTACTGTATAACATTTTTTTTTTTTTAATCTGTCTTTAAAAATACTTTTAGTTAACATCTGTTCATGGATCTTCTGCTGATTGGACCAGATGTCCACATGAAAGATGCCCTAGTTGCTGCAATTACAGTAGAGGATATGGAGTGCAACTCAGAGAATCGTGCCTGAAATACTGATCCTTTTCTACTCTAAGGGAGAACCAAGAAGAGTTACAAAAAACCCGTCAGGAACAGTAAGGAGATCTGAAAAGGAAGTTTACAGGACCGCTTGTTGGAATATGTACACACGCTGAATAATAAGGCTACATTCACATGTCAGCATAGCAATCGCGGGCAGAATCACCACGATTCTGCCAGCGATCCGGAAATCATTGCAAATCGCGGGACGCCTGTGCGTTGCCCATGATTTGCAATAGCACCCCAAACGCTGTGCGATGCTACCGCGTTTTCTGCCTGCCGAATCGCGGTAACATCGCGCAAAAAAAATTGCGGGACGCATGACGCACAAAAAAAGTACAAGAGCTTCTTTGGGGCGTAATGCGTCCCGCGATTTTTTTTGCGCGATGCTACCGGCAGGCGGAAATCGCGGCAACATCGCACAGCATTTGGGGTGCTATTGCAAATCACGGACAACGCACAGGTGTCCCGCGATTTGCAATGATTTCCGGATCGCGGCCACAATCGCGGTGATTCTGCCCGCGATCGCTACGCTGACATGTGAATGTAGCCTAATACTGGGTTTTGGAGGAGCTACTGCATGCCTTGATATAGCAATGTTTGATATATTTACAAATCATCACAGAACTGACCATGTCTTCTTTATTTGTATGGTTATCCAGCAACGGGGGTGATCTCCTTTGTTTAGCATCTGAGTCAAAATGTATTTCTGCATTTTGCACAGTTCCTGAAAACAGAATAAAATGTAAGCAACTTGCATTGCGTGCCATGGATAATTTAAGGAAATTGCACAAAAGCACTGTCTTAATTTCCTGCTATAGACCCAACGGGATATTTCATTAGATTTTTTTTATATAAAAGCAGAGAGTAAGCATTCATTTTCAGGAACATCTTTATAAACTGTTGTTAGAACAGTAATGCTCTTGACACTTATGTACCAGTGTAGTAATGATTTACTGGATCAAGTTAGATGTAACAGATACAAAATCGACACCAAAATATGCAATCAAGAAATAAGGAGGATTTGATCTCCCAAATCCCAATAATATATATGGGACTTGAGACACAAACACCAACCTAAATCAGATACTTAGCAATCTATATATATATTGTTTTATATGTTCACAGTATATAATCACAGTAAGTGAGAGTGACTATGATGCAATATGGTATTATTCACTATTAAGCAACTATTAACCACTTAAGCCCCAGAAGATTATCCCCATTCCTGACCAGGGGGTATTTTGCGATTCGGCACTGCGTGATTTTAACGGACAATTGCGCGGTCGTGCGACGCTGTACCTAAACAAATTTGGCATCCTTTTTTTCCCACAAACAGAGCTTTCTTTTGGTGGTATTTGATCACCTGTGCGATTTTTTGATCACGCGCTATAAACAAAAAAAGAGCGTCAATTTTGCAAAAATAGCAATATTTTTCACATTTTTTTATATGAAATTCCCCCCAAAAAAATGTAAAAATCAAAATTTTTTAACATTTTCGGCCAATTTGTTTTATGCTACCTATGTTTGGTAAAAAAATCGCAAAAAGCGTATTTTGATTGGTTTGCCCAAAAGTTATCGCGTTTACTAACAAAGGGAAAGATTTTTGTCATTTTTGTTGTTTTTTTTTTAACGCGTAATGGCGGCGATCTGCGATTTTTTTGCGGTACTGCGACATTGGGGCGGACAGATCGGACCCTTGACTGACATTTTTGACACTTTTGGGGTTACCAGTGACATTTCTACAGTGATCAGTGCTATACATATGCACTGTTACTGTAAAAATACACTGGTAGTGAAGGGGTTAACTTTATTTGGGAGGGAGGGGCTGTGTGTGTCCCTCGGGGCGTGCTTTCTACTGTGATTGGCTGTGGCTTGAGCTGTAAGGACACTGATCAACGGATCTACATAGTAGATCCGTGTGATCAGTGTTTTTACACCGAGGAGAATGACAGGTGGCTTGTTTACACAAGCCGCCTGACTTTCTCCCTCTCCCCCGCCGATCGCAGAGTGACCGGCGGACATCGGGTCCGCCGGTCACACGCGCGCGGGGGGGTCCGTGACCACGCGGGAGTGCGCCTCCGGGGGCGCGCGCTCGCTCCCTAGACCCTCACAAGCTAGTGACGTAGCCCTACGTCACTTTGCCTGTGAGGGGCTGACTGCCGACGTAGATCGGCGTTAGGCAGTCGGCAAGTGGTTAAGCAACTTGAACTTAATATACTCAGCAATCACTATTATGTCCTATCTATATGAAAGATTCAATCTAAATAACTGGCATGAACACTTTGAAGTCTGGGGGCCCCCTTTAAGGATTAATCAATAGAGTCACTACCCTACCAAGGCCTTGCAGCTCTTCATCGGCAGTTGGAGCTCTAATCACTTAAGTGATATTTGTAATCCACAAAAGGGGTGTAGGCAGTATCCAGATCTTAATGTAAATATATGCTGTGCATAATTATAGGTATAATTGCGATTCTCCACAGATCACCAGGCACTTTACTGTAACGGCAGTGTCAAGTAGTGATCTTCTCAGCCTTTTACAGGGCTCCCTCTCTCTCTGGTGCTGCTTCACAGACAACTTCAGCACTAAATTTGCCTAAATTGCAATTCACTACTAGAACGCCATATTTCAACCTGGCTACAGTGGGAATGTGCAAAGGTTCAACTTGGTAACTGTTGACAAAAAAGTACAATGACAGTTTTTAGCATCAAATGAGTTGCCAACCAACAGAATAGTGCTGAACCAGTTTAGTTTTGCAATGTAAAAAACAATGCTACCAGGATGAAACTCCAGGGTGTAGTGTGTGTTGCTTGGTGTAGTTTAAGGACAAAAATGAGAAGACATCTCTTCATAGTGGATGGAATTACTGCATTTCTTCTTACATTTTGCCCTCGTGACAACTCACCTGGACAAATAGGGAAGTTAATTTTCCCAGCAAGAACACAGGCTCTCAATCCCAATAAAAACCCCTGCCTACTCAATCCCAATATAAACTCCTGCCTACTCAATCCAAAATGAAAAAAAAAAAAAAAAGTATTTACCTATTTACCTACACTTTATCATAAATCTCAATGAATAAGTTTTCCATAAGCTTTTCTCATACACGCATGCTCTGGTGTACATGTGGTAACCTACTTCCGCACCACCACCATACCTGGGCCCTCTATCAGGCTGCAGGGGTGGAAAGAACCAGGTGCCCAACAGTAAAACACAGGCTCAACATTGCTGTCATTTTCTTTATTTGACCAAAATAATTTTTATGTGTTTTCTCTGCATCATAGCAAGTCTATCGCTAAAATATTCCTTCATTCCAATCTCCCTCATCCGTAACTGGTTTACTTCCATTCCCAAAGTTGTGCATTGATACTAAGGTCCAAATACATGGAACCTGTTTTGTGAACTTTAACATCCCTGACATGTCAACACAAAAGATAGGATAGGATAGCTGAAAAAGCTTCTCAGTCTATAGTCAGCTACCATTAAACTGCCCATATGCGAAAATTCCCCTGATGCAGATTGAGGGACCAGTGAAAGTGTTTATTGGTGACCAGTAGCTATTTCATATGTGGACACTTTTGTGGACACGAATGCACTTCTGTTTACAGACTTTAATGTAGTGGGAAATCAAGTGTAGCTGATAAAAAAAAACTCTAACTCTGCATGTAATATTATAGTGGAAATTTAGATGTGGTTGATGTAAAAACTATCATTCTGCAGGTGATATTAAAGTCTTTATTTTATACTGTTTGTGACGCCTATTAAACATTATAACTAACTGAAAATTTGTTGCATTGGGTGATCAAAATTATCTTGTTGGATTACCAATGACTTTTACATAAGGCTTTACATTACAATGGATTTATGGGCATATTTATGGGAAATGCGCCAAAATACATGGCTAATTCCTTTCTGCTCACATTGTACACATAAATAAAGGGAGATTATCAAATACATTAAATCAAATAAATTATAAATATTTTTCCTATATCAGAGTCTGAACAGATTCCTTTTCCAGGTATATTAGAAAAGATTACTGTATAAGAGGAAGGAATGACTGCGGCATTGTAGACAACATTCATGTTGTTCTGTTTGGGCAATTTTCCTTACCTGTGTGAAGCACTCACTCCAGAAGAAGCCCGCTGATTTGCCACAGGTTGCTCTCCCAGGTTAGTACAGTGGCAGCCAGGCAGACAGCAAAAGAACAGTCTAGGCCAGTGATGGTGAGCCTTGGCACCCCAGATGTTTTGGAACTATGTTTCCCATGATGCTCATGCACTCTGCAGTGTGGTTAGGCATCATGGGAAAAATAGCTTCAAAACATCTGGGGTGCCAAGGGTTCACCATCACTGGTCTAGGGGGTTTTCTTTTTTTTTTTTCAAGATTTATTGCTGAATAAACTTGGATGGGGTATAAGGATATTTGGGATACTCCTTTAACACTGAATAGTAACTAGGGGACACTCTTCACTTTGTCACGGTAATGGACAGTACTGAGACACCATAAGAAATGTCCCAGTTCAAGCAAGCACTGGCACTGATGCACAAGGCATAGTAGCAGCAACTACTAGAATCCTACACCCTGTACTTACAATGTCCCTGGATACTTGGGTGCCTCCTTCCAATATCAGCCAGACATTTATCCCATGAACTCTCCAGACCGGATCCTCAGTGAGATCCCTTCTTAGTTCCAGAGATTTTCAGCAAAACAGGCCCCCCAGCTCTAGCATAGCTGAGACTTCGATGAGCTCATGTAGAACTTCAGCTGGGCTGCCTAGAGGACAGCAGCCTTTCAGGCTGGGAACATCTCCTGGACATAAACTGGGCTGCCCCTGACCCCAGATTATTTATGTACTCCAGGGCTGCCTACTGGCTACAAAACCCCAATACCTACCAAACATGACAGCTGTATAAACCATGCCGCAACTGGCAATGATGTTTTTTCCACCCCTTACCCACACCTGTGAACTTGTCACCAGGTCAGGTAATACCAATTGAAGTTTTTCCCTCACTTCCTTATCTGGTGACAACTGTAACCATTTTGGACGTACCATCACTTTCTGTCTTGGTGACATTGGTTATCTGGGGACAAGGAAAGGATTAACCCCTTCCAGACCACCCACTGTATATATACGTCATCATTTTGACATTAAATACTGGGGTTATGCCAGCAGCTAGTTGCCACAACCCCAGTATTTTTTTTTATACAGTGGGCAATTCGGTGTCCGATAAAAGTGGTCCGGGCGGCGGATTCACCACGGGATCACTTTTATAGACAGTGGGAGAGGTGCCCCCTCTCCCGCTGCTTTCCGGACGTTTCCCCGCTTACGGGAGCCATTGATAAAGGGGGAATCAATCTGGTCCCCCCTTTGCTTTTAAGTGTAAATGTGAGATCTGAGGTCTTTTTGATCCCAGATCTCACAATAAATAGGCCCTGTCCTGCTTAGTGATGTTTACGTTTTTTGTAATCCAAGCTCGCCCGCAGAAGCGAATGCAAACGTAAATCGCGCCCACATATGTAAATGGTGTTCAAACCAAACAGGTGAGGTATTGCCGCGATCGATACAGTGAGAGCAATAATTCTAGCACTATACCTCCTCTGTAATGTTAAACAGTTAACGTGTAAAAAATGTTAAAGCATTGCCTATGGAGATTTTAAAGTACCGTAGTTTGCCGCCATTCCACAAGCATTCACAATTTTAAAGCATGACACTTTAGGTATCTATTTACTCGACGTAACATCATCTTTCGCATGAAAAAAAAAATTGGGCTAACTTTACGTTTTTTTTTAATTTCAAAACAGTTTAAAAAAAATAATTTTCATTTGTAAGACTGCTGCGCACATACAGTGTGACATAAAATATTGCAACCATCTCCATTTTATTCTTCAGGGTTTCTGCTAAAAAAAAATATATATATCTATATATATATATATAACTAACCTTGTGAAATGTAGAAAATCCGCGCTTAGGATAATTTTAGACTTCTAATATTTGATATTGGCTGCAGCCCACCTGTACACTATATTCCTAGAAATATAGTAAGAATGAAGGTAAAGAGGAAGGTGTATGGCGCTGCCAAAGTGTACTAGTGATTCCGTATGTCCAACAATGATGCTAAATGTGTATTCAATATCTATCTCCACTGTGAATCCTAAATTAATAAAGTGTTGGGTGCATCATATATGTGACAAGTATAAATATGTGCAATAATATAGGGGATCCAACTCTGTGAGGAATTAATAATAGTGCTAAAACCGTGAAGGAAAAAATGTATGCAAATAGGTGTAAAATAGTATTGGATAAAAATATATATATATAATAGATGAGTAATATCTAGACAATAAATAAGAAAAAATGGATGAAGAATATAAAATCAGTTGGATCCACTTAAATAAACTGTGAAGATCTAAAACCTTATAATTGTACAGTAAAAAGCATCATATATGGCATAAACTGAGTAAGCGATAGATGTATAAATCTTATGGCAGCAATAGTCCAAGTATAAGTAAGTCCGTGATAACTGAAAAACCTAAAAAAGGAGGGTGGTCCCACAATGGGAAAAAACCCTTCCTAAAATAGGGAGCAGAAAGTGACTTGAGTGCAGGTGCTCTAATGACGAATATTTGGAGGTGCTCAGATGTTTGGTGACAATTCAGTGCTCCCCGCACCCCTTGGACCGCACTCACCAGAGCTGTACACCCCTACAGGGGTATCAGGCCTTGGATATATAATCCTGGGGTCTCCTTCACTGGTTATCAGAGTAATTAGGTGATCCAATTTTCTGCCCGAATCTTGCAAACCAGGGTCCTGTCCAGAAAATTTTTCAGAAGTGACTCATGCTGATACCAATCGCATTATCTTCATCAAAATGTACCTGACATGAAAAAAGCTTCTATGGCTCCATGTCTCCTCACTTTGTCACCTAGAGGGTGATTTACTAAAACTGGAGAGTGCAAAATCTGGCGCAGCTCTGGATTTTTTTTACATACACCTTCCTCTTTACCTTCATTCATAACTAACCTTGTAACTACCCCAGAAAGCAGATTATGCTGCAAAGGATTCTGGGAGTGGGTATAAGTTTGATGGAAGTGCGTGGCACGGTGCCTTTGGCGGGATCAGAGTCCCAGAAGGAAGAGTATGGCTGTTTCTCCTCCTGTCTGAGGAAAGCGGATGTCTCGGGGTGTCGCCTGAGAATCCAGAGACCAGAGAGTGCTGAGTTGAGCAGAGGGGATCCGGTGTGCTGAGAACCTGCGGAGAGTGAGAGGGGTCCAGTCCCAGGAAAGCCTACACAGGTCGTGAGTACCGAGGATTGCCCCTGGGGGTCTGCCAGAGTTAAAGGGGACCACTCCGGAAGAGGTTCTGGGATCTAGTGCCAGCTAGCTGAAAGGGGGTACCTAGGTTGAGGACCCTGAAGTTACAGAGGGGGGTGCATAGATAGTGAACCCCGAAGAATTCAAGGTTAGAGGGGGCATCTACTATTGGGCCCTGAATTGTACAGAGTGTGCCAGTTGGGATTTACAGCTTTACAGAATTCTAGAACATACTACCTCAAGTCAGAGCAAGGCGGAAGGGAAGTATTCAGTGACTTGTTGCAGTATAACAGTGTCAGTGGTTCTACAATTTCACAGTCCTGAATCTTTTGGACTTTAAGTAAAGGATTCAGCACTTCTATTAAGTTACAGAGTATTCTCAGAGTTAGTGAGCGTTGGCTGGCGTCAGGGAAGCGCCAACAGGCATTTTTCAGGAACAAAGACCCAAGTGTACATAGTTGAAGCCTAAAGGAGTACTCATTCCCTTCTCCCATCCCCTTTATCTACAATAAAACAACAAAACCAAGATGCCGGAGTTGTCCATGTCTCAGTCTCTACACCCAGGGCTGCAGCTCAAATGGGCTGGAAAGGTAACCGGTAACGGTGGCAGACCCACATCAGGCCACAGGCCTGGAAAACCTGCTACATATATATATATATATATATACATTTTTTTTGTTTGGGGGTTCAAAAGTAATTTTCTAGCAAAAAATACTGGTTTTAACTTGTAAACAACAAATGTCAGAAATAGGCCCGGTCCTTCTCCCCGTTGGGGACATAGTCAAAAATAAAAATCTGAGAGTGGTTCCATTCCTTTCCTACGCTATCAACTTCTTTTGAAAAATATTAGCTTCACAGGAAAGTTCTCAGCCAGTAGTTACAGAGCAGATGTATGCAGAAATCTTCTCTCAACTTTTTCTAAAATATCAAAAGCAATAGCAAATAGTGTTTAATTGTCTGTGAAAAGTTTGTTTTGATTTAATTTCTCACCAGAATCAGGTTTTCCTCCAAAGCTCAATTTTTTCCTGTAATAAAGAACATGAACAATATCAAGAAAAATCACGTACAAGACACTACAGCTGCAGAAACATACCTGTTAATCTTAGAAATGCCTTCCTCCTGTAGCTGACAAGTCTGTCTCTGCTGTAATGAAATTCCAATCAGAGTAGTCAGCCTTGTATAAGGTCTCCCCTGATGGACTACAGAAAACTCTCCTTTCCTTATCACTTTAACATAAGGGGGAGATAAGGAGGATTATATGCTGAATATATGCATGTTTATAGGGCCCTCAAAATTCACACACGCCTGCTTGCATTTTGGGAGTGGAAATAAGCAGAGGGCGAGTGTGGAGCCACATCAGAGGGGGGGGGGGGGGATTGAATGGGACTTGATAAAGCGCATGCACGCAAAACACATTGTCATAGCTAGCCCTGATACACAGTCGTGTATCCATTAAACTGCTATGGCTTCCATTGACCGACGTTCTCCCAGCCTGCTCTCGGCTCTTTTCGGCATGTTCAGCTACTCTTGGCCTTGATCAAGCTAGTCTTCCAGCTTCTGCCGGTGTCACTCCAGTCACAGTCATCAAGGCTCACACAAGCTCCCCTCACCAACAGGCAGATTCCACCTTCAGCATGGGTCTTGTGGCTACTAGTAAACAGCCTCCGGGAAGTCTCTTCTGAGCCAAGGGTATCAATACACCACCACCACAGCCACAACATAGGCTAATGGTAATCCATTCAGCAGTGTTATATAGAGGGCTTGCTCTTACCCTTGTAATTACACCCAAGGATAATTGTCATGGATCAGTTGTTCCTGTTACAAGACTTTTTAAGATTTTATACTATTCAATAAATGCTATATTTATGAGAATTTTTTTGGTGGATTCACATTTATGACAGTGGACCCTTTAAGAGCCAGTATCAGGTTCAACACCAGTCCTAAGCGCTTTTTTGGGGTTTTTTTTTTATACGGGAAGGTGTCATGGTGGTGAAGGGAGGTTATCCAGTGACGCAGTTGAATATAGCGAAATAATCCAGGAGTTTCGTGGGTCTTTTGGATCGTGCACCATGTAGGGAAGGAGTGAGTTCCAAGAAAGTGTTGGACCTGAGAGAACCCATGGGCAGGCCACCACGAAAATACATGTGGTTCTTCTAAGCCGGGAGGGAACAAAGGGTTGTTCAAGAGAGGAAGGAGTGGAAGGAATGGAGACATAAGCTTGCTGGAATACCTTAATGAGTCCCAACGTTTCAGGCTATGGGCCATTAGGCGGCTGACAGAAGGGGGACGTATTTTAGAGGGGAGCCACAGTAGGGCGGGATGGGGACTGCCGTGCAGTTGGGGACCTCCCAAGGGACCCAGAGAGGAATGTCGGTCGTAGCATGAAGCATGGTAAATTGGGATATTTGTGCTGCCTGATAATATTTAGCACTGTTTGGGATGCCCAGCCCGTCTCGCAGCCTATGAGCATATAGGGTAGAACGGGAGAGCTTAGTAAGCTTGAAGGCCCAAATGAAAGAAAGGAGCCTGTTCTGGAAAAGACGTAGGTAAAACGCAGGGACCCAGACTGGAAGGAACCAAAAGAAATACAAAATGTTTGGGAGGATAGTCTTGACTACATGGATACGTTCAAACCAGGAAAGGGTGGTAATCGCCATGACTCCATAAGTGCTGTGATGGAGCTCAGAAGATGGTAGAAGTTGATGGAGAAAAAGGGAGGGAAAGAGGTGTTAACTTTATTCCCAAATAGTCCAACGTGGAGCAGGTTCAGCGGTGTGGGAAGGTGGATTGGAGGTGCGAGGCCAGGGATTCCAGGAGAGTGATGTTCAGGGCGGTGGATTTGTGTGGGTTAATGTGGAGTTAGGAGAATATGGCAAATCAGGCCAAGAGAACTTGAAGATTGGGTAAAGGTACAATTGGGTTAGTGAGGGTCACGATGGCATCTTCTGAAAACATGTTTAATTTATAGCACTCCTCTGCATAGGGGATGCCATTGATGTTGGGGTCTTCCCTGAGAGCGATGGCCAAGGGCTCAAGGGCAAGAACAAAGAGCACAGGGGACAAGGGACACCCTTGCCTCTTTCCTCTAAAGATGGGGAAGGAGGGTGAGAGGCAGTCAGCATATCAGATGGTGGCTGATAGAGTCGAATAGAGGGCTGTCAGCCACTAAAGGATCAAGTCCCCAAAACCCCAACGCTGGAGCACATATCGTAGATAGTTCCATGAGAGAGTGTCAAAATCTTTATAAATATCGAGTAAGAGGAGAAATCCAGGAATTCTTCAATGGTGTAGTAGGGTAATCAGGTGGACAACTATCCGGACATTCTCCCCTGCCTGTCAAATACGAATCAGGAAACCATGATACTTATTAATGCGAGAGAACAGAATCTTTCCTAAGATCTTCACGTCCTCATTCAACAGAGATTGGGCGAACGGCCTGAGGGTCATTGGCCTCATCACTAGTCTTGGGAATCAAGGAAATGTATGCCGTGGGGAGGAAGAGGAGGGTAAGCTTCATGCAGTTAAAGTAGGCTGTCAGATGGGGGAGGATGAGAGAGGAGAATTTGCAGTAGTACAGACCAGTGAATCCATCCAGGCCTGGAGCCTTTGAAAGTTGAATGCCCTTGATGGCCTGGGCAACCTCACATTCTGTGATTACAGCGTTGAGGGTTGTGCTGAGGAGAAAGGTGGAAGGTGAAGATCACAGAAAAAACCCTCGGCTAGGTCAAGAGGAAAGGGGGGAGGGTTTGCTATATAGAGAATCTAGGAAGTTGGCAAAGGCTGCTGAAACTTTGGTTGGGTTAGAAGTCAGATTCCCATTGGTGGTGTAAAAGCGGATGGGTTTGTGGGCGCAAGCTGCTGCATTAAGCTTCCTAGCCAGCATCGTGTCTGGCTTATTTGCACAAGAGTAGAATTTGTGTTTAGTCCACTGTAGGGCCCTCTCAGCCCTGTCTGAGGCCAGCAAGTCCAGCTCTGCTGTGATGGCGGGTGGGATTTCCATGTCGCATCGGCGGAGGACAGGAGATCGGTGAGCTCCTGGATCCGTTTTTCCCTATCAGGTTTTCAAATAGATTTAAGCTGTATGCAATGGCCCCACATGGTAGATTTGTGAGCTTCTCAGAAAGAGATCGCCAACAACACAGAGCCCACATTTTCTGGGAAAAAAGATTAGAGGCGTGAGTGGATTTCCAGTAAGGAATCCTGGGATGTAAGGAGAGCGCTGCTTAGCCTCTATTGAAAAGTAGAACAAGTCAGGCCCAAGAGAGTAAGCAGGAACACCATTACGGCTGATTCACACCGTGGTGTCCTAGTACTAACGTTAACATGAGCCCCTAAATAGGGGCACCATTCTGTCCTATCTATGTATTTTTCTACTGTGTTAAACTGTATCAGGTTGCTATTGTTTTGTAGGAAGCTAGCATTTAATGGCAGTTTAGGGTCACTACAACTACACTTGTTTACTTATGTGATTTGGTATCTCCCTCTGTCCTCCCTTCCTGTTTAGTACTACTTAGTTTAGTCCTAGCAAGACTCTCTCTGTTTCTTCCATGTTCGCCAAGTCAGTGTTAGCTGTTAGTTAATGAATAAAGCGGAATATAAAACAGAAATTTCAGAATGCAATCTTTTGCTGGTGTTGCCTCTGCATGTGATCACTATGTCACAGCTGTCATAGAGGGCACATGATGAAGAACACCACTGATTGATTCTGACAACTAGCAGCCAGCTGTGGTGCGAACCGCTAGCTGACAAACAGGGACCGTAGATTAATGTTTTCTCAGCACAAAGCTGAATTAGCAGATTACTACTGGGAAAGGGTTAAATTAAAAAATAATTAATCTTGATTGCTGCATTATGAAAGGTGGTTGGGCCTAATGCCTGTTGGGCTGCCTTTTTTTTCCCCTCTCCTGTGTATCCCCCAGACTGCAGAAGGCACCTATGTCTCCCCGGTGTTTGAAGGTTTACCCTCTTACCTTGTAATACTGTGTTCCATTTTCTTTTTCCTTTTATTCTTGAGAAAGAAAAATAAAAAATAAAAATAAAATAAATGACTGTCCCTTCAATAAAATGTTTTTAAAAAAAATATTTTCCTTTAAAACATCCATTTAAAACATCCCAGGCAGCTGGGAAAGACATTCACAGGATAAGGCTAGGTTTACACCAGCCAAAGCTTTTTTTTTTTAAAGTTTATAATTGGGGCTAATGCGCTGCAATTGTGAGCATTTAATGAGTTTTAAAGGAAAATTACAGGTTTACGTACATTACCAATGACTATGAAAGAAATTTGCCTCTTTTCCATAGTACAAGAGTGTTTATTATTCTACAGCTGTCTATTGAATGGACTTCCTTTTCACCAATATATATTACTGGGGTGGCCACCCATTACAACTAGAAAGATGTGTGATATAGGATTGAAGTATCAATGTTGGAGCACCAGCCTATAGAATCTTTGAAGTGATCTCAGAAAACCTATGAGCCCATCAATAGGAGCAAGTTTGGCTGGGTTTTGGTTTTTGATATGTCATGTGATTTGTGTTTACGTTTTTTGCAATAAAGGTCGATTTTTCTGTGTGAATGATGGGGGTAGCATCACATCCATTATTATTCTCTCTCTCAATCTCGCTCTATTTCGCCTTCTTCCCTCCTCTTTGTGAAGTTACTAGGTTCTAAAATATATGACAGAGGCCTTTTTTGCACAATTAGGTAGGGGTTGAGCAAAATCCATTTCGGAGTTGAGTGGTTATTTCCAATTGTGAGCTGGC
This sequence comes from Pelophylax lessonae, assembly GCF_965119305.1. NCBI lineage: Eukaryota > Metazoa > Chordata > Amphibia > Anura > Ranidae > Pelophylax > Pelophylax lessonae. The sequence continues at coordinate 657,021,824 of NC_138769.1, read as the reverse complement.
TGAGATTGACAGGCGCCAACATGTGTCACCTGTTAACTCAACATGTTATTGTAAATTTGATACAACTGTGACACAAAGCTTCATGACCACAGAACGTGAACGGCCTCTTCTGGCTTTTTGGCTTTTAGGTGGGCAGCCGGGGGGGGCATGGGAGTTGAACTGCGGCTCAGTTGCCTTAACTGAAAAAAATACCTTCTAGTGCCCGCAGCCTCCTCCAAATCTAGAGATTTGTTGTTTTTTTTTTTATGCGATTTCCTGGTCGAGGATGGCTACATTTCTTCTCCATGGTCTCACTGTATATAGGAACGTAGCCATTCTCTTTTGCTCAAACCCAAGATGGACTAGGGACTATGGGATGTGTGATATGCATAGAGCACAATCTAATAGATAAAAATTTGTAAGAACTTATTTTATAAAAAAAAAATAGATCACAGGGCCAATAAGAAAAGGATATGTATGTATTATATTTGGAGAATAAGGATATTGTTTACTGTCACTTTACCTTGTCCTGGCTACCCTTAAAAATTCCCAATAACCCCTTTTCTATACTCTGTCCCCCACTTCCAATCCACCCACTTTAACCCAACATTCTAACACTTTTCTCTTCATTTTCCTTACAGTCTCCTAACTTACCCAAAACTATACATGCAACTACCAATGGAACATACACTGCCTGGCCAAAAAAAGTCACCTGGAATTATCTAAGCAACTAAACTAAGCATGCAGTAACTATCCTATTGGATAGTTACTGCATGTGCCCAAAGAATGAGGTCAGCTGACCACCTGAATATACTGAATGACCAGGTTATTCCATCAATTAATTTTTTCTTCCCTGATGGCACGGGCATATTCCAAGATGACAATGCCAGGATTTATTGGGCTCAAACTGTGAAAGAATGGTTCAGGGAGCATGAAACATCATTTTCACACATGGATTGGCCACCACAGAATCCGGAACCTAACCCCATTGAGAATCTTTGGGATATGCTGGAGAAGGCTTTGCGCAGTGGTCCGACTCTTCCATCATCAATACAAGATCTTGGTGAAAGATTAATGCAACACTGGATGGAAATAAATCTTGTGATATTGCAGAAGCTTATTGAAACAATGCCACAGCGAATGTGTGCCGTAATCAAATCCAACAAAATATTAGAGAGTGTGACCTTTTTTTTGGTGGCAACTTTTTTTTGGCCAGGCAGTGTACTTGCCCATACCAATATTAAAAAATGGCAAATGGAGACTTGACCCAGGCACTGGGTGGCAGTATTTAATTTGTTTATCAGTGATGCTATGTTATTCCTGTTGTATGCCACACGCCTACATGGGCTTCACTGTAAACTTCCATAAAAATAGTTACTAAAAACATCGAAAAGTTTACAATGTTTTAATAATTTGTATAAAATAACCACCGCTCCTCCTGTACTGGGCCCAGGATTTGGGCAGGGAGGGTGATTGACGCAGCCGGGGGGGGGGGGGGGGGGCAATTACTGGAAGTGATCCCCTGCTGGCTTTTTCTCCTCTCCCTCCCACTGGCTTTCACCTACTGCAGAAAGAGCAATATAGGGGATCGGTTCCAGTAAATACCCCCCCCCCCGCCAATCAGCCTCCTTGTGCAGAATATATTTCCCCCTGCTGCCTAGGCCCCCCTGTGTGCCGCCACCCCCGCAGTGCTGCTGGCTTCCCTCCTCTCCTTCCTGCCGGAAACTGCAAGTGCACAATAGGATCCTTTAGGATGGATGGGGGGGGGGAGGGTGTGATAAATATACAGTATATACACAGTGTGTGTGTGTGTGTGTGTGTATGTATGTATATATATATATATGTAGCACTACTCCCAAGGGAGCTGCTGGTGACGGGTTCCCCTGGCTTACCATTAGCAACGGTAGAACATTCTGACATGGTCCAAGGACCAGTCCGGTTTATTTAGTTTTTATGATTTATTAGAAACTTGTATAGGAGAAGGGATGAGTGGGATACTCCAACTGAACTGAACTATGCACAATATGCAGGGACGATCAAGAAAAATGCTGATTGACGCTGATTAACGCTGATTGAGCTAGTCACGACTAGGCCTCTGCTTCACTTTGCACTTGGCTGTGAAAGTTTCTCTTTAAGCTTCTTGAGGTGATTCTGTCCTAAGGCAAGCTATTCCTTGAGGTAGACTGTACGGCTGAACATCTTTGGGGCCCTTCCTGGTGCCCCCTTTATCCCTAATCTTCACCTCCTCTTGGGACTTTGCTCCCGCCAAAAGACACCCTGTCACATGCCCCCTCCGGATTTATTCCCAATCCCAGGATGCATTTCGGCAATGCCTACCCACTGGGACAGTCATAAACCCTGGTGTGCTATTGGCTAGGCTTCCTCCACTGTCCAACAAGCTCCCTCATTGGATACATTGGGAAGACTCAACAGGTCACACCTGGAAGCCTGTGACAGGCTAACTAACATATCAGGCCCTCCTGATAAGCAGACAAGTCCACTCTTATATATATATATATATATATATATATATATATATATATATATATATATATATATACCTGGATTTTGTACTGTAATCCTGTGCCAGAACTGAAAGCCAAGCGCTTTGCTTAAGATTGTAGAGCAGCTTGCCAACTTTTTTGTGCAAGTTTGGCAGGCAGTGTCACCTGTCAAGCTCAACAACCTGAGTTAAACTTTCTGCAAAGCGGGCATTACAGCTGCAGCATGTGTAACACCCCCTTTGGTTGCATGTTATCTTTTTAGGTGGGCAGTCGGTAAAACCCCAGCTCAGCCGTTGGCTTCTACAACACATGTAAATGAGGCCTTATTGTTTAAGAAGGGATTCTCTGGGCATAATACAGTGACAAACAAGTAAGCAACTTTTCCTTTACCTGTCTTTTGTTTTTAGAAGACTTGTTGGAACAGGCTGATTTTATGGACGTTCCAGATGTTTTAGTGCTCTCATCCGATTGAGCGTCTGAAAGTAAAAATATACAAACAGTTTTGTTCAAAACGCACATTCTGACTATATGACATGATGAAAAAGTAGCTGCAATTGTTTTATTTAATGTATACTGTGGAAAGCAGGGCTCTATTTCATCTTAGCAATCAGCACATTGTAGATGTAGATCATTACCAGTCTCTGTGGTTACCTAACTAAACACTACCAAGTCACTACAGCACCCACATGGATGCACAGCCTTTTCTACAGGAATGTGTGCGTTGGGATTAGTGTGTTGGAATCTAACCAAACACTGATCACAATGATCCTACATGCTACATCTTTTGTGCGTTTTCAAAAAAATGCACCAAAAATGCGCAATCTAAATTAAGTCTATGGGAAAGCATGGGTAACCTGCACAAAAACCACGGGAACACTGCGCTGCACCCATACTGCAGTGTGAAAGCACTCTACAGGCAGAGGTGTCCTGGGAACACAGCCCCCCACAGAGAGACATATACCTGTACGCACAATAATATATATATATATTTGCATTATATATAAGACTTTTGATGTTAAGAAGTACAATGCTATTGTAATTTAACATAGAAATATCATTTTAATGTGATCCATTACGATGCATACTTTCTGAAAGTAAAATGTGCTGAATATTATTAAAGGCTTAAAGTTTGGAGTTTTAACTGATATTAAAGCTTCATTTATTTATTTCTCTTTTACTACATAAAAAATGTGTTATACTTACCTGCTCTGTACAGTGGTTTTGCTCTGATGCTCTTCTTTTCAGGTCCCCGCTGGTGCTCCTGGCTCCTTCCCCTCGAGCAGTGTCCTCAGAGAAAGCTGCTTGCCCTGGGGGCACTGCTGCATGCTCGCTTCTGAGCCGCTGCTCTATGCATCTACAAGACACAGAGCCATGGCTCAGCTCTGCCCCTCACTCTCTCAATACTGGCTCAATGGCTGTGATTGACAGCAGTGGGAGCCAATGGGCTCCTGCTGCTGTCTCAGCCAATGAGTAGGGAGAGCCCCTATATAGCCGTGGCTATCCTGAAAATTGCTGGATCAGGGGGGGCTCAGGTAAGGATTGGGGGAGCTGCACAAAGAAGGTTTTTTACCTTCATGCATAGAACACATGAAGGTAAAGAACCTTCAGCCTTTAGAAGGTCCTTTCACATGGGCTTTCCAGAAAAGGTTTGCCTGTCAGTTTTTCAGGTGAACCTGATTAGAAGCTCAGTGCAGCTCTATGGGACTTGTGTCTTGTTTACATCCGCCTTCCTCTGAGCCAATCCAGACCTGGGAAAAAAAACAGAAAATTACTGCGCCCTTTTCCATTTTCCAGACCTAACTGTGATGGATTGAAGTTAGGCTGCTGTAAACTGACACATGTCCATTTACATATGGCTGCCCAAAGAGCCAACACGGATCTGTCAGAGTCCGCTGTCAAAATGCAGACACAAGCCGAATGGGCATAGATGTCACAAAACTGACATCAGTACCATTCAGCTGGGATTCAGGAGGGGATCTATTCCAGGATCCCCTGCTGACCAGAGAGCAGCACCCTGTCTGAAGGACCCCTAAAGGAGTATGTTTACATCCCTCTCAATTGCTACCGTTTTCTACTTATCTCATATGAGCTGGAAATCTTCATGGTGCAAAGCACATGTGCAGCATTTTTTTCATCAACCCAATAGAAAAGCTGTCTGCTTGCCTGGTCAAGATATTAACCTCTGTGCTCCCTTCCACATCAGCACACAGACTGGAAGAGGAATGGGCAGAGCTAATCAGAGTATGCTACATGCATATGTGCTGAAAGGAAACATGCTGACAGGAGGAATGAGATGAGATGTTTTAATAATCACTGTGCCTTCATCAACCAGTTAGGTTGCAGGAATGGTGGAGAAACCACTCTATTCCTTAAAGCCCAATTTCATCTTATGTTAAAAAAATAATAATTATTGCCCAGCACAATAAAGGTAGTTCTAGCTGAAATATGTGCTGGTCTCTACAGATCAACTGATATTTAGAGTGGTTTTCTTCTGGGCAGGTGTCATTCAACCCACCTATTGCAGAGAATGGAGCCCTGGACCATCTTGGGCTCACACGTGAAAGCTGTAGAAATCAGCGCCATGTGTGTGCACTAGTGTGTGTTCTCTGCAGAATAAAATCATCACTTCGGGTCCATGATCCCAGAGGTTCCGGCCTATGCTTTGCGTCACAGGTCACATAACTTCATCATCATGAAGTCACATGACCCATGACGCAACGCGTAGGGCAGATCCTGTGACCATTTTACAAAGCAATAGCGGTATCCATGCACAATTTGTGATATGCTGGTTGATTTTAACAATACGTGGGTGTGGAGTTTACCTAATAAAGTGCATCTATAGTTTACTACACCATTGGAGGCTGTTCTTTCCCCTTTATCACAACATGCTACTGGAGTGATTTTACATGGCAGCTTGGGCATAAAACAGCCTTAAAGGGACCTGCATCCAATTACCTAGCATGAGTACTAATTGGAAGACACAGACACCCTAGTAGACAGGAGGAGTGAGAGATCCTACTACAGTAATACCTTGGATTGCAAGCATAATTCGTTCCAGAACCATGCTTGTAATCCAAAGCACTCTTATATCAAAGCAAATTTCCCCATAAGAAATAATGGAAACTCAGATGGTTCGTTCCACAATCATTTATTCATAAGTCCTTCAGTTTATAGTCTAAGTCTGTAGTAAAAGATTATAGCAATGTGATAGGTTGTGTAACTATAAAATGTCCATCAACAAATGGCAGCCTCCACAAGGGGATTAGAAGCCGTCAGTCTGAAGTCGTGACCGGGAAGACTATCCTGCAGTAGAGCGATCTGAAAGTGAGGCTTGAAGCACTTGTGGAGCGCAGTGTGGAAGGGATGACGTCGATGGGAGTGTGGAGGACAGTCTATGTGGACAGCTTTACCCTGGATGCCTGCATACTTAGATGTCTCTGTTTTTAATCATCAACCATGTGAGTTGCTAAATATTGTACCTTCATTAAATGTAAACATATTGCTACACTTAAAGGCGCCGCTCTTCTCTTTTATACTCAGTTGTGACGTGACGCTACTTGGAGATCAAGACATCGCTTGTTTATCAAGTCAAAATTTATAAAAAATTTTGCTTGTCTTGCAAAACGCTCTCAAACCAAATTACTCTCAAGCCAAGGTTTTACTGTATAAGCACATAAGAGGTGGTGTGTGCACCAGAGAGACACCTGCTGGAATCAACAAATGCTGTATTTGACCTTATATGCATTGTAGGTCAAATTATTAAGTTGAGCGCCTTAAGAGCACAGTGATGAACAGGAAGACGTTTATACCACCTATGGTCACAAGTGGAATATTTAGAGCCTTAAATGATCACAATAATTCAGAAATGTTGATGAACTTTTATCACTATGTTTCATTTGAAAGAAACACGGTCTATGTTTTGCACATACTCAAATTTTTTTAAATATTATTTTTGTTGACTTTTATTTTAACTTTGAACCCTATTATCAATATCATATTTCAGAGTTGCTTGCACATATTTTAGTTCATTTTTTAAGTATTCATATATTTAACGATTGCCCTTTTACTATAGATATTGCACCAGGTTTAGGTTGATTTCAGGCAGCGCAGCACCATTTCTGGTGCTGTGGGACCTCAAGTACATGTTTTCTGCTGCTGTTACACTATTTATCTGCGGTATTTTTTAGTCATTTTATTTTAGCATTTTGTACTATTATTTGTGGATTGGCTTGGGGGGAGGGGGGGGCAGGAGTTATTAATTTTACTGTTCTCTGCAGAAGACAGGTTAGCCCACCAATGAGGACAGTCGAGGAGGAAGAGGACCTCGCACGTCATGCGATTGATGTATGCAAACTTAAAAAAATAAATAAAAAAAATAGAAATCCTGCCGGTAATAACTGGGGCACAATGTTTATTACTACTGTAAATACACTCCTTCATTACCAGACCATTTTTAATTTTTACTGCTGTGATAGTTTACCTGACAATTACTCAGTCATGCAACACTACTACCAAATTAATTTTATATCATTATTTCGAGACATTTAATAACCACTACGTTTTAATTTTTAATATATGAAGGAAAAAAAGACCAGGCATTTGGGATTTCTTACTTTTACCTACATTCCTTTACCCTTAAAAAAACAATCCCATGCTTATTGTTAGTCTAAAATTAACTCCCTTCCCGTCTTTTCAAAAAACAGTCTTACAACCATTGGTGATCAGTGGCACTTTTACCATCCCCACACCCCCGCCATTACCACTCTAAAAGAAATCAAGCCGACAATCTTTGGGGGATTAACTGGTACTGTAAACCCCCTCTTCTCCACCTTTAAAACATGATCCCACAATCAATGGTCAGTGGCACTATAAAACCCCACACTTTCACCTTTGATTCACCATGATCCTCCTTCTTGCTGTGGTTACAAATATTCATCTCTCCCCTTTCTCTGTTGTGAATGGACTAATGTTTTGTAAACACTGGAAGTGTTTACACTTGTGATTGTTGTGGTTCACAGCTATCTCAAGGAACAGAGCCACTCTGATTGGCTCTGTACATTGTGCCCATGATTTGAGCTGTCCAGTGACAGATCACAGCTATTCCTGAGTGTATTGGCGGTCCACAAGTGTTTTCTGGAGCATCGTATATATAAATAAAATTGTTAGGAAGCTGCTTTCCTAAATCCATATTTACAGTTCTGTCAAAGTATATCCAGTACAAATCTGCTTTTTTATAAAACATAAGTACCTTTTAGTTACCTTTTTTTATCTTTTTTATCCAGGTCATATGAATGATCGCTATTCTTCTTCAGCGCATCAAGGAGCAGCTGATGGGCGTTACTACCTGTGCATGCCGTAGGTCACTTCCAGAAGTGACGCACGCCGACTAGGATCAGCGTTTCTACGGAAACTAAACACAAGCCAATAACCTGGTGGCTTAAAAGGGCTGTCAATCAAACGAGGAGGAGTGGGCAAGAAGCGTGGCCTAAAACTGAATATGGAAAATACAGGCCTGCTGTGCACATGCACAATGTGCCTGTACCTTTGAATGGAAGTATAAGGCAAGCAAACTGACCACACTAGCATGGATCGGCTTCCATGCTTAGCATGGTCAATTTACAACAAGGAAAAAGTGGAGCTGGCAGTATCAACAAGGTATTTTATGCAGAATTCAATTAAAAATTAATTGAAAATATTTGCATGAAAAATAACATTTTATTATTTGAAGACATAGGTTTATAAAATTCATTTTTTTTTTTTAAGGTAACAAATACTTTAACTTACAAATGGCATGTTCACGACAAAAGACACTGTAAAGAGAAAAAAAATAATTTGAATAACTAATTATTTATATAAATCCCACTTCATAATAAGGGAAACATGGAGCAGAACACATGTGAGAATAAACGATGATGAGCCTGGACATAATCCAGCCATGTAAAGCTTTCTGCTTGAAAAGTTAAGGCACTATCAGTACAAGCAAGGTCTGTTTTACTAAAGTATAACTAAAGGCAATTTTTTTTTTTTTTAGTTTTGGATAGAGTGGAGAGGGATTAGAACACCTGTCAAACTGACAGGGGTTATAACCCTTCCTTACTCTATCCAAAATGAAAAAAGCCCCTAGTAACAATGTGAACCAACATAGAACCAGCACTGGCTAAAGGTAAAAACAGACACCTTGTATGTGACATTTAAAAGATTAATATATCATGTTCCAAGAGAAGATATCTAGTATCCTTGCTGATAAAGTAGCCAAATTTGAGCTTGTTTGGGAACCTTGGGCTGCATATGTACAGGTCTCTATCTAATTTGTTTGCTCAAACCATTTGCATTTTGTTCTCTACCTCTCCCTTCTCTCGGACTCCTGCATTCCTTCCTCTATAACCATCAATCATCCTGTCTCTCTCATGCCTCTCTTCTCTACTCTTTCTCCTTCTCCCTCCCCGAGTTGGTTCACCTGCTCCTGGAGGATACCCTGGGAGAGCCATCTTGGGCCCATATGTTTCGCCACCCGTTTCGGGCATGGTGCCTGACCCGGGCACTTCACGGGGGGCAACCCCTGGAATATAGACTTGATCTCTCTTGGACTCGATCTTACCCTCCCGTTTTGGAGAAATTCTCACCCTCTGTCCAAATCTCATCCCCTTTTCTTACACGGTACGGTAATGCCGAAGAGTTTATTACTTACCTTTGTTCTCTATGCTACCATTACATAGATATGTCAGTATTGTATAAGTTGCATTGACCCTATGTTCCGTATGTTCTCATACCATGTATATTTTCCTGGTTTTACCTTGTTTTAATGACGAAACTTTAATAAAAACCAATGAAAGATAAAAGATTAATATAGCTGAAAGGTTCCCTCAGTGGCTAGATTGTACTCCTTGATAACCCCTTTGCTACACATCCATAGCAAGAGACACCTATATCATTCTTAGCTTAAAAAAGTTGAATACAAATGGAACTTACATATACAGTCCTTTTTCCTCATTTCTTATAGCTATTCCATTGGCGTCAGTCACACATGGATAATGGTATGTTCTATTGCATTCTTCGCGATTACAGCCCACAGTAGCTCCACTTTTCTTACATTTCGCACACCTCTGCAAATTGAAAAGATATATAAAAAATTTAATTGCTTGTTGCTCAGAAATATGCATAGCAAAAAAAAAAAAAATCTAATTTAAATTAGGATAAAAGTTTAAAGAAGTCATGCTTGAATTTTTAGTAAAGTCTAAGTGCAGTCAAAAGTAAAAACTGAAAAATTAGCACCAAGGGCTTAACTCAAGCCCCGTACACATGGGCTGAATGTTGGGCAACATTGACTGGTTAAATAAAAAATAGCAGACATTCGGCCTGTGTGTATGGCACCCTGTCCGACAGATGCTGGGGCGTTTAGCCGGCTTCTGTCAGACGAGCGTGCTGGAAAACCAGAAGCTGACTGGCTGCTTGCTGATCAGCGTGCTCAGCCAATGGCTACAGGTGCTGCCCCCCTGTCAGCACACAAGGGGAGAGGAGGTTTCCATATTGAAACCGATAATGGTGCAGAAAAATACATCCAAATCCATATGCCTATAAAATGAATAAGTAATGTGTAACTAACAAGTGTTGATGTGATGCTAGTATAGTGGGTAAGTGTAATTACTGCCCATTGGTGACTAGTAAGGGGCACAAGGCATGAGTAAATGGGTGGACATGAAGGGTAAAACCATAACTACCCCTCCCATGGGGGTGTGTTTCTGCACCCGGCCTCTCAGTGGGTCTCCATCACCTTAGCTCACGGGACAGACATTCCTAGCAGCCCTGTGTTTATAGTACTGCATGTTTTTAATCTGTAACTGATATGTAAGTACTTCAGGGTGGATATTTCTTTTCCTCCCGCCCTTACTCTTTTTACACTATTTTGGCAAACATTAGGTTTTCATTGTTGTCTTTTACAGATATAATCTGTCTCCGCTCCTGAGGAGGTGGAACTTATCCACGAAACGCGTTGAGCTTATTTGCAGTAGCCCTGTTTTTAACATATAGTATATTTTTTCAACTGATTGTTTTGTTTTACTTGACCATTAATACTATTGGCTTACATTAACGTTTACAATAATGTGCTTAGTATGATCTAGGTGCATCACCCCGGTACCGTTGTTTAGAGCCGGCGGTCGGCTTTCCGGCAGTAATGACCGATGCGGCTTGGGAGCCGCACGGTCGTTACCCTGGCAAGAGGGAGGGGATGTTCCCCCCCTCCCACCGGGAGACCCGAGCAACCAGCCGTCACGTCCGCCGGCTAGATGGACTCCCGATCTAAGCCGGATGCGGCTTTGATTTGGTCTCCGATGATGTAACCCGGAGGCGGCGTCCATGATGTCACGTCTGGGTTACTCTGCTGCTAAAGGCAGCAAATTCAAAAAACGAGTGTATTCAAAAATGCCGTTTGCGGCGTTTTGAATACATGGAAGTGTAGTGGAGGGGTCTAGGGTCTTTTAGACCCTCGATCCCTCCATAAAGAGTACCTGTCACTGCATATTACTGTCACAAGGGATGTTTACATTGCTTGTGACAGCAATAAAAGTGATCAGATTTTTATTTTTTTTTTAAAAACCTGTGATTAAGTTAAAAAAATAAAAATAAATAGGAAAAAAAAAGAAAAAATGTAGCCACCCCCGTCGCCGTTAGCTTGCTCACGAAAGAAAACGCATATGGAAGTCAAGCCGCAAATTAAATCACTGTTCAAACCACACATGTGAGGTATCGCCGCGATCGCCAGAGAGTGAGCAATAATTAGAAAAAAAGAGCTACACTCTAACTCTAAACTGGTAACTGTTAAAAATTTTTTAAGCGTTGCCTATTGAGATTTCTATTGACCGTAGTTTGTCGCCATCCCAAGGGTGTGCGCAATTTTAAACCGTAACATGTTGGGTATCTATTTACTCGGTGGGACATCATCTTTCACAATATACAAAAAAATGGGCTAACTTTACTGTTTAGTTTTTTTTAAATGCAGTGAAATGTGATTTTTCGTAATTTTTCCCAAAAAAATGGCGTTTTAAAGACCGCTGCGCAAATACCGCATGACAAAAAATATTGCAATTACTGCCATTTTATTCTCCAGAGTCTTTGATAAAAAAAAATATATATATATATATATATATATATATATATATATAATGTTTGGGGGTTCTAAGTAGTTTTCTAGGAAAAAATACTGATTTTAACCTGTAAACAAAAAGTGTCAGAAATAGCCATGGGGCTTAAGTGGTTAAAAACAGGGGTTTAGTTAGCACACAATTGCAAACGCATGTGTAAGCTGCAAGGCCACTTTACGGCATCCTGTATTACCTGCAGTCCTATCTCCTGTAAATTTACTTTTATATTTCTGTTTCTGTTTTTGTCTTGCATGCGTTTCCCTTTTGTTTGTTGTTTATGTTGGAGTACAATATCAGTCTGCAGATGCCTGCTCCAAGGTGCGGGCAGATACTACCATTGTACTTTACATCAGATTCCCATCTTGATCCCTATGCATGCACTTGCGGTCTAGGTTTGCAAGCTAGGGTAGGTATAGGAGGGCTGTACAGCTATATTTATGAGCACTTACTACTGTACCCCTGTACTCTGCTTCTATTTCAACCGCGGCCAATATTCCGTACAATAAAAGCCACACCGAATTTTTACTACGACATACTGCACACTCCACGCTCTCTTTTTCTTACTCAGGAGGGCCGAACTTATGATCCTGCACACAGACCCTATTACTTTCTACATCACTGTTACCCCGTATTTTACTGTGGGATACAATGTTACATGTTTTAGTGCATCCCACACTCTACTCCCCCAAACACCCCCCCCTTCCCCCATGGGTTGGTGTCTGGGTGGGCACAGTTTGGCATCCTTGCCCTGGGCACTGAAAAACCTTGTCCTGACACTGGAGAGTTGTGTGATCAATATCTGGATTAAAAGGTATTTATATAGTTTCAACAATTTATGCACCATATTAAATAATGTAAATCCGCATAGGCCCCTGCCCTCAAACAGCTTATAGTCTAAGGCAGGCATATCCAACCTGCGGCCCGAGGGCCGCATGCGGCCCAGAACTGCAGCCAATGCGGCCCACTGCCCCCTGACAATTTTTTTTTTCTGGGGAGGAAGGAAGTCAAGTCAGGGGCAAGGCCACAGTTGCTTCCAACCAACTGTAGGCAGAGGCTGCAACTGCATTGGATGGGCACGCACTGGTGAGGCTGCACTGGATGGGCATGCACTGGCGAGGCTGCATCAGAAGGGCACTGATCAGGCTGCATTGGATGGGCATGCATTGGTGAGGCTGCATTGGATGGGCACTGATCAGGCTGCATAGAATGGGCACTGATCGGGCTGCATTGGAACGGCACTGTTTAGGATGAATTGGATGGGCACGCACTAGGCTGCAAGCGCCGTGCGATCTCCCGGCTGCTGCGGGAGACTTAGGATGTCTGCAGTCAGTGGCAGAGCCGCTGCTTCCTGTATAGTTCCGGCTCTGTCAAAGGCGGAGTAACATGAAATGCACTCTGCCTGTGACAGGAGCCATACAGAAAGCAGCGGCTCTGCTCTCTACTGCAGCCGCTGCTTCCTCCAGCAGTACCTGCATGACCAGCATTACCCGCCAGCAGTAACCGCCAGCATTACCCACCAGCAGTAACCGCCAGCATTACCCACCAGCAGTCTGCAAAATAAGTAAAAAAGGTATGTGCATTAGCGTGTGTAAATTGTTGCAATATGTTTTTTAATAACTAGTTGAGTTTTGTAAATAATATGTCATGTCCCTGTTCATACATGTACATTTTCTGGCTGCCTAAGTCATATGTGCTAGGGGTGCAACTATTCCCCAGCACATAACTGTAAATATCCCAGCATGTGCAGTGTTTCTGACTCCTACCACCATGACTTCAAATCAATGAAGTGGTCATGGTGATTAGTGTGTCCTTTAAATCTCTCAGAAGTAAAGCTCCGTATACTGATTCAATGTCATTGGTCATCCTCTAGTTGTGTTAAATTAGTGCGGGGGGGGGGGGGCGGCGCAGGAAGGGCGCGGTGGCGTTTTATTACTTATATACCTTAACTATAATTTATATTTTTTATATGCGGCCCGAGAAAATTTCTCTACACTCAATGTGGCCCAGAGAAGCCGAAAGGTTGGACACCCATGGTCTAAGGTTTACATGCATAAAAATTATGCATGCTTAACCTACCACCATATCTTTAGAGTGTGGAAACCCACTTAAGCACAAAACACTGAGCCGCTGTGCTGCCCCACTTATCTATGAAAATAGGCAATCAACTCCTAGGATGTAATATCATATATACAGTATCTCACAAAAGTGAGTACACCCCTCACATTTTTGTAAATATTTTATTATATCTTTTAATGTGACAACACTGAAGAAATTACACTTTGCTACAATGTAAAGTAGTGAGTGTACAGCTTGTATAACAGTGTAAATTTGCTTTCCCCTCAAAATAACTCAACACACAGCCATTAATGTCTAAACCACTGGCAACAAAAGTGAGTACACCCCTAAGTGAAAATATCTAAATTGGGCCTAAAGTGTCAATATTTTGTGTGGCCACTAGGCCTGCACGATATTGGAAAAAAAATATATTGCGATATTTTTTTTCCAACGATATATATTGCGATATTGAGGGACCTGTCCTTTATATGGAGAAATATAATGGAGGTTGGCTGCAGCCCACTTCAGAATATAACCCTGGAAGGGGTTATATAATAGATTATAAAAAGGAAGAGGAAGTGATTGGTGCTGCCAGTATATATGTGAAATACACTAAATAATCTATATTGACATGGTGTGTATAAAAAAAAAGGAAAAGTAGATGTATGTATGTATATGTAGAGGAAAATAAATTATTAATAATTCAGAGGTGATTTATATATTTATATATTAATAATTTATTTTCCTCTACATATACATACATACATCTACTTTTCCCTTTTTTTTATACACACCATGTCAATATAGATTATTTAGTGTATTTCACATATATACTGGCAGTGGTGGTTGTAGGAGGCTGGAGCGGTGGACTAGTAGCCGGGAAAGGAGCACAGCCGCATACATTTACTCACTCGTGCACTGCAGCCCGCCCCACACGTTCAGTGAGTCTCACTCTCCGCCCTAGTTTTCTCAATGGCACATTCAGGGAACCAATCACGCCGTGAGTAGCGGCACAGCGAACCAATCAGGTGTGCTCACGGCGTGATTGGTTCCCTGAATGTGCCATTGAGAAAACTAGGGCGGAGAGTGAAGACTCACTGAACGTGTGGGGCGGGCTGCAGCCTGCAGTGGGATGGATGGGTGAGTTCTCCTCCGAGTCCCTGCCGAACACGGAAGTCTGCGAGTCCTCCTGTCCTCCTCCGAGTCCCTTCCCCTGCCTATACAAATATCGTGACCTCGGCGATATGAATATCGCCTACGGCCGCAGAACGATAGTCGCTATCATATCGACTATCGTTCAGCCCTAGTGGCCACCATTATTTTCCAGCACTGCCTTAACCCTCTAGGGCATGGAGTTCACCAGAGTTCACAGGTTGCCACTGGAGTCCTCTTCCACTCCTCCATTACGACATCATGGAGCTGGTGGATGTTAGAGAGACCTTGCGCTCCTCCACCCGTTTGAGGATGCCCCACAGATGCTCAATTGGGTTTAGGTCTGGAGTCATGCTTGGCCAGTCCATCACCTTTACCCTCAGCTTCTTTGGCAAGGCAGTGGTCATCATGGAGGTGTGTTTGGGGGCGTTATCATGTTGGAATACTGCCCTGCGGCCCAGTCACTGAAGGGAGGGGATCATGCTCTGCTTCAGTATGTCACAGTACATGTTGGCATTCATGGTTCCCTCAATGAATTGTAGCTCTCCAGTGCCGGTAACACTCATGCAGCCTCAGACCATGACACTCCCACCACCATGCTTGACTGTAGGAAAGACACACTTGTCTTTGTACTCCTCCCCTGGTTGCCACCATACACGCTTGACACCATCTGAACCAAATACGTTTATCTTGGTCTCATCAGACCACAGGACATGGTTCCAGTAATCCATGTCCTTAGTCTGCTTGTCTTCTGCAAACTGTTTGTGGGCTTTTTTGTGCATCATCTTTAGAAGAGGCTTCCTTCTGGGACGGCAGCCGTGTAGACCAATTTGATGCAATGTGCAGCTTATGGTCTGAGCACTAACAGGCTGACTCCCCCCACCCCTTCAACCTCTGCAGCAATGCTGGCAGCACTCATACAACCTCTGGATATGACGCTGAGCACGTGCACTGAACTTCTTTGATCGACCATGCCGAGGCCTGTTCTAAACGGAACCTCTCTTGTTAAACCACTGTATAGTCCTGGCCACCGTGCTGCAGCTCAGTTTCAGGGTCTTTGCAATCTTCCTATAGCCTAGGCCATCTTTATGTAGAGCAGCAATTCTTTTTTCAGGATCCACAGAGAGTTCTTTGCCATGAGGTGCCATGTTGAACTTTCAGTGACCAGTATGAGAGAGTGAGAGTGATGACACCAAATTTAACACACCGGCTCCCCATTCACACCTGAGACCTTGTAACACTAATGAGTCACATGACACCGGGGAGGGAAAATGGCTAATTGGGCCCAATTTGGACATTTTCACTTAGGGGTGTACTCACTTTTGTTGCCAGCGGTTTAGACATTAATGGCTGTGTGTTGAATTATTTTGAGGGGACAGCAAATTTACACTGTTATACAAGCTGTACACTCACTACTTTACATTGTAGCAAAGTGTAATTTCTTCAGTGTTGTCACATGAAAAGGTATAATAAAATACTTCCAAAAAGTATGAGTACACTCCTCACAAGCTGCATGCGTAGCACTAATGTAGTAAACAACAGTTTTATCTCACAGTGAGTCTAGCCCTAAACACAGGTATACCCCATCATCCAAAATGTCCTTAAGTATGTGAAATAACCCATTTCTATGTCATCACTTCCGTCTATGCACAATATCTAGAGATCTATATATCCATAAGTAAATATCATACTTGTTCCCCAATTTCTATATGAAGGTACAATACAACTATACTACATCTCATTATGTGTATACTCAGGGCTTTTTTTCTCAGAAAATAGGTGCAGGAACTGACTTTCCCCTTGTCTCCGCCCCTACCTACCTCCGTGAACCATTCCTTGGTTCCACCCACTACCCACCTCCCAGGATCATCCTTTTTAGAAAATACAGAACCAAGTAACATTTGTGGTGCTAAGCAATTTGTATGGATTTTTTTATTGATAACAAAAAAGCAGTAAAATAGATCCCCTGCAGCCAACAATAATAGACCCCCCCAGCAGCAATAGATCCAGCCAGCGACAATGGGTACCCAGTAGCAACAACAGATCTCCCAGCAGACAGCATTAATAGATCCTCCAGCAGCCAGCTACAATAGACTGCTCCATAAAGAGTAGATCCCTGCCATCAACAACTGACCCCTCAGCAACATAAGAACCACCCCATTAACAATAGACCCCCCCCTGCAAAATGAGATCTCTTCCAGAGACAATATATCCCCCAGCAGCCACACTAGACCTCCCCAGCAGCAATAAACCCTCCTGCAGGAATAGATCCTCACCAGCAATAATAGATCCCTCAGCAGCCAGCATCAATAGACAATGTTGCATTCCTTGCAATTACATGCAATCAATGCTGGAGGTGCCGGAACTGCGTTCTCCCGCGTTCCCGCTGAAAAAAAGCCCTGTGTATACTGATTGGTAACTCCAATAACAAATCCCCAACCAACACACACATATAGAAAAATACAAAATTACAAAAAATGTCATACACCATTCTGCAAATTAACAAAACATTAACCCAGATTGTCCAGCGTCTAATTATATATTTGGACAAGCATCGGCACAATGTTTTTAGGACCTTTCTCAATTCTTCATTTTCTACAAAAAAAATACACGTACACATTTGAAAAATGATGATAATAATAACCATCACCATTCATCTCTTTGTTCTACAAAAATAGGTATAAGTCATAATCCTTATTCAACCCATATGGGTGTAAAGAATTTAATTGTTTTTTCCACCATACCTCTCTCTGTCTAAGTTTAAGAATCCTGTTATGTTGCATGCAGTGTAGATTATATATATATATATATATATATATATATATATATATATATATATATATATATATATATATATATATACATATATACAGGGCTTTTTTTCAGTGGGAACGCGGGGGAACGCAGTTCCGGCACCTCTAGCACTGAATGCATGAAATGGCAAGGGGTGTTGAGGTGTGCTTGAGGATCTATTGTTGCTGGGGTTCATTCGTTGCTGGGAAGGATCTACTATAAAGGGAGGAGTCAACTGTTGGCTGCTGGAGGGTCTATTGATGCTGGCTTCTAGGAGATCTATTGTTGCTGGAGGGGTCTATTAATGCTGTGATGGATCCATTGTTGCTTGGGGGGTACTTTGCTGTGGGGGGGGGGGGGAGGGTCTTTTGTTGCTGGGGAAAACTATTGTTGAAAGGGGGGTGTATTTTGTTGCTGGATGCAGGGAATATATTTCATGGCTTATCAATAAAAAATTCCATAAAATTACTACAAAATGATGCTTGGTGGAACTGGGAGGTGGATAGAGGGAGTAATCAAGGGATGGTGCTCAGAGGTTGGTAGGGGCGGAGACAAGGGGTGGCTTGAAAGGGGAGTTCCTGCACCTTTTCTTTGAGAAAAAAAGCCCTGTATATATATATATATATATATATATATACACACACACACATACACACACACACACTATATTACCAAATTATTGGGATGCCTACCTTTACACGCACATGAACTTTAATATCATCCCAGTCTTAGTCAGTAGGGTTCAATATTGTGTTGGCCCACCCTTTGCAGCAATACCAGCTTCAACCCCTCTATGAAGGCTGTCCACAAGGTTTAGGAGTTTGTCTTATAGGAATGTTTGACCATTCTTCCAGAAACGCATTTGTGAGGTCAGGCACTGATGTTGGACGAGAAAGCCTGGCTCGCATTCTCCGTTCTAATTCAACCCAAAGGTGTTCTATCAGGTTAAGGTCAGGACTCTTTGCAGGCCAGTCAAGTTCTGCCAACCCCATACTCGCTCATTCATGTCTTTGTGGACCTTGCTTTGTGCGCTGGTTCAAATCATTTGGTGGAGGCGGGATTATAGAGTGGGGTTGTTTTTCAGGGGTTGAGCTTGGCCCCTTAGTTCCAGTGAAGAGAACTCTCAAAGCGTCTGCATACCAAGACATTTTGGACAAGTTCATGCTCCCAACTTTGTGGGAACAGTTTGGGGATGGCTCCTTCCTGTTCCAACATGACTGCACACCAGTGCACAAAGCAAGATCCATAAAGACATGGATGAGCGAGTTTGGGGTGGAGGAACTTGACTGGCCTGCATAGAGTCCTGACCTCAACACGATAGAGGTGAATTAGAGCAGAGTCTGCGAGCCAGGCCTTCTCGTCCAACATCAGTGCCTGACCTCACAAATGCGCTTCTGGAAGAATGGTCAAACATTCCCATAGACACACTCCTAAACCTTGTGGACGGCCTTCCCAGAAGAGTTGAAGCTGTTAAAGCTGCAAAGGGTGGGCCAACTTAATATTGAACCCTACGGACTAAGACTGGGATGGCATTAAAACTCACGTTCGTGTAAAGCAGGGGTGGCGAACCTACGGCCCTGCCATTGGGCTGCCTCCGGAGGGGAAGGGGAGCGCTTCCTGATTACACACAGACCGGGTTCCTCTGCTTAGCCGGCGCAGCCGCTGTCTTACAAAGTCACGCCTCCTACCTATGATAGACAGCACAGTGGTGACTATAATAGAAGTCGGTCCAGAAGGCGTGACTTTGTATGAGAGTGCCCGCGCCGGGTAAGTAGAAGAAACCCACTCTGTGTGTAATCAGGAGGCGCTCTAATCCCCATGCGCTCTGCATTGATGGGGGGCACTAATCACTCTGCATTGATGGGGGCACTAATCACTCTGCGTTGATGGGGGCACTAATCACTCTGCGTTGATGGGGGCACTAATCACTCTGCATTAATGGAGGGCACTAATCACTCTGCATTGATGGAGGGCACTAATCATTTTGCATTGATGGAGGGCACTAATCACTCTGCATTGATGGAGGGCACTAATCATTCTGCATTGATGGAGGGCACTAATCTGCGTTGATGGGGGCACTAATCACTCTGCATTGTTTGGGGGCACTAATCACTCTGCATTGGGGCACTAATCACTCTGCGTTGATGGGGGGCACTAATCACTCTGCGTTGATGGGGGGCACTCATCACTCTGCGTTGATGGGGGGCACTCATCACTCTGCGTTGATGGGGGGCACTCATCACTCTGCGTTGATGGGGGGCACTCATCATTCTGCGTTGATGGGGGGCACTCATCACTCTGCATTGATGGGGGGCACCCATCACTCTGCGTTGATGGGGGGCACTCATCACTCTGCGTTGATGGAGGGTACTCATCACTCTGCGTTGATGGGGGCACTCATCACTCTGCGTTGATGGGGGCACTCATCACTCTGCGTTGATGGGGGCACTCATCACTCTGCGTTGATGGCGGCACTCATCACTCTGCATTAAGAGGGGCAAACCTGGAAAACCAGTTGCCAGTAGCAACATCATCAATACCAGCTAACATCACACACCTCACCAAAGAGAAGCAGTTGCAGCCATTACATTAGGGGTGAGTTAATTAAATGTTTGACCAAATATAACAGGCACATTTTTAAGTTGATAATTTTGTACGGCCCCGAATAATTTTAAAAATACCCAAATGGCCCTCGGCAGAAAAAAGGTTCCCCACCCCTGGTGTAAAGGCAGGTGTCCCAATACTTTTGGTAATATAGTGGAAATATATATATATATTCATACATACACACACAGTACATATACACACACACACACACACACACAATACATATACACACACACAAGTTTATATGTCTCCTACCAGTTTTTTTCCTCTTTTTATTTCCGATATCACAGTAGTAGTATCAAATTTAACTGTATTATCTTGAGAGTCTTGCTGGGGTATTGAAACCACTTTTGGTGCGAAAAGCTAAAAAAAAAATAAAAAAGAAATAAATAAATAGAGCAAATCAGAATCGGAGCAATCATATGTATGGGCTGGGTAATTTGTATTTTCTGTACCACACAGAGGATTTGTTTCTAGTTCATGCATTTCCATATTTATGTCACATAATAGCAGACATATGAATAGCTATAAATCATGCTCACAAATACAAGGCATACATATGTGTACAGCCAACAGGCCAAATCCACCCCACTATAGAACTGTATCCTACCTGCAGGTTCCAGCCACTGCGCTGTCTTTCTCCTAGTCAGTGGGTTGCTAGGACCGTCTGTAAAAGATGATGTACTTGCCCCAGAAAGAGGAAAAAACTTCCTCCATCCATACCTGCTCCAGCCCTGCTGTTATAAGGACTACAGCCACCCTGTAAGCACTGTATGGACAAACCACTGATCGGGAGTCTAATGTAGGGGGGACTCTGATATAAGGAAGGACTCTGATGGGGACCCTGATGTAAAAGGGTCTCTGATGCAAGGTTGGGACTTTGCTTTGTTTTACTGAAGTACTTTCTTATTTGTTTTGAATCATATCATGCTGATATCAAAACAGAACAAAACATTTATTCATTGATTTATAAAATTATTTTTTTTGTCCCACAAATCAGATCAGCTAATCTTTCCTCATAGCTGAGCTCCTCCATGTCTCTTAGCAGTTTGGTTGCCATTATCTGCAGTTTCTCCAGTTCCCCGATATCCTTCTTGAGAACTGGTGCCCAAAACTGAACTGCATGTAGCACTACTCCCTTGGGAGATGCTGGTTACAGGTTCCCCTGGGTTACCCTTATCAACAACATGACAGTTCAACATTTTCAAAGTGCTTTGGCTCAGTCAGGAAACAGTCTAGGAGTTTTGGTTTTTGAGTGGGATACTCCAACTTGAATGAACTGTGCACAATTTGCTGGGACATCTAGATATAGCGGCAAGGCTGCTGCTTCACCTTGTCACTAGCGGTGAAGAAGTAATTAATTAACTGTTTTAGATAAGCTGTATTGTACTGCAGAACACCCTTCAGGGCCCTTCCTGGCACCCCCTTTGTTCCTATTCTTCAGGGTTCTCTACAGGGCACCCCCTTTACTGTAACTCTCTCTGTGTGAGCTAGCTCCTTGATCCCCTGATTTCACTGGAGAGGTCCTCCTTCCTGGGCAGACCCATATGCAAATCTCCTGGTACTCACGGACATGGTTTTTCCCGAGAAACTCTGCCTGCATCTCCGCTCAGCACCACACTAGGGATAATCGAACTTTTCAAAAGTTCGGTTCGGCCAGAACATCCGAACTTCCCGAAAGTTCGGCCCGGATTTCAGAACCCCATTGAAATCAATGGGACCCGAACTTCGGTAATTAAAAAACACAATTTTGAAGTCCTAAAACCCAATAAATGCCCCTAAAAAGTGCCTAGGGTTCTGGGGCATGCCCCAGGGACTATTAATCACACAAAAAAAGTTCTTAAAAATTGTCATTTTTGATAGAGAGACAATTATTGAAAAAATTAAAAAAAAAAATAAATAAAAAAATAAAAAATTTCTTTGGATTTAGTATCTGGGGGGTCTAAAAAGTGTACCTTATAGAACAGGGATATGGCTCCGCTATTTTCACACCTTGCCGGTTTAGTAGCAGGCGGTTTTTTGGGCATTTTTTGGGGTCTTTTGAGGCAGGCAAAACATCTGAACTTGTGTATAGAGGTGTATATACACACATACTTATATGTTTATATACACCTAGACATATATAGGTGTGATAGTAGCAGAAATATATGCTTGCGCTAATGAAATAATTAACACTAATATGGCTCCGCTCCTATCACACCTATATATGTGTAAGTGTAAAAATACGTATACGTATGTGTGTATATATATACCCCTATACACAAGTTCAGATGTTTTGCCTGCTTCCAAAGACGCCCAAAAAAACGCCCAAAAAAAAACGCTAGCGCCAAAAAAAAACGCCCAGGTGTGTTGTTGCATGCATTTTTTTGGGGTCTTTGGAGGCAGGCAAAACATCTGAACTTGTGTATAGGGGAATATATACACACATACTTATATGTATTTTTACACTTACACATATATAGGTGTGATAGGAGCGGAGCCATATTAGTGTTCATTTTTTAATTAGCGCAAGCATAGATTTCTGCTACTATCACACCTATATATGTCTAGGTGTATATATACATATAAGTATGTGTGTATATATATATACCCCTATACACAAGTTCAGATGTTATGCCTTCCTCCAAAGACCCCAAAATATGCCCAAAAAAAAGCCAGCTACAAAAACGGCCAGGTGTGTTTTTGCAGCAGGCGTTTTTTTTGGGCATTTTTTTGGTGTCTTTGGAGGCAGGAAAAACATCTGAACTTGTGTATAGGGGTATATATACACACACACTTATATGTATTTATACACTTACACATAAGAGCCTGACCTCCCCCCCGGGCCGTCCCATTGTCAGTGGCATAGACTCTGTGACGTCCCGGGTGGGGAGGTATATAGACTCGTATCTTCAGCCTTTGGTGCGGCTCATTCCATCCTACATAAAGGACACTCGGCATGTTATTAACATGCTGGAAACTGTTGCTCCAGTTGATGGTTTGTGGCTTGTCACAGCAGATGTGGCTTCCCTGTATTCTATAATCCCGCACAATTTGGGACTGAAGGCTGTGGAGGATTCTCTCATCCGAGATTCTGACATTCCTGTGCTTCAGATCCAGCTGATTATGGACCTACTTAAATTTGCCACCAGATCAAATTATTTCTGGTTTGGGGGGCAATACTATCGCCAGGATAGGGGAGTGGCGATGGGGGCGAAGTATGCCCCCTCACTCGCCAACCTCTTTATGGCCCAATGGGAGGAGGACGTCATCTATAATAGTGCCAAGCCCCAGATTTTACTCTGGGCCAGGTACATTGATGACATCCTCCTCCTATGGGATGGGCCTAGAGCTGAGCTGGATGTGTTCATGGAAGAACTGAACAACAACAATAGAGGTATTAAGCTCAGTTTTGAAGCCAGCCAGGAGTCCATTAACTTCTTGGACCTGACTATTTCTCGTGATGATGCCAAGTTTATCACTAGAACATACTTTAAAGCGACTGACAGGAATGCCTACATTCCGATAGACAGCTGCCATTACTCCCCTTGGCTGCAGGCGGTGCCTAAGGGGCAGTATATGCGGCTCAAACGCAATTGCACCCGTCGCGAGGACTTTGAGCGTCAGGCACAGGTTCTTACTGACCGTTTTTTAGACAAGGGTTATGAGGAACCTTTCCTGACTGAGACCCTAAATACAGTGGAGGCTATGGATAGATCTGTTATGTTGACTGGCTCCACTAGATCAGCTAACATACAGCCTGCTTACACTGCTCCCTTTGTGACCACCTTTTCTACTCAACATAGAAAGATAAAAAACATTATAGAACGACACTGGCACATCCTAAAGAATGACCGGACTCTGAGAGAGGTTTTATCCATGAAACCTAGGGTCATCTTTAGGGGTGCCACAACTCTGCGTGATAAACTGGCACCGAACATTCTTGATGTACCAGGGCCTAAGCCTACCTTCTTTGATCAGCTCAAGGGTTACTATAAATGTAACCGCTGTCAAACTTGCTATTATAACGCATGTAAACAGAGGAATACCAGAGAAATTCGTTCCACCAGCTTGGGTGTCAGCTTCCCTATTAAGCCCTGTATCTCCTGTACCACAACAGGGATCGTGTACTTGTTGCAGTGCCCGTGTGGCCTGCAATATATTGGCAGGACCAAGCGCGCCTTTCAGGTGCGCTGCAACGAGCACATTGCTAACATCAAGAAGGGCTTTAGGAAACACTCTGTTTCCAACCATTATAGGATCAAGCACAATAAGGATCCTCGAGGCACTATTTTTCTCGGGATCGACAAATTTTCTCCTCATTGGAGAGGGGAACCCTTCGTCAGGGAATTATCTAAGCTTGAGATGACCTGGATCTAGAAGATGAAGACGTTCACTCCGTTCGGTTTGAATATTGATACGGATGTGAACGCATTCATAGATAACTCTTGAGGTCTACTCATAAATTTGGGTTTTCCTTAACTTTTCTAGTTCCTTGGATCATGCTTTCTAGTAATTTTAATTTTTGGTTTGTTGCTTGGATCATGTTTCCCAGTAATCAATTCATATCTTTTTTGCTGGGGGTTGCTTCTATTTATTCCACTTATAGTGTGTGTTTTATTCGGCCATGCTTGACACATTTAGATGTTTTTATATGTATTTATGTAATTTATATGAATTTATATTATTAATAGGCATCATATAGTGTCCATGTGCTTTCCATGATGTTGCGTTCATGCCGTATGGGTTTGGGATCATGACCAGACAGAGAATGGCCCATTTTTTAATAACTCCACTATGTGGATATTTTAATAATGTCACATATGTGAACTATTTAATTTTTAATATTTTAACTTATTATTATGGGCCTGGATTGTACTCAGTAGCCTAGTATCTAGAACCATTCCCATTTGTGCCCAAAAAAATTTTAAGTCTGCCTTGGTAGACCAATTTTAAATATTAGCTTATATTGTACTGCAATATCCATAACATTGTGATTATGGTGTACGGTTTGGGTTCAATTTTCCATTTTGCCAGTATCTAACATGGCAGATTGGGCGTTTGCCCATATGTGAAGTCTTTAGCGATATTAAGGTAATTTGCATATTTACTTGTTACCACATTTGAATACAACATCATGGGGGTTTTGGATTAGCTCGATGTTTGTTTATACTTTGGCTTTTTGTTTTTTAAAATGGTATTTTGATACGGATCTAGCCTCTTCCGGTGGCTTTGGTTTCGAGATTTATGCTTTTCCGCCTGCCTTTGATGTCAATCCTTAGAGGTACTGGCGTCCCAACAGTTAATATGGCGGCTTCCGTTCCGTGAGACACCGGAGGAGGCGGTCCGCTGTTTGCTATTTAAGTGGTGCGTCAGCGCGCCGCCCGCATCCCCAGGAAGACGTGAGGTGTCACGAAACGGCGTAGGGAAGGCGTGCTGACGTCACCACGACGCGACCCGGAAGTCGGGCGGCATTAAGACATATACAAGCGCTTGTTTTTCATATTCAATGTAAGTGTTTTTAACCTTTTGTTCAATAAAACTGTGTGTACGTACTACGCTATCGCTCCCTTTTTTTTTTTTGGGACGTGGAACACCGAGGGGCTCCTTTGCCAGCTCGGGGTCATCCGCCCAAGAATACAGTGGTAGTACGGTGCTTTATGGTGGATTCTGGTTGGCCCATTTGTGGATATGTGTGTTATGCTCATAATCCTATGAGCTCTGGTAAGCATAACTTGAGCTCTTTGCATGTGGCACCTTGTGGAATTAGACACGTTGGAAGTGGTGTGTGTTTTCATCCTTTCACCGGACACCCATTCAATCTATATGGACCTTTATTGATGGACTTTATTTCTTATACTTTCACTTATGCCTGTAGATATGTGATCTTGGCACATTTTGTGACATTTATATGTGTCTGTGATGCATGAGTATTTACTGGCATAATACATCTTATTATTGTGGGTGTACTATAACGCATATTATAATATACTCTGTTTATGCTGGGTGACTCTAGTTTACCATCAATTTAGCGCAGCTCCCCCTTTACATATATAGGTGTGATAGGAGCGGAGCCATATTAGTGTTAATTATTTAATTAGCGCAAGTATAGATTTCTGCTACTATCACACCTATATATGTCTAGGTGTATATATACATATAATTATGTTTGTATATATACCCCTATACACAAGTTCAGATGTCATGCCTGACTCCAAACATGTCCTAAAAAAAGCCCTATAAACGCCTGCAGCCAAAAAGCAGGCTGACAGGCGAGAAGCCATATCGCTGTTCTGTAAGTGACCTAATAGAAACAAACTTGTTTCTATTGCGGTCACCCTGACATGGAAGGGTTTGGTCACCCTGCCATAGCAGTCAGAGTCAGTTCACCCTACACTACACTACGGTCACCCTGGCACTTAACACTTTCCCTACAGAAACTACATTTTTGCATCCAACTAAAGTGTAAAAAAGCACTCTAACTACACTAGATATCCCTTTCCTCACACTAATAAATGCTAAATGACACTTTTGAAGCAGAAGTAACAGAACTGCTTCCACTCTCTTCCATGTCCCTGTATTACAATGCTAGGAATTTTGCGGGGCTATCTTATATACTGGGGGGCGTATTCACTAATGATTGGCCTGTGGACCCCCTAGTCGCTCCAATCACATTCCTAGCATTCTCCTGCCCCCTCAATTGGCTTTTACTAATGGTTCTGGTCCAATCACAGGCTTTTAAAGCCCATTTCCTGTCCCATTGCATTTTGGTCGGTTCTGGTTGCCGAATTCCGAACTTTTTCAGCAAAAAGTTCGGAATTCGGCCAAACCTCGAACAGCCAATGTTCGGGTCGAACCGATGGTCGACCCGAACCGTTCGATCATCCCTACTCCACACCTGGTTCACTAGGCCGACCGCCTAAGACCGACTTCCTCACACACTGCAGGAGGAGAGACAGCCGTCCACCTCCTGCTGGGACTCTGCTTCCCACCAAAGATGCCCTGTCACATGTCCCCTCAGTATTTATGGTTAATCCCAGGATGCATTGCAGGAATACCCTCCCACTGGGACTGCCATAAAACCTGATGTGTCACTGGCTGGGTTTCCTCTACTGTCCAACAAGCTCCCTCATTGGATGTAGTGGGGACACTCCCTCAGACCCAGTGAATCACACCTGGAGACATGCAACCTAACAGATCAAGCTCCCCTGATAAGCAGAAGGAGCATAGATGCATTTACCTAGCACATACCTAGGAGGGTGCTACATGCATATTCCAGATGAGGTCTTACTAATGATTTGTACAGGGGCAAAATTATATCTCTCTCTCTGGAGTCCATACCTCTCTTATTACAAGAAAGGATTTTGCTTGCTTTTGAAACTGCAGCTTGGCATTGTATTCCTTTGTTACGCTTATGATCTACCAGAACCCCCAGATCTTTTTCCACCATGGACTCCCCCAAATGTTCTCCCCCTAGTATGTATAATGCATGCATGTTTTTAGCCCCCAAATGCATAACTTTACATTCATCAACATTAAACCTCAATTGCCAAACAGCTGCTCAAAGAAATAGTGCATTGAGTTCAGCTTGTAAGTTGGAGACAAGTTTTTAAAACTAAGTTTTTAGCATTGCACCTGTGATCAACAGATCACAGGTGCAATGTCAGGATCCTGCAGACTCTCAGTACACTGTCTGCTCTTACCTCCGATACGGGAAAGTAGTTACTGAACTGCAGGAAGAATCAATAAACGACGAGAACGCTCACAAGCGCCCTCCAGGTTCATTGAGAACTACAAGCTGTCGGCCGCGGTGGGTGACGATACTTGTTGTTCATTAGAACTCTTTGAATGAATGACGTAGCTGTATGGGCGGAGCCCCACAGAGCTGTGTGGTTTTTAATTGGTGCAGGGAGATCCTAAATACAGATGGAACATGTAACACATTCCAAAGGTGAACTCAGCCTTTAAAGTGTTAATAAACCCAGGACCTTGCATTCACTACATCTGGTCTCCCACAGTACATGGGAATTCAGTTATTTTAGTAAATATAAACTGCTAACTCCCTTTTCTCTTTAGAAGTTATAGCAGTCTTGTGACCTCTATCAGTTCCTGGTAAAGCTTGTAGGAGGAATTTTCAAACTGCACTGAGCTGTCCTATCAAGATCCAGGACCCCCAATCTTCTGTCTGGACATTGCTGATTGGCCCACTGATCACATGCACTCTCCCAAGAAAAAAAAGAAAACCTCTCCAGCAATACATATCAAACTGAGCATGTGCAGCCTAATGCCCCGTACACACGTGCAGATTATCTGAAGACTTTTGTCTTCAGATTTAACTTTTCTATGTAGTGTAAGGGCCTGCCGGATTGCATACAAATTGAAAGTGTTTAGGTTTGACCTCATATTATATGGTTTTGGTAAGTCTGCAGACAAAAGTCTTCAGATAATCTGCACGTGTGTACGGGGCATGACTCTAAAGGCTTTGTCATAACCAGACATGTTCTGGAGTCAGTGGAAGAAGAGGAGGATCTGTGCATACAGGATCAAACAGCCTTTTTACACAATGCAGAGGATTTATTCCTTAGGTTGCACAGTGAGTATAACAAGCATGATTTACTGCATATACAGACTGATTTTACTGTTGTGGGTTTAGTAACACTTTAAATTTATTTTTGAAAATGCAAGCAGTGTAAATACCTAAATATGACATGATATCAGCTTCCTGCAATCCCTGTACAGCAGATGGGGCAGGATCAGGCTGCCAAAATACATTAGCAGCAGTGGGAGATTCACCTGTGCTTTATAGCATGGATGGAGGAATCAGTTAAGCTGGCCACAGACTGGCCAAAATTTGGCAAGTTTAGCAGGGACCAGCCAATTGTGATTAATGTGTGACTGTCCCTGTAAAGAAGTTGTTTGATCAAATTCTGTCGGACATGCTGGTCAATCGATTGCAGTCTCTGATCAGTGTATCCTGACAGCTGCACATCCCTATGTCAGAATACAATGTCCTGGCCACAAGCTTTCCTCCATCCAACTTGTTTGTCAGTCTGCTGGCTAAATAAAAAAAATAAATAAAAAAACTGTCTATTGCTAGCTTTGGATTTTTTTTTTGTTCAGCTTGCAGGCTCAAAAAAAACAAAACCAAAAAAAAAAATTATATATTATATTCAAAAAGTAAAACATATATTTTATATACAGTAGATGCGTTATACACAGAGTAATATATTTCAAGCATTTCTTATTTTATTTTGAGGATCGTGGCTTACAGTTAGTGAAAACCCAAAATTCTGTATCTTAGAAAATTTGAATAATACACAAAACCAACAAAAAAAAAAGTTTTTTAATATAGAAAATTTGGTTTACTAAAAAGTATGTCCATATACAGTATAGTATGCACTCAATACTTGGTTAGGGCTCCTTTTGCATGAATTACTGCATCAATGTGGCGTGGCATGGCGATCAGCCTGTGGCACTGCTGAGGTGCTATGGAAGCCCAGGTTGCTTTGATAGCGGCCTTCAGCTCGTCTCATTTTTGGCTCTGGTGTCTCTCATCTTTCTCTTGACAATACCCCACAGATTCTCTATGAGGTTTAGGTCAGGTGAGTTTGCTGGCCAATCAAACACAGTGATACCATGATCATTAAACCAGGTATTGGTAGTTTTGGCAGTGTGGGCAGGTGCCAAGTTCTGCTGGAAAATAAAATCAGCAGCTCAATGAAGCTGGTCAGCAGAGGGAAGCATAAAGTGCTCTAGCATTTCCTGCTAGAGGGCTATGCTGACTTTAGACAGTGGACCAACACCAGGAGATGACATGGCTCCTGGACATCAGGGATAGTGGAAAATGTTGCATTTCATTTGGAAATCAAGGTCCCAGAGTCTGGAGAGGCACAGAATCTAAGTTGCATGAGGTCCAGTGTGAAGTTTCCGCAGTCAGTGATGATTTAAGGAACCATGTCATCTGCTGGTGTTGGTCCACTGTGTTTTATCAACTCCAAAGTCAGTGCAGCCCTGTACCAGGAAATTTTAAAGCACTTCATGCTTCCCTCTGCTGACCAGCTTTAGGGAGATGCTGATTTCATTTTCCAGCAGGACTTGGCACCTGCCCACACTGCCAAAAGTACCAATACCTGGTTTATTGATCATGGTATCACTGTGATTGATTGGCCAGCAAACTCGCCTGACCTAAACCCCATAGAGAATCTGTGGGGTATTGTCAAGTGGAAGGTGAAAGACATCAGACCCACCCAACTATGCAGATGAGCTGAAGGCCACTTTTAAAGCAACCTGGGCTTCCAATAACACCTCAGCAATGCCACAGGCTGATCGCCTCCATGCCACTCCACATTGATGCAGTAATTCATGCAAAAGGAACCCCCACCAAGTTTTGGTATAATTTATACTATACTGTAAATGAACATACTCTTCAGTAAGCCAACATTTCTGTTTTTTAAATCCTCTTTTTTTTTCAGGTTTTATGTAATATTCTAATTTTCTGAGATACTGAATTATGGATTTTCACTAGCTGTAATCCAATATCCTCATAATCAAAAGAAAGAAATGCTTGAAATATATCACTCTGTAACGTATCTATATAGAATGTATGAGTTTTACTTTTTTAATTGAATTATTGAAAAAAATTATCTTTTTTGATGATCTTCTAATTTTTTGTGATGCAACGATATATATATATATATATATATATATATATATATATATATATATAGAGAGAGAGAGAGAGAGAAATCATTGTATGGGCAGCTTTAGGCTCAGCAAACATAATACAGTGTACAGCAGTAAACCAAAGTACAATTAGTGCAGTAAAGTGAATCTAACACACATCAGAGAGATATCAGTGCAGCTGGATGTACTGAAAATCACTGAAAATTCCTCCCGGGGACAAATCTTCATAATCTAGTACTGTCCCGGGAAGGCTGAGCCTGTTGTCAGCTACAACTACGTGACAGATTAACCATCACAAACATACAGTATATATTGACACAGGAAGGATTTAGTAACCAGGCAATCATAATGGGCTAGGATGTTTGCAGTAATTCTCTCCAGCTCCCTAATGTCCTCATCCCTCTTACAGAGAGCGCAGATCTCTTTTGTTACATCAGCCATGGGACCCCAGTGCTAGAATAGAAAGGTAAATTCCTCCAGACACTTTCAGTTTCTATTACGGGATTGAACGTAACCAAAATGTAGGATGGGCCAATCTGTAATACAATATAGTGTTTGTTTTCAAATTCTTAAAGTTCCAGGTCTCCTTTTCAAGCTGTGTAGATAGGGTGACCAGACGTCCCCGGTTTCTGGGGACAGTCCCTGGACTGAGGACACTGTCCCAGGACCAAGTCTGTCCCCAGTTTTAGTCCCTGGATTGGATATGAACAGGGGACCAGGCAATTTCAAAGACAGTCAGTGCAGAATTTAAAAAAACAAATCTGAATTACACACCCCCGCTCCGCTGCTCCTACTAGCTCAGGGGGTGTATTTTTTTCATTATCCGTGCCCCTCTCTGAGGATCATGTGCTGGTCGGCGCGAGGGACTAATTCTTCAGTTTCGGGCACATGCCCCTTCCGCTCACACTCGCATGTTCTTCTGCCTTGGCTCAAGTCCCGGCCTGCCTGCCTTCCTATCTCCTTGCCTTCCCTGGCGTAGTGATTTCCTCCGCTTAATTCCGCTCCTCACCCAATAGTAGGAGGGGACCAGAGAGTGAAACTTGAGAAGCTGTGAGGCTGGCATCGGCTGCAGTGTCCAGCAGCAGGAACAGAGGAGAAGCGGATTCCATCGTGGGGCTACCAGTGCCTTCAAGGCTTCAACACAGGGGGTCTTAGGGGGTGTCTGTGAAAAGACTACATTGCACTGTGCCTGTCTCTCTGGCATCATGGATTGTATCTTAACTCACAGGCAGGGGGCGCTCTATCAAGGCTCTGGCTGGCAGTGCAATGCCACAGTGTGTCACATGACATGGCTGCTTATTGGTCATAATTTAACCACTTCCGGACCACCCACTGTATATATACATTGGCCCCCACTCGACTTTATGGCTTTGGAGGACCGGAGCAACGTCATAGTCGCTTCCTCCCAACAGCTTTAAAGGGCCCATTTGTTTCATTTCTTTTTAGTGTAGATGTGAGATCTGAGGTCTTTTTGACTCCAGATCTCACATTACAGAGGAGCTGTCCTGCTTATTTCTATTACAAGGGATGTTTACATTCCTTGTAATAGGAATAAAAGTGATCTAAAAACATTTGTTTAAAGGGACAGTGTAAAAAATAAAATAAATAGGAAAAAATAAAAAAATTAAAGCGCCCTGTCCCTGCAGAAGCGGTGTTCAAACCACACATGTGAGGTATCGCTGCGATCGTTAGAGCAAGAGCAATAATTCTTGTCCTAGATCATCTCTGTATCTCTAAACTGGTAACCTGTACAGAGATTTAAAATGTCACCTATGGAGATTTTTAAGTACCAATGTTTGTTGCCATTCCACGAGCGTGCGCAATGGCATGCTGGGTATCTATTTACTCGGGGTAACATTTTCTTTCACATTTTGGAAAAAAATTGGGCTAACTTTACTGTTTTTTTATTTCTGATTTAGCACCTTCCTAGATAGGTGCTAGTTAGGGAGGATACGTTTGCTCTGCCTGCTTAACAGGGGAGTAGCAGGTAAACTATAGTTTGCTCCATCTGCTTATCAGGGGAGCCTGATCACTAGTTCTGCCTGTTGCATGTGTCCATGTGTGATTCATCTGGGCTGAGGGAGGGTCCCCACTGTATCCAATAGAGGAGCCTGTTGGACAGTGGAGGAAACCCAGCCAGTGACACACAGGCTTTTGTAGCTATTCCAGTGGGTTGGCACAAACAGTGGTGCATCCTGGGATATGTTATAAAAGCCAAGGGAACATATGACAGGGTGTCTTTTGCGGGAAGTCAGGTCCCAGGAGGAAGGTGACGGCTGTCTCTCCTCCTGTCTGTATGGAAGGTGGTCACAGACAGTCGGCCTAGTGAGCCAGAAGTGTGGTGCTGAGCCAGGAGGTCTGGTGGATACTGACAAGTGGAGTTGGAGGCAGAGCAACCTTGGGAAAAACAGTGTCCGTGAGTACTAGGAAGCTTGCCAGGGGTCTGCCCAGGAAGGGGACCACTCCAGTGGAGAGTCAGTGGACAGGGGCTAGCACGCACAGCAAGTGAGAAAGGGGGTGCCAAGTTAGGACCCTGAAGAGAAACCAAATCAGGATCATATCCTTTATCTTAACTTCAGTGGCAGGGTGAAGCAGCAGCCTTGCCGCACACACAGCTAGTTGTCCTCAGATTTGTGCATAGTTAATAGTTGGAGTATCCCACTCATCCCTTCTCCCATTCCAGTTCTAAATAAAACACAAAAACCAAATCTCCTGGACTGTTCATTGTCTGATCCAAGCATCTAAAGTGATACGTTTCCACAGACTGTTGCTACGGGTAACCCAGCGGAATCCAGAAAGTGCAATTCTCAGCAGTACTCTAGGGAGCAGTGCTACACTTAATTTAAAAAAGTGTATGTTTTCCAAAAAAATTCAGTTTTAAAGACTGCTGCGCAAATAGGATGTGATGAAAAATATTGCAACAATCTCCATTTTATTCTCTAGGGTCTCTGCTAAAAAAATATATATATATATATATATATATATATATATATATATATATATATATATAAATAATATTTGGGGATTCTAAGTAATTTTCTAGCAAAAAATACTGATTTTAACTTGTAGACAACAAGTGTCAGAAATAGGCCTGGTCCTCCTTAAGTGGTTAACAAAATCAGCAGCCGTGTCATGTGACACACTGTGACAGAGGCAGCCAGAGCCACGATAGAGCGCCCCCTGCCTGTGTGTTATCATAATGTTGATGATCTTAACCAGTTGCCAACCGCCCCATAGCAGATTTACTGCTACAGGGCGGTCGCGCTGTGCATGATCATGAGCATATATACGCGATCCTGCATTTCCAGGTATCAGAGCTGATCAGCGGGTCCAGCGCACTCCAAGTCTACCAGTACCCGCCGATCGTTCTGTTCACAGGCAGAACGGCAGGCGGTCTGTTAGTATGGAAGACATTAACCCTGTGTTCCTGCAAAGCAGGGACAGGGATCTATGCCTTCCTTTAGTAGAAACACCTCCCCCACAGTGAGAAAACACTGGCTAGGCACACATTTAACCTCTTGATTGCCCTAGATGTTAACCCATTCTCAGCCAGTGTCAATAGTACAGTGACAGTGCATATTTTTAAGACTGATCACTGTATTAGTGTCACTGGTCCCTAAAAAAAAAAAAAATTGTCCGCTAAAATATCGCAGTCCCGCTATAAGTCGCTGATTGCTGCCATTATCAGTATAAAAAAAATAAATTATATGTCTCTGGATTTCATTTTAAAAATCTGGTCCCCTTATGTTTAGGGCTACTTTTATTCTTTATGACCCAATTTGATTCATTGTAATTTAATCACTTAAGGACCAGGCCTATTTTTGACACATGTTGTTTACAAGTTAAAATCAGTATTTTTTGCTAGAAAATTACTTAGAACCCCCAAACATTATATATATATATATATATATATATATATTTTCGCAGAGACCCGAGAGAATAAAATGTAGATTGTTGCAATACTTTATGTCACATCATATTTGATCAGCGGTCTTACAAACGCAATTTTTATTTTATTTTTTTAGAAAAAATACACTTTTTTTGCATTAAGAAAACAGTAAACTTAGCCCAATTTTTTTCTATAATGCGAAATATAAGGTTACGCCAAGCAAACTGATACACAACATGTCAGGCTTCAAAATTGCCCATGCTCGTGGAATGGCGACAAACTTTGGTACTCAAAAATCCCCATAGGCGACACGAGTTACAGAATGATTGCTCTCGCTCTAACGATCGCGCCGATACCTCATGTGTGGTTTGAACACCATTTACATATGTGGGCGCGACTTGCGTATGTGTTTGCTTCTGCGCGCAAGCTTGGCGTGACGGGGGGGCTTTCAATTTTTCTTCCTATTTTACTTTTTTATTTTTACACTGTCCCTTTTTAAAAAAAAAATTTTTTGATCACTTTTATTCCAAATTCAAGGAATGTAAGAATCCCTTGTAATAGAAATAAGCAGGATAGGTCTTCTTTAATGTGAGATCTGGGGTCAAAAAAAAAAAAAAACTCAGATCTAACATTTACACTTAAAAGAAAAAAAAAAGTTTTTTTTAATTAAACAAAAAGAAAAAAAAATGTGGCCCTTTAAGGCTGTTGGGTGGAAGTGACTTTTGACATTGCTCCGGTCCTGTGAGGGTATAGAGTCGAGTGGGGACGAATCCGCCGCTGGGACCACTTTTATGTTAGAGCGGACCGCCAGCGGGGTAAGAAAATACCGGGGTTATGACAGCTATCTGCTGTATTTATCGTCAAAGTAGCAACGCACATACACGGTGGGCAGTCCGGAAGTGGTTAAAGGATGTAGAGAAGAACTCTAAATTGCAAACTATCCCATTATGGCCCCAGCATGTGACCGCACTGTCACAAACAGCTCCCAGCAATGATCAGACAGGCTTGTTTCTTGTAATACTTTAGGAGCTTGTTCATATGGGCGACCAGAGGAGCAGTAAAAGTAGACAGTTGAGCTGTAGTTTTATCACCCCCTGACTTCCCACCTGAGCAAGGAGATGGAGCAGATGGGCTATACACATGCTCCAGCTGCGATGCTTTGCTTCTGCGGCAAAAATGCACTGTGACACAGCGCTTGCTAATGTCTGCACCATGGAGACTGCAGTCATGTGAATACAGCAAGGCGACACTCCTTACATAGTTACATAGTTAGTGAGGTTGAAAAAAGACATGATTCCAACCAGTTCAACCTATGATGTGTGTGTGTGTTTGCTGTTAACCGTACATTGTATACCCCTGTATGTTGTGGTCTTTAAGGTGCCCATCTAATAGTTTTTTGAAACTATCAATGCTCCCTGCTGATACGACTGCTTGTGGAAGAGAATTCCACATCCTTACTGCTCTGACAGTGAAGAACCCCCTGCGTATTTTAAGGTTAAACCGCCTTTCCTCTAGTTTTAGTGAGTGGCCACGTGTCTTATTGTATTCCCTTTCTCTGAATAGTTTGTTCCTTATGCTAGGGTCGCCAGTACAGTATTTGTACATTGATATCATATCCCCCCTCAATCGTCTCTTCTCCAGAGAGAATAAGTTCAGTGCTTGTAGTCTTTCCTCATAGCTGATGTCCTCCATTCTCCTAATTATTTTTGTTGCCCTTCTCTGGACTCTCTCCAGTTCCAG
This sequence comes from Pelophylax lessonae, assembly GCF_965119305.1. NCBI lineage: Eukaryota > Metazoa > Chordata > Amphibia > Anura > Ranidae > Pelophylax > Pelophylax lessonae. The sequence continues at coordinate 656,985,303 of NC_138769.1, read as the reverse complement.
CACATCCTTCCTAAGGACCGGAGCCCAGAACTGGACGGCATACTCCAGATGTGGCCGGACCAGAGTCTTGTAGAGTGGGAGAATAATCTCTTTATTTCTGGAGTGAATGCCCTTTTATATACATGCCAGTATTCTGTTGGCTTTGCTTGCAGCGGCTTGGCAACGGCCAGCGGACAAGCCTGTTGTCTACCAGTACCCCCAAGTCCTTTTCCATCCTAGACTCACCCAGAGGTTCCCCCCCTAGTGAGTAGCTTGCTTTCTGGTTTCTGGCACCCAAGTGCATTACTTTACATTTTTCAACATTAAACCTCATCTGCCATGTAGTTGCCCACCCCATTATTTTGTTCAGGTCCGCTTGTAAGATTTCCACATCCCGCATAGAAGATATTGGCAAGCTTAGTTTAGTATCATCTGCAAATACTGAGATTGTACTAGATATCCCCTCCTCTAGATCATTTATGAATAAATTAAACAGGATTGGTCCCAGGACAGAACCCTGGGGGACCCCACTTTCCACACCCGCCCAATCAGAGTACTCCCCATTAATCACCACCCTCTGTACTCTCCCCTGGAGCCAGTTCTCTATCCAGGTACTCACCTTATGGTCCATACCTACCTTCCTTAGTTTGTACAGTAAGCGTTTGTGGGGAACAGTGTCAACGACCTTTGCAAAGTCCAGATAAACCACATCCACCGGCTTTCCTTTATCTAGATGGCAGCTCACTTCATCGTAGAAGGTTAATAGATTGGTTTGGCAAGAACGATTTTTCATGAATCCATGCTGATTACTACTAATAATACAGTTTTCATTACTAAAGTCTTGTATGTGGTCCCTTAACATCCCCTCCAAAATCTTGCAGACTCCTGTCTCAGAAGTGACCATTTGCAGTTAACACTTTCTAATCTGTGGCCATCTTCCACACTGTTGACATTAATGCACACAGCTTCTGTTAGAGATCCCCTCTTCTCAGGTGTTCAACATTTCTGAGCCAGTACCACAAAGTGTGTACTGGTCTCCACCAACTCAGCAGTCCCGGGCGTCACCTCATTCCCTGTGACCAGAACTCCTTACTTGTTTTCCTCCTGGGGCCCTTAATCCATCTCTCTCTCCATGACTCCCAGGCTAGGTCCCAAGGTACTCTATGCCACAAGGTCATCTCAGTATGTGGGGTACCAGATACTAGTGAAGGGGGTCAAGCATAACACCCCTTCACTACGAGTCACCGTCACCCTTGCCACTCAATTCCTGGCTGGTTGGACGCTTAAAGGATTGCTTGTTTGCGGTCTCCCCCTCCACTGCCACAATTGGCACTTTGTTTGGGGAGGGGGGCGGGTACCTGGTTTTGACAGGTACCCGCTCCCACTTCTGATCAGAATGCCGTGGCAATCTGAACCTAAGTTTGGCTCCCCCCGCAGCCATTTGGGACACATTCCAAGTCTCAGAAGACCACGGGACCATCCAGAAAGTGCAGCGTGGCTCGTCCATGCGCAGTTCGAAACCGGCTTCATTGCTGGTTTCCCTTAGTTAGGATGTCGGCGTCTGGACCCGAAGCCGATTGAAGAATCCGCTCAGGTGAGTACATTGCTGGATTCCTGGACAGGTAAGTGTTCTTATATTATAAGTCAGCAGCTAAAGTATTTGTAGCTGCTAACTTTTAATTTTTTTGGTGGGGGAGAGACTGGAGCTCCTCTTCAAGCATATGCACAGGTACGGAGGTAATTACCTAGTTAGGACAGTTTCTCTACTTGCTAGACCTAAGGTTAAATTTATGTTTTTTAAGTGTATCTATGGCGAAAATGTAAAATCATACAGTGTATTGACTTCCACATTATATTTCAGGTCTTTCTAGCCTACTCCTAATCTTAAGTATCCTGAAGTTTGTAAACTTACTTACCTTTACCTCCTTGAATTCTTTGATCCATATTCACTATGCCCTGTGAGTAGCAGCTGCTGTGTCACACATTTCACAAAGCCTGCCTTCTGAACTGCAGAGGTGCTGAGAGGAGGAGTTTCAGGAGGTGGAGTTACTACAGGAATCACTGCTTTCAAGCAGCAAGGTACCATGGGATATGTAGTCCTTAAACATTATATGTAAACAGTGTTCTATCAGATTACCTCTACCTATCAGATTCTGCAACTGGAAGTAACGTACCGACTATAACAGCTTACAGTCCATGCACCATGCGTTCCAACATGGCCGCTATACGTTCCAATAGGATTCCTAATGTGACAGAAAACAAAGCAGCGGCGGACATCTTCCTACACCCACGCAAGTCTTGAATTTTACTTTTATTTTAGCAGTAAACTCACTTTATATACTGAATCACAGTACTGCATTTGTATTTTTGTTGTTTTCTAGTAAGTATAGCGAGAAACCTGCAGGAAGAAGGTGGCGACGGCCATCTTAGTACACCCCGAACTACTCAGCGAAAAAATGATTATATCGTGAAATAGACTATTTTACTCGCGGTGAAATAGTCTATTTCAGTATATATGGTGAGTTTACTGCTAAAACAAATGAAAAATTCAAGAATTGCCTGGGTGTAAGAAGATGTCCACCACTGCTTCCTGTTCTGTCACATTAGGAAACCTATTGGAACACATAGTTTCCATGTTGGAACGCGTGGTGCATGGGCAGTAATTCCCGTCCAAACGTCACTTCTGGTTGCAGAATCTAATGGGTAGCGCTATTCTGACAGAATAAACAGCAGAGGAGAAGCTGCAAGCATGCAGAACATCTAGGAAGTTTTGGAAAGAGTTGGCCAGCAGGCAGGCAAAACTCATAACATGAAAAGTGATTTTTTTCAAAAAAGCTTATATTTGATTGTCAAAAATAGCTATTGTTATTACAATGCTGATGTTATAAAATGAAAGTATATGCGGTGACTATAGAACTCCAATAATCGTTTGCAGTACGGCCACAGTAAATAAACAGTGGCAGGGCAGCATAGGTAGGAAGACATACATGTATGCTGCTGTACCCAAACAAAGTTTATATACATTTTTTCACACAAATAGAGCTTTCTTTTGGTGATATTTGATCACCTTTGGGTTTTTTATTATATAGTGTCTACAAACTATGGGATGCATACTGTAATTTTTATCTATTTATATTTTTATACTAGTAATGGCAGTAATCAGTGACTTATAGCCGGACAGCGGGAAATCTGACACTAACTGAGACTTTGTGGGAACTAACTGCCACTGACATCACCAGTGATATTATTGCAGTGATTGGTGCCAATAATTTGCACTGTCACTGTACTGATGACACTGGGCAGGAAGGGGTTAACATCTAGAGCAATCAAGGGGTTAAATATGTGCCTAACAAGGGTCTATGTGTGTAATATGTTAAGTCCGCGGAGGTGCAAAATCCTACAACGAAAAAACCCGTAAGTGAACAAAAAACGTGCATGTGAAACACACACACAAAAAGTGCACTTAAGGGTGTGCTTTAGTCCACTCCCCCCAAAGGGGTAAGACTTTGACCCTGATCCCCAGGGCGCAAGGCTCCTGACAGGGATAAAGTGTTTCCATGGCCTGGCAGACCCCGTTATTCAGGCCAGCGGAAGCCAAATACTAGGTCAGGGGGCTCTCCCGAAGAGAGATCCCCCCAGAGGCAGGGGAGGAGGGAACCTGAGGGCCACACATCCTCCCCCTAGACTTCAGGGTAAGCCCGGGGACTCACACCCTACAATACGTGAAAACACACACAAAAGTGAAAGTGACAAACAGTGAGGGAAAATAAATAGAAAATAATAAAGTGGCCATGCCAAATGTGCACTGGCCGGGCCCTAGGGCCTGGTAAGCAAAAATTGCCCCAGACTTTAGCCAAAAGGCCCAGCCCATGAGTGCAGAAAGAAAGCATATTGGTGCTGTGACCTTGTGCCTGTTCACACTGTGGGGTTCCACACCCATGTGTTACTGAGAGCACCCCCTTGGACGACCACTCCCAGGGGGCACAGTCAACACGGACCTTCTGCCCTCACTGCCCCTGGCCATACAAGGTAGCCCATTCAAATCAGGAGGTAATGGACCCTTCCAGCTTTCTCGGGGAGAACTTACTCCCGGCCCCCAATTACGCTCAGGCGCTCCGGTTTCAGTTCCTGCTGATACTAACCTTCCAGGTCACCATCACTCCAGTAGGTTTGCATAGCCGCCACCCAACCATGGCCAGGTCAGATGACAGCACAGCGCCCCCACTGGATCACTGACAAGAACAGATACTACACTTGATCTTAGCCAAAAGGCCAAGAAGCGATGTTTATGTGTGTAATATTTGCTGCATTTACTGGAGATCTAGTTGTTTTTGCAGGGAATGAAAAACTACTAGATCCCCTGTCACAGAACACAGCTCTGTGCTGTTTACACTCACAGAGCTGTGCTCCGTGAAGCTCAGAGCTGATCACTGGTGGTCAGTCACTGGCCAGGACCGGTAATCAGCATGTTCTGGAATGAATCACAGCACAGCCTGGCTGGCAGGCAGAGGGGTGCCCCTACCCAGAATCGCACATAAATATATATATATCACTGGGGATTGGTCCAGTAAGCGTTCTTTCCCCCAGGCCTCGGCCTGGGAAGGACATATTCAGAGTGTTTGTGCTGTGTAGGTCCAAGTCTAATAGGGGCCAGCACAGGTTCAAGCTGCCCTGCCTGGTTATAAAAAAGGAATGCTTCTGGAGGTAGAAAAACCTGATGGATTTCCGCTGGAGGGGGAATGGTGACTGTTCTCAGGGAATCCTGGCTCGCTGTTGGACTGACGAAGTCTGCAAGCCCTCATTGCTAAGGGAGACCTACCTCTCTCTACCTGTGAAGCTGGAGCAATAAAACTAAAAAAAGACTAAAGTGACTGGCACCCTTCTTTGTTCCTTCCTCCACTGCAGGCCATAGATCCAACCTAAGGTAAATGCTAGCCTTTCCCCTCCTGGAGGAGTGCTACACTAGTATAGTGTCAAAAATGTATTTAGAGATGGAAGTCTATCTTGTCTTCATTTATTTGGAAAGCAGTGCATCTTTCAGTTGTTCAGATAGAGATACAGATCTTTGTGCTGCTTGATGAAGCTGCTACAGCCAAGACTAAATCTTTACAGATTGTCTGAGGACATTTGTATGTGTTAAAAGAACATTCCTCCCCCTCTGCAACTTTTGGGCAGCATTCCACGCGGTGTGTAGCTACATCTTGGCCCATCAGTGGTCCAGGTGTCACCAGAGGTCATGTGTAAAGCCACTAGCTTGTCTTTCCAAAATATATTTGTGGTTCACTACAAGTTAGATTCTACAACAGTGCTGATGTTGTTTGATTTCTCTGTACTTTCATCAGTTCCATGCCAGAGCAAGAAGAACATACCACACAACCAAACTTTTTTTATACATGGGACTTTTGAGGCACCAAAAAAAAAAAAACCTAATAACAGAAATATATATTTCAAAAAAACAATATCAAAATCGCATGGGTGACAATACTATTTGCATCCTATACAATGCTCACAGTCTCTACCAGAGAAAAATCGCTTCTCACAATCACATGTCAAGCTGGGTTCACACCGATGCAAATTTGATGTGGGTTTCCTTGCATCCATTTCGCATGACAGGGGAGTGTGAGCTGCTTTCAATGGAGCCAGTTCACACACCTCTGGGGTGGTCGCGGTCCAGGTTGCAGAGGAGTCCTGTGCGTCTTCTGGTCCATTTCATATGCGAATTCAGCCAAAAGTTCAGGCCTGATTCGCACCTGAAATGGTGAACAGGGACACAACAGACCCCCTGCTGTGAAACATGGCTGCAGCTAGGGTGAACTCAGCCTCATATAATTATATCACCATTGTATGTCAAATTTTGACCTACAATCCAGTGAAAACCAACACGTTTCGATTTGACTAATCTTGACTAATCAGGCTAGAGCAATAGACTTTCTTCAATATAGACAAATGTTGGAGTAATAGTATTACCAACCATACACCAGTTACTTAAAACTGGTGCAGCTGTGTATAGTAACAAATCAGCTTTCAGGTTTTTTTTTTTGAACAAGGTGAAGTTAGAAGCTGACTGGTTTCTATGCAGAGCTGCAGCAGATTTTGCACTCTCCAGTTTAAGTAAGTCAACCCCTATGCATGTCTCTACGTAGTAAAGCAGATCCCCCCTGGTCCCAAACAACAACAGAGGCACTGATTACTTTAGGAGTTAAGTATGAGGCTATAGGGGAAAGGAGAAAAATCACGTGACACAGACCAGCCAAAACAATACTGTTTTTATGACGCCAGAAACTCCATCTGTTGGTTTTCTTCCCCGGGTGGCACTGTTGTGAGTATGCACCCAGTGCATGGAGGCCTGCCATGGTCGGTTGGTCAGGGCTGGGCCCTTTGTCCCCTTACACTGACCTTCTTACCATCAGGGGGAGGTGCTTTAAGCTATGTCTTCTCCTCCTTCCCTGCATTCAGCGTTTAGTGACCCCAAGGTTGCTTGTTGTTGGTGGGGGTGATAAGGACATGTATAGTATATGTACCTAACACGACATGAAGTGATTAGGATCATCACATAATACAGAAGTGTTTAGCTTCCTGTTTTCCTACATGTGCTTTTGGTGCCTTTGGAGTTTCTGGCGCCACAAAACCAGTACTCGGGGAAAGATGTCTATCAGCCAGGGATGGTCCACAGGGAGAGAGGTTTGTCGGCCAAAGAAAGGGGGGGGGGGCTGGGAAGGGGAAGCATGTTTGTTGAATTATACTATCTGTGTATGGCCAGCCATTGAGCCACTACTCCAGCACAAATATGCATATCAGGACAAAACTTTCACAGCCACATTAGGCACATGAATCAGACATTTCAAATCAGACATTTCAGTCAGCTTTGTTGCATACAGATGGAAGTAAACTGCACATATGTGACACCTTTCACTCTACTCCAGGGCTCAATTAAAAAGTCAAGGTTGGGGGGGGGGGATTAATACAGACTTCAATAAAGTTCAATAAACTTCTTAAAGCTACAGAATGCATAAAATTCATATTTCTATGCTGCCACTTTGAAGCCTCCTTTCCCCCTTTAAACATGGACGGGACAGTTACTAATTTGGCTGGCACACATGGCTGGTGTGAGCAATCTGAATAGGCCTTTAGTGGTACACTAATCTGGCTTCCTTTGCTCATAAGGGCTTAACTGGTCTGTGGACATTTTCCAGTTCAATGACTTAAAAATTAATCAAGTCAGGATAACAGCCAGAAAAATTGAATTTTTGTAAGAACTTACTGTAAAATTATTTTCTCTGAGTCCTCTGACAGTCGCCGCCCCTTCAGTTAGCCTTCACGAGTGGGTAATGGCGCCCTCTGCAGGAGCAGGCTAGGCAGTTAAAAGGTTAACAAACAAAAGCCTTTACACATAACACACCTCTAGGGGGCTTCTCCTCAGCTATTACCCATCATCCACTTGGTTCTGCTCTTCAGTTTTGTAGCAAGCAGTACATGAAGACCATCAACCCCAAAAAGAAGAGGGGCGGGGGCGGCAACTGTCAGAGGACTCAGAGAAAAGAATTTTACGGTAAGTTCTTACAAAAATTCTATTTTCTCTTACGTCCTCTGACAGTCGCTCCCGTTCAGTTAGCCTTCACAAGTGGGATGTCCCAAAGCAGTGTAGGTGTGAGGGGTGGGAAGACGCAACCAAAGAAAAGGCAACGTGCAACCAGGCCAGAGTCGAAAAAAACTGAGCCAACAGGGCAACAAAAGCTCAACAGGAGCCAACTCTGGAAAAATACACCCCAAGAAGAGACAGAAACAAACATCTCTGCAAAACAACCGCCGCACACAAAACTTTGCGGCCAAAGGAAGCATCCAAGGATGCCATCACATCAAATTTGTAAAATCTTGTGAAAGCGTGTACAGACGACCAGGTCGCCGCTTTGCACACCTGAGCCACAGAAGCCTGATGGCGAAACGCCCAAGAGGCACTGACTGCTCTAGTAGAATGAGCCCTGACAGGGAAAGGAGGAACCTGACCTTTGATTGAAAAGGCCTGAACAATCGTCTGCCTGATCCATTTAGAAATGGTTACCGCGGACGCGGCTGAACCCTTCCGAGGTCCCTCAGGAAGGACAAACAGGGAGTCAGACTTCCGAAAAGACTCCGTGGCGGACAGATAAACCCTGACCGCCCTAACCACATCGAAGGAAGGTAAAGCAATTTCCTTGGGATGCTTGGGTTTCGCACCAAGCGAAGGTAAGACAACATCTTCGTAGAGGTGGAAGGCAGATACCACCTTGGGAAGAAAAGAGGGATTGGGTATCAAGACCACTTTGTCCCTATGAAAAACCAGATAAGGCCAGCGGCAAGACAGAGCCGCCAGACTCAGACACTCTGCGAGCAGAGGTGACAGCCACCAGAACAGCAACTTTCTGGGACAACACAAGCAGAGGTATGTCTGTGATGTTTTCAAAGGGAGGCCGTTGCAAAACAGACAAAACCAAGTTCGGGTCCCATGACAAAAAGGAGCTTTCCTCGGGGGAGCCAGATGTCGCACCCCCTGAATAAAGGTATGAATTTAAGAAATTAGTCGCCAAGGGATGCTGTAAAAGAATGGCCAAGGCCGGCAACTGACCTTTAATCATGGCCAGCGCCAAACGCTGATCCGCATCTTCCTGTAGGAAGGCCAAAACCCTCGCCACCGATAAGGAGCGGGGATGAAACCCCTGCGACTCGCACCAGGCAATATACGCCTTCCAGATGCAATGGTAAATTTTTCTAGAGGTAGCTTTCTGAGCCTTCATAAGGTAGGAATGATAGCACTCGAGAGACCCTTGTCTCTCAAGACTTGGCTTTCAATAGCCATGCCGTCAAAGCCAGAGACTGTAAAGCAGCATGGAAGATCGGCCCTTGAGACAGTAGATCGTCTCACAGCGGAAGCCGCCAGGGAGGCTCGACGACCATCTGCGTACCAAGACCGATGCGGCCAGTCTGGGGCTACCAGAATGACCTGCATCCATTCCGATGCCAACCTGCGGAGGAATCTGGACAACAGATGAATTGGAGGGAAAGCATAAATCAGCAGATACCGGTGCCAGGGCACCACCAACGCGTCCGTGGCATCCGCCAGAGGATTGCGGGTTCTGGCCACGAACCTTCCCACCTTTTTGTTGAGACGGGATGTGAACAGATCACGTCCAGAGTCCCCTACCGGGCACACAGGAGGTAAACACCACCGGATGCAGGGACCATTCTCCCTGGTCCAGGGTCTGGCGGGCCAGATAGTCTGCCTGCCAGTTCTCCACCCCCAGAATGTGAACGGCCGAAATCGCCGGAACGTGCGTCTCGGCCCAAGAGAGGATCTCTGCCACTTCCTTGGCCGCCGTGGCATTGTCCGCTTTCACCCGAACCGGGCAACCCTGAAGCTGAGTTCACCAACGGAACAAGCAGAGCTTGATTGCTCGGAGCTCCAAGACGTTTATCAGTAAGAAGGCCTCCTCCACCGATCACGTCCCCTGGGCACAAAGCATGCCCAGAACTCCATCCCAGCCCCGACAAGCTGGCATCCGTGGTGATCACCGTCCACAGCAGAGGCTGGAAGGATTTGCCTTGTGCTAGAGTCGGTGACAGGAGTCATCACAAAAGATCCGATAATGCGAGGTGGCTAAGAGAAATCCTTCTGTCCAACGACTCAGGCGTTCCGTCCCACCTGGCAAGAATCTCTGCTTGCAGAGTTCTCGTGTGAAATTGAGCAAGTGGGATCTCTTCGAAAGCTGAAACCATCAAGGACCAGGGACCGCATGCAGGCCCATAGAGAGGAGAGATCGTTGTCCCTGAGGGACCTGATCTCACCCGGCAGGGTCGGGAGTTTGTCCTCCGGGAGACCGAACTTCGTCTGAGCGGAGTCCAGGACCATCCCCAGGTACTGGAGGCGAACCAAAGGAGTCAGAGCTGACTTCTGGAAGGTGACGGTCCACCCGAACTCCTTGAGCGTCTGAACCGTGACTGACCGATCGCTCGTCAAGGTGGCACACGAGCTCGACCTTAGAAGGAGGTCGTCCAGATAACTGAGGACCGCAATCCCCTTTAAACGCAGTGAAGCCAGCACTGGAGCCAAAACCTCGGTGAAGACCCTGGGAGCCGAAGCGAGACCAAAGGGCAATGCCACAAACTGATAATACTCCTCTGCCACAGCGAAGCTGAGATACTGCTGATGACCCTCGAAGACGGGGATGTGCAGATACGCATCCTGCAAGTCGATGGAGGCCAGGAAGTCCCCTGGACTCAACGATGCCACCACCGACCGGATGGATTCCATCCGGAACTTCTGAACCCTCACAAAACGGTTCAGAGACTTTAGGTCCAGATCGGACGCACTATGCCCTCCTTTCTGGGCACCATGAACAGATTGGAGTAAAAACCACAAAACCGGTCCCGTGAAGGGACTGGCACAATGACTCCTTGGGCGAGAAGACCTTGATCCGCCCCCTTGAGATCTCTGAAACGATCGGGAGTCAGATGGAGATTTGATGGAAAGAACCTGTTTGCGGGGTGAGATCGAAACTCGATCTTGTACCCTGAACGAATCAGTCCGTGAACCCACCTGTCCTGATTTTGGGACAATCGGGGTTCCTGGAAACAACACAGACGTCCCCCCACCCCTGAAACAGGTGAGGGCATCCCTTCAGGAAGAGGCGGACTGGGCCGCTGAACCGGCCTTGGGCTTACCTGACCATGGCTGCTTGTGACCATCTGAGGTCTTGAAGGATTTCCCGTCATCCTGTGCCCCGAAAGTAGAAAGGACCCACAATGAGCCTTAAAAGAAGGGCCCTGCCTAACGCGGGGTGATTTTCCTTTATAGGCTTGGGGCAAAAGAATACTCCTGCCCCCCGTAAGCCCCTTGATCAACTCATCCAGAGTGTCCCCAAAAGGACGACTACCCACATAAGGGACATCAGACACAGTCTGCTTGGAAGCGTGGCCAGCCGACCAGCTTTTCAGCCAAATAATGCAGCGGATCGCAACCCCGACCCGCAGACAACCGTGCAACCCAGAGAGCTTCGTCCATGGCCACGTCACACAGGTACATCACTGTCAAATATATGTGGTGGGAAAGTGTCCCCACACGCCCATCTGCCGGATCCTTAAACACCGGGGAGTCCTCCACGGGCATCATGGTAGATTCATTTAGTCTAGAAACAGTGTGGTCCACCCTAGATGACACCGTCCAACAATTATCAACAGGATCCGCAAAGGGATAACGGCATTTAAACCGCTTGGGCACCGCCAGCATATGCTTGATGTGTTGCCATTGGTCGTTCACGGTTTTGTGAAACATCTCCGGGCAGGGGAAAACCTGACTCGATTTCTGGGCTTTGCGGGAGGGCTCATCATCAAGATTTAAAGTCTCCTTAATGAAGCTAATAAGTGCATCCACTGCATTGCAGTCCCACGCCTCCATAGAGGAAGACTCTGTCTCCTCCCCACCTGAATGTGAGGACTGGGACCCCTCAGGGGGGACATTGTCCATGGCAACCAAATCAGGCTCTGAATCAAAAGATGGAGAGGGCATAGGCCGTGTTTTAGAAGTGCGTTCAGACATCAGCAGATCCACTTAGGACGCCAAAGTCGCAAGAGCAGCAGATAATGAGGCCATGGACGAGCATTCAGGAGTTCCTGAAGCACCAACCAGGTCTGTGGGAAAATTGCCATCCTGGGACTCCATAGTAGTAAAAAATTTTCCCCCACCGGAAACTGCACCACCTGTGGAGACCATTCAGAAACAGCAATAGCCACAAAAAGAAACAGTTTTTACAGGAAAATGCCCGACAAAAGAGTTAAAATCACCCCACAGTGTCTGTACATGCCACACGCTGCTGCAGAGAAAATGAGAGAAAAGAGGAAGTGACCTCACGCACAGAGGCCCATGCCCGTCCTGAGCCACAAACAAATGGTGCCTGATGAAAGTCTATGGGAGGAAGCACAGGCAAAATGGCTGCTGCCCTTACCAAAGATGGCGCCAGATCGGTGCCAAAATGAGGAGCTTTGTGGCAGGCTGGGACTCCATAAGGAGCTATATTATCTGTCGCTTGTAGTCCTCCAGGAATTCCCTGAATAACTAGCGATAGTGAGTGAAATAAAAAAGCTATTTTCAAAGAAAAAACACTTTTCAAGAAAAAAATATAAAGAAACTGAGACACTAGGTCCCATCAGGGAAGAACTAGCCTACTCCTAACGCTAGGCAGCATAAAACTGAAGAGCAGAACCTAGTGGATGATGGGTAATAGCTGAGGAACAGCCCCCTAGAGGTGTGTTATGTGTAAAGGCTTTTGTTTGTTAACCTTTTACCTGCCTAGCCTGCTCCTGCAGAGGGCGCCATTACCCACTCGTGAAGGCTAACTGAATGGGCAGCGACTGTCAGAGGACGTAAGAGAAACTACATTTTTAGAAGGAAGTCAGCATTGACAGCCCTAGGTCAGTGTCCTCCTATAAAGAGAAATATAACTATGTTTCCCAGTCATTTTTTTTTTTTTTTTATAATGAGCAACTTTCAAAATCAGCCAAAATATTATTTTATTCATTTTGCTTCAGTGTATACCATATAACAATTCAACCTTAATAAAACCAAAATATATACAGCCCTTACAATTATAACAAATTATAAAATATAATTGCACAATGCAGAATAAAAGCTATATTATGAAACAGTTTGATCCATTTATTCTTAGGGCCTTTGACAAAAATAAAGTTACCTGTGCAAAATCTTTTTTTGTCCTATGACACCAATCCAGTCATCCCAATGGGTAAAAGTCATAATGCTCATTGTCCTCTGCAGAGACCTATGTTCCTGCTGCACTTGGCATTTACTGATTAAAGTGCATTTCAATACAGCTCAGCCGCATGTAAAAACTCCCACTGTACTCAGACATTCAGATACAATATAGTTTATGCAGGCTTTTTTAGAAGAGGAAACTATCAAACAAAGGAACCCCCCCCCCCCAAAAAAAAAAAAAAAATAGAAAGGTTCATGCTAGACAGAAAGAGAATATTCTCCATTCTCTGTTATAATACATGCAAGTCAAGTCAGTAAGGTGTTCATACCATGCTACTAAACAACCAAAAACCTTTGGTGCAACTAAGCTCCTAAAAACAGTGCAAACAGTACCTTTGCCTATAGCAAACCTTAGCAGCAAACCCGATCTCAGTTAGCTCAAGTTAGATAGAGAAGATTGAGCAATAGAGAACCGTTATATAATAAAGGACGTAATGCAAGTTTTCACCCAATGCAATCCCATTGACTTTCTTGGTCTTGGAAACTTGGTCTTGGTCTTATGATTTTTTGTATGGAAACATCTATTTTGCCTTAAAGCGGAGTTCCACCCATTTTTAATAGGTTGGAATACATAGATCTTTGTAATCCCCTTTAAAATGGCTTTTACCAATGGAAACTTTTTTTTTTTTTTTTTGCTAGTAAATACCTTAATTTTGGCTTTATTCCTCCTCTCCTCACTTCCTGGTCCGATCGGCGATGACGTCATTCGGCGATCCGCAGTGTCTGCTGGGATGTATTCTACTTGCAGTAGCTGTATCTGTACTGAGCCGTGCCTGCCCCGCCTCCGCCCCGCCTCCTCTCATTGAATTGCATTGTATGAATGTATTAAGGCCGTTCTCTGCCCAGCCTCCGCCCCGCCTCCTCTCATTGAATTGCATTGTATGAATGTATTAAGGCTGTTCTCTGCCCAGCCTCCGCCCCGCCTCCTCTCAATACAACTCAATGAGAGGAGGCGGGGCGGAGGCTGGGCAGAGAACAGCCTTAATACATTCATACAATGCAATTCAATGAGAGGAGGCGGGGCGGAGGCTGGGCAGAGAACAGCCTTAATACATTCATACAATACAACTCAATGAGAGGAGGCGGGGCGGAGGCTGGGCAGAGAACAGCCTTAATACATTCATACAATGCAATTCAATGAGAGGAGGCGGGGCAGGCACGGCTCAGTACAGATACAGCTACTGCAAGTAGAATACATCCCAGCAGACACTGCAGATCGCCGAATGACGTCATCGCCGATCGGACCAGGAAGTGAGGAGAGGAGGAATAAAGCCAAAATTAAGGTATTTACTAGCAAAAAAAAAAAAAAAAAGTTTCCATTGGTAAAAGCCATTTTAAAGGGGATTACAAAGATCTAAAGTTCCAAAAATGGGTGGAACTCCACTTTAAGACTGTTCTGTATTCCTGACCATATAAGAAAAACTCCAGACAACAAAAACATACACAAATACTATATACATAGAAGCACATAGAGATTTGGATGACAACAATCTGTTCATATACAATATTACTATTATCATCTTTAAGACAGTTATGTCAAAGTATATATTGTTCTGTATCTGTGACAGCCATGTATCAGTGTGTGTCTCATACATTTGTGGCTTATGGCTTTGGCTTAGGAGGCAGAGTTTGTCCACTAAGTGTAGGGGAAGATGGATTTATATGCGGTTGTGGTACACAGCCAGGGTTTGATATAGACATTGGCTGCTGACCCAAAACTGATGATAAGATATTTAGAATAGACATTTGAGTGGACAACTTTTTATCTTCTGGAACTTTCCTCAGAAACTGAATTAGGTTTGTGGCAAAACCTGCATCTCCATCTTCAGGTTGCTGCTGCAATTGGTACTGCAAGTTATGCAATTGAACTTTCAGAACCCGCAAACTTGTTTTCATGGTCTTTAACTGAATTTCTTCTATAGCCCTGTGTCTCGGAGAGGCGGACTCAGGCAGAACCACATCACTTGTGCTGCTTGCGGAAAGTGAAAATAGAGAAGCTGCAGGAGAGTCTATTTCCATTCTGTCTAGGTCTTCACCTTCAGGGCTTTGCTTTTTTCTGCTTCTCTCTGAAGAGGATTCACCCAATTCACTTTGTATACCATAGCCCTCACCTCTAAAGCTTTCCGCTTTCCTGCTGCTCTGTGAACATGATTCACACCATTCTCTTTGTATATCATCATCATGGTCCTCACCTCTAGAGCTTTCCTCTTTCCTGTTGCTCTCTAAAGATGATTGAGACAATATACTTTCTATATCATCACGGTCCTCGTCTCTACAGCTTTCCTCTTTCCTGCTGTTCTCTGAACATGATTCAGACAATTCACTTTGCATATCATCATGGTCCTTGCCTCTAGAGCTTTCCTCTTTCCTGTTGCTCTCTAAAGATGATTCAAACAATTCACTTTGCATTTCATTTTGATCTTCCTCTCTAGAGCTTGTCTTTACTTTGCTGTTTACTGACAATGAAGATGTTTTGGACAATTCAGTTTCCACTTTAGTATGGTCTTCATCTCTGGTACATTGCCCTACTTTGTTGCTGATTTGGGATGATTCAGGTGATTGAGAGTCCATCCTGTCAGGGTATTCATCTCTTGTGATTTCTCCTTGGTCTTCTACTTCTGTACAAGAACAAACACTATCTGAATCACTTTCATTGTATGTCTCTCTTCTTGTAGTCCTGGAATTGTTCTTTGCCTGGTCATCTGTGAAATAAATACACTATAACATTAACTGTTGTTTTTATTTGATTTTGGATACAAAATAAAACCACCAAAACCTTTGTAACCTCTGTAATTCTGACTTTTTCAGTCCAGAGAAGGGTATTTACTGGATGCAAGTAACACTACACCACACATACAGAGTATTGTTCTTCTTCTACTGCTAGTCTTGCCTTGTGTCCCCAAGGATCACAGAACACCTTCTCTGCTATCCCTTTCCTCCTCCTTAGAAAGCCAGCCCTGGATCAAGTGAGGATTTTCTTTTACCGTAATGCAAGGAACCACTTTAACTTTAAATTATTTTACTCATTAACATCTTTTACTCAAAATAAAAGGTTTACAAAATAAAGAGTTATGAAGGCCAGAAGCCATCAATCTTTACTTTAGTTTTGTTGGAGTAAACAAGTGTGTTAATTACTACTAAATAACCTGTCTTGTCCATTCAAAACTGATATTTTATTTATAGGTAGAACCTGAGTCAACTCTTGACTTCTTATAGGTCTTGGACATTTTAACAGCAAGACCTACCTGCTATGGTATGTGACTCTGTCCACCTTAGAATGTCCAGTGTTTCTGCATACATTTGTCTAACTCAGCTGTTGCATTCTTCATAAGATAAAATAAAGGATCCAACAGGGAGAATGAGACCCCTCATAATAGCTGGTGTGCAGATCCAGGAACTAAACACATAATTCTGAACACTTCTCTAAGAAATATACAAAGCCAAAACATGGTCTCAAGCTTCAGCATCTATCAAACCTGAAATATCCATCTTGGCTGCAGAACAACACTGACTGCAGAACTCATCAGCCTACCCTGTTTGTGGGATTGACAATGTCGCTTGGCCAGATTTTGCATATTCTGAACCCAAGGGGTTTCATATTTGTAATAAAAAGTATAGAAGGTCTAAGACATTCAGCTGAAAATCTGATGCAGTAGTAAAGCTAAAGGCCGGGTTCACACCTGTGCGCTTTTACATGTGTTTTGCAGTGCATAAAAACACATGTATCATGAAAATACATTGTTTCCAATAAGGCTGTTCACATACAACATATTACCAAAACTATTGTGACGCCTGCCTTTACACACACATGAACTTTAATGGCATCCCAGTCTAAGTCTGTAGGGTTCAATATTGAGTTGGCCCACCCTTTGCAGCTATAACAGCTTCAACTCTTCTGGGAAGGCTGTCCACAAGGTTTAGGAGTGTGTCTATGGATTAAATCATTTGGCGAAGGGGGAATTATGGAGTGGGGTTGTTTTTCAGGGGTTGGGCTTGGCCCCTTAGTTCCAGAGAAGGGAACTCTTAAGGCGTCAGCATACCAAGACATTTTGGCCAATTTCATGCTCCCAACTTTTTAGGAACAGTTTGGGGATGGCCCCTTCCTGTTCCAACAGGACTGGGCACCAGGGCACAAAGTAAGGTCCATAGAAACATGGGTGAGCGAGTTTGGGGAAATTGATAGGCCTGCAAAGAGTCCTGACCTCAACCCGATAGAACACCTTTGGGATGAATTAGAGCAGAGACTGCGAGCCCGGCCTTCTCGTCCAACATCAGTGCCTGACCTCACAAATGCGCTTCCTGAAGAATGGTCAAACAATCCCATACACACACCTTACTTTGTGCCCTGGTGCCCAGACCTGTTGGAACAGGAAGGGGCCATCCCCAAACTGTTCCTAAAAAGTTGGGAGCATGAAATTGGCCAAAATGTCTTGGTATGCTGACGCCTTAAGAGTTCCCTTCTCTGGAACTAAGGGGCCAAGCCCAACCCCTGAAAAACAACCCCACACCATAATTCCCCCTTCGCCAAATGATTTAATCCATGGACACAGTCCTAAACCTTGTGGACAGCCTTCCCAGAGAGTTGAAGCTGTTCTAGCTGCAAAGGGTGGGCCAACTCAATATTGAACCCTACAGACTAAGACTGGGATGCCATTAAAGTTTTGATAATATAGCGCATGCGTTCTTCATTGAGTTGTGTTGTAAAAATGGAGCATGTCTAATAATATATGCATTTACCTGCGTTTTCTGGCCCAAAGTCTATGGAAGTGCATAAAAATGCATGTAAAATGCATGACAAAAATTACATTATAAAAAAAACAAATAACATTTAAGTATCAATATGGTCCTTCAGGAATTATTGTCACACAGTCATTTGTCTGTTCCTTCTAATACTTTAAACTGAAAAGAGTAGTTTTTTTATAATCTATAACCCTATTAACCACTTGACCTCTGGACGATTTACCTCCCCCCCTCATGACCAGGTAATTTTTTGTGATAAGGCACTGTGTTATTTTAACTGACAATTGAGTGGTCATGCTATGCTGTACCCACCAAAAAATTATGGCATTTTGTTCCCCATAAATAGAGCTTTATTTTGGTGGTATTTAATCACCTCTGCGTTTTTTATTTTTTGCGCTATAAACAAAAATAATTAAAAAAAAAATATATATATTTTTTTACTTTCTGCTATAAAACATATCCAAATAAAAATAAAAATGTCTTCATATATTTAGTCCAATATGTACTCTGCCACATATTTTTGGTAAAAAAAAAAAAACCCCAAACAGTGTATATTGATTGGTTGGTGCAAAAGTTATGCTGTCTACAAACAATGGTATTTATACTGGAATTTTTTTTTACCTTAATTTATTTTTATACTAGTAATGGCGGCAAATGGGAGACTTACAGCGGGACTGCCATATTGCAGCAAGCAATCGGGCATTGATACTAATACATTGATCAGTGCTAAAAATATGCACTGTTGCTGTACTAATGACACTGGCTGGGAAGGGGTTAAATATCTAGGGCGATCAAAGGGTTAAATGTGTGCCTAGCCAGTGCTTTGGTATTCACTGTGTGCTAACCAGTGTTTGTGTGTACTGTATGTTCTGCTTTTACTAGGGGAAGTGATGGATTTTATTCCCTGCTTTGCAGAGACCTAAAATCCATCACCTCCCTCTGTCAGAACAAAGCTCTGCCTTGTTCACTCAGGCAGAGCTCTGCTCTGTGTCCGCCCGACGATCGGTGGGTATCCATTGTCCAGGACCCACAGATCGGCTCCTGCAGTGAGTAATTACAGCAGAAGCAGTGCAATCCCTAGGCTGAGGTGCAGAATCACTGCACAGAACGGCCACCCTATAGCAGTATATCTGCTACGGGGCGGTCCACAAGTGGTTACTTAGAATTTGCGTTATGTGCTTGCTAGGCCCTGGGACATGTACATCTATCTACCCTTGGAAATCTATGACAGTCATTAACGAAAATATAAACAGTGCTTCCACCTCACTAACACACTGTCCCTACTTCATTTTGAAGAAAACATACTCTATTAGTGGAACCTATTCAGTTAAATCCTTTGTTAGTGGAACCTATTCAGTTAAATCCAATAGCACCTTTAATGATGGTTCCTTTGTTATATACACAGAACACATTTCTACAGAATATATAAAAATATACACTATATACATTTTTACTATAAACAAAAATAATTAAAAAAAATATATATATATTTTTTTACTTTCTGCTTTAAAACATATCCAAATAAAAATAAAAAAAAAATAAAAATGTCTTCATATATTTAGTCCAATATGTACTCTGCCACATATTTTTGTTAAAAAAAACAAAAAACCCCAAACAGTGTATATTGATTGGTTGGTGCAAAAGTTATGCTGTCTACAAACAATGGTATTTATACTGGAATTTTTTTTTACCTTAATTTATTTTTATACTAGTAATGGCGGCAAATGGGAGACTTACAGCGGGACTGCAATATTGCAGCAAGCAATCGGGCATTGATACTAATACATTGATCAGTGCTAAAAATATGCACTGTTGCTGTACTAATGACACTGGCTGGGAAGGGGTTAAATATCTAGGGCGATCAAAGGGTTAAATGTGTGCCTAGCCAGTGCTTTGGTATTCACTGTGTGCTAACCAGTGTTTGTGTGTACTGTATGTTCTGCTTTTACTAGGGGAAGTGATGGATTTTATTCCCTGCTTTGCAGAGACCTAAAATCCATCACCTCCCTCTGTCAGAACGAAGCTCTGCCTTGTTCACTCAGGCAGAGCTCTGCTCTGTGTCCGCCCGACGATCGGTGGGTATCCATTGTCCAGGACCCACAGATCGGCTCCTGCAGTGAGTAATTACAGCAGAAGCAGTGCAATCCCTAGGCTGAGGTGCAGAATCACTGCACAGAACGGCCTCCCTATAGCAGTATATCTGCTACGGGGCGGTCCACAAGTGGTTACTTAGAATTTGCGTTATGTGCTTGCTAGGCCCTGGGACATGTACATCTATCTACCCTTGGAAATCTATGACAGTCATTAACGAAAATATAAACAGTGCTTCCACCTCACTAACACACTGTCCCTACTTCATTTTGAAGAAAACATACTCTATTAGTGGAACCTATTCAGTTAAATCCTTTGTTAGTGGAACCTATTCAGTTAAATCCAATAGCACCTTTAATGATGGTTCCTTTGTTATATACACAGAACACATTTCTACAGAATATATAAAAATATACACTATATACATTTTTACCTATTGTTCCATTCATAAAATCAGCAAAACATCCACTTGCTTGGAGAAAGGCAAATGCTTGCTCAAAGTCTGAAGATAAATGTAATTAGAAAGTTAACAGGAGTTATTCAGATTTAAAAAATATTAACTGGTAAAGTCATTAAAGCCCCTTTCACACTTGTGCAACTTGTCATGCAACTTTGGACAGCAGAGTTGCACGACATGTCGTTCACCATGTTTTCCAAGGATACCCATTCATATATGCGCAACTTAAAGTTGCAGCAACTTCAAAGTAGTCCCTGCACTACTTTGGCCCGATTTTAATGCGTTTTGAGGTCCAAAGACATAGGCATTGCTTCAAGCCCAGTCAAAATCGCATCAAAATCACAGTAAAGCTGCCGCAAAATCAAGCGACTTTCAAATCGTACAAGTGTGAAAGGGGCCTAAAGCCCAGCTCTGGGCACCAAAAAAATACCCTTGTAGTAGGCTCCTCTGAGCTGCAAGGGTTAAAGTGATTGTAAAGTTTTTTTTTTTTAATCACTTCAGCCCCGGAAGGTTTTACCCCCTTAATGACCAGGCCATTTTTTGCGATATGGCACTGCTTTGCTTTAACTGACAATTGCGCAGTCGTGCAACGCTGTACCCAGATAAAATTGATGTCCTTTTTTTCCCCACAAATAGAGCTTTCTTTTGATGGTATTTAATCACCTCTGCAGTTTTATTTTTTGCGCTATACAGGGAGTGAAGAATTATTAGGCAAATGAGTATTTTTGAGGATTAATTTTATTATTGAACAACCACCATGTTCTCAATGAGCCCAAAAAACTCATTAATATCAAAGCTGACTATTTTTGGAAGTAGTTTTTAGTTTGTTTTTAGTTTTAGCTATTTTAGGGGGATATCTATGTGTGCAGGTGACTATTACTGTGCATAATTATTAGGCAACTTAACCAAAATCAAATATACAGTATACCCATTTCAATTATTTATTTTTACCAGTGAAACCAATAAAACATCTCAAGATTCACAAATATACATTTCTGACATTCAAAACCAAAACAAAAACAAATCAGTGACCATTATAGCCACCTTTCTTTGCAAGGATACTCAAAAGCCTGCCATCCATGGATTCTGTCAGTGTTTTGATCTGTTCACCACCAACATAGCGTGCAGCAGCAACCGCAGCCTCCCAGACACTGTTCAGAGAGGTGTACTGTTTTCCCTCCTTGTAAATCTCACATTTGATGATGGACCACAGGTTCTCAATGGGGTTCAGATCAGGTGAATAAGGAGGCCATGTCATTAGCTTTTCTTCTTTTATACCCTTTCTTGCCAGCCACGCTGTGGAGTACTTGGACGCGTGTGATGGAGCATTGTCCTGCATGAAAATCATGTTTTTCTTGAAGGATGCAGACTTCTTCCTGTACCACTGCTTGAAGAAGGTGTCTTCCAGAAACTGGCAGTAGGACTGGGAGTTGAGCTTGACTCCATCCTCAACCCGAAAAGGCCCCACAAGCTCATCTTTGATGATACCAGCCCAAACCAGTACTCCACCTCCACCTTGCTGGCGTCTGAGTCAGACTGGAGCTCTCTGCCCTTTACCAATCCAGCCACGGGCCCATCCATCTGGCCCATCAAGACTCACTCTCATTTCATCAGTCCATAAAACCTTTGAAAAATCAGTCTTGAGATATTTCTTGGCCCAGTCTTGACGTTTCAGCTTGTGTGTCTTGTTCAGTGGTGGTCGTCTTTCAGCCTTTCTTACCTTGGCCATGTCTCTGAGTATTGCACACCTTGTGCTTTTGGGCACTCCAGTGATGTTGCAGCTCTGAAATATGGCCAAACTGGTGGCAAGTGGCATCTTGGCAGCTGCACGCTTGACTTTTCTCAGTTCATGGGCTGTTATTTTGCGCCTTGGTTTTTCCACACGCTTCTTGCGACCCTGTTGACTATTTTGAATGAAATGCTTGATTGTTCGATGATCACGCTTCAGAAGCTTTGCAATTTTAAGAGTGCTGCATCCCTCTGCAAGATATCTCACTATTTTTGACTTTTCTGAGCCTGTCAAGTCCTTCTTTTGACCCATTTTGCCCAAGGAAAGGAAGTTGCCTAATAATTATGCACACCTGATATAGGGTGTTGATGTCATTAGACCACACCCCTTCTCATTACAGAGATGCACATCACCTAATATGCTAAATTGGTAGTAGGCTTTCGAGCCTATACAGCTTGGAGTAAGACAACATGCATAAAGAGTTTGATGTGGTCAAAATACTCATTTGCCTAATAATTCTGCACTCCCTGTAAAGAAAAAAAGCCTGACAATTTTGAAAAAAAACCCCACTATTTTTTACTTTCTGCTATAAAACATTCTCAATAAAAAAAAAAAAAAAATTGCATTTCTATATCAGTTTAGGCCAATTTGTATGCGGCTACATATTTTTGGTAAAAAAAAAAAAAAAAAAAAAAAGGATAGATTTTTTATTTTATTGTTTTTATTAGTAATGGCGGCGATCAGCGATTTTAGGGGGACTTTAAGTGACACCAATACAGTGATCAATGCTAAATAATATGCACTGTTACTGTATAAGCCCCGGTTCACACTTGTGCGTGTGCGGAGTTCGCATGTAATGTCGGTGCGCACTGCTCCGACATTACATGCGATCGGCTGTGCGGTGCGAGTTTAGCCATACAGTTTGTATGGCTAAATTCGCACCGCAGCCGCAGCAAACACGCACAGGGACCCTTTTTGGCAGCCGCATCAGGATCAGATCGCACAGCGGTTCACACTTGTGCGATCAGATCCTGTGCGAACTGCACGATCGCACTGCGATATGCGATCAAACTGGGGGTGTCGTTAACATTACATTGACACCCCCAGCGTATCGCATATGGCAGTGTGAACTGCCGGGGGTGCGTGTGCGATGCGGGAACAGGCTGCGGATTCGCAGCCTTCCCGCATCGCATAAATGTGAACCGAGGCTAAATGACACTGGCAGGGAAGGGGTTAACATCAGGGGCAATCAAGGGGTTAGGTTTGTTCCTAAAGAATGTTTTCTAACTGTGTGGGGAGTGGACTGACTACAGTAAGAGAGAGATCTGTGTTCCTGATTACTAGAACACGCAATCTCTCCCTTCCTGTCTGACAGAACAGCCGTCTGCCTTGTTTACATAGGCAGACAGCTGTTCTGTAAGTCTCCTTGACAATCGCATCTAAGCACAGCGGGAGCACCCCCTAGAGCCTTAAAGCAAAATCACGTACATATATACGTGATTTTGCGCTTAAGGGCTGCCCTGCCGCAGTATATGTATGGTGGGCGGTCCTTAAGTGGTTAATAACAAACATGTTATACTTACCTGCTCTGTTCAAGGGTTTTGCACAGAGCAGCCCCGATCCTCCTTTTCTTGGGTGCCCTGACGGCGCTCCTGGCTCCTCCTCTTCATTGAGTGCCCCCACAGAGAGACGCTTTCCACGGGTGTGCTCACGTGTCCCGCTGCTGCATCCATTGACACAGACAGCAAGACTCAGCCCCGCCCCCCGCGTCACTGAATTTGATTGACAGCAGCGGGAGCCAATGGCTCCTGCTGCTATCAATCTATCCAATGAGGACCCGAGACAGCAACTGAAGCTGCTGGGCTCGTGCCCGTCGCTGGAACATTCAGGTTCAGATAAGAATAACAGGGGGTCAGCTGCAACCAAGAAGGTTTATCACTTTAATGCATAGAATGCACCAAGTTGAAAAACCTTGGGATTTTACAACTCCTTTAAAGGCTTGTTAAATCAAGAATAAGCTACATTACTTACTAGTCTCCCTAATCCTGTACTTTGCTTTTCTCATCAAAGCTCTGGAATGTGGGCAGTCACTCTACATCATCATGTACAATGCAGGCCTATTAACCCTGCACTGTACATGGTGGGGCAGGCATGCAATCAGGACCAGTAGCTTACAGAGGAAGCTGCAGGAAGAACCAGTCACACTACTGGAGGAACCCTGAGAAAAAAGGAAAGCAATTCTGCCTTTCCCGCAATTAATATTTAACCCTTGCAAAGTGGGAGATTGCACAAGGGTATTTTTTTTGTTGTGGTTGGAGTTGGGCTTAAATGTTTTTGCAGTCAGACAGCTGAAAAGTGAGGAATATCTCCTTGTGGCTTTATAAAGGCTCAGTGTGTACTATATGTTACCCATTATAAGACTTATCAGGAATGTGCCATAAATTAAATATATAGACAAGTATACAGTGGGGAAACAAATTATTTGATCCCCTGCAGATTTTGTAAGTTTGCCCACTTACAAAGAAATGAAGGGTCTATCATTTATATCATTGGTGTATTTTAAATGATAGAGACAGAATATCAACCAAAATTCCAGGAAAAACACAATACAAAATGTTATAAATTAATTTTCAGTTCAATGAGTAAAAAAAGTATTTGATCCCCAAGCAAAACATGACTTAGTACTTGATGGATAAACCCTTGTTGGTAAGCACAGAAGTAAGACATTTCTTGTCGTTGGTTACCAGGTTTGTACACATCTCAGGAGGGATTTTGGTCCACTCTTCTTCACATATCTTCTCTAAATCATTAAGGTTTCTTGGCTGTCGATTGGCAACTCAAAGTTTCAGCTCCCTCCATAAATTCCATGGCCTTAACGTGCTTCTTCTTGACCCATTCCTTTGTTGCCTTGGTGGCATGTTTTGGGTCATTGTCATGCTGAAAGACTATCCCTGACCATCTTCAGTGTTCTGGCTGAGGGAAGATGGTTCTCATCCAAGATTTTACAATACATGGCCCCGTTCATTGGCCCCTCAATGTGGCAAAGTTGGCCTGTACCTTAACCACTTAAGCCCCGGAAGATTTTACCCCCATTCCGACCAGGGGGTATTTTGCGATTCGGCACTGCGTGACTTTAACGGAGAATTGCGCGGTCGTGCGACGCTGTACCTAAACGAATTTGGCGTCCTTTTTTTCCCACAAACAGAGCTTTCTTTTGGCGGTATTTGATCACCTGTGCGATTTTTTGATCACGCGCTATAAACAAAAAAAGAGCGTCCATTTTGCAAAAATAGCAATATTTTTCCCTTTTTTTTATATGAAATTCCCCCCAAAAAAAATGTAAAAATCAAAATTTTTTAAAATTTTCGGCCAATTTGTTTTATGCTACCTATGTTTGGTAAAAAAAATCGCAAAAAGCGTATTTTGATTGGTTTGCGCAAAAGTTATTGCGTTTACTAACTAAGGGAAAGATTTTTGTCATTTTTGTTGTTTTTTTTTTTAACGCGTAATGGCGGCGATCTGCGATTTTTTTTGCGGTACTGCGACATTGCGGCGGACAGATCGGACCCTTGACTGACATTTTTGACACTTTTGGGGTTACCAGTGACATTTCTACAGTAATCAGTGCTATACATATGCACTGTTACTGTAAAAATACACTGGTAGTGAAGGGGTTAACTTTATTTGAGAGGGAGGGGCTGTGTGTGTCCCTAGGGGCGTGATTCTAACTGTGATTGGCTGGGGCTTCAGCTGTATGCAGAGTGATCAACGGATCTACATAGTAGATCCAGATGATCAGCTCTCATACAGCGAGGAGAATGACAGGCAGCTTGTTTACACAAGCTGCCTGACTTTCTCCCTCTCCCCCGCCGATCGCAGAGTGGCCGGCGGACATCGGGTCCGCCAGTCACACGCGCGGGGGGGTCCGTGACCACTCGGGAGCGGGAGCGCGCCTCCGGGGGCGCGCGCTCGCTCCCGAGACCCTCACAAGCTAGTGACGTAGACCTACGTCACTTTGCCTGTGAGGGGCTGACCGCCGACGTAGATAGTCGTGCGGCGGTCGGCAAGTGGTTAAGCAGAGAAACAACCTCAAAGCATAATGTTTCCATCTTCGTGCTTAAATGTAGGGCTGATGTTCTTAGGGTCAAAGTCAGCATTTTTCTTTCTCCAAACACGGTGAGTTGAGTTAGTACCAAAGAGCACAATTTTGGTCTTATCTGACCACATCACTTTCTCCCAATCCTTTGCTGAATCATTTAGATGTTTATTCGCAAACTTCAGACATGGGCCTGTACATGTTCCTTCTTCGAGGAGGAGGTCCTTGTGGGCACTGCAGGATTTAAATCCATGGCCGCATATTATGTTACCAATGATTTGTTTGGTGACTGTGGTCCCAACTGCCTTGAGATCATTCACAAGCTCCTCCCATGTAGTTCTGGGCTGATCCCTTACTTTTCTCATGATCATTCTTACCCCATGAGGTGAAATATTGCATGGGCAATTATTTCTTCCATTTGTGAATAAACGCTCCAACAGTTGTCTCCAGGGCTGGATTAAGAACATCATGGGCCTGGTGCTGAGGATTTTGGTGGTTCAGGGCTTCAGGTATGAAAGAACACAGTCAGTGATCATTAAGGATCAGTACCGAGAGAGCAGGGGGAATCTGATTGACAGTCTGGGGTTAATGGTGCAGGGGGGGGGGGCAATTATAAGCACTGATCTCCCTCTATGGCTCACAAAGAAAGCAGCTGAAAGCCCCGGGAGGGAGAGGAGGAGAAGCAGCTTTCAGCTGCTTCATGGAGAGTCAAAGAGGGAGATTGGTGCTTGTAACTACCCCCACCACTGCACTGATAAACCCCCAACTGTCATATTTCCCCTGCTGCAGGATGTGGCGGGAGCCTTTCATGTGGCCCCCTACTGGCCTTGAGCTGAATAGTCATCTGCCCCTACTGGGCCTATATTAGGGTGGGGGCCTGGAGCTGCAGCTCCAATAGCCCCTACGTTAATCTGGCCCTGGTTGTCTCCTTCTCACCAAGCGTCTTGTTGATGGTCTTGTAGCCCATTCCAGCCTTGCACAGGTCTACAATCTTGTCCTGATGTCTTTGGTCTTGCCCATCATGGTGAGGTGTGAATGGAAGAAAGAGATTCTGTGGACAGGTTTCTATAACGAGTTGTTGTTAGGAGCACCTTTCTAAATTCACAGGACTAACCTGTGTACCACATGAGCACATACTGTAGCCAGTCTGTGGAAGCCAGATATATTGTTGATTAGTAGGGGATTAAATACTTATTTTACTCACTGAACTGCAACTCAATTTGTAACATTTGTAACATATGGTTTTTTTGGATTTTTGGTTGATATTCTTTCTCTATCATTTAAAATACACCCATGATACAAATTATAGATCCTTCATTTCTTTGTAAGTGGTCAAACTTACAAAATCTGCAGGGGATCAAATTACTGTATAGATTTAGTAAAAAAAAAAAGCAAAAACTGAATAATACACACATTTGGTTTCCTTGAAACCAGGACAAACAAAAAAGAGAAAGAAAATGTTGAGAGGGGGAATAACATTTTCTATGGGAAATTAATGGAAACTAGTCATTTTTCACAGTAGATTTTAAAGTTGAACTCTAGGCAGATCTAAAATACACAAATGAATGCAGCTTGGTATGCATTAATATAGCATTAAAAGTCATTTCTTTTTGACCAACCGTGTAAGTACCTACATAGTTATTATTGGTGTGCTACAGTACTCAAAAAAAATAAATGCTGATACAAAAGAACAGAGACAGAAAGATAAGCTTATCAGTTACGGCTTCTTTTTCTGTCCTGTCAGAGGATGAGGATGGGGAAGAGACCTGTAAGTGAAACTGCAGCAGACAAAGTTCAGGTCAGTGCTGAGTGGTGGAGTAATTCGCAAAAAGGGGGGGCACGTTTGCTCTCGGGGGGCTCTCTTCTCGAAGTGGGGGTGATTTCGCTAAGTGGGACACACTTCTGAATCTGCATAGATAATCTCAATGTGTCATCTGAAAACCTTCTTCTATCTCTTCACAGGTATGTCCATCTAGGATTGCAACCCAAACTGAATATTCCTGTACCCTGCGTTTTCTATACAGTTTATGTGGTATGTCCATCTAGGATTGCAACCCAAACTGAATATTCCTGTACCCTGCGTTTTCTATACAGTTTATGTGGTATGTCCATCTAGGATTGCAACCCAAACTGAATATTCCTGTACCCTGCGTTTTCTATACAGTTTATGTGGTATGTCCATCTAGGATTGCAACCCAAACTGAATATTCTGTACCCTGCGTTTTCTATACAGTTTATGTGGTATGTCCATCTAGGATTGCAACCCAAACTGAATATTCCTGTACCCTGAGTTTTCTATACAGTTTATGTGGTATGTCCATCTAGGATTGCAACCCAAACTGAATATTCCTGTACCCTGCGTTTTCTATACAGTTTATGTGGTATGTCCATCTAGGATTGCAACCCAAACTAAATATTCCTGTACCCTGCGTTTTCTATACAGTTTATGTGGTATGCTTACTTGCTTATCCATCCGTAGCCTATCCCTCCTATGTTTTCTTACCTTAAATTTACAACCATTATAGCCTTTAACCTTTAGGGGTATCTGCCAGTTATCTTTAAATCTTTGTGAAGTGAAACTGCAGTATATGTCCAGCCCTAATTTATCAATTCCTGATTACTAATTGGATAAGCCCCCACCCCAGGTCTAATAGTATAAAATCAGCACATCACTTGGGGAAGGCACGTGTGCAGGGGGGCACATTTGCTCTCGGGGGGCTCTCTTCTCGAAGTGGGGGTGATTTCGCTAAGTGGGACACACTTCTGAATCTGCACTTCAGAGAATGCACAAAGTGAGGGAACACAGGAAAGGCTGAGATATACACCACATATACTGCAGGTGATCTCCTCCTTTTTTTTTTTTTTTTTTAAACCTCTTCAGCTCTATCCTGGTAAAATGCACTCTCTGGCACTTCTTCTGACTGCCCTATCCTCCATCCTTAAATTCTCTCTACTTCACCCCACATCTTATATATATCACCCTCACTTCTGTCCTCACCTTATTACTGCACTCACCATCTCCTGCTACTTCTAAATCCACATGCACACAAATCCTCCAGGAAACTGGGGCATGTCCCCTCATATAAATCACACTCTCATATTACCACCCTCACCTTTCTGCTTCTCCTGGCCTCTGGAGACATATCCCCAAACCCTGGGCCTTCATCTACCCATGCTCAATACACCACGTACCCTACACCCTCTGGCTGCAGTCGCAGTCAGCACAATCTAGTTCCAACCTCTCTTCTTCCCAAAACCGGACTCCCTTTCTCTTGCGCCCTTTGGAACGCCCGCTCCGTCTGTAATAAACTCACCTCTCTCCATGACCTTTTCATCGCTAACTCATTTAATCTACTCGCCATCACCGAAACCTGGCTGCACGAATCCGACACTGCGTCTTCTGCTGCCCTATCCCAAGGTGGTCTTCTATGGACTCACTCCCCTAGACCCAACGGACGCAAGGGAGGGGGTGTCGGGATCCTTCTAGCCCCACATAGCTCCTTTCAGGTACTTCAGCCGCCTCCCTCTCTGTCACTCTCCTCATTTGAGGTACACTGCGTTCGCAATATCCTTGACCTTGTTTTCTCCCACCTATGCACCCCGCACAACCTTTCCAACAATCCTTTCCCTCTCTCTGATCACTACCTTATTAGTTTCACTCTCTCCCTCTACTCCACCTCCTCTCCCTCCAGCTACCGTACAGTTACCCGCAGAAACCTACGCCATCTCAACCCTTCTCTTCTCTACTCTGCTACCGGCCACCTCTATGACAATATTGCATCCCTGTCCTGCACCAACCTAGCCACTTCTGTCTACAACACTTCACTCTTAGCCTCCCTGGACACATTGGCCCCCCTCACCACACACCGAATCAGGCCCCGACCCCTTCAACCTTGGCAAACCGATAACACTAGAAGTCTGAAAAAGCATAGCCGTGCTCTTGAGCGCCTATGGCGTAAGACTCGGTCTCAGAAGGATTTCAACCAATATAAATCCGCCCTCCAAAAATACAATTCCAGTCTCCACACTGCCAAACAGACCTATTTTATCACTCTCATTAACAGCCTGTCATCACGCCCCCGGCAACTCTTCGCTACCTTTAACTCTCTACTCCGTCCTCCACTACCCCCTCCCACTGACTCACTCACCGCCCAGGAGATTGCCAACCACTTCAAACAGAAGATTGACACAATTCGTAAGGAGATTGTTGCTGTTCAGATACCTTCCTCCATGCCTTATGCTTCACGCCCACAAGTGCGATCATTACTTCCCTCATTCAACCCCGCCACTACAGACGAGGTTGCTAAACTACTTGCTAACGTCCACTTAACAACCTGCCCTCTGGATCCTGTTCCCTCGCAAATTCTACGTTCACCTTCTGGCCCTATTCTACACTCTCTAACCCACATCTTCAATCTCTCCCTCTCTTCTGGCATCTTCCCCAACTCTCTAAAACATGCATTAGTCAGCCCCATACTTAAAAAGCCCTCACTGGACCCAACCGATCTGAACAACCTACGCCCTATTTCCTTGCTCCCCTTTTCATCCAAACTCCTCGAACGTCTAGTCTACAACCGACTGTGCGACCACCTTGCCGAGAATAGCCTCCTTGATCCTCTTCAGTCTGGATTTCGGCCTCAACACTCCACTGAAACTGCACTCCTGAAGCTGACAAACGATCTGCTAACGGCCAAAACCAATGGACACTATTCTGTACTCCTACTTCTGGACCTTTCTGCTGCCTTTGATACGGTTGACCATCCCCTCCTCCTCAAAAAACTCCATGCCTTTGGTCTCCATGACTGTACTCTTCACTGGTTATCTTCTTACTTATCTAACCGCACCTTCAGCGTTACCTACAATTCTACTTCCTCCTCTCCTCTTCCCTTCTCTGTTGGAGTCCCCCAAGGCTCTGTTCTTGGACCCCTCCTATTTTCAATCTACACCTCCTCTCTAGGTCAGTTGATAGCCTCCCACGGCTTCCAATACCACCTCTACGCTGACGATACCCAAATCTACCTATCCACTCCTCAGCTCTCTCCCTCAGTCTCCTCACGCATCACTAATTTACTATCAGATATATCGGTCTGGATGTCTCACCACTTCCTCAAACTAAATCCATCCAAAACCGAACTTATAATTTTTCCTCCACCGCGTGCCCCTTCCCCTGATTTCTCCGTCAATATCAATGGCATTACCATCAGCCCATCCCCACATGCAAAGGTCTTAGGTGTTGTCCTGGACTCTGAACTCTCCTTCAAACCCCACATCCAATCGCTCTCCAAATCTTGCCGCCTCAGCCTCCGCAACATCTCCAAAATACGCCCCTTTCTAACCAAAGACACAACAAAACTCCTAGTTCACTCCCTGGTCATCTCGCGCCTCGACTACTGCAATTCCCTTCTCATTGGCTTACCTCTACACAGGCTATCCCCCCTTCAATCCATCATGAATGCTGCCGCCAGACTCATCCACCTCACCAATCGCTCAGTGTCCGCCGCTCCTCTCTGTCAAGCCCTCCACTGGCTTCCGCTCACCCAACGAATTAAATTCAAAATACTTACAACATCTTACAAAGCAATCCACAGCCTAGCCCCCAGCTACATCACCAGCCTCATCTCAAAATACCAACCTAATCGCTCTCTTCGTTCTTCTCAAAACCTCCTGCTCTCTAGCTCACTCATCACCTCCTCCCATGCTCGCCTCCAGGACTTTTCCAGAGCCTCTCCAATCCTATGGAACTCCTTACCCTTATCTGTCCGATTATCCCCCACTCTATTAGCTTTTAGGCGATCTCTGAAAACCCTCCTCTTCAGAGAAGCCTATCCTACCAACCCCTAACAAATGTACCTCCTTTTCTCCATAAACCCATCCCCCACAGTTATTGCCTTTTGTTTCACTTGACCCTCCCTTCTAGATTGTAAGCTCTAACGAGCAGGGCCCTCTAGTTCCTCCTGTTTTGAACTGTATTGTCTTCCTTCACATTGTAAAGCGCTGCGCAAACTGTTGGCGCTATATAAATCCTGTATAATAATAATAACTCTTTTATATATAGATTTCACATGTGTATTTAGCTATTTGCCCTGAGTTCGGCTTTAACATATGTTATTAAAAGAGAGACAAAGCTAACAATGTCAATTTAGTGTATATACAGTAGATGCAGCAGGTAAAGTAAAACACATGGCAAAACATTTTTCATTTTGGATAGAGTAAGGGAGGATTATAATCCATGTCAGGGTTTTTTTTTCCATCTGTGTCTCATTGGGGAGATTTACCTTTACTTAACGCCCCACAGCCCAAACAGGAAGTGAGAGGAAATCCCTCCAATGTGAGGGAAACCCTTTTTGTCGCCATAACTAGTGCCCCCATTGGAAAATTTCCCTCTATTAATTTTCTGGGGACAAATTAAAAAAAAAATGTTTTTTTTTTCAGTTTTACTGTACTTTGGATTACAACAGTAAACAGGACAAACAGAGAGGGTTAATATCCCTAAGGGGGCATAGGAAGCAGTAGAAAAAAAAAATGACAGATGTCCGAATCCCTCTCCACTGTAGCCAAAAAAAAAAAAACATTTTCTTCAGTTTTACTTTAACCGCTTGCCGACCGCCGCAAGTAAATTTACTGCGGCGGTCAGCCCCTGCCAGGCAGAGTGACGTTAATTAACGTCACTAGCCTGGGAGGGTCTGGGGAGCGAGCGCGCGCCGCCGGAGGCGCGCTCCCTCTCCCGCGCGGTCACGGACCCCCCCGCGCGTGTGACCCGTTGTCCGCCGCTCACTCGGCGATCGTCGGGGGAGAGGGAGAAAGTCAGGCAGCTAGTGTAAACAAGCTGCCTGTCATTCTCCTGGGTGTTGAAACACTGATCAGACAGATCTACTATGTAGATCTGTTGATCAGTGTCCTTTCACCTCAAGCCACAGCCAATCACAGTAGAAAGCGCGCCCCTAGGGACACACACAGCCCCTCCCTCCCAAATAAAGTTAACCCCTTCACTACCAGTGTATTTTTACAGTAACAGTGCATATATATAGCACTGATTACTGTAGAAATGTCACTGGTAACCCCAAAAGTGTCAAAAATTTCAGTCAAGGGTCCGATCTGTCCGCCGCAATGTCGCAGTACCGCAAAAAAAAATCGCAGATCGCCGCCATTACGCGTTAAAAAAAAAAACAACAAAAATGACAAAAATCTTTCCCTTTGTTAGTAAACGCGATAACTTTTGCGCAAACCAATAAAAATACGCTTTTTGCGATTTTTTTTACCAAACATAGGTAGGATAAAACAAATTGGCCGAAAATGTTAAAAAATTTTGATTTTTACATTTTTTTGGGGGGAATTTCATATAAAAAAATGTGAAAAATATTGTTATTTTTGCAAAATTTACGCTCTTTTTTTGTTTATAGCGCAAAAAGTAAAAATCGCACATGTGATCAAATACCACCAAAAGAAAGCTCTGTTTGTGGGAAAAAAAGGACGTCAAATTCGTTTAGGTACAGCGTTGCACGACCGCGCAATTGTCCGTTAAAGTCACGCAGTGCCGAATCGCAAAATACCCCCTGGTCGTTTAGCAGGAAAATCCTCCGGGGCTTAAGTGGTTAAAAATTACTGTTGAATAGTTGAATCTATTTTCTAGTAACTAATAGCAGCAATAATAACGATACCTCTGTCCTTGGGCTGTTCGTGTACGATCTTGTGAAAGACTGATTTCATGTAGCATATTGCCAGAGTTAGCAAGAATTCTCGACATTTGTTCTCTTGGCACAATTCCCAGAAAGCTTGAGCGGCTATAAACAAATTCAAAATTATTAGAATTTTGTATTAGGAAAACGATGAATGAAAAGGCAATGTTCGATATGCAAAGTTCAGGAACCCTAGGCCATCAATCAGAAAGTATCTTAAAAAGCAATATAACATGCCCAAATCTGAGGAAAGCCAAATATCCAATATCCAAAGAATAGAATATTCCTCTCTGGTGTGAATTGTGTGTGCAATTTACAATTAAATCTGTTTATGGTTTTACCATGTAAAGTTCCACCACATAGCCTTTGGCATTATTTTATTTTTATAAAACTGATGTTTTAATGATTTTCAAGATAGGTACAGAACAGTAAGTGTCAAGTATACAAGCCAACCACAGATTGCAGCAAAGGAGGCAGATCATAGTTCAAGTAAGAACATGCATTTCATTCTTACAGTTAGGCCTCTTGTACAATGCTGCCATGCTTTAAAGCTTATATGCATATTTTTTTACTGATGTAAATGTAGACCATGGTACATGGCAGTTCTGGGGTTTGCTACCATTGAAAGAGTATTTGTATTGGTCCTCTTTAAACAAACTACAGATCAAGCTATTAGAAGGCTGGGACCATATTTCAAAGAAGTTTCCTCCAAGAATCTGCTCTCATTTTTTCATGTAGAAAAGCTTGACTGGGGATTGAACAAGGGTGAGGTCAGCACTTTGTAGATATTAGAGATTAGGCCTCTGCTCGAAGGGCCTGCTAGACAAATTTCTGCAAATGGTGTCAGTTTAGGGAATTTTAGGGTATTAAAGAGGAAGTACATTTCCATTGATTATTTATACCTATAGGTAAGCTGATAGAAAGGCTTACCTATACGTACTGTAAATATCTCCAAGATATGAACTATTTAGGAGATATTTACCGTATATGCAGCCAATGAGGTAATTGGCGCATGCGCTCTAAAGGAACAGCCGTTTCTTCAGAGCCCTGTGCCGTGACTGGTGGCTCCCGCGTGCATTCACGGGAGTGGCGTAAGGAGGCTCCGGCCAGTCACACGGACCAGGAAGGAAGATGGGGGAAGATAGGTGCGGCCTTCAGCGGTGACAACGAGGGCTTCGTTTGCAGGTAATTTTCACATAATGTGCTAGTATGCGATGCATACTAGCAAATTATGCCTTTCTTTGCAGGTCATAAAAAAAACCCATCGCTTTACTTCCTCTTTAAGGAAACAATTAATCCATGCTTTATTAAAAGCAAACAGACTATACACTCTGCAAGAACTGTTGCTCTAGATAAGGGATCTCCAAATTATGGCCCTCCAGTTGTTCAGGAACTACAATTCCCATCATGCCTAGTCATGTCTGTGAATGTTAGAGTTTTACAATGCCTTAATGGGATGTGTAGTTCCGCAACAGCTGGAGGGCCGTAGTTTGGAGATCCCTGCTCTAGAGCTTGGTAAACGAGGGGAAGTTCTGCTGACTTACATTATCCAATCAAATGCAAGCAAAAATGCTGTTTTTTTTCCCTTGTATGTAATTAGAGGTGCACTGAAATTTAGACGGTTGAAAATGGTGTTATTGGCATTTTGCCCATAGAGACGATAATGGCACCAAAAACGCATGCGATTTTACTGTGCTTATGGTGTGTTTTTCATAGATCATGTAACTCAAAAACCACATAAAAAACGTAACACGGGTGCGTTACTAATGCGTTCTTGCTGCATTTTCAATGCAATTCAATGAAAAGGTGCCTTCTTGGTGCAGATTTTTTAACTGACCAAAAATGCAGCAAGCGAGATTTTTAACACCACAACGGAAGTGCCATGGACCAGTGTGAATGAAGATATACATAGAATTTAAAGGGATGCATTTTTCTTGAGCTTTTCTTTTACTAAAGGTGCCGATAATGGCCGATAATAAATTCAAATTCATTTAAATTCATGACATTAATTAAAAAAATTAATATACTACAATTATATATAAAAATATATATTTTTTTTAAAAGAACTGTCATTTTCGGTTTCGGCCAAGTACCTCCTGAACTTTCAGTTTTGGTACCAAATTTTCTATTCAGTGCAACTCTACATGCAATTAGGTTTGCAAAGTGAAGCTTCACCCCATTTACTAAGCTAATACCCTTTTGGTCTTTTCTGTATACTGGTCTTTAATTAGGGGAAAAGGCTGTAATGGACCTATTAAAACTAAGGCCAACTATCAGAGGTGAGGACACACCCAAACAAGTGTGTAGTCACGTGGTGAAGCACTAGTGTTGATTTGCAGTGGAACACTGGGAAGACCACAAAAAACATATGTGAAGATTATATATTGTCACATGGACTTTATTTATTTCCCAGCAGGATGAACAATATTTGGGAATATTGACTTTGGTGTATAAAATTGGAGGAGTTCTTTTGGTGTGCATAATATTTAAGTTATAATGGACTTACTTTATAAATAATAAAGGACATGGACAGATTGTAGGATATGAGGTATATAGTGGGAACACAGAGTGCTGACATGCTGCTAAACCGCTTGCCGACTGCTCACAGTATATTTACTGCGGCAGTCAGCCCCTCACAGGCGCGCTCCCGCACGGTCACGGACCCCCCGCGCTTGTGACCGGCGGACCCGATGTCGGCCGGTCACTCGGCGATCGTCGGGGGAGAGGGAGAAAGGCAGGCGGCTAGTGTAAACAAGCCGCCTGTCATTCTCCCCGGTGTAGAAACAATGATCATACGGTTCTACTATGTAGGACCGTTGATCATTGTTCCTACAGCTCAAGCCACAGCCAATCACAGTTAGAATCACGCCCCTAGGGACACACACAGCCCCTCCCTCTCAAATAAAGTTAACCCCTTCACTGCCAGTGTATTTTTACAGTAACAGTGCATATGTATAGCACTGATTACTGTAGAAATGTCACTGGTAACCCC
Organism: Pelophylax lessonae; assembly: GCF_965119305.1. NCBI lineage: Eukaryota > Metazoa > Chordata > Amphibia > Anura > Ranidae > Pelophylax > Pelophylax lessonae. The sequence goes on along the minus strand of NC_138769.1, from coordinate 656,948,744 downwards.
AAAAGTGTCAAAAATGTCAGTCAAGGGTCCGATCTGTCCGCCGCAATGTCGCAGTACCGCAAAAAAAAAAAATCGCTGATCGCCGCCATTACGCGTTAAAAAAAACCAACAAAAATGACAAAAATCTTTCCCTTTGTTAGTAAACGCGATAACTTTTGCGCAAACCAATCAAAATACGCCTTTTGCGATTTTTTTTTACCAAACATAGGTAGCATAAAACAAATTGGCCGAAAATTTTAAAAAAATTTGATTTTTACATTTTTTTTGGGGGGAATTTCATATAAATAAATGTGAAAAATATTGTTATTTTTGCAAAATTGTCGCTCTTTTTTTGTTTATAGCGCATGATCAAAAAACCGCACAGGTGATCAAATACCACCAAAAGAAAGCTCTGTTTGTGGAAAAAAAAGGACGTCAAATTCGTTTAGGTACAGCGTCGCACGACCGCGCAATGGTCCGTTAAAGTCACGCAGTGCCGAATCGCAAAATACCCCCTGGTCAGGAAGGGGGTAAAACCTTCCGGGGCTTAAGTGGTTTTTAAAGAGAGGTATATTTCAGTAGAAGGTAGCACATGAGATTATAGGAAAATTAATGATTTATCAATGCAGTGAAGACCTGGTTTGTAATACTAGAAAATCACACACAGCTCTTTCCAACTAGTAATTGAAATACCAGTATTAAAGGTAGCAATATTAGAAAGAGTATGGCTGAGAGAAAGGCTGCTATCTCCTTAAGGGTGATTCCTAATTATAGTGGTCGTTGTTGGTTTTGATGTGTCAGGTAGAACAGGAGCTTCCCAGCAGGAATCATGGTTAGATGCCAAAATCACTCCAAATGACTTGATAGACCAAGCTTTGATGCCTATTTTTTTCATATAGCCTTTAGGTTAATTATTGTATCATCTATGCAGAGCCGAGAAACCAGATGTGCTCAGAAGTATTGTTTTATAACTTCTAATGACATATACCACATTTGGAGTTATATTTTAACCAACCTTTGGTTGTATCTCCAGTTCTTGACATCTGTTTTTCAGCCTCTTTATAACTCTCCATCAGTTTATTCTAGAAGCAAACATTAGAGACGTTTTACTATCAGGATACATTTCTTTTATAGTAAAATAGAAAATATAGTGGTTTAAAAGTGTCTTAGATATACAATATATGTGAAAATGTTTAGCTTAATGGAAATAAAACAATTGTTTGTAGTTGACATTCATCATGTACAATATACATGCTATGTTTACTAGTTAGTAGTCCTACACGGTGACTGCGCTTTACTGCTTTTATTGCTTTTCTGTAAATATAGAAAAAAATCAGATGAGGCTCACCAAATGCTGCAAATACAGTAATTAAATCTCAGCAGTTGCCCAGTAAAAGGCTGACATACAACTAGCAATTTACATTTGTTTTAGTCTCAGTAAAATGTTATCATAGGAAAGACGAGGGCCAGTGCAACTGTAGTATATGTATATGTAGTATATTATATTCGTTATCTACATGAAATGTCAAGGACACCTGTCTGACTCCCACACAACAGATTGTAAAAACTGAATGTAACAAAGTGGAGGACCTTAGGTAGATGCAGAACTTGATCCTCTCTCAAAAGGACCAAATCAAATGAAATGAGGAGAAAGAAGGAAGAATCACATTAAACAGTAGGACTTGGTATTACTGCATTTCCCTCAGCTTTTCTGATAAGGGGATGCTCATTCTAGCAGAGAGTGTCTACACCTACCCTCTAGCTTAATTTTTCTTCCCTTTCTTCCCCTTCCATCATGTTTTCTTCTAACCTACCCCAAGTTCATCTTTGTCCTAATCTCATCCCTGATCCTTGGTAGACCTCCCATCCATACCCTCAGTGAATCTCTATCTCCTTTTATTTTCCCTCCCATCTCTGCACCCCCCATTCTATTTATTTGCCCAACTAGTCTTTCCTTTCATGTCTCTTTCACCCATAGCCATTTTCTGTTTGGGTTCCAGCACCTTTCCCTCCTACCCATTTTCGCTCTGCTTCATTTTTGTCAGGAAACTATCCAGTTTACATACTTCCTCTCCCTATCTACTGCCCCTACTGCTCCAAGTACCCCTACCCAGTCTTAAAACACAGTTCCACGGCCAGTTGTACCTTTAATCCGGCCCTTCTTAGCAGAGATGGTAACTAATATGTGACACTGATTTCAACAGTATCTGGTTATACAGGCGATGTTTTCTGGTTGGTGCGTTCTTCATCTTATTGTACTGCATTCTTTTAAGTGTTAAATAGAAGATTAGGTACTTCTGTTGGGTTTTTATTGTTCTCAATTACCCCACTAGGGAGATTTTACTTTACTTCCTGAGTCTGATAGTGGAACAAAAATGAGCGGTGGAGTCGGCACTTGGACAAGAAAAAAATAATAAAATAAAAACAATATTAAAAGAACAGTTTCTAATTTTTACTGAAAAAGGTGTTCGGTTGCACTGTGTGTCCCAACTGGAAAGAGTCCGGAGTCCCAGGAAGGAAGGGTCTCAATGAGTACAGTGCATTGAAAAAGTATTCATACCCCTTGAAGTTTTCCACATTTTGTCACGTTACAGCCAAAAACGTAAATGTATTTTATGATAAATGGTTTTCCAATTCTTTTACAAATAAATATCTCAAAAAGTGTGGGGTGCATTTGTATTCAGCCCCCTTTACCCTGATACCCCTAACTAAAATCGAGTGGAACCAATTGCCTTTAGAAGTCACCTATATAGTAAATAGAGTCCACCTGTGTGTAATTTAATCTCAGTATAAATACAGCTGTTCTGTGAAGCCCTCAGAGATTTTCTAGAGAACCTTAGTGTACAAACAGCATTATGAATGCCAGGGAACACACCAGACAGGTCAGGGATGAAGTTGTGGAGAAGTTTAAAGCAGGGTTAGGTTATAAAAAAAAACACATCTCACGGAGAACTGTTCAATCCATCATCTGAAAATGGAAAAAAGTATGGCACAACTGCAAACCTACCAAGACATGGCCGTCCACCTAAACTGACAGGACAGGCAAGGAGAGAATTAATCAGAGAAGCAGCAAGGAGGCCTATGTTAACTCTGGAGGAGCTGCAGAGAGGTGGGAGAATCTGTCCACAGGACAACTATTAGTCCTGCACTCCACAAATCTGGCCTTTATGGATCGTAAGAAGAAGGCCATTGTTGAAAGAAAGGCATCAGATTTCAAGGCAAAGTCCAGATTTCAGCTTGTGAGAAGCCATGTTGGGGGACACAGCAAACATGTTGAAGAAAGTGAGGCCTAAAAGCAAAATGATATGTGTGGTGGCAGAATCATGCTGTGGGGATGCTTTTCTTCAGCAGGGACAGGGAAGCTGCTCAGAGTGGATGGGAAGATGGATGGAGCCAAATACAGAGCAATCTTAGAAGAAAACCTGTTAGAGTCTGCAAAAGACTTAAGACTGGGGCGGAGGTTCACCTTCCAGCAGGACAACAACCCTAATTATACAGCCAGAGCTATAATGGATTGGTTTAGATCAAAGCATATTCATGTGTTAGATTGGCCCAGTCAAAGTCCAGACATAAATCCAGGTATGTGGCAAGACTTAAAATTTGCTGTTCACGCTCTCCATCCAAACTGACAGAGCTTGAGCTATTTTGCATAGAAGAATGGGCAAATATTTCACTCTGTAGATGTGCAAAGCTGGTAGAGACATCCCCAAAAAGACTTGCAGCTGTAATTGCAGTGAAAGGTGGTTCTACAAAGTATTGACTGAATACAAATGCACCCCGCACTTTCAGATACTTATTCGTAAAACATTTTGAAAACGATTTATCATTTTCCTTTCACTTCACAATTATGTGCCACTTTGTGTTGGTCTATCACCTAAAATCCCAATAAAATACATTTACGTTTTTGGTTGTAACATGACAAAAATGTGGAAAATTTCAAGGGGTATGATAACTTTTTCAAAGCACTCTATATATAAACATGACAGAGGCTCCAAATTTTTCCCACTCTATCCAGGACCAACATAAAACATTTTGGCTGGAGTTGAGCTATAAACCAGTTAAGGCTTAAAACAGTTGTGCATTCTTTTTTGTAAGCCTTGAAGCAGAGCTTCAGTAAGGAAAAAAAAAAAAAAAACAGGGAATAACTCATTAAAAGATTACACGGTGCTCCCATATTCACCTACAGTCTGGAAGCAAGCCCAAGCTGTCATGAACCCACCCCTAACTGGACAGAAAAGGAGAAGCAGCACAGTTATGATCTCATCTCTATCAATATGCTGCCTCCTCCTATCGGTATGCACCTTTCAGCACATGAAATTACTCCAATGTTTTTTTACTCAACCCCTAAGTATATCCAAACATGTGCTCTGCTCATACGGAGAAAAGATGATCAGAAATCTGTCTATGACAACATCATAATTATAACAAAAAATATAAAGTAGTGGGCACCTATCCTGTCAACTGTGTGGTACTCTTGTAAATAAACGCTTTCCTCAAATTGTGTAGCTGCCCCATTTAAGGCTCCTTTCACACGGTCTGCTGTGGACCGTTCCTGCTCAGCGGGGATTGATCCGCCGATCCCTGGTGAGCAGGCGGATGACAGCTCCGTCTCCGCACTGTGTGCAGAGAGGGAAGTGTCAGAGCCACACTGCTCTCTATGGGGGAATCGGATGAGAGCGGACCGCCTGTCCGGTCTCATCCGATCCCATTGACGGACGGAAAATAGGGTTTCCATCTGTCCGGATTTCACAGACCGGATAAGGATGGCAGCAATGATCGGATCGTTCGTGTGAAAGGGGCCTAAGTGTAAACCACTTCTCCTATTAACAACAATACAAAATTTGGTGTTATCACCATACAAAAAAGTTTCAAATAGACCTTCAAGAATATTAACAAAAAAAAAATGATATATATATATATACTGTTTATATATATACACACACACGTATATCTATATCTATCTATCTATCTATCTATCTATCTATCTATCTATCTATCTATCTATCTATCTATCTATCTATCTATCTATCTATCTATCTATCTATCTATCTATCTATCTATCTATCTATCTATCTATCTATCTATCTATCTATCTATCTATCTATCTATCTATCTATCTATCTATCTATCTATCTATCTATCTATCTATCTATCTATCTATCTATCTATCTATCGTGGAGGTCATAGAGGTTTGGCCCTGGATGGATGTTACATTGCACCAATATTTGGACTGTGGTCCCTGTAAGGGAAGCATGGGATCTCAGGAAGGCAAGGGTTAAGCCCTCTCCCAGAGAGAAAACAACAAGAGAAGGGCGCACCGACCTTGTGCATTACCACTTAAAAGTTTATTAAAATCAAAGAAGGGTAGCGTACAATATACTCACAAACGTAGCATATGAACAAGCATATAGGAAATGGGCACCGCTCGCTTCCAGGACACTTCTCTGCTGCTGGATAGCGTGATGGCGTCCTCAAAACCTGATGTGGCTTACGCGTTTCGAGGGTGGATCCTCTTCCTCAGAGCCAAAATCGCCAGAGTGGCGATTTTGGCTCTGAGGAAGAGGGTCCTCCCTCGAAAGGCGTAAGCCGCATCAAGTTTTGAGGACGCCATCACGCTATCCAGCAGCAGAGAAGTGTCCTGGAAGCGAGCGGTGCCCATTTCCTATATGCTACGTTTGTGAGTATATTGTACGCTACCCTTCTTTGATTTTAATAAACTTTTAAGTGGTAATGTACAAGGTCGGTGCGCCCTTCTCTTGTTGTTTTCTTGTAGTGCCTTTTGGATACCCTTGGTCCTGAGGGGGGCAGCAAGACCACTCCTTTTGTGTCATAAAACCACCTAGAAGATTCACCTTCCCGCATACCACTTGAGCGCAGGAGAGATATTGTTGTTTTTTGGAAATCCTCTCCCAGAGAGACCAGCTCTTAAAGACAGGAAGTAGTGTCAGTGGGGGTGGGAGAGTAGGAGCTGGACATACACCTGGGAGACTGAGCTGCTAAAAACAAGTGTGTTTGTGTGCTGCATGGTGGCTGGAGACTTGGCGGCTGCTTGGGACTACATACCTGGGGTAAAAGCCCCTGCCAAAAGCCGGTATTGTATTATAATTTACCAATTATGCTGGAGTTAAGTGGACTTTTAAATTATACCTGTTTTCTGAACTGTTTGCTGCTGGAAGCTTTATTTCTGTTGTGGAAGAAAATAAACCACGTCTTGTTTAAGTTTACCTGGCTTGTGCACGTGATCCCTTGGAGCTATCACCCCAAATATCTATCTATCTATCTATCTATCTATCTATCTATCTATCTATCTATCTATCTATCTATCTATCTATCTATCTATCTATCTATCTATCTATCTATCTATCTATCTATCTATCTATCTATCTATCTATCTATCTATCTATCTATCTATCTATCTATCTATCTATCTATCTATCTATCTATCTATCTATCTATCTATCTATCTATCTATCTATCTCAAAAGACCACTTCTTTTGTTGCCACCAAGCAACAAAACCCAAAAATGTAAATCAAAATAAGTCACAAAAGTCCCATCCACCAATGTGTGAAAAAAATAAGTTTTTATTGCAAAATATATACTTCTCCACTTCTCATCGGACAGTGTTTTCCACCACTTGTGCATTCCAGAATTGTTCCCAATGATATAAAATATACACTCACCAGTCCAGGGCAACTTAAATTCGAGTGTTTATTTTATATCTTTGGAGACAATTTTAACCGTTTTAACCAGGTCCCGTCCGCGCTACAGCCTATATACGTCTGCAGCGCGGACTTGAATTTTCGGGAGGCCGTTTTTAAACGGCCTCCCATTAACACGCCCTCCGCGCGCTCCCGCGAGCGTGCATCGGGCAAAAGCTGTGTTGGCCGTGTCCCTTGGACACAGCCAATCACAGATCGTGACGAATGGCCAATCACAGCGGCCATTCGTCACGATCGAGGCATCCAATGAGAGATGATCTCATATGTAAACACCGAAAGCCCCCAACCCTTCCTTTATTACCTGGAGGAAATCTTCACAACCCTCATATTTCCAAACGGCCCGCCAGAAAACATTAGATCTGACGTAATAAGCAGACTGTCTGAACGCCATTTTCCCAGTAAAATCCCTCCCACACAAAGAGACAAAAGACGGCAGAAAAAATGTAGGGTGTGTACCAAGGCAGGAATTCGAAAAGACACCCGCTATTATTGTCCCCAGTGTCCTTCCCAACCAGGCCTCTGTGTAGACGACTGTTTCCGCCGTTACCATACTTGTCTAAATTATTAGTATGGTAAACGTAGTCCTCCGCCTTCACCCCTTATGCCACTGTATGCTCCTGAAATGACCCTGGACTGTTATTCAACGACGCCTTTGCCTGCTGATTTTGTACCTATGTCTGCCTGCTCCGGAACTGACCCTGGCCTGTCTTTTGACCATGCTTCTGCCTGCTGATTCTGTTCATACCTCTGCCTGATCTGGAACTGACCCTGGACTGTTATTTGACCATGCCTTTGCCTGCTGATTTTGTACCTACCTCTGCCTGCTCTGGAACTGACCCTGGACTGTTTGACCACGATTTTTGCCTGCCTCTTGAAGTAGTGGGATTCATACCACAGGGGTCTCGCATATGTGAGGGGACCAGAATTGTTTTTCTGGATGAAGAAAACAATTTTTTTTGTTTTTCTTCTTCTCAGATTAGGGTCTGGATCCCGGAGGCTTCAAAGCGATTTGGGTGGGAGAAGCCTCTACCCCTGTCCCCATTCTATACCGACAGAGGCCCTACTTCTGCCTGCAGGACTACCATCATGCCTCTGCCTGCCGCATGCACTGACACTGGACTGGTATCCTTGCCTGGAAAATTGCATGCACTGTTGCTGACCAAGTCCCTGCCTGCTGCCTGGACTCAACTCCTGTGGACAACTGCGCTTCTAAAACTACGGGTAAGCTTTTGTTTACCCTTTGCTCAGCAGAATGTATTGTGGGGTGTATTTCATGGTAATTCATGGTATGTGCATGCTATGTGTCTTTGCATGTTGGGCCTCTGTATGTGACCTGACTGCGTAAAAGTCTCACACATGTGGTATCGCCATACTCAGGAGGAGTAGCAGAATGTATTTTGGGGTGTCATTTTTGCTATGTACATGCTATGTGTTGGAAATATCTTATAAATGGACAACTTTGTGTAAAAAAAAAAGCGTTTTCATTTTTTTTCCACATTTTCCGAAAGATTCTGGAAAAAAAATGACATGTTCAAAAGACTCATTATGCCTCATAGATTATACGTTGGGGTGTTTGCTTTCCAAAATGGGGTCATTTAGTGGGCTTTTCCATTGTGCTGGTGCTCCAGGGCCTTCAAAATTGTAATAGGTGGTTGAGAAATGAAAAGTGTATTTTTTGCTCCGAGAACGCCTGGAGGTGCTACTTCAATGTTGGACCTCTGTATGTGGCCTGGCTGTAAAAAAGTCTCACACATGTGGTATTGCCATACTCAGGAGGAGTAGCAGAATGTATTTTGGGGTGTCATTTTTGCTATGTACATGCTATGTGTTGGAAATATCTTATAAATGGACAACTTTATGTAAAAAAAATGCGTTTTCATTTTTTTTCCACATTTTCTGAAAGATTCTGGAAAAAAATGACATGTTCAAAAGACTCATTATGCCTCATAGATTATACGTTGGGGTGTTTGCTTTCCAAAATGGGGTCATTTAGTGGGCTTTTTCATTGTGCTGGTGCTCCAGGGCCTTCAAAAGTGTAATAGGTGGTTGAGAAATGAAAAGTGTATTTTATGCTCCGAGAACGCCTGGAGGTGCTACTTCAATGTTGGACTTCTGTATGTGGCCTGGCTATAAAAAAGTCTCACACATGTGGTATCGCCATACTCAGGAGGAGTAGCAGAATGTATTTTGGGGTGTCATTTTTGCTATGTACACGCTATGTGTTGGAAATATCTTATAAATTGACAACTTTGTGTAAAAAAAATGCGTTTTCATTTTTTTCCCACATTTTCCGAAAGATTCTGGAAAAAAATGACATGTTCAAAAGACTCATTATGCCTCATAGATTATACGTTGGGGTGTTTGCTTTCCAAAATGGGGTCATTTAGTGGGCTTTTCCATTGTGCTGGTGCTCCAGGGCCTTCAAAATTGTAATAGGTGGTTGAGAAATGAAAAGTGTATTTTATGCTCCGAGAACGCCTGGAGGTGCTACTTCAATGTTGGACCTCTGTATGTGGCCTGGCTGTAAAAAAGTCTCACACATGAGGTATCGCCATACTCAAGAGGAGTAGCAGAATGTGTTTTGGGGTGTAGTTGTAAGTATGCATATGCCATGTGAGAGAAATAACCTGTTGAATATGACAATTTTGTAAAAAAAAAAAAAAAAAAATTAAATTTTGCAAAGGATTGTGGGAAAAAATGACAACTTCAAAAAACTCACCATGCCTCTTATTTAATACCTTGGAATGTCTACTTTCCAAAAAGGGGTCATTTGGGGGTCATTTGTACTTTCCGGGCTTGTTAGGGTCTCAAGAAGTGAGATAGGCTGTCAGTACATTAGGCGTGATCAATTTTCAATGATTAGCACCATAACTTGTAGACTCTCTAACTTTCACGCAGACCAAATAATGTACACTTATTTGGGTTATTTTTACCAAAGATATGTAGAAGTATACATTTTGGCCAAAATTTATGAAGAAAAATTACTAATTTGCAAAATTTTATAACAGAAACTAAAAAAAAAACGTTTTTTTTTTTAAATTTGCGGTCTTTTTTCATTTATAGCGCACAAAATAAAAAGCCCAGAAGTGAATAAATACCATCAAAAGAAAGCTCTGTTTCTATGAAAAAAAGGACGAAAAATTTATATGGGTTGAGTGTTGCATGACCGCGCAATTGTCATTCAAAGTGTGAGAGCACTGAAAGCTAAAAATTGGTCTGGATGGGAAGGGGGTTTAAGTGCAAAGTAGGCAAGTGGTTAATAAATACTACACAATGAGAATCTTCATTTTTTCAGGTGTGTATTGTTTGTCCTATTGAGAGCTACATACAGCATCCCTGGAGAAGGAGTAGACAGGTGGATCCATTATCTGCAAAACATATCTAATCCACTGGATTAAGCGCTTTTGACCTTACCTTTAATCATATTGTGGTGAATGCATTGGAGTGGCACAAGTGGTGGAAAACACTATCAGATAAATAGAAGTTGATATATTTTGCAATAAGAATTTTTTTTTCACATATTGGTATAATATTTTGTTATTGGGTGGCAACAAAAGAAGTTTATATATACAGTAACTCACAAAAGTGAGTACACCCCTCACATTTTTGTAAATATTTTATTAAAACTTTTCATGTGACAACATTGAAGAAATTACACTTTGCTACACTGTAAAGTAGTGAGTGTACAGCTTGTATAACAGTGTAAATTTGCTGTCCCCTCAAAATAACTAAACACACAGCCATTATTGTCTAAACCGCTGGCAACAAAAGTGAGTATACCCCTAATTAAAAATTTCAAAATTGGGCCAAACGTGTCAATATTTTGTGTGGCCACCATTAATTTTCCAGAATTCCCTAACCCTCTTGGGCATGGAGTTCACTAGCTTTACAGGTTGCCACTGGAGTCCTCTTCCAATCCTCCATGGGGACATCAAAGAGCTGGTGGATGTTAGAGACCTTGCACTCCTCCATCTTCCATTTGAGGATGCCCCACGGATGCTCAATAGGGTTTAGGTCTGGAGACATGCTTGGCCAGTCCATCACCTTTACCCTCAGCTTCTTTAGCAAGGCAGTGGTTTTCTTGGAGGTGTGTTTTGGTTCGTTATGTTGGAATACTGCCCTGTGGCCCAGTCTCTGAAGGGAGACAATCATGCTCTGCTTCAGAGCATTTGTGATACTTCATCCGCCCAGCCTGGCCTCCGTGGATCCCCGCGGCATCATTTCTGGCTACTTCCGGTGACATCATCCAGGCGTCACTTCCGGTCCGCACGTAGGACTCGGCTTTCAACTATGCATTGGCCCCGGTTCAGTGTAGCGGCCGCACACAGAACTGTGCGAGCCACTACCATCGGAAGTTACAGCCTTCCATCAGGGAGCATCTTTTTCTATCTGAGTCACCTGATGTCATTGCGAGTCCCATGATTACCACCAGGGATTCCCACGGCTCCCAAGGATATCCAGAGGCTCCAGAGTCCGGTTTGAAAGTATCTTCATTTAATATTTTTTATTGTATGAGTTCATTAAACTTTTGAGGCCCATTACAAAGACCATTCTCTGAGGTTATATTTGTATTTTTCTTTTACAAGTGCACACCTGAGCGCCATCCTTCTCTTCTGTTGAACTGTTACTGGTGGTAGCCTTTGTTACTTTGGTCCCAGCTCTCCGCAGGTCATTCATTAAGTCCCCCCGTGTGGTTCTGGGATTTTTGCTCACTGTTCTTGTGATCATTTTGACCCCACGGGGTGAGATCTTGCGTGGAGCCCCAGATCGAGGGAGATTATCAGTGGTCTTGTATGTCTTCCATTTTCTAACAATTGCTCCCACAGTTGATTTCTTCACACCAAGCTGCTTGCCTATTGCAGATTCAGTCTTCCCAGCCTGGTGCAGGTCTACAATTTTGTTTCTGATGTCCTTTCGCAGCTCTTTGGTATTGGCCATGGTGGAGTTTGGAATGTGACTGTTTGAGGTTGTGGACAGGTGTCTTTTATACTGATAACAAGTTCAAACAGGTGCCATTAATACAGGTAACGAGTGGAGGACAGAGGAGCCTCTTAAAGAAGAAGTTACAGGTCTGTGAGAGCCAGAAATCTTGCTTGTTTGTAGGTGACCATATACTTATTTTACCTGAGGAATTTACCAATTCATTAGAAATCCTACAATGGGATTTCCTGGATTCTTTCCCCCCATTCTGTCTCTAATAAATGAAGTATACCTATGATGAAAATTACAGGCCTCTCTCTCATGTGGGAGAACTTGCACAATTGGTGGCTGACTAAATATTTTTTGCTGAACTGTGTGTATGTACACATATATATATATACACACACACAACACAGTATCTCACAAAAGTGAGTACACCCCTCAAATTTTTGTAAAAGGAGGAGTACAAAGACAAGTGTGTCTTGCCTACAGTCAAGCATGGTGGTGGAAGTGTCATGGTCTGGGGCTGCATGAGTGCTGCTGGCACTGCAGAGCTACAGTTCATTGAGGGAATCATGAATGCCAACATGTACTGTGACATACTGAAGCAGAGCATGATCCCCTCCCTTTGGAGACTGGGCCGCAGGGTAGTATTCCAACATAACAGCCCCAAACATACCTCCAAGACAATATACTGCTTTGCTAAAGAAGCTGAGGGTAAAGGTGATGGACTGGCCTTGCATTTCTCCAGACGGAAACCCTATTGAGCATCTGTGGGGCATCCTCAAACGGTAGTTGGAGGAGCGCAAGGTCTCTAACATCCACCAGCATGTCGTCAAGAAGGAGTAGAAGAGGACTCCAGTGGCAACCTGTGAAACTCTGATGAACTCCGTGCCCAAAAGGGTTAAGGCAGTGCTGGAAAATAATGGTGGCCACACAAAATATTGACACTTTGGGCCCAATTTGGACATTGTCACTTAGGGGTGTACTCACCTTTGTTGCCAGCGATGTAGACATTAATGGCTATGTGTTGAGTTATTTTGAGGGGACAGCAAATTTACACTGTTATACAAGCTGTACACTCACTACTTTACATTGTAGCAAAATGTCATTTCTTCAGTGTTGTCACATGAAAAGATATAATAAAATATTAACAATATTGTGAGGGGTGCACTAATTTTTGTGAGATACTGTGTATGTATATGTGTATGTGTATATATATATATATATATATATATATACACAGTAAACCCCCGCTCCATCGTGGTTCAGTTTTTTTTTTGTAATGTTACTTTACAATATAAATCATTAAAAATTAAATATTTTTGTGTTTTCCATAGCTCTTGCTATGTCTCTCAGTATCTTTTATATGTTTAATATTGTTTTAAAAGTGTGTTTAAAGACCTTAAAATGCTTTTACACGTACAGTGACAGTAAAGAAAACATGCCTACAATGCATTTTAATAGGGTTTTTCTATTTCGCGGATTTTCACTTTTCGCGGCTGGGTCCGGAACGTAACCCCAGCAATGGAGGGGGGTTTACTGTGTGTGTGTATATGTATATATATATATATATATATATATATTTTTTTTTTTTTATATATATTCTTGAAGGTCTATTTAAAATGTTTTTGTTAATATATTATAGCAGAACAAGGAAATCTCTTTAAAACATAACGTCAAGGGTATAATCACATGCAAGACACATTTACAACATTGGTTTAATCACATACCAATTTATAGTTGGCATAAAAAGGGTAATGTAGGCAGTTCTTACTTTTTGGTCAATGCTTAGATTCATCAGCTTGTCAACATTTGCAGGAAATCCTGTAAAGCATTCAATAAAACCACATCAGGGGATTAAACTTTATTTGCATATATCCTGTTCTGTAGGTACCAAAAGCAACTACTTGTATTCCCTGCATATCATACCTTATTTTTATTATTGTTAAATTTCATAGAAGAATTTTCAGCAATCCTAGATACTGGTATACTATTGCCCGGAGACATTGGTGTAGCTTTGGCTTTGGTGTAGTCTCTGAAATCCCGGACACAAAAGTATTGCCATGACATTGTCTTGGAATGCCATTTCACACCAATTTATTTGATCTCTGGGTGAAAGTATCACTAAATCCAAACCTCTGGATGGGTTCAAATTAAAATATTTTTTTAACAAGCCATAAGGGCCCTATTACACCGAACGCAGTTGGCTGCAGTTTGATGCATTTTGAGCTGCACTCCAACTGCATAGACAGCCCAAAATCAGTAATCCCATGGGCACAGTTCACATCATTGCAGTGCAGTTCAGCGCAGTTATAAAAAAAAAGTAGAGCGTGCTGCATTTTTTTGCACTGCATCTGCAGGGAATGCACTACAAATGTGGTTCAAATGCATTGCACCGTGCCCCTTTAAGCCAAGAAAGCAAAGCGCATCAAACGCGCTTCAAATGCATGACAACATGCAGTCAAAACCACGCAAGTATGTGCCATTTCTGGTGTGAATGGGCCCTAAAAATGCATACAAAATTATTTATACTATCACAAAGGGATAAAGTCCCAGGTATTTACCAAGGGTTTCAATGAAGCAACAGTAGGGGAGTGCAGCGATTGTATTAGTGCATGGGAAGGCTTCTTACAAGGGAACCTGTCACTTTGCACTACACGGGCAAAGTTACAGATTCCCTTTAAATATAAATTTACCCCGAACCCTAAATACCACTGAAACAACGAGATTTGTCTCTTGCAACCTCATGTAAATCCTGCAGAGTGGCTGCTCACTTAGAGCCTGTGTCCATGAGCTTTGTTTGCATTAGATGTGTTTTGCATTCAGGTACAAGTCTATGAGAAGACAAAACCCACTTGAAGTAGCTGAAATGCAGGTCAAAAGTATATCAAGTGCAGGTCAAATGCATCTATCCTATGTGGGTGGTGCTGCTGGATGGTAATTATATGAAAGCATGACAGTGACTTCCCATTAGCCTCTAAGTAAAGTTACTCTATTAAAACTTTTATGTGTAGGATGGGTCTACTGAAGTCATCACGCTAGGAGATGGAACTGTGTGAGTGCTGTGACGCTGACCTTTGCAATTTCAGCCTAATGGATTTTATGCACTCACGAAATGCTGATGATGATCTTCACATATGCGAGGTAAACCTTTTAATATTCAATAAAACTGCTTAATGGTACTTCACTATTGCAAATTTTTTTTATTGTTCTTGTTGGGGGGCTCTATTCTGAGGGAAACTTCTGTGGTCCAAATGGATTAAGATTGGTGCTGTGCAGTGGAGTATCAAGCAATGTCAGATCTTCCATGTATATGTGGTTAATTATAATGGCAAGCTGCTTTCTGATGGGAATTGAAACTGGGTATTTTATCTGACTAGTGGCACAGCAGTGGGGGGGGGGGGGGAAGACTTTTTCATCTTTGGCTGTTGTCATTGACAGGCTGGGAGAAGCATTTATGACAGCAGAGAACAATATGGTATCTTCTGTCGTAAAACCCTACCTGTCAGTAGTTTTAAAAATAATTTCACTTTAAGTCTGTGTCTGTGCCTGGCAGGAAGCCCTGGTACTGGCTTATCAAGTTGGAAAACATAAGTCCAATTGCTCAGTTTCTTGAAATCTGTTGACATGAATGTTTGTCTAAGATGGTTTGCAGACAAGAGATCAAGGTTGTTAATTATCATGTCATATTTGTGGAAACCTTTGCTGCACATATCAAAGTATCTTCAAAACTACTAACTGATATTAGATTTGAAGGATTGTTTGATCATAAAAAACATTGAGTCCACTGAGGATTTTTTTTTAAAACAGTGGGGTATATTCAAATTTCAGATAGGGTGATCTTTCAAAATAGTCTCCACTGTTCCCCTTCTCCCCACCAAAGTTCCTCCCCACCATTTAATTCTGTGGTGCCCGGTGTGACCTAAAGATCCTATGCTTCATCTTCCTACATGGCCATCCATGTAGCCTCCCATCCATAGCCTCGCTGTATCTACCTACTCCAAACATATCCCTACCATGCTGCATCATCCCTATTAGTTCCTGTCCCCACCTCAACCCCATCATCACAGCCACTTACCCCCTCCTCACTGAACCACAAGGTTCATCTTGCTGTTAATTCTCTACTACAGTGTAGCTCACTCGGTATACTATGTTGAACGTTGGATGGTCAACACTACTCTATTCTGTACATTGTGCTGTAAGTTATATATTCCACACTGCTAAAATCTGTACAATTTGTGGTACATTGTATACTTCAAACCACCCTCTAACATGTGTTGTATGTTTTATACAGCACACTACTTTCCTCTGCACACTGTGCTGTACATTTAACACTCCCCATTGCATAATTCTGTACATTGTGCATTACATAAACCACATCACTTACCTTTATACTATACTCTACATTCTGTACTGCATAATACTCTACTGTGTGCACTATGTTGTACTTTCTGTATTATTTGCTCCTTCTCCCTGTGCACTCTATACAGGATACCATTTTTATCTGTATAATATACTGTAAATTTTGTACTCCACAATGCTCCACTTGGTAAGCTGTACTGCCACCGTCTGTTGTCCCCCTCCAACTTACTTAACCCTGAACAACGTCCAACCTTATAGCCTTTCCTGTGCCCAAATGGGCCCCATTTTCTGGTTTACCAGGAGGGAATTTATTTTTAATGCATACCATAGCTGATTTCTGTTTGTGAAGACTTTGCAGTCAGTGCAGCAACATTTGTTGTATCTGGAGGTACAAAAAAATCTTCATTGTAGGGTTACAGGCATTATAAAACATTGAAACCATACAAGGGCTGTACCAAAAGTAATGCAAAAGTGGCCATAATTTTTTTTTTTTTATTAAAATTAGAACTATAGGCAAAACTTTTTATTTTATTTAATATAAGAGAGGGTTATAACCTGTCAGATTATTTTTTGCTATCTGTGTTCTATTGCAGATATTTCCCTTCACTTGCTGTCCTATAGCCAAACAGGAAGTGAAAGGAAATCCCTGCAAATTAATATAATTCCTTAGTGACCCCCAGGTCACCAGAACTAGTATGCCCATTGGAAGATTTTCCATCTATTACTTTTCTGGGACCAACCCAAAAATTGGGATTTTCTTTTACTTTCAACGATAATGGTAAAAAGGACAAACAGAGAGGGAGACTCTCCTTAGCGTAGGCACAGCCAGCAATAAACTGACAAGCATTCTAAACTCTATCCAAAATTTAAAAAAAAAAGT
Source organism: Pelophylax lessonae (assembly GCF_965119305.1). Taxonomy (NCBI): domain Eukaryota; kingdom Metazoa; phylum Chordata; class Amphibia; order Anura; family Ranidae; genus Pelophylax; species Pelophylax lessonae. The sequence continues at coordinate 656,931,880 of NC_138769.1, read as the reverse complement.
TTTACCTTTTTGTTATACTTTAACTTACATAGGCCATTCACATTTCACATGTGGACAGAGTATCTTGTCCTCTGTAATAACTCTTCTTTTTTTCATTGCAGGTAAATAATGAATTCCAAGCAGAAGCAATGAATTCCAAGCAGAAGCAATGAATTCCAAGCAGAAGCAATGAATTCCAAGCAGACGCAATGTGCCATCATTGAGTTCTTGACATAGGAGGGGTGCAGGCTGTCTGACATCCACAAAAAGCTACAGAATGTTTACAAAGATGAAACCATTTAACCTTCTATATCCATCTGTGCACATTGCTCTTGTCAATGGTGTAAACTATGTTAACATTCTGTAGCCATTTGTGGATGTTGCAAAGCCTGCAAACCTCCTTTCATCAGGCAATGTTAGCATTTTGCTTCTACTTGCAACCCAATATTTACTTGCATTGAAAAAAGAAGGGGAGTTACTACAGAGGAAGAGTTACTGTACCACTGTAGTGTTTAACTGTACTGTAGTGTTATTTGGGCAACAAAATTATTTTCATCAATGAAATTTAACTTATTTAGTTGACTAAAATTAAAACAATTCAGATAACTAAAATATGACAAACTAAATTGGCATTTTAGTCAAAAGACTAGGACTAAAACTAAATCAAATTTCCATGTCAAAATGAACACTGGTACCAACATGTAAAACTTGAAGTTATTAAAAAAAAAAAAAAAAAAAGTTACGCTCACTTTTGCATTCCTTTTGGTACAGTCCTAGTATTTTATTTGATTTAAGTGTCCAGAACACATACCCCACAGGTATTAATAGTCTTGGCTTCCCTACTTTTATAAGATGTTTTTCCACCAAATGGAATCACAACTCTCCAACTTGGATTATGTTTGCCAGCTTGTTCTCTACCCATCTCAGCATTATTTGATCTCTACCTACAGAGATACTTATTGGGCATAGTTTTAGTAAAAGATTTGTGTATCCATAAATACAATGCAAAACCCCACAGAAAGGGAAATAACACAGGCAACAATGCATGGAATTTAGAAAACACATTTCTAGAGTGCACATGCACGTATAAATGGGGAGTGTAGATATGTTATACAAAAATTGTTCACGGTAGCTGTTCAGCACCTGTCTGCTGTGATATAGCATATGTGCGGATTAAAATTCAATGATTCTAACTTTCCATTCCAAAGCTTTTCATAGGTTTCACAGAATTATCTTCTAGTGTCTAAATGGTCAACTTTTGAATATGCTAGCCCAAATTCCCCAAAAAGTATATTTCACAGATCTTTCAGCATTTATATTAACCACTTCTGGACCAGAATATTTTCCCCCTTAATGACCAGGCCATTTTTTGTGATTCGGCACTGCTTTACTTTAACAGACAATTGCATGGTCATGCCTTTTTCCCTCACAAATAGAGCTTTCTTTTGGTGGTATTTGATCACCTATGCGATTTTTATTTTTTGCGCTATAAACAAAAAAAGTTCTGGAAAAAAAACCATATATATTCTTCACATTCTGCCATATAACTCCCCCCCCCCAAAAAAAAAAAAATTAAAAATCAATCTTTTCATTATTTTAGGCCAATTTGTATTCTGCTACATATTTTTGGTAAAAGAAATCCCAATAAGCGTATTTTGATTGGTTTGCGCAAACATTGTCACATCTACAAGCTAGGGGAAAGATTTATGTCATTTTTATTTTATTTTTTTCTAGTAATGACAGCGATCTGCGATTTTTAGCAGGACTGTGACATTGCGGCGGACAGATCATACACCTAATTGACATTTTTGACACTTTTTGGGGGGGGGGGGGACCAGTGACATTACTACAGTAATCAGTGCTAAAAATATGCACGGTTACTGTAATATTGACACTGGTGGGGAAGGGGTTGACCCAAGGGCGATCAAAGGGTTAAGTGTGAGCATAGGGGGTGTTTTCTAACTGTGGGGGGGGGGGTGGGCTTGTAAAATCAATACAGAGACCTGTGATCCTAAATAGGGGGAACACAGGAGCTCTGTATTGATTTCAGAGAGAACAACAGGTCTGTTGTGTTTACTACAGCAAACAGCCATTCTCTCTTCACGGGAAGCGATCGCGGGTGACTGGCGGCAACCGCGGCCGCCGGCCCTGTGGATCGGCTTCCCCGCGGGCAAGTGGGCGCAGCGCCCCTAGGGCCGCTTCTGGTGGACCGCTGTACAGGTACGGCGATTCGCGGGAACCTGCCGCTGTAAGACTGTGGCGGCTGGTCGGCAAGTGGTTAAATTATACATAGAAAAATAATTACTTGTATATTGCTTTCAGAAGAGATCATTATTTTTGTACACCTCTGTTGGCATAAAACAATACTGTAAACATTTAAAAAAAAAAAAAAACATTGATGACTTTTAGCCCCAGAAGTACGTACAACCACATAATACAAAGCTTCCCGTTTTCTATGCATGCATGGGCTTAGGCAATATTAGCAGGTATGACTTTGTATTTTTTCAGCTGCAGTTGCTTCTTAAAGATATATCAATACAAGTTAAAAGCTTCTTTACTTATAAATGTGAGGTTGTCAGCTTGCAATACTATTGCCCAATCCTTTGCCCTGGCTGTCCTTCACTCACAGGGCTGCTGATAATGCAGTACAGCCAGCCCTCCTGTACTGGGCCTGGGCCCGATCAGTACAAAAGGGGGGCCTGAGCACCTGCTGAGCAGGAGGGCCGGCTGTACTGTCTTATTGCAGAGACCAATCATCTTCTGCTTCCCCCCTGCCAGCTTCTCCTCCTCTCTGCCTTTGGCTGCACTGCATCCGCTGTCCAGGCCCTCATGTGTGCCCCTTTACCCCGCAGCACTGCCGGCTTCCCTCCTCTCTCGCTGGTAGCTGCTGCAGGCACACAGGGGGGGGGGGGGGAGTTTACGAATGAGGAGCATGAGAAGGGGCCGGTAAATGAGTAATTTACTGGCCCCTTCTTTTGCTGAATGAACACAGTGAGCATTCATTACCAATCACTCCTGTGTCCATTCATCACTGAAGCATAGTAAACTGTGTCTACTTTGCTTCAGTTTGTGAATCAGCAGGAAGCCTCAGAGCGCTTCCTATTCATTCATCTGTGCGTCTGAGGCTGCAGAGAAAGGGACTGATTAATCTATGTCCTCAGTCACTTTCGGTCGAGGGTGGGGCCCTGTCCGGGAGGCTTTATGGGGCCCCGTGCATTCTCACAGCAGCCCTGTCCACTCATGCCCATATTATACATGTATTGTTCTGTACATCTGTATTATCCGAGTAATCAGTGCATAGTCTGTAATTACACACTGTTTTTACCTGCTCTGATTATTTGTTTCATAATTTATTTATTTTATTTATTTCAGGTACTTATATAGCGCTGTCAATTTACGCAGCGCTTTACATATACATTGTACATTCACATCAGTCCCTGCCCTCAAGGAGCTTACAATCTAAAGTCCCTAACTCACATACATACACAGTAGGGCCAATTTTTTTTTTTTATACAGGATCCAATCAACCTACCAGCATGTCTATGGAGTGAAAGATATATGTGTATACATGTTTAGTAACATTTGGGAAAACCAAAGCAACACATTTTGTGCAGTTAACAAAATCTGAGCTCACCAGAGAGGAGTACAGTGTCTTCATCTGTGAGTGTTATCTTCTCCACAAGCATGCACTTATTTTGCGCAAGGTCACTAAGAGAAGCTGGCTTGTCCGATGTCCTCCCTGCATCAATTATTACCAGAAAAAATATTAACTGTTAAATGAAGACACTTTTCAACACAAAAGCCTGTTTTTTTATGTTATGCCTTCTTTGCTGCCACAACTATTTTCTTATTAAAAAGATATACACTCACCAGGCCACTTTATTAGGTACACCTGCTCAATTGCTTGGTAACACAAATTGCTAATCAGCCAATCACGTGGCAGCAACTCAATGCATTTAGGCATCTAGACGTGGTGAAGATAACTTGTTAAAGTTCAAACAGAGCATCAGAATGGGGAAGAACAGGGATTTTAGGTGACTTTGAACGTGGCATGGTTGTTGGTGCGCGGCGCGCTGGTCTGAGTATTTCAAAAACTGCTGATCTACTAGGATTTTCACACACAACCATCTCTAGGGTTTACAGAGAATGGTCCAAAACAGAAAATATCCAGTGAGCAGCAGATGTGTGGACGAAAATGCCTTGATGATGTCAGAGGAGAATGGGCAACAGTAACTCAAATAACCACTCGTTACAAACAAGGTATGCAGAATACCATTTCTGAACACACAACACATCAAACATTGAAGCAGATGGCCTACAGCAGCAGAAGACCACACCGGGTGCCACTCCTATCAGCTAAGAACAGGAAACTGAGGCTACAATTTGCACAGGCTCACCAAAATTGGACAATAGAAGATTGGAAAAACGTTGCCTGGTCTGATGAGTCTGGATTTCAGCTGTGACATTCAGATGGTAGGGTCAGAATTTGGTGTAAACAACATAAAAAAACATGGATCCATCCTGCCTTGCATCAACCGTCAGGCAGGTGGTGGTGGTGTAATGATGTGGGGGACATTTTCTAGGCACACTTTGGGCCCCTTAGTACCAATTGAGCATCGTTTAAACACCACGGCCTACCTGAGTATTGTTGCTGACCATGTCCATCCCTTTATGACTACAGTGTACCCATCTTCTGATGGCTCCTTCCAGCAGGATAATGTACCATGTCACAAAGCTTAAATCATCTGACCACTGGTTTCTTCAACATGACAATGAGGTCACTGTATGCCAATGACCTCCACAGTCATCAGATCTCCATCCAATAGAGCACCTTTAGGATGTGGTGGAATGGTAGATGCGTATCATGGATGTGCAGCTGACAAATCTGCAGCAAGTGCGTGATGTCATGTCAATATGGACCAAAATGTCTGAGGAATGTTTCCAAAATCTTGTAGAATCTATGCCACGAAGAATGAAGGTAGTTCTGAAGGGAAAAGTGGTTCCAACCCGGTACTAGCAAGGTGTACCTAATAAAGTGGCGGGGGTGTATATGTATATACATGATAATCCTAAATGCACCCTGCACTTAGGAATAATTGTAAACTATTGTAAAGCCAAAATAAATACACAAATTCCAAAATAATTTTTACAGCAGCCACATTACACCTGTGTTAAACCAATACCATGACACTTAGCCCTCGTTCACATTTAACGCGGCTTTGAAATCGTGCGACTTCATCGGAACTCGCACAATTTCAAAGCTGCATTGCAGTCCAACTTCAGGGGGACTTGAAAGACATCTGTGCGGGTTCATGCACAGATGTCTATTCAAGTCGCCAAAAGTAATGCAGGAACTACTTTTGGGAATCGGTGCTGCGCCGCAAAGTGGGCGTCGCTCCGATCGGGGCGGTGCCATTGGCGGTAATAGGCTGGGATTTGACATGCAATTTGACCTCTCAAATCATATGTCAAATCACAAGGATGTGAACGGGGGAAGAAAAACAAAAGCAGCATTCCACTGTTGGTCCAATTTTCAAGCAGCGCTGCTGCCCTTGTATTTAAATTTCAGGATAGGAGTATACATGATTTTTAACATTTGGGAAAACTAAATCCACACATTTTGTGCAGCTTAAAAACTCTGAGCTTACCAGAAAGGAGTACAGTGTCTTCATCTGCGTGTGTTATCTCCTTTACAAGTATGCAAGCATTTTCCTTGAGGTCACTAAGAGAAGCTGGCTTGTCCGATGTCTGTCCTGCATCTATTATTACCATAAAAAAAACAATTAAGTGTTAAATGAAGCAACTTCAATACTTTTCAACACAAAATCCTGTCTGTTATGCCTTATTAATGCCACAATTTTTTTTAAATAAAAAGACATTATATATGTATATATATTTATTAACCAGTTCAGGTCTACCCTATAGCAGTTTTACTGCTACAGGATGGCACCTCTGCACTAGATCACGTATATACAGTATATACACACAGACGTGATCTGACACTTCTCGGTATGGGGCGCGCATGTGTGCTGGGATTATATATAGCGGGAGCAGATCTGTCAGGACTCGATGTCCACAGGCACTCGCTGTCTGTAAGGAAAAGGTACAGAACTGTGGTATGACTATATAAACAAGGCAGATCACTATTCTGACAGGAGGGAAGTAAAGCACCTCCCACAGTACACTAAAACACTGGCTAGGAACACAGGTAACCCTTTGATCACTCCTGATGTTTAACCTCTTCCCAGCCAGTGCCATTAGTACAGTAACCGTGCACATTTTTAATACTGATCACTGTATTAGTGTCACTGATCCCTAAAAGTGTCATAATGTCTGCCGCAATGTCGCAGTCCCGCTACAAGTCGCTGATCACTGCCATTACTATAAAAAAAAATAAAAATATATCCGATAGCTTGTAGATGCTATGACTTTTTTGCAAAGCAATCAATATAGAATATATAATGCCTAAATTGATAAAGAAATCTGTTTTTTCTATTTGTTATTGGATGCTTTATAGCAGAAAGTAAAAAATATATATATTTTTTTCCAAAATTGTCGGCCTTTTTTTGTTTGTAGCCAAAAAATAAATTAAGCAGAGGTGATCAAATAGCACCAAAAGAAAGCTCTATTTGTGGGAAAAAAGGACATCAATTTCATTTGTGTACAGCGTTGCATGACCGCACAATTGTCAGTAAGGGCTGGTTCACACTACAAAATCCGTTTTGGATGCATTTTTGCCTGCACGTTTTTAATGCTTTTTTGGGCATTCTTGTGCGTTTTTTATGCGTTTCCAGATGCATGCCAGATGCTTTTTTTTTTTTTAATTTTTCCATTTCTTTGTTTTACTGTACTGGGTCAGGTACGTTATTGATGCGTTCCAGTGCATTTTTGATGCGTTGTACTGCGTTCCAGTACAAACCAGTGTAGGAAAAATACAGCATGTTCTACTTTTTTTCTTCTGGAACTGGAAAGCCCTGGAACTGACTGCACTGGTGTAAACTATGCCATTGGAAACCATATAACCTACTTTCCATACGTTTTTGTATGCAGAAAAAACACAATGGACTGCATGTGGTGTGAACTGGCCCTTAAAGTAATGTCCCGTAAGGCAAAAAAATGGCCTGGTCATGAAGGGGGGTAATTCTTCTGGAGGTCACATGGTTAACACTTGGGAAAGCCAAAGCAACACATATGTGCAGCTATAAAACTCTGAACTCACCATAAAGGAGTACAGTGTCGTCATCTGAGAGTGTTATCTTCTCCAAAGGCATGCATTCATCTTCTGGGAGGTTACCAGGAGAAGCTGGCTGATCCGCTGTCTGTCCTGTATCCATTATTACCATAAGATAAAAAAAAAATAAGCATCAAATAGAGCTGATGTAAATACTTTTATACTTTTGAACACAAAATGTCATCTGTTATGCCTTCTTACTTGCCGCCGCTATTCTTTTTTAAAAAAAAAAAAAATATATATATGTATACAGGGGTTGGACAAAATTATAGAAACAAGTATGGTAAAAAAACTAAACTATTACCCAGTATGGTGTTGGTAAAAGGTGCCTTTGGCATCCAAGACGGCCTGAAATCCCCTAAGAATTGACAAATATAAGTCTTGGATGGTGGATAATGGAATCTGATACCATTCTTCATGCAAAATTCCAAGCAAATATGTGCGCAATGTCCTTTTGTCTAGTTGACCATGTGGACCGCGCTTATGCTTATCAAACAACATTTTCCCAGAAATTGTACATGCTGAAATAACCTTTGATATTGTACCTGGCGACACCACAAATACAATTGGTAACTTCAGTCACAGAGGCTTCAGCTAAGCGGGCACCAACAATTTGCACTCTTTGAAACACAGCAAGCCCTGACATGACTCCGTAATAGCAGCGCACGCAATAAATGACGAAAGCAAGGCTTCCCATCTGTTACCTAGGTGTCGCCTCACACAGTGGAAGCAAAAGAATGTTACATCACTTCTGTTTTCAACGTAAAACATGTCATCACTTTCACACCTGCAAATCAAGTATTGTTTCCATATTTCTGTCCAATTCCTGAACATACATAAACCAAAAAAAAAATACTGTGCTTGTGTTAACCACTTAAGCCCCGGAGGATTTGGCTGCTAAACGACCAGAGGGCATTTTGCGATTCGGCACTGCGTGACTTTAACGGACAATTGCGCGGTCGTGCGACGCTGTACCGAAACGAATTTGGCGTCCTTTTTTTCCCACAAACAGAGCTTTCTTTTGGTGGTATTTGATCACCTGTGCGATTTTTTGATCACGCGCTATAAACAAAAAAAGAGCGTAAATTTTGCAAAAATAGCAATATTTTTCCCTTTTTTTTATATGAAATTCCCCCAAAAAAAAATGTAAAAATCAAAATTTTTTAATATTTTCGGCCAATTTGTTTTATGCTACCTATGTTTGGTAAAAAAAATCGCAAAAAGCGTATTTTGATTGGTTTGCGCAAAAGTTATTGCGTTTACTAACAAAGGGAAAGATTTTTGTCATTTTTGTTGTTTTTTTTTTTAACGCGTAATGGCGGCGATCTGCGATTTTTTTTGCGGTACTGCGACATTGCGGCGGACAGATCGGACCCTTGACTGACATTTTTGACACTTTTGGGGTTACCAGTGACATTTCTACAGTAATCAGTGCTATACATATGCACTGTTACTGTAAAAATGCACTGGTAGTGAAGGGGTTAACTTTATTTGAGAGGGAGGGGCTGTGTGTGTCCCTAGGGGCGTGATTCTAACTGTGATTGGCTGTGGCTTCAACTGTATGCAGAGTGATCAATGGATCTACATAGTAGATCCATGTGATCAGCTCTCATACAGAGAGGAGAATGACAGGCAGCTTGTTTACACAAGCTGCCTGACTATCTCCCTCTCCCCCGCCGATCGCAGAGTGGCCGGCGGCGATCGGGTCCGCCGGTCACGCGCGCGGGGGGGTCCGTGACCACGCGGGAGCGGGAGCGCGCCTCCGGCGGCGCGCGCTCGCTCCCTAAACCCTCACAGGCGAGCGACGTAGACCTACGTCACTTTGCCTGTGAGGGGCTGACCGCCCACGTAGATAGTCGTGCGGCGGTCGGCAAGTGGTTAATAGGCAAGTGAAAGCTGCAACAGTGAGATATTTCTCACTAGAAATTGTATATAGACAAAGTGTTGCTCTATCAGAAATTGATGAAAAAGTCCAAATATATAAATATAACATAAATATATGTAAGTGTTCAACGTCAAAATGATTTTGAAAGTAGTGAGTAGTTTCAGCAGCCAGAGATCGAACATTGGTTGAGTCACCTTCCCTCCACCATAGAAGTCGATCACCAACACCCAAAGAAGATGTCTTCTTCAACCAAAATTCAAGGACCCCCTGAGAACAGGCAGGTCCAACATGCTTTGGGGACTCTTTCCCTATGGCAATGCTCCAGTCGCGATCATGACTGCCACAAAGATGTCTTCTCAGAATGTATTCCAGAGCAGATTTCACCAACTCCCAAATGTGTTGCATATATGAATAAAAAAAAACAAAAAAACATTATCTCCCTTATAAAAATCACGGCAAAGTAATTTGGTGTCCGCCTTCACTTCCGGGTTACGGGATAACGTGACCAAGTCGCTCTGCCCTATGCGTTTCGTCACCAGAACATTTTCAAAATACACAATCCCACGAGCAATATAGGCAGCCAAGTCTTCGCTTCCAATGATGGAAGTATTCATTTGAAATAAAAACACAGAACCAAGTCTCCTTCGGCGCATCAGGGTCTCATTTCCATACAAAGAAAGACACAGGCCAGGACACCATAACAAGAAAACTCGTGGTTCCAGTTAAAAATTAGGCATACCTAAAACTTAGCATGGGATATATCAAAATTACCACATGCAACGAAATGGCTATAGGGTTGACTGTAAACGCCACAATAAATACATTACGGAGACAAAAGTTTGATAATTACTACAATATAATGATACAAAGAAAATTAATTACCACAGATCAGGGGTTATCTAAAAACGCATTAACATACCAGTCAATATTTAGCCCGTGAGGGATGTAACTTTTGAGGAGAAAGATCCATTTTGTCTCCTTTTTGGATACCTCCCTTGTTTTGACACTCCCCCTTCAATGGGGCGTAAACTTGTCTATACCCCCAAATAGAGTCCCTGATGGTTCTCTTCTATGTACAAAATCATAATGTCGTGAGACACTATGATTTCTTTTTTGAAAAATAGTTTTTATTAGTTTTCATACACAGAAAAACAAAGACTTACAACAGCCCTCTAAACTGGGCTGAACAATACAACAATAACAAAATTTAACACACTAACAGTCTGCTTGTGGCTTCTCGTATAGCCCTTAGGTCCCATATAAATGGCATAATCTAAACAGTTAACCCTGTAAACAACCATTACCCAATGTAGCAAAATATGAGAGACCCCATCTCACCATCCATTTGCAGCACATGATATTACATCACCAGCCTCTATGACTACACACCTCATCCATCAGGGAAGATATATATGCAGACCCATTCTCCCCAGCCTGATATTTCATATGGTTCCACTTGCCTCGACAAACCCTATCCTGTAAATTCTGTCAGAATCAGTCAGATACCGTGCACGTGCTATTAACCCAACAATCCCATACCTTGTTGAACTTGGCAGGTATTCGCCTGTTCATGTACATTACTTTATACACAGAGAGTGCCTTGTGTGCTTGAGAAAAGTGGAATAACTGGACCAGGTAGCTGCTTGCAAATTTGTTCAGGCAAAGCCCCGGCCCTTGTGGCCCTGGACGTAGCCAGCGATCTTGTAGAATGGGGCACAATATCTTCAGGAGTAGTCTCTCCTTGAGCCACATAAGCGACTTCAATTGTCCATTTGAGCCACCTTCCCAAGGTGCCCTTTGATGCCTTTTTACCCTTACGAGGTCCTGTGAAGATTATAAACAGGGCATTTGACCTTCTGAACTCTTTGGTGACAGACAGGTAGTGTATTAGACACCTTATCACATCCAGGGAATGAAAGGCTTCCTCTTTAGTGTTAGCTGGTATTGAAGAAAAGGTAGGCAGCACAATTTCTTGAGTGCGATGAAAGGATGTAGCTATTTTAGGGAGAAAAGCTGGATCTGTCCGAAGAACAACTCGGTCTGGAAAAATAATCAAAAAGGGGTCTGTAATAGACAGGGCCTGAATCTCACTCACTCTTCTGGCAGAAGAAATTGCCACCAAAAAAAGTGTCTTCAAGACCAAATGTTTCAGAGATTACTCTGGTAAAGGTTCAAACGGAGCCTTAGTAAGTCCTTGTAAAACTAAAGATAGATCCCATTTGGGAAATTCTTAATAGTCGTTGGCCTGCTTCTAGCTAAAGCCTTAAAAAACCTTATAAATTAAAGTCTCTTGTGATGAGTTATTTTCAAAGAAAACTGAAAGAGCCGCCACATGTGTTTTCAGGGTACTTGCAGCTAATCCTTTCTCCATTCCTTCATGGAGGAACTCTAAAACAGAAACTATATCTTTTACTTGAAATTTGTTATAGGAACACCAGGAGTTATACTTTTTCCAAAATTTCATATAAATGGCCCTGGTCACTTTTTTCCTACTGGACATCAGTGTGGAAATTCGTTTTTCTGAAAGACCTCTGGCTCTCAAGAGATCTTCCTCAGAAACCATGCTATCAACTGAAGCCGCTCTGGCTTTGGATGATTCAGGATCCCTTGAGTCAGAAGATCTTCCCTGACTGGGAGTTTTCAGGGTGGTTTCACTGCCAAATTCAGGAGAGTCGCAAACCAAGGTCTTTTTGGCCAAAAGGGTGTGATCAGGATTAAACTAGTAGATTCCTCCCTGAACCTCCTGAGAACCAGAGGAATCATATGGAAGGGGGGAAATGCATAGCACAAGAGGAAGTCCCAAGGATGAGCAAATGCGTCTAGGCCCAGTGGTTGATCCTCCCTGTGGAGGGAAAGAATACTGGCACCTTGGTGTTTTGTTGGTTTGCAAACAGGTCGATCTGGGGATACCCCCCAGTCTCTGAGATCATAAGGAAAATTTCCTGATTCAGACTCCACTCTGATTCCAGAACCTTCTTCCTGCTCAGAAGATCTGCCAGGAGATTCTAGGAACCCTTCTGGTGGACTGCCACATTCTGTTCTGCCCATCCCAGTAACTGCATGGCCAGCTCTAAGAGGCTTCTGCTTCTTGTTCCCCCTTGCCTTGAGACATAGGCTATTGCCGTTATGTTGTCTGACAGGACTTGAACATGCTGATCTCTTATGTTTTGATAGAAGGACATAAGAGCCAGAGATATGGCCTTTAGTTCTCGCCAATTTGAAGACTTCCTGGCCTGTGCCTTGGACCAAGTGCCTTGAACTGTCTGACCTTCCAGGTGGGCTCCCCACCCCCAAGCACTTGCATCTGTGGTCAGTCTCTTGTTCAGAGGAAAGGACCAACCTAGGCCCTTGTTAGATTGGCTGGGTTTCACCACCACCAGAGGGCCCTTTTTACCCTTGCCAAGATCTTGATAGGCTTTTCTAGTGGCTCTAGGTGAGACCACTTTTGCAGGATCTCCATCTGCAGGGGGCGAGAGTGTAACCTGGCCCACTGTACTGCTAGAATAGATGAGGTGAGAAGGCCCAGAGCCGCCATTGCTGTCTCCGAACTGACAGTTTGCGGTTGGTCTGCAACTGAGCTACTGCAGACTGAACTTTTATTATTTTTTCTTGAGGCAGAAAAACTTTTTGGAGAACAGAATGGATGTTGTAACCCAGAAACCGAATCTCCTGCGAAGGAGTCAGATTGGACTTCTCCAGGTTTAAAAGCCACCCTAGGCTCTCGAGATGTAACCTGAAGATTCTCTATCATTCTTGCTTTGGAATCTGTGAAAAGGTGCAAGTCGTCGGAAGTGCTTTGGTTGTCAGGTCTTTGGAACGCACGTACCGCCGGATGCCGGAACGGCGCAGTGATGACATCATCCATGTGAGTCTCCCCACGTGCGCCGGCTTTGCATCCGGCGGTGTGGAGGGTACATAAGGGGGACAGGTGAACAGACGCATTGTGGCGGCACACTAGGAGACAGGCACCTCTCTAGGCAAGTACAACTTCCTATTACTGGGACTATCTATTGATTTACCTTAATCTTCAGCCATTGATTTATACTTGGAAATTTTTATAGGGAAAGAGAGGACAGGAAAGGAGAGGAGGAGAGAGGGGGGGTACTCCTTGGGTTACCACTGCCTACCAGGATATTAAATAAAAACTTCAGATGAGGTAATTATTCTGTGACTTCCTAGTTAACCTTCTACCTACTCTCATTTTAAACAATATAACACATATCCCCATATACCATATCCTTTCAGGTAAACTCGGGGTCTTACAGGACGCCTGAGAAGGGTTTACCTGGTTAGGTTGAAGGAAAAAACCGTGAATGAGGTAATTACACTTTGGTCTTCTTTTTAGTATATATATTTTTTTATTCATTCCTACCTCAATTACTACAATGAATACCCCTTTACCTTGCATCCTTGTAGGACAATTGTGGGGCTCAAAGGACGACTGAGGCTTGCTGTACTTGGTTGATCTTTTTTCTAGAAACCATCTGATACTATCTGTACCTTTGAGTCTGTACATTTTGAGGTAAGCTTTGGATAAGCACCATGTAATGTACACCCTTCCCTCTCTACTTATATGATTTACCCTCATTTTCAAGTTCACTTGGGTTTCCCTCTTATTTGCCCTTCCTCTGCACCATAGATTGCTGCATGTGCTGCGGATTGAAATTGTCCCATCATTTAGGAGGAACACCAATTTTCTGGTTCTTGCCATTTGATGCACTCTCTCTCCAGCTCTAAAATCAAGATAGGTAATATTTTAAACCGCTCTTTGGCGAAATGTTAACAACATATTGATGGGTTCTAAAATAGCTCTTATTTCAATAATATCTTACACAGGCTTGAAATATAGGCTATTCCTTATGAGACTCTAGTCCACCTGGGGCACCCTCCCTCTTGTCTGTCCTCTGTGCCCGCCTGGGAGTCTTTATAGCCGCATTTATCAGAGCAGGTTGGTCTATTCCCTAATGCGTGTGTATATTCTACATAGATCAGGTTTATTTGGATTGTTTAACAATAAATATTATGCTGGTTGCTAATTCTTGCTTTTTTGCTTTAAGAACTGTTTTGATTAAAAAGGTCCTGACGAAGCTCATCGCGAAACACGTAAACCTGTTAATCAAGCATACTCCTCTACAGTCAAGTATTGAGCTAACATTTAGAGCCAGTTGTTCAATATACAATGTGATCTATTACTGTTGCTAGCTCTTGACTTTGTTTTTAGTCAAATTTTCTTTGTCTTATTTTGTGTTATGTACAGTGAGGGCTTTTTTACCTCTCACTATTTTAAAGTTTGTATGCAATAAAGTTCAATAATTTTTACATATATTCTAAGTTGCGTAGATTCATTTAATTGTGTGCCTTTGAAAGTCCAACACTCTTTTGCCATGATTGGTTGGTTCTCCAACTAAACATTCCTTTTTTTCTTTAATTGATACATGATCAATACATACAAGTCGAGCCACTTTTTAAATTATGCCATCTTTCATTAATAACACCAAACAGGTCATCGATCTTGTCAACCAATGTCAACCACTTTGTCAACCAGCAGATGTCACCTCGTTGTACACCATCATACTACTCATTTTTTGATAGACACTCAGATCTGCTATCTATACAGAAGGAATTTATTTTGGATCTCCTAAAATTTGCAGCCATCCATATACATGTTTGGTTCGGGGGAACTTATTACCTCCAGAAAAGAGGTGTTACTATGGGGGCTAAATATGCCCCCAGTTTGGCCAATCTGTTTATGGCCAAATGGGAGGAGGATGTCGTTTATACACAACGGAGACCTGAATTTATGTTTTGGGCTCATTACATAGACAACATCCTCCTCCTATGGAAGGGAGATTTGTTGTTTTTGCAAAATTACTTAGAGGAATTAAATAATAATGACAGAGGCATTTCTCTTAATTATGATTTTAGCCAGGAAGAAAATTGTATTTTTGACTTACCGTAAGTCAATTTCTCTGATATTCATTGATGGACACAGCTCTTCATCTTCATGACCGTAGGGTTATACTGCCCCCTACAGGCATGTTGAGGAGACAGAGGAAACGGGTGAGGGCGGAGGATGCTTCTTGCTAGCCCGTTTGCCAAGGACAAAATCAACTTTGGACACCAAGGACTCCAGGACCGCTGTCAGTGCAGTCAGTTGCGGGGCCCCGGAGGGCTCGACAGCCGCTGAGAGGGGATCAAGTGCTGAAATCTTACCGTTAGTTTACCGGTAACGTCTTTTCTCATGAGCCTTCCAGGACGGCCCAACATGAGAGATGATAGGCTCCTCCTACCGGAAACACAATCAATTAAGACACAGTTAAAAGGCCCCACCCTTCCCTCTATCCTCAGTTGTAAAAAAGTATCTTCCACAACCAAATTTCTTGAGGGAACCGTGTATCACAGTCAATTCATAGGCACTTACCCATTTTAACTTGTTTGCACCCTTTGATAGGGCGGGTAGGCCGGCCGTCCTGGAAGGCTCATGAGAAAAGACGTTACCGGTAAACTAACGGTAAGATTTCTCCAATCGCCTTCCAGGACGGCCCAACATGAGAGGATACTAGATTACCCTCAGCCTACCTTAGGGTGGGACAACTGCCTGCAAGACCTTGCGTCCAAAGGTCAGGTCCTGTTGAGACAGTACTTCTATCCTGTAATGTTTCAGGAAGGTGTTCTGGCTGGACCAAGTGGCTGCCATGCGGATCTGTTCCCAGGATGCTCCTGCCTTCTTGGCCCAAGATGTTGGTAGGGCTCTTGTAGAATGAGCTTTAACTTTAACAGGAGCTGGGACACCTGATGCCTCATAAGCGATGGTAATTGCTTGCCTGATCCATCTAGAAATTGAGGGCTTAGAGGCCTGCAATCCTTTCCTAGGTCCAGAATGAAGGACCAGAAGATGGTTTGACCTTCTAAAGTTCTTTGTCCTGTCTAAGTAGATGAGTAGAGCTCTTCTAACATCAATACAGTGGAACTTTTCCTCCTTACTGTTCTTTGGATTGTCACAGAAGGAAGGTAAATTGATCTCCTGTACTCTGTGAAAAGGAGATGCCACCTTTGGGAGATATAGTGGATCTGGTTTTAGGACTATCCTGTCTGGGCATACAGTCATAAACGGTTCTTTGATAGAGAGGGCCTGGAGATCCCCTACTCTCCTAGCTGAAGTGATGGCCAGCAAAAACGTCAGTTTTAAAGACAACCGTTTGAGGGAAATCTGTTCCAAAGGTTCAAAGGGAGACCTAGATAACGCCTCTAGGACCCTTGTCAGGTCCCAAGGAGGGAACCTGTCTTTTGACAAAGGAGTAACTCTTTGTCTGGCTAACAAAAATCTGCTTATCAGTGGCTCTCTTGCCAGACGAGTGTCAAGGAACACCGAGAGAGCCGCAATTTGTACCCTAAGAGTGTTAATGGCCACACCCTTATCCACCCCGTCCTGTAGAAACTCTAGGATTACAGGGGTAGAGGGGGAGTCAAAGCCTCTTTGCTTACCCCAGGTACAAAACTTTTTCCATACCTTAGTGTAGATTTTTTTGGTAATAGGTTTCCTGCTCAGCAGGAGAGTATCTACCACTCTCTGTGAGCAACCTTTTGAAATTAAGAGTTGGCTCTCAGTAGCCAAGCTGCCAACTGAAAAAATTCCGGTGGGGCAAAAATTGGGGAATAGATCTGCCACCAAAAAGTCATTGAAAAGATGTCCAGCTGTCTCCATCCCTAATAGTATCGAGCAAAGAGGAAGGAAATGTGGGACTTTACATGAGTACGGCTGGACATATCATATTTAAATGGGTATATAATGTATATAACCTCTAGGATCTCGGGTGTTGAGAACCCGTCGGCAATTGGAAATTCATTGGATACTTGATTATGCAGAGGGGTATATAAACGGATACATGTAATAATACCATATCTAAAATTAATATTCATAAATAGCAGATTTATTGTGACAAACAATTTTCCAAGGGTACTCAGTCTTAACACATATAAAAAATTTGATATACAAAATTTAATATAACCCAAAAAAAATGGGGACCCATAGGACGTTGACAACTTTAATCATTTAATTTAACATTCATAATCTAGAATATAACGTATATAAATACACATATAGCATCTTTATACCTGAAGTCTATAATTGAGAATAAATACATTGATATTAAATCCATAAAAAGCAGATTACATATAAAACTGAATTCTTCATAGGTATAAAATTTATAGATAACGGAAGCTTGGATATGAATTTTTTGATTGAAATACTTGTAGGCTCGACGCGTTTCGTGGATCTACGTCCACTCATCAGGAGCATAATAGGGGATATATATATTGATTGTGTATCTGAAAAAATGATAGGTATATATTATACCAGAATGTTAATATGAAAGAACGGGGAAAAGTGAAAAAAAAAAAAAAAAAAAAAAAAAAAAAAAATTATTTGTATGAAAAATAATAAGGAGTAAACGTGGCTGTGCTCCGACCATCGGCGCCATGCTTAGCAGGCGAGCTGCGCTACGTCTATTGGACGCCGCGTAGCCCAGATCGCTAATTTTCCATCTGTGCTCGGTAGGCGGCTTTTTCCGACCTACATCCGGTCCCCGGACCGGATGTGGGAGGTCTCTGTTCCGCCTATATATATCCGATGCCAACATGGCGTTGGCGTGGATCAACATCCAATTTCTGGGACTTGCAGCCTGCTCACTATTTCTTATTTCATCTCCATACTAGACTCTGGTAATTTGTCTGACGATTATATTTGCGGTAACCGAGCATAATATCTGTCTATACAACTGTTATCTCTTTTGCACTAACCCCTTATGCTACGTTTGCATTACCTATCACTTCTTCTGGATATATATTTGCTTTTTATAGTTTCTATATTCACAAGTGGTTTTCAACTCTGACTGTTTGCGGCACTTTCCTTCAGTGATCCCTAACGTATGCTATCTATGATATTCTGATCCACCCCTCTTTTTTTTTTTTTTTTTTTCTTTTCTTTTTTATGTATTACTTTTCCTGCAATTACCGGGACTATTCACTTTCACCTTTAAGCACAATCATGTTTAGAATTCATCTTTAGACTCACTTCCTTTCTCTTTCACACCCCAACCTGGATAATACATCTGATGGGGGTTAACTTGATCCACCTTTTTGCGTCATATTTATATTTATATTTTTTCACAGCTTCAAATATCTTTATATGTGCTCTACTTCCGTCTTCTAACTGACCTCTTCGTTTACCTATATCTCTTGGAGTTTATCATATTCTTCCACTCAATACTACTCTTATCTGTGTATACCCCCCTTGACTAAGGCAATTATCCATTCTTACCATGTTCTCTGGTGCTCTCTTAGAATGTGCAGCCTCCTGCCATATATATATCTCGGATATTTATCCCGTCAGCTCACCTTTTTTCTTTTCATCTCGCAACATAGATCTCTCCAGTTTGTTTTTTCCTTTGTTTCTATTCCTGAATATAGTTTTCTCTATTTGGCAAATATTCTTCTCTCTATGAATACCAATCTCTTCTCTGATAAGAAAGTTGATAACCAATACATAGTTCAATACAATTTATATGATATATATGTTTTCAGATTTCGTTGATTTTGGAGCATCTATTACGTCAATCTCTGATGAGAAAAATTATATGCCAACTCTTTGTCCCTCTATTTCCACTTTGGGCTAATAAATGCCTGCTGCCTTTTCCCATTCCATTGGATGTTGTCCATGCCTCAGCCCCGGGTCAGGCTTCTCCCGGCTTGGCCCTATACCTCCTCTCTGGAAGTGGATCGTTCCGACAATATAACACGACCTAAGGTAGTGTTTACTCCTTATTATTTTTCATACAAATAATTTTTTTTTTTTCCCTTTTCCCCGTTCTCTCATATTAACATTCTGGTATAATATATACCTATCATTTTTTCAGATACACAATCAATATATATATCCCCTATTATGCTCCTGATGAGTGGACGTAGATCCACGAAACGCGTCGAGCCTACAAGTATTTCAATCAAAAAATTCATATCCAAGCTTCCGTTATCTATAAATTTTATACCTATGAAGAATTCAGTTTTATATGTAATCTGCTTTTTATGGATTTAATATCAATGTATTTATTCTCAATTATAGACTTCAGGTATAAAGATGCTATATGTGTATTTATATACGTTATATTCTAGATTATGAATGTTAAATTAAATGATTAAAGTTGTCAACGTCCTATGGGTCCCCATTTTTTTTGGGTTATATTAAATTTTGTATATCAAATTTTTTATATGTGTTAAGACTGAGTACCCTTGGAAAATTGTTTGTCACAATAAATCTGCTATTTATGAATATTAATTTTAGATATGGTATTATTACATGTATCCGTTTATATACCCCTCTGCATAATCAAGTATCCAATGAATTTCCAATTGCCGACGGGTTCTCAACACCCGAGATCCTAGAGGTTATATACATTATATACCCATTTAAATATGATATGTCCAGCCGTACTCATGTAAAGTCCCACATTTCCTTCCTCTTTGCTCGATACTATTAGGGATGGAGACAGCTGGACATCTTTTCAATGACTTTTTGGTGGCAGATCTATTCCCCAATTTTTGCCCCACTAGACTTCTTGGGTGGAAGACACCCGAAGTATAGGTCTGCCACTTAGGTTTTCTATATTCTTTTTTGCCAATGTATATATAATTTACTCATATTAATCCCCTATATCATTATTCCCTTATTATTTATATTCTTTTCCCCTTTATTCCAAGTTACTTTATATCTTTTTTATTTATATATAATACATTCTTCCATCTAGACTTGAAGGCTATAGTTGATAGCCTGGACTTCCTGTCTCCGGGGCTGCGATGGTATTTTCAGCCGCTACTCCCTCTGACCTGCCTCTGTGTCCACATCCAGGCGGGGGGCGTGGCTGTGCTCCGACCATCGGCGCCATGCTTAGCAGGCGAGCTGCGCTACGTCTATTGGACGCCGCGTAGCCCAGATCGCTAATTTTCCATCTGTGCTCGGTAGGCGGCTTTTTCTGACCTACATCCGGTCCCCGGACCGGATGTGGGAGGTCTCTGTTCCGCCTATATATATCCGATGCCAACATGGCGTTGGCGTGGATCAACATCCAATTTCTGGGACTTGCAGCCTGCTCACTATTTCTTATTTCATCTCCATACTAGACTCTGGTAATTTGTCTGACGATTATATTTGCGGTAACCGAGCATAATATCTGTCTATACAACTGTTATCTCTTTTGCACTAACCCCTTATGCTACGTTTGCATTACCTATCACTTCTTCTGGATATATATTTGCTTTTTATAGTTTCTATATTCACAAGTGGTTTTCAACTCTGACTGTTTGCGGCACTTTCCTTCAGTGATCCCTAACGTATGCTATCTATGATATTCTGATCCACCCCTCTTTTTTTTTTTTTTTTTCTTTTCTTTTTTATGTATTACTTTTCCTGCAATTACCGGGACTATTCACTTTCACCTTTAAGCACAATCATGTTTAGAATTCATCTTTAGACTCACTTCCTTTCTCTTTCACACCCCAACCTGGATAATACATCTGATGGGGGTTAACTTGATCCACCTTTTTGCGTCATATTTATATTTATATTTTTTCACAGCTTCAAATATCTTTATATGTGCTCTACTTCCGTCTTCTAACTGACCTCTTCGTTTACCTATATCTCTTGGAGTTTATCATATTCTTCCACTCAATACTACTCTTATCTGTGTATACCCCCCTTGACTAAGGCAATTATCCATTCTTACCATGTTCTCTGGTGCTCTCTTAGAATGTGCAGCCTCCTGCCATATATATATCTCGGATATTTATCCCGTCAGCTCACCTTTTTTCTTTTCATCTCGCAACATAGATCTCTCCAGTTTGTTTTTTCCTTTGTTTCTATTCCTGAATATAGTTTTCTCTATTTGGCAAATATTCTTCTCTCTATGAATACCAATCTCTTCTCTGATAAGAAAGTTGATAACCAATACATAGTTCAATACAATTTATATGATATATATGTTTTCAGATTTCGTTGATTTTGGAGCATCTATTACGTCAATCTCTGATGAGAAAAATTATATGCCAACTCTTTGTCCCTCTATTTCCACTTTGGGCTAATAAATGCCTGCTGCCTTTTCCCATTCCATTGGATGTTGTCCATGCCTCAGCCCCGGGTCAGGCTTCTCCCGGCTTGGCCCTATACCTCCTCTCTGGAAGTGGATCGTTCCGACAATATAACACGACCTAAGGTAGTGTTTACTCCTTATTATTTTTCATACAAATAATTTTTTTTTTTTTTTTTTTTTCCCTTTTCCCCGTTCTCTCATATTAACATTCTGGTATAATATATACCTATCATTTTTTCAGATACACAATCAATATATATATCCCCTATTATGCTCCTGATGAGTGGACGTAGATCCACGAAACGCGTCGAGCCTACAAGTATTTCAATCAAAAAATTCATATCCAAGCTTCCGTTATCTATAAATTTTATACCTATGAAGAATTCAGTTTTATATGTAATCTGCTTTTTATGGATTTAATATCAATGTATTTATTCTCAATTATAGACTTCAGGTATAAAGATGCTATATGTGTATTTATATACGTTATATTCTAGATTATGAATGTTAAATTAAATGATTAAAGTTGTCAACGTCCTATGGGTCCCCATTTTTTTTGGGTTATATTAAATTTTGTATATCAAATTTTTTATATGTGTTAAGACTGAGTACCCTTGGAAAATTGTTTGTCACAATAAATCTGCTATTTATGAATATTAATTTTAGATATGGTATTATTACATGTATCCGTTTATATACCCCTCTGCATAATCAAGTATCCAATGAATTTCCAATTGCCGACGGGTTCTCAACACCCGAGATCCTAGAGGTTATATACATTATATACCCATTTAAATATGATATGTCCAGCCGTACTCATGTAAAGTCCCACATTTCCTTCCTCTTTGCTCGATACTATTAGGGATGGAGACAGCTGGACATCTTTTCAATGACTTTTTGGTGGCAGATCTATTCCCCAATTTTTGCCCCACTAGACTTCTTGGGTGGAAGACACCCGAAGTATAGGTCTGCCACTTAGGTTTTCTATATTCTTTTTTGCCAATGTATATATAATTTACTCATATTAATCCCCTATATCATTATTCCCTTATTATTTATATTCTTTTCCCCTTTATTCCAAGTTACTTTATATCTTTTTTATTTATATATAATACATTCTTCCATCTAGACTTGAAGGCTATAGTTGATAGCCTGGACTTCCTGTCTCCGGGGCTGCGATGGTATTTTCAGCCGCTACTCCCTCTGACCTGCCTCTGTGTCCACATCCAGGCGGGGGGCGTGGCTGTGCTCCGACCATCGGCGCCATGCTTAGCAGGCGAGCTGCGCTACGTCTATTGGACGCCGCGTAGCCCAGATCGCTAATTTTCCATCTGTGCTCGGTAGGCGGCTTTTTCCGACCTACATCCGGTCCCCGGACCGGATGTGGGAGGTCTCTGTTCCGCCTATATATATCCGATGCCAACATGGCGTTGGCGTGGATCAACATCCAATTTCTGGGACTTGCAGCCTGCTCACTATTTCTTATTTCATCTCCATACTAGACTCTGGTAATTTGTCTGACGATTATATTTGCGGTAACCGAGCATAATATCTGTCTATACAACTGTTATCTCTTTTGCACTAACCCCTTATGCTACGTTTGCATTACCTATCACTTCTTCTGGATATATATTTGCTTTTTATAGTTTCTATATTCACAAGTGGTTTTCAACTCTGACTGTTTGCGGCACTTTCCTTCAGTGATCCCTAACGTATGCTATCTATGATATTCTGATCCACCCCTCTTTTTTTTTTTTTTTTTCTTTTCTTTTTTATGTATTACTTTTCCTGCAATTACCGGGACTATTCACTTTCACCTTTAAGCACAATCATGTTTAGAATTCATCTTTAGACTCACTTCCTTTCTCTTTCACACCCCAACCTGGATAATACATCTGATGGGGGTTAACTTGATCCACCTTTTTGCGTCATATTTATATTTATATTTTTTCACAGCTTCAAATATCTTTATATGTGCTCTACTTCCGTCTTCTAACTGACCTCTTCGTTTACCTATATCTCTTGGAGTTTATCATATTCTTCCACTCAATACTACTCTTATCTGTGTATACCCCCCTTGACTAAGGCAATTATCCATTCTTACCATGTTCTCTGGTGCTCTCTTAGAATGTGCAGCCTCCTGCCATATATATATCTCGGATATTTATCCCGTCAGCTCACCTTTTTTCTTTTCATCTCGCAACATAGATCTCTCCAGTTTGTTTTTTCCTTTGTTTCTATTCCTGAATATAGTTTTCTCTATTTGGCAAATATTCTTCTCTCTATGAATACCAATCTCTTCTCTGATAAGAAAGTTGATAACCAATACATAGTTCAATACAATTTATATGATATATATGTTTTCAGATTTCGTTGATTTTGGAGCATCTATTACGTCAATCTCTGATGAGAAAAATTATATGCCAACTCTTTGTCCCTCTATTTCCACTTTGGGCTAATAAATGCCTGCTGCCTTTTCCCATTCCATTGGATGTTGTCCATGCCTCAGCCCCGGGTCAGGCTTCTCCCGGCTTGGCCCTATACCTCCTCTCTGGAAGTGGATCGTTCCGACAATATAACACGACCTAAGGTAGTGTTTACTCCTTATTATTTTTCATACAAATAATTTTTTTTTTTTTTTTTTTTTTTTTTTTTCCCTTTTCCCCGTTCTCTCATATTAACATTCTGGTATAATATATACCTATCATTTTTTCAGATACACAATCAATATATATATCCCCTATTATGCTCCTGATGAGTGGACGTAGATCCACGAAACGCGTCGAGCCTACAAGTATTTCAATCAAAAAATTCATATCCAAGCTTCCGTTATCTATAAATTTTATACCTATGAAGAATTCAGTTTTATATGTAATCTGCTTTTTATGGATTTAATATCAATGTATTTATTCTCAATTATAGACTTCAGGTATAAAGATGCTATATGTGTATTTATATACGTTATATTCTAGATTATGAATGTTAAATTAAATGATTAAAGTTGTCAACGTCCTATGGGTCCCCATTTTTTTTGGGTTATATTAAATTTTGTATATCAAATTTTTTATATGTGTTAAGACTGAGTACCCTTGGAAAATTGTTTGTCACAATAAATCTGCTATTTATGAATATTAATTTTAGATATGGTATTATTACATGTATCCGTTTATATACCCCTCTGCATAATCAAGTATCCAATGAATTTCCAATTGCCGACGGGTTCTCAACACCCGAGATCCTAGAGGTTATATACATTATATACCCATTTAAATATGATATGTCCAGCCGTACTCATGTAAAGTCCCACATTTCCTTCCTCTTTGCTTGAAAAAATTCCGGGTCTTGGCATAACACTGGACCCTGTGATAACAGGTTTTTTGAGAGCGGCAGATGCCATGGGGGAATCAGTGCCATGGTCTTCAGAGTAGCAAACCAAGGTCTTCTTGGCTACCAAGGGGCAATTAGTATCAACCGGAGGTCCCCCGAGTGATTCAG
Organism: Pelophylax lessonae; assembly: GCF_965119305.1. Classification (NCBI taxonomy): domain Eukaryota; kingdom Metazoa; phylum Chordata; class Amphibia; order Anura; family Ranidae; genus Pelophylax; species Pelophylax lessonae. Next base: position 656,907,150 of record NC_138769.1, on the reverse strand, counting down.
TTTCTGAAGAACTCTCTGGATCAACATTAGAGGGGGGAAGGCGTAAGCCAGACTGAAAACCCAAGGTTGGGCCAGGGCATCCAACCCCATCATTCCTCTGGACCTGGTGAGGGAGAAGAATTTTTCCACTTTCTTGTTCTGCACTGTGGCAAACAGATCTACTTCTGGTGTTCCGAACCTCTGTATTATCTTTTGAAAAATTCTGGGGTCTAACTCCCATTCTCCCTCCTGAATAAGATGACGACTGAGGAAGTCTGCTTGCAGGTTGTTTTCCCCCCTGATGTGGACTGCTACTAGAGAGACTACTCTTTCCTCGGCCCAGCTTAGGATTGAGGAAGCTAGATCCAAGAGGGGTCTGGATCTGGTCCCTCCTTGCCTGTTCAGGTATACTACCATTGTAGTATTGTCTGAGAGAATGAGGACCTCCTTGTTGAGGATGTTCTCTTTGAAAGCTTTCAAGGCTTCTCCTACAGCTTTCAACTCCCTGAAATTGGAGGAGGCTTGAGTTGTCGCCAACTCCCAGATCCCTTGTGCATGAGCTCCTTCCATGTGTGCACCCCAGCCCTTGGTACTGGCGTCTGTAGTGATCTCTACAGGATCCCATTGTCCCCAGGGCCTGCCCTTCCCTAGGTTGGTCTGTTCTTTCCACCATATCAGGGATTCCCGGGCCTGAGGGGTGAGGACGACTTGTTCGTCCAACGAGTCTGTTTTTCTGTCCCAAGATGACAAATGGAAAAACAGAAGTTCCCTTGCGTGCAGTTGAGCCCACACCAAGGCTGGTATGCTGGCTGACATCAAGCCCAATACTCTCAGAACTTCTCTTCTGGAGCAGGATGGGGAGTCTTCTAACCCTTGGACTGTGGTGACTATCTTGTGCATCCTTTCTTGGGTTAGGAATAGTTTTTGAGCCTTTGAGTCTACTAGGAACCCTAGAAAGTTCCGAAGCTGGGATGGGACCAAAGCTGATTTTTTCAGATTGATAAGCCATCCTAGGCTCTCCAAAACCTCTATTACCCGATGGGTATCCTGGTTTACCTGGTTCTCTGATTTCCCGAAAATCAGTAGATCGTCCAAGTAGGGGATCAGGGCAATCCCTAACATGTGTAGGTGGGCTACCGCTTCTGCAAGAACCTTCGTAAATATTCTTGGACTGGCAGCTAGACCAAAGGGTAGTGCCCTGAACTGCCAATGAGTCGTTTCCCCATTGTTCTCTAAGGCAAACCTCAGGAACTTTTGATGTTCTGGGTGGATGGGAATGTGTAGGTAAGCGTCTCTGAGGTCTAAGGTGGTCATGAAGACATCCTTTAGCAAGTTCTTTCGTACTGAATAAATTGTCTCCATTGAGAATTTTTTGTACGTCAGGAAACTGTTGAGTTTCTTCAAGTTTATTATTAGGCGGAATTTGCCTGATGGTTTTGGAACCACGAACACGTGGGAATACACCCCTTGTAGATGTTGATCCTCTGGTACTGGGGTTATTACTAATTGCTCTGCCAGTTCTTGAATCCCCTGAAGTAGAGCTTCTTTGACCTGAGGTTTCTTGGGGACCTGAGTTATGGTAATTGTGGTGGGTGGTATTGAATTGAATTGAAGGCGATAGCCTTCCTGAATGAGGTTGTAAATATATGGGGAGACTGAAATTTCTCCCCACTGAGGGAGAAATTTTTTCAGTCTGCCCCCCACCTTGATGGTGGCGTCACTTGTTGTCTCTAGAGCCCGCTGAGGAGGGAAAGAGCAAATTATTCCTTTGTTTTCCCTTCCTGAAACCCCATTTCTTGTTGGGTTCTCTTTTACGTCTATTTTGACTATGTTCCTGGGGGCCTTGAAAAAATTTCCTGGGAACATCCTTCCTTTTAACTGGAAATTTCTTCCCTTTTTCTGAGGACCTAGCTAGAACCTCATCCAACCCAGAACCAAATAATAATGATCCTTCAAAAGGCAAGGCACAGAGCTTTGACTTTGAGGTGAGGTCACCCTCCCACTCCTTCAACCAGATAGCTCTTCTGGCTGAGTTTAAAAGGGCACCTGTCTTGGCCGAAGCTACCACCGACTCAACAGCTGCATCTGCCAGGTAGGTTACTGCCTTCCCAATCAGGGTCAGTGAGTCCTGTAAATCCTGAGTCTTATCCTGGGATAAGTTTTTATTCAACCTGTCCAACCAACAGCAGGTATTCCTTGTTACGCAAGAGGCAGCCAAGGCCGGGGCCATGGTAGAGGCATTGGCCTCCCAGGCTTTTCTCAGGAGAGACTCCGCTTTCCTATTCATGGCATCCTTAATGCTGCCTGAATCAGCAAAGGAGAGGTCAGATTTCTTGGTTACTTGAGCCAAGGGTGCATCTAATTTTGGACTTTTGATCAGCTGTTCGATATCTTCCTCCTTAAAGGGGAATCTGCGTTTCCATGACACTGGTTTCTTAAACTTAGTCTCTGGACGCTGCCATTGCTGAAGAACCAACCCTTTGAGGGATTGGTGGATGGGAAAAACTCTAGAAGGAGTCTTACCTAGACCCTTGTAGAGTCTGTCCTGAGCTGATGTCCCTACTTGCAAGTCAGGTATTTCTTCAGAGGCATACACAGCTTGAAGAAGCCCTTGCATGTTATCAAGTCCAAACAGATTCCTGGAAGGTTCTGCTTCCTCTGTTTCTTCTGAGTCCCTATCTCCTCTGCACAGTTACCACACTTTTTAGAGGCAACAGATCCTGGCCCTGAGACAGTAGAAGTTTCCTGAACACCACTCTGGGACTCTGGAAGACAGGATACAACATTGATTAGTATCACTGTTCCCATATATGCAAAGGTATGAGGCCCTATAGAAAGGACACTTAACAGTCCTACTATGGGCAGGGAGAGGGAACATCAAGCATTTTTAGGAAAAATACATCAGCAGACTTTTTCTTTAGAAAGTAAGTTTTTAGATGCACTACAGCACTTACCCGGGTCCGACCTGGGTTTGGCTGCTTTTGCTTGGCCCAGCGCTTCTTCCTTCCCTGGTGGGTGAGTAGAAGGCTTCATCTCCCTGGCAGCTGTCCGAGCTCCTACGGCCTGGGAGCTGCACTACCGCATGTAAAGCGGTTCCGGCATCTCCTCCACCTTCTCCTTCCGCGTTCGTCGGAACTGACGTCACCGGATGTCCGACTCCTTCTGCTCCGACCGCGAGGCTTGAGGCGCTCGCGTCTGACGTCACTTCCAGCGGGAATTTTGAATCTGATCTCTGTGGAGGAGAGATGCTGGCGCCGGGAAAAACGGAGAGAAAGACCAGAGGGATCACCCAGGGTGACCGACGGTTCCCCCGATGGAAGAGGCGACCTGTGAGATACCCGGGAGGGGTGGCAGGTAGAGCTCTACTCTCAATGGCTTTGCTGAACCTGGCTCACAGGGGGACCATAGGACTATCACAAAGTCTGCAGGTCAGTAAAAAAAAAACAAATGTTTCGTAGGAAGAAACACAATCTAAACTGAGGATAGAGGGAAGGGTGGGGCCTTTTAACTGTGTCTTAATTGATTGTGTTTCCGGTAGGAGGAGCCTATCATCTCTCATGTTGGGCCGTCCTGGAAGGCAATTGGAGAAACATGCTTTAGGAACTCCATGAATGAAGAGGGGAACCCGCACAAAAAAAAGTGTAAAAACACTGCAAAGGACACCCCACCGAGCCGTCGGAACAACAAGGTCCAGCACAGCACTACTGCTGCAATAGCAGAAAGAGGGAGAGAAAACCTCACAAGTCACTCACCATCACTGGCAGGTACTCACAGCCCGAACTATCTGCACACCATGCGGCGATCAGGAAGAGGAATATCCCTGTATCAGCTTTAGGGGCCAAGGAAGGGCCTCCCACCGCTGAATCACTGCCCATCTGACTGCAAATCACGGCCGCCGCTATTTGCAATGGGAAATAGGAAAATGGGCACCGAGGCTACAGAAACATGGCCGCCGATCTGTAGCACACAAGGCTACAAGGAAATGGCGGCCCCACACGGCTCCAGGGGGTCCCAGAGCTGGAAAAAAAAAATCAACGGGGGGGCTGGCAGGTGCCCCCACCAGGCCCATCTACCATTCGAGGAGTGATCATTTGGTCACCGGCGGCACACGCCCCCCCCCCACCCACATCGCCAGTGCAGCACCCCATTCAACCTAAAATAGGTATGTCTGCCCCGGGGTGGGGAGGAGGGGAGGGGGTGTGTGGGCAGACACAGGCCTCAATAGACCACGGAGACGGGGGGGGGAAGACGCAAACTGGGAGGGGAGCCGGGGGTCCGACAATCCCAGGGAGGGGCACACGTCCACCCCAAAATCTTCCAGGGGTAGAGGGGGGACAGCTACTTACCACACCAGGGTGGGCACCGCTGCGGACAGGACACCGCTCCATCATAATGAGGGTGCTGTTGGCCAGGAGGAAGCGCTGGGACTCAGGCCGAAGCCAGTTCGTATGCGCCCTCGTGGGACATTTAACTCGCAGACCAGCCCCCGTCCAGTGGGGCTATGTCGCAACCAACCTAGCGCTGCTGCGGTCTGCACGCGCTCGCTGGTCGGACTGGTGGGACCCTAAGGATCTAGATTATCCAGTTCATTGCACAGTCGGGCACTTGATTGTAGATTCTCACAGGAACAAAATAATAAAAAGGAGGAAAAAATTCCATTTAAAGAGAAAAAAAATTGCCAGGACTAGAGATTCCAGGAAGGAACTTGTTCCTTACTCCTGACTAGGTAGAAAAAACCCGAATACCTATAGCAGGAAGTGGGAGAATACCCCCAGGGACTGCCCCACATGCGTGCTCAAGCTTTCCTCTCTGGCTAGTGTCCTACTCCTGTAGGGGGCAGTATAACCCTACAGTCATGAAGATGAAGAGCTGTGTCCGTCAATGAGCGAAAGAAAAATACGTTTTTTGGATCTTGTTATTAAGGTGGAGAATGGTGGACTGGTCACTTCCATATACTTTAAACCAACTGACCGTAATTCATACATCTTTAAGAACAGTTGCTACTATCAACTGTGGCTTGATGGTGTTCCGCAAAATCAGTTTCTCCATATTAAACAGAATTGAACAGAACATTTAGAGGTTCAAGTCAATGTTCTTAGTCAAAGATTCCTTAAAAAGGGATATATGATGCTCCCTTTCCAAACAATATTCTTGATCAAGGAAGGAATACTGATAGAAACCTTTTCCTAATGGAAAAACAAAATGACAGTTTGGAAGATAAAAATAGACAGAGATTTTCTTTAGTTAAGTCTTTTTTTTTCTCATTACCATATCATTAAGAAAATTGTTAAGAAGCATTGACACAATTTACAAAACGATAGTATCTTAGGCTCTATGCTCCTCCCCTGTCCACAGATTGTCTTTATGGTGGGCCCTCTCTAAAAGGACAAAGTGGCTTCTAAAATCCTTGATCCCCTATTAGACCAACTTTTTTCACAACCTGGTAGGGTACCACAAATGTGATAAATCCCAGGTTTGTGGTCTCAATAAGAGCCAGGATAGAAAAATGCTTGAATTCTCTTCCATGGTGACCTCTAAAACATATACTATCAAGCCCTTTATCATATGCAATTCTACATATGTGGTATATTTACTACAATATCCATGTGGGCTTCAATATGTTGGCCGGACCGCCTGTGCAATAAACATACAGTTGAACGAACACATATGTAATATAAGAAAGGGTTTAAAAAAATCAGTGTCTCACGACATTATTATTTAGTACATGGAAGAGATCCATCAGGGACCGTCTTTGTGGGTATAGACAAGTTTACGCCCCATTGTAAGGGGAGTGTCAAAACAAGGAAGGTATCCAAAATGCAGACAAAATGGATCTTTCTCCTTAAAAGTTACATCCCTCACGGGCTAAATACTGACTGGGATGTTAATGCATTTTTAGATAACTCCTGTTCTTTGGTAATTTATTTCTTTTTGTCATATTGTAGTAATTAGCAAATTTTTGTCTCTCTAATGTAGTTATTGTAGTGTTGTACACTCAGCCTCCTAGCCATTTTGGTGTATGCGGTAATTTTGATATATCACATGCTAAGTTTTAAGCATGCCTAATTTTTTAACCAGAACCGCAAGTTTTCTTGTGATGGTGTCCCAGCCTGTGTCTTTCTCTGTATGGGAATGAGGTTGTGATGCGCTGAAGGAGACTTGGTTCCGCGTTTTTGTTTCAAATTTATACTTCCATCATTGGAAGCGTGGCTCAGCTGCCTATATTGCTCGCGGGATTGTGTATTTTGAAAAAGAATCTTGGTTTGGTGCTGTCAGACATTGTGATTGGAAATAAGGCTTGGTTGCAGATATTGGATATTTAAGCCATGACGTGACGTGGTGCCTGTGCACCGGAAGTCCTATGGTGATAAAACACGTAAGGTACAGCGACTTGGTCACGTCTTTGAGTTACCCGGAAGTGAAGGCGGACGGCCATCGTATTTTGCCTAGATTATTTTGATGGAGACACGCGCATGTTCTTTTACCTATGTGAGTAACACTCACTTTTAATAAAGGATTTGTTTTAAGGTTTTACACTATATAGGGTTTTTTATTCATATATACAACACATTTGGGAGTTGGTGTCATCTACTCTGGAATACATTCTGAGACGGCATCCTTGTGGCTGTGGTGATCTCGGCTGGAACATTGCCATAGGAAGAGAGTCCCCAAAGCCTGTTTGACCTGCCTGTTCTCAGGGGGTCCTTGAGTTTTTGTAAAAGGACATCTTATTTGGGTGTTGGTGATCGGCCTCTATGGAGAACGGAAGGTGACTCAACCCATCTTCGATCTCTGGCAGCTGAAACTACTCACTACTTCTAATATCATCCCTGTGGCACTGCTTTTTACGTTACACTTTTTACCTTATATTTATATATTTGGATTTTTTTTTCATCGATTATTTCTGTTAACACTTGGCAAGCCCAAAGCAACACATTATCGGCACCTGGAAAATCTGAACTCACCATAAGTGAGTGCCGTGTCTTCATCTGCATTTGTCATCTCCTCCACAGGCAGGCATCCATTTGTTTGAAGGTTACTAGGAGAAGCTGGCTTGTCCGATGCTTGCCCTGCATCCATTATTACCATAAAAAATATTATGTGTTAAATTATGCGACCTAAATACTTTTCAACTCAAAATGCCTTCTGTTATGCGTTTTTACTTGATGCCACAATTCCTTTCTTATTTAAAATATACAGTATATATGTGTATACATGTTTATTAACACTTGGCAAAGCCGAAGTAACACATTTTTGTGTGCAGCCAGAAAACTCTGTACTCACCATAAAGAAGTACAGTGTCGTCATCTGAGTGTGTTATCGTCTCCACAAGCATGCATTCATCTTCTAGGGGGTGACCAGGAGAAGCTGGCACATCTGCTGTCTGCCCTGTATCCATTATTATCATAAAAAAAAAAAACTAGAATCAAACAGAGCAGATGTAAATACTTTTATACTTTTCAACACAAAATTCCATCTGTTATGCCTTCTTACTTGCGGACACTTTCTTCTCCTATTAAAAATATATATATGTGTATACATGTATAGAGATGTGCACAACAAAAACATTTGTTTGTTTCGCTACGTTAATAATTTTGTTTTGTTATATTCGTTATGTTAGAATGATTCGTTTTCGGAACTCGTTTCCTATATTCGGATTTGTTTCATATGTTTGTTTTTCCGAATAAATTCGTATTTCGAAACCCATTTCAGAAGATTGGGTATATTCGTTTTAACATGTAAATTTGGGAGAATACTTATGCACTCTGTTTGGGTTGGACAGAAGTGGATCCATCATAATCTTCAAATCATTGAATGATATCAAAAATGTGAGAAGGTGCGCTGATATATGTGAATAAGCTGCAACCAAGAGATCCAAATGTACTGCAATAAATGATAATACAAATAGTCTGGTGTGCTAAATTCTAAAGTGTCATGTACAAGTGAAATAACTTAGTGACAAAGTAAGATAAATAGACAATACATAAAAATATTGTTCAGATATTCCACCAAAGTGAAGAACAAATTCATAAATGTGTATTCACGCAAAACAGGTGCAAAATCCCCTAATGGGGGTGAATCAAATAGTCCAAACACCTTTCAAATGGGTGAATGGGCCTCTTACCAGATGCTGGAATTTCTTAAGCGTAAGAAAAATCTCCTCCTGTCTCTCCTGATCCCCTCTGTGGTAGATAGGCTGGGAATCTCCTATGGTCTCACACTCAGTCCCCAAATAATATCACATATCTGTGGAAATGAACCTGGGATGAGCAGATGTTGAAGACGACGATGGTGAATTATGTAGTCAGCTACAGCAAATAAAATTTTCCAATCCACAGGACTGCGACAGGCACAGAAGGCTGGTAGGCTGTTCTCATCCACTCCTACGGAGAGGTGAGACGGCCAGGTAAGCCCTACTGGAGAAAAGGAAGAAGGTCTTACGACTAGGGATGCACCGAAATGAAATTCTTGGCCGAAGCCGAATAATAATGAAATGCTTGGCCGAAGGCCGAATACCGAACGCGGTGTTTCACATTTTTTCCATTTATTTTGCCAATTTTTAGGGGGCACGCTGATGGGCACATTTTATGTTAGGGGGCACTCTGATGGGCAAAACAAAACATTTAAATCAGCGTTGCTCTTAACATAAAATATGCCCATTAGCGTGCCCCTTAACATAAAATATGCTCATCAGAGTGCCCCTTAACATAAAATATGCTCATCAGAGTGCCCCTTAACATAAAATATGCTCATCAGCATGTCCCTTAGCATAAAATAAGGGGCACGCTGATGGCCACATTTTATGTCAAGGGAGCACTCTGTTGGGCACATTTTTTTTCTTTTTTTTTTTTTAAGGGGCACTTTATAGGGCACTCTAATGTAATGAGCATGGCAAGTGGCAACAACATATGGCAGTCTGCACACTAATGCTTGTGCAGCTGCCAGCTACCGTGTTCTCCCCCAAATGTGCTCAGCTCCACATCACATACCTGAACTGCAGCCAGAGCCAAAAGCCGCGAACAGGGGGGCGGGGCGTGGACCTAGTGTGAAGGAGCCGCAGTCAGGAGCAGGGGGCGGAACGCGCGCGTGACGTCACACCCCCTACTCGCGGCCGGACAGGACACCGGCGGCGTGTGAGAAGGGAGCCGCGAGCCGCAATGAGGAAGGTGAGCGGTCAGGGCAGAAGCTGACATTGTTCAGCTCAAAATTATTCGGCCTTTTGACTTATTCGGCCGAACGCCGAAAGTGCTATTTTCTCTATTTTCGGCCGAATAATGTTCGGCCGCCGAATATTCGGTGCATCCCTACTTACGACATAATCCTGGGAGATGCTGGGAGATTGTCAGTAAGAGACTCCACAATTAAGCTTCTCTCAGGTTTATCCTGACTCTTTGCAAACATGAAAAACACCACAGCAGATTGTGTGTATGGGTGGGGAGGTAAGACCATAGGAGATTCCCAGCCTATCTACCACAGAAGGGATCAGGAGAGACGGGAGGAGATTTTTCTTACGCTTACGAAATTCCAGCATCTGGTACCATTCACGCATTTGAAAGGTATGGGAAGATAGTATTCATTCTCCTATCACGAGGGGTCAATTCTCTGGAGGTGGCTGCCTTTTTCGCCCTTATTATTTATATCTGCTGGTAAGAAGCAAACCTGCTAGGTGGTGGGATATTTAATTGTCACATCCACACGGGAGCACCGTTTCATTTTCATCCAGCACAAGATTTTTCACGTTTGTTTGCATTCAAGATTTTGAACTTTGAATTGGTTATTGTTTGGACTATTTGATTCACCCCTATTAGGGGATTTTGCACCTGTTTTGTGTGAATACACATTTATGAATTTGTTCTTCACTTTGGTGGAATATCTGAACAATATTTTTATGTATTGTCTATTTATCTTACTTTGTCATGAAGTTATTTCACTTGTACATGACACTTTAGAATTTAGCGAACCAGACTATTTTTATTATTGAATGATATTAATTTTGGATTCATTCATTATTTTATGATTCAGAGATTCTGATGGATCCGCCTCTATCCAACCTTAACTAGAAATCATTATCTTATTTTATTTTTTATTTTTACCCTACTGTATTTATTGCAAGATACCCCATTTCATAGGTAGTGCAGCTTTAAGAATAAATGTTAATGCAACATAAAAATGAAATAGGTACACATAGATACAGATTGTTGCATCGTTACATTTTTTTTTTTTTTAGATGCTTCAAATATCACCAGAAGGTCTGAATTAAACAAATTAATACAAATAAATTTAGTTGTTTCGTTGTAATTTACTTTGGATTCATTGAAATTGGTTACTATTGTGATTTGGAGATTAAGATACATTCGAATCTCCGACTAACAAAAAATTTGTCTGAAATTCAATTCGTAACTAAAGCAATACATTTTATGAGCAGCCAGAAAAATCTGAGCTCACCATGAAGATGTACAATGTCTTCATCTGCCTGTGTTATCTCCTCTGCAACCCTGTGTCCATCTTCTGGGAGGTCACCAGGAGAAGGCGGCTCATCTGCTGTCTGCCCTGTATCCATTATTATCATAAAAATATTAAGCATCCGATTCAGTTGAAGTAAATATCTTTTGACACAAAACTATTTTTGAAATGTCTTCTCATTTAGTTATAACATTGTTTACATTTTTAGATTTCAATCTGTTTATTCGTTTTCACAACATTTTCAAAATAGGACAGACATTAGGTATTTGGTCACCTTCAGCATTGTACATTTCAATGGTGGTTATCGGTAATCTTGTTTTGATACAGGCACGAATAATAACATCATCATACAATATACTATGTTATTCGAAAGGGTAATTATTGCATAAACTTACAATAATATACAGTTTAGTATAGTCTGGTATAGTTTACCATCTTATTTTATGTTAAATATGAGAAGATGGGAAAGTACCCAATAACCTATTTTGAGAATTGTGAGTACTTCACTGTAGAGGAGAAAAGAAAATAGAGGAAAAGTTGAAAAAGGATTGCAAGTGAAGAGAAAAGAAAAAGGATAGATGAAGGGGAGGGTTGTAAGGGAGGATGCAGATCAGTCAGAGAAGGGAGTCTGGGTAAGATGGGAGCCCAGCACACCATAATATCCACACCTATAGGAACCCTAGATCATCAAGGATCTAGCCTCCACCTAAGCAGCCCAAATTTTACCAAAGCTTTTAGGGTATTTTCAACTCATATAAGTTTGTATATAGGCAGTTTTGAGTCAATCAGACCTCCAGCAGGAGACCGTGGGAAGGTCTGGCTGTTTCCATTTAGAAAGAATAACTTTTCTGGCATAAAATGCCACACATAACACAGAGTTTTTTGCGAGTGGTAGAGCAGCCCTATCACAAATATTCAAAAGGAGTGTCCTCGGATCCAACACCACCGACAGGCCTCCTACTGAGTTTATCTCAGCTACTGCCTCTCCCTAAAATCTCTAAATAAGGGGAGAGGACATGCATAAACGTACCAGTCTCATCTTGACATTTGGGCAGCAGTCAGACTGTGTAGGGTAGATCACTGCAAGTCTTGAGGGGTGTAATATGCTTTATGAAGAAATCTGAGCTGAATATACTGTATCTGTTCCTAGCTATCTTACCAGGGGAATACAAGATCCAGTTTAACTTGTGCTTGACAAAGTCAGCGGACACAACCTGTTTCCAACTTGTGATCACAGTTCTAGCAGATAGGAATATGCACTCACCGGGCCACTTTATTAGGTAAACCTGTTCAATTGCTTGGTATCACAAATTGCTAATCAACCAATCACATGGCAGCAACTCAATGCATTTAGGCATCAATACGTGGTGAAGACGACTTGCTGAAGATCAAACTGAGCATCAGAATGGGTAAGAAAGAAGATTTAAGTGACTATGAACGTGGCATTGTTGTTGGTGCCAGAGGAGCTGGTCTGAGTATTTAAAAAACTGCTGATCTACTGGGATTTTCATGCACAACCATTTCTAGGATTGACAGAGAATGGTCCGAAAAAGAGAAAATATCCAGTGAGCAGCAGTTGTGTGGAGGAAAATGCCTTGTTGATGTCACAGGAGAATGGGCAATCTTATTAATGATTGAAAGGCAACAGTAGCTCAAATAACAACTCATTACAACCAAGAAATGCAGAATACCGTTTCTGAATGCACAACACATCAAACCTTGAAGTAAATGGGCTACAGCAGCAGAAGACCAATGGATGCCACTCCTATCAATTAAGAACAGAAAACTAAGGCTACAATTTGCATAGGCTCACCAAAATTGGAAGATAGAAGATTGCAAAAACGTTGCCTGGTCTGATGAATCTGGATTTCAGCTGCGACATTCAGATGGTAGAGTCAGAATTCGACGTAAACAACATGAAAACATGGATCCATCCTGCCTTGTATCAATGGTTCAGGCTGGTGGTGTAATTGTGTGGGGGATGTTTTGTTGGCACACTTTGGGTTCACTTAGTACTAATTGAGCATTGTTTAAATACCATGGCCTACCTGAGTATTGTTGCTGACCATGTCTATCCCTTTATGACTACAGTGTACCCATCTTCTGATGGCTCCTTCCAGCAGGATAATGCACCATGTCACAAAGCTCAAATCATCCAATGGTCTCCACAGTCACCAGATCTCAATCCAATAGAGCACCTTTGGTACGTGGTGCAAATCTGCAGCAACTGTGTGATGCTATCATGTCAATATGGACCAAAATCTCTGAGGAATGTTTCCAACACCTTGTTGAATCTATGCCACGAAGAAATAAGACAGTTCTGAAGGCAAAAGGGGGTCCAACCCATTACTAGCAAGGTGTACCTAATAGAGTGTCCGGTGAGTGTATATGACAATCTTTTTAGGTGTTTAGGAAGGTCACTGTCAATTTCCTGAAATAGTGATACTTATGGTGATCTAGAGATATTCACCATGGTGACAACATTAATTCATTTGAAGATTGTGATCCAGAATCTAGTTATTTTTGGACATTGTCACCATATGTGTAACATTGTACCCACTTGGTCACAATTTCTAAAGCATTGAGATATTTGTGGAAACAGTTTATCTGCTCTGGTAGGGACCATGTACCATTTTAGTAGCGTTTTGCAATTAGATTCCAAAAGAGTTGTATTGATAGCTATCTTGGATAAATCATAGGCTATTTCTTGCAACTGATAGATCTACAGTGAGTCTATATTCAAGTCTTGTTCCCATTGTTTCATAAATGGGAGTTTATGACACATGTACATTACAGAAATACAACCTCTAGTGGTAATCTCTAATTTTGTAAAATATTTCAAATAATGTTGATGTTAAATTAAGAGCCGGTTCACATAGGCGCGACCCGACTTGCCGGGGCGACCTGTGAAGTCGCGGTGTGCAGCTCGCACCGCGACCTCGGAGAGGCATGCACGGACTTCATATCATTGAAGTCAATGCAGGTCGCTCCAAAGTAGTACAGGACCCTTTTTCTAAGTCGGAGCGACTTGTGTCGCTCCTATTAGAACGGGTCCTGTGCTAATCTATGGCAGGCGACCCATGGCGACTTGTCAGGCGGCCAGGTCGCCTGACAAGTCGCCCCAGTGTGAACCGGCTCTAAAGATAGTATGTTTTAGTTTAGTCTTATAGTAAGACATAAGTTGAATATAAAGAAACATTTAACAGAGTCAGTCTAGGCCTCCAACTTGTTTTAATTTGGTTGCAGATGCAGTAAATCCAACATCCCTATTCTACTTCCAGACTTCAGACCTGACTTTGGGAAGTCATAATATCAGGACATATTTTTATTCCTAGTCAGGATAAGACAAACAGAGGACTGGATGTCATAGGTAACACCTCACTCAACTTATTTTACACTTTTTTAATATATAGTGCCACCTAAACTACAGACTTCCAATAATCCAAAGAAGGAAGACCCAGGAAAGGATTGAATTTCCAAACCATACCTGAATTTCTAAGGTCTCCATCCACACTACTCAAATATTTTTGGGTCTGTTACAAAGAAAGTAAGATTAGTATATGTATATTAATAAGGTGGTATATTTCAATTTTGAGATGTATGACTGCACATGGTCTTACTCGTTGGGAAACGATACGGTGTTCTGAAGCTTGTTCAGAGGTCGCACCACCTACATATGTAAAAATAATGATACATATTACTCTGATGGAAAGCCATGAAACAGTGCATTTCTTGAGGCACATAATGGTAAGACAACAAGATGACAACCCCCCCGCAAAAAAAACAAACAGAACCACATTACATGGAAATGGAAGAGCGGGAGATTTTGAAAAAACAAAGGCTGTGCAGACGCAGTATATGTTCATAGATATATATTTTTGGCAGGCCTGCCTATAATGAATGCTCAAACCTGTGTGAAATGATGAAGTGAATCTGATTTGTTTTGCAATCTTTGACTGCTCTTGGCCATTCCATTTTTGTACACTGGTACCAATGCTTTACAACAGGAGGAGACACTGGATTCTGTGACCGGTGTTGTTGTTTGGATCCAGGAGAGAGACGGAAAGATTTAGAGGCTATTGAAATGGGATTATGTGAGCATGGTGGGAATGGTGACAAGATCTGTACAGTGTGTGGATACACCGGCACCATTTGTACACCAGGGCTAATCAGAGATTAAAAAGCGCTATTGGACCTACTTCGTTGTGAAGGCCATGATGCCCGATAAGCGCATATTATTCTTATCTTGGTGCATAGACAGGAGACTAGTTGGCATAAAGAGGGGAATGGCAATGTGATACCTATGAAGTGCTTTCTGCTCTATTCTTGGGACCATGGGCATTGCTAGCACAGAGCCCCACTGAACTGTTGCCACGCATCTTGTTTTTTTTTTTTTTTGTAGTATTTTACAAATTTGGCACCATTACGACCTGCACTGCAGCACCTTAAGTGCAAGTGGTTGCTGTGTTAGATTGAAATCTTAATTTCTCTGCCCATGGATACACCTGTGCAGCTGTGGGTTTATTATGAGTGGCTGCAGCTGTGAAAAAAGTGAAGACTTTGGTTCCCCTTTTCATCTGTGTTCTATTCATAGAAGCCATACTATCAGTCCCTGCAATAAAATACTCTCTGAATTGGGGAATTGGACCTTTCATCTGTCTGTCCATCCTCCATCCATAGGAAGCTTTTTAATGTGGGCACTGATAGTACAGCTGTTGTGAATGGAGCACAATTGCAGGTATACAGTAGTTGGTACATTGGACGAGTGCCTGTCACAGCTGCAGCAGCTCAAATTAACCCCGTTGCACCAGAAGATCACAGCTTGGGGGGATAAAGATTTCAATCTAACACAACAGGCACAAGCACAGAGGACACTTTTCATTGCAAGCACTGTCAGCAGTGCTAGTTTTCATTTCAGAAAAAAAACTACATTTACAAAACTTCAGCCTTAAAGTCCCTCTCGCGCTAATGCAAGTTGGTCACACCCATCATTCTGAGCAGTGTGCTTCACATAAATAATTTCTCCTAACATTGTCAAACTTCTTAGCAGCATTGAGGCCCAGTACAGCTATTGCTCTATTATAACCTATATGTTTAGAAATACTCAATGCAATTCAACTGTGGATCTTTCTGGAATAAAATTGTATTAGTTTGGTAATTTTGGTTAGTCAGCTGGCCTGCCATTTGCCCAAAAATGTGGTGTTGGTTTAATAAAGAGACGGGTCTATAAGGCTGGGTTCACATTGTTGCACTGCAAGTGATTTTCACACGGTTTTTAGGGTCAGATCTCAGAATGGTGGATAGTACCAAATAGCAATGATCAGGCAATCCTCTAGGTACAAATTGACCGTTTGCTGCATATGAGAGGTAAAATTTGTTTCCCAGAGGCAAGTTCCTGGATAGTGTCATATAAAAAGAAGAAAAAAGTATAAATACTGACAGAATACCTACAAATGCCTATAAGGCTAGGTTCACACCTGTGCGGGTGGTTCCTGCTGCGGTTCACACCTGTTCCCACAGCCGCAATCACCAGCATAGAAAAACGCACTGGGCTGTGCAGGTGCTATTAATGCTAATGGCACTGGAAATCGCACACGCACTAGTAACTGCATTCCCCCTGTGGTTCCTGTGCCAGCTGCGATTTCTAATATGCTGAAGGGACCTTTTCCCTGCATTTTAGGAGGCATGGCAGTAGAAAGCTCGTGTGCCCCATCTGTGTTGGGATTTGGTACCACACAAGTTGGTCCGAAGGTCCCGGACCTGCTGATCAGCTTAGCGAATCACAGTACAGAGCCCTGTGTTTACTAGCAACACAGGGCTCTGTACATGGAGCAGAGATGGGGCTGTTTTTGGCAGGGGGAAAAATCAGTCACATCTACTAGTAAAAGCAGCACATATTGCACACATTACACTTGTTAGGCACACAGCTAACCCTTTCATTTCCTCTAGATGCTAACCCCCTCCCAGCCAGTGTCATTAGTGCAGTGACAGTGCATAGTATTAGCAGTGATCACTTTATTACACTGGTGATGTCATTTGTCAGTTCTCACCCAATGTAAGTTATTGCCAGATTGCTCACCACACCATCACTGTCCAACTATAAGCTGCTAATCCCCTCCACTACTTGTATAAAAAAAGTAAATAAAAATTCCAGTGTATATATTTGTAGACAGTATAACTTTCACGTAATTCAATCAATATACACTTATTGGGATTTTTGTTTTGCCAAAGACATGTAGCAGAATCCATTTTGGCCTAAATTTATGAAGAAATTTGATATGTTTTATAGCAAAAAATAAAAAATACAGTTTTTTCTGTCTTTTTTTTTTTCATTTATATAAGTAAAAAAACCCAGTGGTGATCAAATACCACTAAAAGAAAGCTCTATTTGTGTGAAAAAAAAAGGTTATAAATTTAATTTGCAAACAGGGTTGCATGACCGCGCAACTGCCAGGTAAAATAGCACAGCACAGAATAGCAAAAAATGGCTTGGTCATGAAGGCCAGAGAAGGTCAAGTGGTAAACAGAATTCCCCTTTACTGCACAGAAAAAAAAGGCCTAGCCTTTTACCACCTGTTGACAAAGTTCAGGAAAAAACTAATTTGCAGTGACAGGATACCTGTCACTAACTGGAAAAATTGCAGGTGCCTCTGATGTTGCTAGAACATTTGACTAATCCAGGAAAAGTGAAATCCCTAGCATAGCCACATTTCAACCTCCTTGCAAGTCATAGCCCTCTCCTCGTCTGAGAGTGTGTAAATACTTTCTGTGCTGGCCTAGCTCCTCTGCCAGAAGTAGTCGGGGAAGAGAGAAGTATTATAGTGTCACTTGAGTGACAGCTCTGAGATTTCTGGGGCTGCTGACTTATCTAAGATGGAGGTGCTGAGCAGTGTTTAAGGGCTTGTGCATGTCTATACAATGGAGAGTATTACAGGTAAAGAACATGTATAAAATACATTAAATGAGAAGGTTGTTGTTGAAATTAATGATTTAGTGACAAGGACCCTTTAAGCATTCCACTGATCACAAGAAGAATGGGCAGATATAATATTGGAATAATTTAAAATTTTAAATCTGTATTTCACACTGAGGAGTTTTTCAAGCACTTTTGTGTTAAAATAAAAAAGCACCTGCTCCCTGGGGTGTTGAGCTTTTGCTGCGGTGAAAAAAATCCTGCTTGCAGCATCTTTGGGGAACTAAAAAAAGGGCACCAAAAATGTTCCTCTCCATTTAAATAATTGGGAACCGCCTCAAAAGCACCCCAACTAAGCATTTTTGATGCAGGTTTTGAGTTGCGTGTTCTTTAGAAACCCCACCAAAAGCACCACGAAAGCGCTCCATTAACGCATAGGCATATTACTAACAGTTTTGAAATGAACCAGTGTGAAAGTGCCCTAAAGTGGAAGTAAATGCAAAACCTAAGTAAGGGCACTTTCACACCGCTTCACTTCAAAACTGCCAGTAAAACACCTGTGTGTGAATGGAGAGCTTTTGGTGTGGTTTTTAACCACTTAAGCCCCGGAAGATTTTACCCCCTTCCTGAACAGGGGTTTTTTTGCGATTTTTTACTGTGTGACTTTAACGGACAATTGTGCGGTCGTGCAATGCTGTACCTAAACGAATTTGACGTCCTTTTTTCCCACAAACAGAGCTTTCTTTTGGTGGTATTTGATCACCTGTGCGATTTTTACTTTTTGCACTATAAACAAAAAAAGAGCGTAAATTTTGCAAAAATAACAATATTTTTCACATTTTTTTTATATGAAATTCCCCCCAAAAAAAATGTAAAAACCAACATTTTTGGCCAATTTGTTTTCTGCTACATATGTTTGGTAAAAAAAATGGCAAAAAGCGTATTTTGATTGGTTTGCGCAAAAGTTATCGCGTTTACTAACAAAGGGAAAGATTTTTGTCATTTTTGGTGTTTTTTTTTAACGCGTAATGGCGGCGATCTGCGATTTTTTTGCGGTACTGCGACATTGCGGCGGACAGATCGGACCCTTGACTGACATTTTTGACACTTTTGGGGTTACCAGTGACATTACTGCAGTAATCAGTGCTATACATATGCACTGTTACTGCAAAATGACACTGGCAGGGAAGGGGTTAACTTTATTGGGGAGGGAGGGGTTAAGTGTGTCCCTAGGGGCGTGATTCTAACTGTGATTGGCTGTGGCTACTAGTGTAGGAACAGTGATCAACGGTCCTACATAGTAGAACCGTGTGATCACTGTTTCTACACAGGGGAGAATGACAGGCGGCTTGTTTACATCAGCCGCCTGACTTTCTCCCTCTGCACCGACGATCGGCGAGTGACCGGCGGACATCGGGTCCGCCGGTCACACGCACTGACTTCATTGTGAACGAGCCGCGGCGGGCGCGCGCTCGCCCGCTATTGGCTCACAAGGAAGTGACAGGCAAGCGACGTAGATCTACGTCACTTTGCCTGGCCGGGGCTGACCCCCGCAGTAAATAGTCGTGCGGCGGTCGGCAACCGGTTAAAGGACATGTGACTTAAAAACTGCACCAAAAATGCTTTGTGGGGGTGTGGCAGTTCCCAATGGAGAGGAGTGCTTTTGGTGCACTTTTTTTTACCTCCCCAAACATGCTCCAGGGATGCTCCAAGCAGGATTTTGTTTTCTACAACAAAAGTGCCCTGCCTCAGTGTGAAAACATTCAATGATTTTAAAGGGAGGCATTTTTCTTGAGCTTTTTAGGCACTTTTTTTTTTAACACAAAAGCGCTTGAAAAACTCCTCAGTGTTAAAGGATGCCAATGCTAAACTTACTCTCAGCCACATTCTAAACCTAATCAATCTAGCCCTGTAAAGAAAAAAAAATCTCTATACTTACCTGATCTGTAGCAGCTCTGGCCCGGTCCCACGCTGAGCTGTCAGCGGTGGCTTCAAAGTGTAGGTGTGTGCAGGAGAGGCAGCCGACAACAGACGTGCCATAGTAGGTCTATGGGTGACGTTACTTCCCAGCCATTGTTGGCGGTCTCCTGCACACAGAGGGTGCCGCTGGAGACCAGACCGGAGCAGCTACAGAGCAGGTAAGTATAATGATTTTTTCTTTACAGGGCTAGATAGATTAGGCTTAGAATGTGGCTGAGAGTAGGCTTAGAGTTAGTTAGATTTTGCCTTTACTTCCGCTTTAAATCAAAATTAACATTTTTCAACCAATGTGTGTATTTATACTAATTGATTCCAGTACTTATGATTACACTATTTAAATCCTGAACCTGAGGTCTGCTGATGCAAGCTACCATTCTACTGTATGTAGCACCTGCTTTGCACATCTATTTTTGTGCTTATGATTACACTATAAATAATGTACTTGAGGTCTGTGGGGACAAGATATTATGTGTGACGCATGCTTAGCTGTGTTCCAGGGTTTGTTGTTTTTCATGGGTTAAAAGAAAAGTGTACTGTATATTTCTGAGATCCGATAAAAGCAATGCATTGAATGTCTAGATGTCTGTAAAAAATAAGGGTGAATGAGTATGGGCCTGAGGGCTTCAGTCCTCCATCCTTGCATAATGCGAGAAGGTGATGGTGGTACAAAAACAAATGCCAGCAGCACAGCAAGCGAACCGAAAGTACCAATTCAGGCCATTTCTTCAAACTGTCTCAACTGGAAACCTGCAGGCTTTATCACCTTTGCAGTTTCAGCCAGAAAGAAAAAATACTGGTCTATCATATAGATCTGGGCAAGAAGAACTGGAAAGAAACAAGCGGGCAGGAGTGGTGTACCAGGTGGAACAAAGTTCAGAATTTGATGAGCCATCTCACATAGTGTCTGGGGGTTGTAATGGTGTCAAAAAACATGAGAGCACCACATTAAGGCCTCATGCACACTGGACATTTTTTACAGCTGCTGTTTTGGTGTCAGATGTTTTTTTTCTGCAGCCAGTAAACTCCTTAGCATGTTATCCTATGTGTCCATGCACAAATAGGCTGTTATCAACAGTTTTTTGGCAGGGGCGTTTTCTGGCTGGAAAAAAAACCCCTAGAACTAGTAGGTTATTAGATGAGTTTTTCAGGTGTAAAAACTCTCTAAAGCTGATAAAAGCTGAAAACCGTTAAAAAAATGCTGTTTATCAGCGTCTTTGAGCCGTAAGCTTTTATGGAAGTATAGTTTTGCTAAAAACCGCTGAAATGCTCATTCTACAGCGTTTTACAGCTAATGTTACTGGCTTTTTTTTTTTATAACATCCAGTGTGCATGAGGCCTAATAAAGCAAGAAAAACAATGACAACAATGGATTAGGGGGAAGGAGGATTCTTTGGTGCCCATTATTGATAGCACTGGTCATAACAATTTCCCTTTCTTCCATTATAGGACTGTCCTATGCACACCATCACTGAAACCACACTTGAAATTTGCAATTCATTAGGGTGAATCCTATCTGGTTCCGAATCAAGCTGGAAATAGACACATTTTGAGCGTCTTTTTCCACTCGTTTTTACTTACCCTCTTTGCTTTGTAATTTGCTCAATGATGCCACCACAGATTTTGGAGTGCTTGGAAACTTTAAAATAAAGACATATATTCACATTATAACTTTAGCACTTAAGTATTTTGCGAATGATTTCGTAGCTATCAGATCAATTACCACTAACAAATACGAGTGGAACATGTAACATGTTGCAAAAAGTGAACTTCTCCTTTAACACAACTCACAGTGATGCATGAGTAACGCACAATAACGCACTGCAGCAGATGGCTAAAAATGGGCCCTCAAAGATTGTTGCACTGATATACTGTACGAAGTGTGTCTAAAAGGTTTGGTGAATGGTATCAGAAAAACAAAAACAGAAGATACAAACAAATTACCTTTAATGGTCTTCAAAATAATTACCATCTTTCACAACACACTTTTGTCAATGCTCATAAAGCTTCTGGAAACTGTCCGCAAAGGCCTCTTTATGAATCGATCGCAGAATCGCTGTCAAACATTTATGGATTACCTTATGGATGATGCCATCATTGTCGAAGAAGGCGATCCACATTGAATTGACCTTGGACTTTTGCAGGTGACTCTTTTTGGGTCATGGGGAAGACTTTGAACACCATTCCATTGATTGCCGCTTGGATTCCAGATTGAACTGGTAGCACTAGGTCTCATCCCCTGTGATTGAACTAGTAGCACCAGGTCTCATCCCCTGTGACTATGGTTCGCAGAAAGGATGGATCCTGGTCACACATGGTAATGAAATCTTCAGAGGTTTCCAGCCATTTTGCTGTTCGTCTGTCAGCTTGTGCAGCACAAACCAGGAACAGATCTTCTGCTTACCCAAATCTTTGCGGACAATGGTGTGCACTGTGTCCTTGCTAAAGCCCAATTTCTCCTCTATCAACCAGAGTAATTTGCCAATCTCGTGCCAGCATTTGTCGCACTCGCTCGATCATGTTTCGGGTTCTGCTTGTCGATGGCCGACCCAAATGTGGCTCATCCTCAGTAGTTTCCTTCCGGTCGTGAAAGCGTTTGAAACAGTCAAACACATTTTCTGCTCAAGGCTTCCGTCCCATACACTTGCACAAACATTTCATGCGTCTCTGTCACTGTTTTCCCCAATTTGTAGCAGAACTTGATGTTTACTCATTGCTCTACCGTGTTTCCCTGAAAGTAAGACCTAGTGTTATTTTCGGGGAGGGCTGCAATATAAGCCCTACCCCGAAAATATGCCCTATTTTAGCATATGAAAAATCCTAGGATGCACTTTATTAGCGTTTTAAATAATGTCCAGTGTGTTTTTGTAATATAATACTGTGAAATACCTTCCTTACATCGCCGCTCTGCTCTCAGCTGATTCCCAGCTGTCTTTCTCCTCTCATAGCTGTCAGAGGGGGATCTCAGCCTCTCCCCTCTACAGTGTACACAGAAGCGCTGGTTGTTCAATTAGAATTGTGGGAAATACCTTCGGTACATCGGCGCTTCCGTAACCCCCAGCTGTCAGCCAGGGAAAAAGAGGACAGCAGAGCGGCAGATCAGATAAACCTATTCTAATCTAATCTACCCGACTCTTCTGTGTACACTGCAGAGAGGAGGGGCTGAGATCCCCCTCTGTCAGCTATGAGAGGAGAAAGACAGGAGAGAGCAGGAGATTAGCTTAGCACAGAGCAGCGATGTAATGAAGGTACCGTATTTCACACAATTGTATTACAAAAACACTCACTGGACAGTATATATATAAAACACTAATAAAGTGCATCCTAGGATTTTATATACACTAAACTAGGTTTACACAGGATTTCTGGCAGGCAGGGAGGGCAGAGAGGGACAGAACATTACAGTTAAGGCCTACCCCGAAAATAAGCCCTACTGTGTCTTTTGGTGCCAAAATTAATATAAGACCCGGGCTTATTTTCGGGGAAACACGGTATTGCACTGTGACCCTACCTCTCACACTGACTATGTTCGACTGTCCACAATTGACCCTGATAGACACGTGTATTCCATGCTAGGTGTCACTTCTTGATGGCCCATTTTGCCATTGAGATATCAGACCATTTACCAAACTTTTTAGACAAAACTCGTATAGTATCAGTTAAAGATAACAGAGGGTGCATGGTAAAACAGCCTCTACACGCTCCGATAAACATTAGGAGGCGTTAAGACCTAACTTAATGCTGGCAGTACAGGTGGTCATTTTTAATATTACGGTAACACTCAAAGTTTATGGTGTTTTACAAATGAACAAAGTTTGGGAAACACATGATTTATGCACATACTGTATTATCCACTTTAAAAGTAAGCAAAATTATATATACAGTACATACCTCAGTATTAGGATACATACCTGTACAATAATGTTTTGGAAATTCTTACAAAAAACTCCTAAAATAAATGAAGATGCAAATACCAAAATGAGTAACACACATAGCAAATGCACACAAATAATAAACACAGCCACAATAAAATAAAGGAAGGGAAGAGGGTAGCACAAAATTCCAATAGTTACAAGACAATAAATACACCAGTCATCAGTCATGAGGTGCAAGCTTGTCTGTCAATATGCAACCTGGATAAGTTATGCTTTGGCAGGTTAATCATCCAACCATTCATCCAGTAAACATCCAACCTCTATTTTAAGTATAACTAAAGGAAAAACTAATTTTTTAGTTTTGGATATAGCAGAGAGGAATTAGAACCCCTGTCAGTCAGATATTTAATACTGCCTTGCTTCCCTGTTAGGGAGATCCACCGTCTCTATTTGCCTCATTTACCGTTATAACCGAAAGGTAAAGAAAATCTAAAATTTTGAGTTGGAATCAGAACACAAGTAGAGGGAAAACTTTCAATTAAGGGCACTAGTTGGTGACAGCCCACCCAGTTGAGTTTGGGACAGGAAGTGAGGGGAAATCTCCCAATAGGATACAGATTGAAAAAAAAATAAAAAGAAAAGCAGGGGTTACTTTAACCCCCCTAGCGGTATTCCCGAGTGTGGCTCTGGGTTTATACAGTGTACCAAAAGCGGTAACCCCGAGCCACACTCGGGATTACCCCAAAAGCACACTCCCCTTCCCTGCGTTCCCCCGCCGTGATCCCCCTCTGTCCTCCGGGCCATCCTCACAGTCTCTTCCTGCTCTGTGCTCGCAGAAGCCAGCACTTGCCTTCTGGTTCGTTCCCCTGTGAGCGTTGCGACGCAGGGGGGTTGAACCGGTGGCAAATTCAAAAGTGTAAATAAAATAAATGACTTGATACAAAGCTGTAATCCTAATGGATTACTTTGTATCAAGTCATTTACCTCAGAAATTCACCTACTGACTTTCCCAGTGTCCTGCCAGTGATTTTTCAGTTCTTTGTGCCTGGAAAATTGAGAACGACCATGGCATCCAAAAAGCGATCTTTTTGCACAAAAGCGCTTTTAGAAGACCTGGAAAACAGCGGCAGTGAAACGGAGTTACTTGAAGAACTGAGCGATAGCGATTCATAGGAGAATTTGTCATCTGGTACGGAAATGACGACAGCGACGATTCTGCGACTGAGCTCAGCGATGTGCGGACTTGGTGCGCTATTAACTGTGGTACGGATCAGGCAGAGCACCCAAGATTCCCATTTACAGGAGCACCTGGTATAAAAGTGGATATTGACCATGACAACCCCTTGGCACTCCTCCAATTATTTTTGACCAATGAGGTTATTGAAAATTTTTTTACCAAGACCAACAATGCGCTACGCATCAGAGGTTTGCAAGATGCAGAAAGTGGAAACCAGTGACCAAAGATGACCTTTGGAAATTTCCGGGCCTAATTATTCTTCAGGGAGTGGTGGGAAAAACCCTGCAGAAGTGGTATTGGACAACCAATTCAATATTCGCCACTCCATTCTTTGGCACGGTCATGTCATAATACAGATTTTCCCTCATAATGAAATATCTGCACTTTGAAAATAATGAAGAATTTGATGAAACTACCCATCCTGCACCAAAACTAAAAAAAAAATTGGGAAGTATATCAAATGATTATTCAGAATTTCCAATGGAGCTATGTGCCAGAAAGAGACATCAGCATAGATGAAAGTCTAAAGGCCTACAAGCGAAGGCTCAGCTGGGTGCAATACATTGCCTCAAAGAGGGCACGATTTGGCATAAAATCCTACATGCTATGTGAATCCTCAACTGGCTACATTTGGAAATCAGTGATATACACTGGAAAAGGAACAAGATTTGATGAAAAATACAGTTATTATGGAATGGCAACATCTTCTGTTCTCTCACTGATTGAGCCATTGCTAAATCAGGGCTATTGTGTAACAACGGACAACTTTTATACGTCTCCTGAACTTTATGAGGTTCTACTGCACAACAAAACTGTTGCTTATGGAACAGTAAGGGCTAACCGGCGCGACATGCCGCCAATGTTTGGCAAAAAGAAGCTGAAGACAGGAGAAATGGTTGCCTGCAGATAGGCAAAATGATGGCACTGCAATGGCGGGACAAGAAAGATGTGTGCCTAATGAGTACAGTGCATAACACCTCCACTGTTATGGTACGCACAAAAGGTGGGAAAGAAATCATGAAGCCACAAGTAGTGATAGACTACAACAACGCCATGGGAGGTGTCGACAGAGCCGACCAAGCAATGACATTCTACACAGCTATGAGGAAGCAGCAAAAAAAATACTATAAAAAGATCTTCAGACATCTTCTTGAGCAATGCTTGTGGAATGCATACATTCTACGAGTGACAAGCCTTTGATTCATGCAGACTTTATTTGGAAAGTTGCCGAACAAATCTTTCAGAGTCACCAAACACCATCAATGGCTGTGAACAGATCTAGACGTCATGATGTTGGCGTTGTCAACCCGGATTGCCTGACTAGTCGTCACTTCATGGACTACATCCCACCAACTGAGAAAAAGTCGGCACCTACAAGGATGTGCGTGGTTTGTTGCTCGAAAAGAGATGACAGTGGAAAGAAAATAAGAAAAGAAACCAGATACTATTGTCTCGATTGTGACGTCAGACTTTGTGCAGTCCCAGGTTTCAAAATATTTCATACCTGAGATGTTTACTAAACCTTTATTACAGTGACTAGTAATATCGCACCCCTTGTTTGTACATATTTCAGTGTTTTTGGTTTGATTATATTATTGAATAAAATGTATTATTATAATTTTATGATTTTGTGATTCAAACTTTATCATACCGGGGATGTCTACTAGACTCTTGTTTGGACAGATTTAATTGAGTTATTCCTAAGAATTACAGGACTAAAATATAAAACAGATTTTAATGCAAAACAATGTACTGCTTTTAGCACAAAAATCCTGACATAATCAGACCGCCAGGGAGCTTAAAGTGGTGGAGACGGGTTTTGCCTTTGATTCTACTTTAAAGCATATGTCAATGCAAAATAAATAAAAACATATTTAATACATCTCTGCAACAAATGCACATTTCCCAGTTTTTTTTTTTTATTCCTTTATTTGGTATCTTACAAGTGTAGCACCCTACAAGGTAGGTGCTAGGTAAAAGCATAGTGGGTCTTGGCTGCCTAACAGCAGGGCCAAGATTTTCAGCTGGGCTGTAATGTCTCCCAGGTGTGGGTGCTGAGAGGGGAGTCTCCTCACTAGCTCCATGAGAGGATTCTCATTGGGCAGTGGAGGAAACCCAATCAGTGGTTCATTCAGGCCTGTATCTACCCCAAAGGGCAGATTCTGCCCCAGAGGATTCTGGGAGTGCGTATAAGTTTGAGGGGAACGCATGATTCAGCGTCTTTGGCGGGAAGCAGAGTCCCAGGAGGGAGAGTACGGCTGTCTCTCCTCCTGTCAGAAGGATCGGGTGTCTCGGGTGGTTGCCTGAGAGTCCAGAGAGAGAGCGGAGCTGCAGAGAGGATCCGGTGTGCCGAGGACCAGTGGAGATAGAGGGGTTCAGTTCCAGGAAAGCATGCCAAGTTTGTGAGTACTGCGAATTGCCCCTGAGGGTCTGCCTGAAGTGTAGATGGATCCATGAGCCAGCTAGTGTCAAGGGGGGTGCCTAGTGAGAGGACCCTGAAGTGTTAGAGGGGGTGCCTAGTGAGTGGACCCTAAAGTGTAAAGGGGGCGCCAGGGGTTGGGCCCTGAAGAGTTAAGTGTACAGTGTGAAGTGTTAAGAGTTGCAGCAGCACAAGCAGTTACAAGGAGCTACGTCAGTCAGTGAAGGGCTGGAGGGAGCTGTTCATTGGACTTTTGAGCTAAACAGAGTGTCAGGAGTCAAATGTCTTACAGTCCTGGATCTTCTGAGTTAATCTGAGTATTAAAGTCGAAGTTTCAGCACAGTTCAGTAGAACAGTATCTTCAAAAAAAAATCTGCCAGAGACCCAGTACGCTCCTAACTTCCATGTTCACTCTGCTGCACTGAAAATCTTAGCGGGATTATTCGTTGTTCCCTCAACTATAGAAAAACACCAGCTTACATTATGGTGAGAAGGAGAGGGGAAGGTGTTTTTAGCACAAGAACTGAGCAGGGCTGATAACACTGTTGGAAGTTCAGTACAGCAGAGGTCTTGTATGTCAGAGCATTGTAAACGTATTACAGTGAGTTAAGAGCACATTGGATTTATTGCAGATCAATGGATCAATGGGTATTTTTAAAGCGGAATTCCACCCTATTTTTGAACTTTACACCATCAGTAGCATTAGCACATTGTAAAATGAATTGGATAATTATTTTTTTTTTTTGGTTTCACTTACCTTATTTTTAATGAGAATTTACTTACCTTCCTACCACTCCCTCCTTATGCGGCCGCGGCCCCCGGCGTCATTTCCTGCTTTGCATTGACTCCTGGGAGATAAGTGTAATCAATCCCAGGAGTCAATGCGCCTGCATCGGTGTCCCTCGTCACTTCTGGTGCAGGCACATCATTCCCTGCTGAATGAATGAGAACATCTTCTGGGCATGCGCAGAACCATCTGTGGGATGACGCGCCTGCGCTGGAAGTGACGAGGCATGGCATTCTGGGACTCCAAAATCCAGGAAAAGGGACACAAAGAGGGACACTGCAGCTTCAGCTGCACACACTGCAGATGGCAGCGCTGGACAAGAAATTTACAAGGTAAGTATTTCATCCTGCAGGTAACCTAAACAGGGGACAGTTCAGAGGCTATATTTGCTTAAATGCACTAGCCCTGGCTGTTCTAGGGGTATTTTAATCTAAAAAAAGAAAATTTGGGTGGAACTCCGCTTTAAGTATTTGTGTTTTTTAAAGAGACAATTTTTTAGGAAATGTTAATGCACTGCAGAAATGTACAGAATCTTTTTTTATCTTTTGTCCAGACCTAAAGAAAAAAAAAGTTGTAGACTTTTATACAAGACCCACCTCTCTTCAGCTGATCTGAAAATGCTTTTATGTGCAGTGGACTGGGATGAAAAGTTTCATTCTGTACTTCTGATACTTTGATACCAGGGGATGTTGGTAGGGCTTCTTCCTTGGAAGTAGGTGCTTCTTTTGTCAACGATTCCTTTACAATGACGGCCTCCATTTCTCTAGGGCAGCTGGCTGACACTTCTGTGCATTTATTACTGACAAGGGAAGAGCATGAAGGCTGTCCAATCAATAAATATGTTTCAGTAGTAATGGCTGAGAGATGAGCTACTGATTGACTTTGTCTGTTGAGGACTGTTGCTGTCTGGTCTACAGGAACAGCCGAATCATGAGAGTTTACGGAGTGCACCAAAGCTTTTGTGGTAAGGACATTCCTTGTGGACTGTTCACCTGATGACCCACTAAAACCTGGGGATTGCTTACACTGGTCCTCTGATGACCTGCTAGTAGATTGAAGGTTCATAGGCTGTTCATTTGATGTCTTGCTAACACTTGAAGAGCCCAGAGGTTCAGTTTCTAACAGTATGTCAATATTAGCAGGGCCTAAAGTTTTGCTGGGGGCATGCCTAGAAAAATGTTTCTCTTCACGTTTCTTTAGTGTCTTTACTAAACTTGCCAGCACTACATCCTTATTGTTGGTATCTTTATTATGCTGCTTGCTTGATATATTATTTGTTGACTTCATAAGCTGCTGTGTATCCAATGCCTTGTTTGTACTGCTGAAGCTCAAAGGCTGGCCAACTAAAGGTTTTGCAGGATTAGGATAGACCGCACTAGAGGACACTAACTTATCTTGACCATTGCATATGTCCTTACGTTTTGCTCTTGCATGGTTTTCACCATCAGCATGATCTGCAGATGTTAACACAGATGTTTCACTACTAACGGAAGCTAACCATTTACTGCCGTTAGCAACATTTGCTTGATGAAATATAGTACCTCGGAGACTATCTGTATTTTGTACTTTGTTTGTAATGTTAAATTGTCGAGATGAAGCATTATGTACTCCTGGCGAATGTCTAGGAAGTTGTGAAACACTTGTGGCATCATGTACAGCAGTGGAGCATGCAGGCTGGCCTGGAGTCTGTGTTGACACTGAAGAATCTAATAAGGTCTTGAGAATACTTCCGTCTGATCTCGCATATGTACCAGTATGTTGATCCTGTAAAAAAATATAAGTGTAGGTTACAACCCACACACAAAACACGTTAACAGTTTATACATACAGGTCCCTCTCAAAAAATTAGCATATTGTGATAAAGTTCATTATTTTCTGTAATGTACTGATAAACATTAGACTTTCATATATTTTAGATTCATTACACACAACTGAAGTAGTGCAAGCCTTTTATTGTTTTAATATTGATGATTTTGGCATACAGCTCATGAAAAACCAAAATTCCTATCTCAAAAAATTAGCATATTTCACCCGACCAATAAAAAAAAAGTGTTTTTAATACAAAAAAAGTCAACCTTCAAATAATTATGTTCAGTTATGCACTCAATACTTGGTCGGGAATCCTTTTGCAGAAATGACTGCTTCAATGCGGCGTGGCATGGAGGCAATCAGCCTGTGGCACTGCTGAGGTGTTATGGAGGCCCAGGATGCTTCGATAGCGGCCTTGAGCTCATCCAGAGTGTTGGGTCTTGCGTC
This sequence comes from Pelophylax lessonae, assembly GCF_965119305.1. Lineage (NCBI taxonomy): Eukaryota > Metazoa > Chordata > Amphibia > Anura > Ranidae > Pelophylax > Pelophylax lessonae. The sequence goes on along the minus strand of NC_138769.1, from coordinate 656,877,243 downwards.
TCTCAACTTTCTCTTCACAACATCCCACAGATTCTCTATGGGGTTCAGGTCAGGAGAGTTGGCAGGCCAATTGAGCACAGTAATACCATGGTCAGTAAATCATTTACCAGTGGTTTTGGCACTGTGAGTAGGTGCCAGGTCGTGCTGAAAAATGAAATCTTCATCTCCATAAAGCTTTTCAGCAGGTGGAAGCATGAAGTGCTCCAAAATCTCCTGATAGCTAGCTGCATTGACCCTGCCCTTGATAAAACACAGTGGACCAACACCAGCAGCTGACATGGCACCCCAGACCATCACTGACTGTGGGTACTTGACACTGGACTTCAGGCATTTTGGCATTTCCCTCTCCCCAGTCTTCCTCCAGACTCTGGCACCTTGATTTCCGAATGACATGCAAAATTAGCTTTCATCCGAAAAAAGTACTTTGGACCACTGAGCAACAGTCCAGTGCTGCTTCTCTGTAGCCTATGTCAGGTGCTTCTGCCGCTGTTTCAGGTTCAAAAGAGGCTTGACCTTGGGAATGCGGCACCTGTAGCCCATTTCCTGCACATGCCTGTACACGGTGGCTCTAGATGTTTCTACTCCAGACTCAGTCCACTGCTTCCGCAGGTCCCCCAAGGTCTGGAATCAGTCCTTCCCCACAATCTTCCTCAGGGTCCGGTCACCTCTTCTCGTTGTGCAGCGTTTTCTGCCACACTTTTTCCTTTCCACAGACTTCCCACTGAGGTGCCTTGATACAGCACTCTGGGAACAGCCTATTCATTCAGAAATTTCTTTCTGCGTCTTACCCTCTTGCTTGAGGGTGTCAATGATGGCCTTCTGGACAGCAGTCAGGTCGGCAGTCTTACCCATGAATGTGGTTTTGAGTAATGAACCAGGCTGGGAGTTTTTAAAAGCCTCAGGAATCTTTTGCAGGTGTTTAGAGTTAATTAGTTGATTCAGATGATTAGGTTAATAGCTCGTTTAGAGAACCTTTTCATGATATGCTAATTTTTTTAGATAGGAATTTTGGTTTTTCATGAGCTGTATGCCAAAATCATCAATATTAAAACAATAAAAGGCTTGCACTACTTCAGTTGTGTGTATTGAATCGAAGATATATAAAAAGTCTAATGTTTATCAGTACATTACAGAAAATAATGAACTTTTTAACAATATGCAAATTTTTTGAGAGGGACCTGTATATGCTGTTATTTAAAAAAAAAAAAAAAAATGTACATTTTAGGGAACTACAGCATACCTCCTTTCTGAGATGGGAACAAAGGACATTATTAGTAAAAAGTATGTAGGAAAGGACACACCCTGCCACACCCCCAATACATGAAGAATAAATGCACAAAAAATGATTGGTTAAAGTGTTTTTTTACCAGTAATATCCGCTGGATTTTGAAATTTGAATATACAAAAATTCAAAATCTGATGAAAGGTTTTGAACTGTAAAACATGTTTGATAAATACATAGTGCAAAATTACCATTTATACATCAGACCAAAATGAGGGACAAATGAGGAGCAAAGAGGGACAGAAGGACATTGTTACAAAAGAGGTACAGTCCCTAAAAATCAGGGATGGCTAGGAGCTATGGCTACAGTAGTAATTGCACCAGTGGTTTACAGTTACATTGATGGGATGATTTGGGGCTGTTTGGAGAAATTGCATTATATGTACATATCACCTTCCTGCTAGGTTGGTAGGTTTTCAATTTTTTTTTTTTGCAAAACGGAATTTTTGTAAAATCTTACCTGTAAAATTCCTTTCTCTGAGTCCTCCGACAGTCGCCGCCATCTTCATATTCGTCACAATGGGGTATTAGACTTTGCTCCGAAGGAGTAGCTAGGCAACAGAATATGTTAACATTAAAGCTTTTAACATATCCCACCCCCAGGGGGTGGTCCCCTCAGTCAATACCCTCCTACTTCCTGCATCCATATCTCAGTTTCAGTGGAATAGCAGTAGAGTATATAACCAAACCCCAAAAGAGGGGCGGGGGCGGCGACTGTCGGAGGACTCAGAGAAAGGAATTTTACAGGTAAGATTTTACAAAAATTCCGTTTTTTCTTACGTCCTCCAACAGTCGCCGCCATCTTCATATTCGTCACAATGGGGACGTCCCAAAGCAGTGCAAACATGAGGGGTGGGAAACACAGCCGCGCCGTAAGGCAACGCAGTCTCCACATCAAAGAAAGGAACCTTACCAAAGGAAGGAAACCAGCTGGGCAACATGAAAAAAACTTGCTCAACAGGAGCAACAACCCAGGAAAAGCAAATAACCCAGGGATAAAACACGTATCCCAAAACAGCCAGGGGTCCAAAACAAGGGACCCTAAGGAACTGCCGCACTAAGAACCTTGCGGCCAAAGGAAGCATCTGCCGATGCCTGAACATCCACTTTATAGAATTTTGTGAAAGTGTGCACGGTCGACCAGGTCGCTGCCTTACACACCTGGGCCACAGAAGCCCCATGACGACACGCCCAAGACGTACTCAGAGATCTAGTAGAGTGCGCCTTCACAGGCATAGGGGGAACTTTTCCCTGCAAAGCATATGCCTGTTCAATGGTCTGTCTGATCCATTTGGCGATGGTAGAAGCCGACGCCGCCATGCCGTTCCGAGGACCTTCCGGAAGAACAAACAAAGAGTCCGTCTTGCGAAAAGACTCAGTCGATTTAAGGTAAACCCTTATCGCCCGAACAACATCCAAGGAGTGCAACCTCACCTCCTTCGGATGCGTAGGCTTCGCGCAAAGCGAAGGCAAAACAATATCCTCATTGAGATGAAATTCCAAAACTCGCTTCGGAAGAAAAGAAGGGTTAGGTCGCAAGACCACCTTATCCAAGTGAATAACCAGATACGGAGACTTGCAGGACAAAGCCGCCAGCTCCGACACTCTACGAGCCGAAGTGATCGCCACCAAAAAGGCGACCTTTTTGGACAACATAGACAACGAGATCTCCCTGATCTGTCCAAAAGGAGCACGTTGTAACACGGAGAGAACGAGATTCAAATCCCAAGGAGGCAGAGGTTCCCTCCTAGGAGGGACCAGATGTCGCACCCCCTGAACAAAAGTGCCAACCAAGGGGTTAGAAGCCACAGGACGTTGAAAAAGAACGGCCAGCGCAGACACCTGACCCTTGACCGTAGCCAGCGCCAAACGCTGGTCGACACCCGTTTGAAGGAAGGACAACACTCGAGAAACCGAGTACGTGCGAGGTGAAAACCCCCTGGACTCACACCAGGCAAAATAGGCCTTCCAAGTACGGTAATAGACCTTCCCCGAGGAAGGCTTCCTCGCGTTGATCAAAGTGTGAATGACCTCAGGGGAAAGATCCCTATCCATCAGGACCTCAGTCTCAACAGCCAGGCCGTCAAAGCCAGCGACTGTAAAGCAGGATGGAATATCGGCCCTTGAGACAGGAGATCGTCTCGAAGAGGCAGACGCCACGGGGCGTCGACCGCCAGATTCACGAGGTCCGCGTACCAGGACCGGCAAGGCCAGTCCGGTGCCACAAGAATCACCGTGCTGCGTTCCGAGTTCAACCTGCGAAGGAACCTGGACAGCAACTGAATCGGTTGAAACGCATACATCAGTCGGTACTGATGCCACGGGGCCACCAACGCATCCGACGCGTCTGCCCGAGGGTCGCGCGTCCTTGCCACGAACGTTTTCATCTTGTTGTTCAGACGAGACGCGAACAGGTCCACATCTGGAAGACCCCACTTCGCGCACAACATCTGGAAGACAGCCGGATGGAGAGACCATTCCCCCTGATCCAGTGTCTGGCGACTCAGATAGTCCGCCTGCCAGTTTTCCACCCCCGGAATGTGAACTGCCGTTATCGCCGGGACGTGAGTCTCGGCCCAAGATAGAATGTCGGCTACTTCCCGAGCCGCTCGGGCACTCCTGGTGCCCCCTTGGTGGTTGATGTAGGCCACCGCCGTGGCATTGTCCGTCTGCACCCGAACCGGACAGCCCTGCAGCCGGTCCGTCCAACGACGAAGGCAGAGATTGATCGCCCGCAATTCCAGAATGTTGATCGGAAGGGAGGACTCCCCCTCCGACCAAGTTCCCTGGGCGGACAGAACGCCCAGAACACCACCCCAGCCCGACAGGCTGGCATCCGTGGTGATCACTGTCCACGAGAGAGGACGAAAAAGGACTTGCCCCCTGACACCATCTGGGACTGGAGCCACCACAGAAGATCCCTTTTGGTGCGATGGCTCAACGAGATCTGAAGATCCAGAGATTGCGGTCGCCCGTCCCACCTGGACAGGATCTCCGCTTGGAGACCCCGCGTGTGGAACTGGGCAAAGGGGATCGCCTCGAAGGCCGAGACCATCAACCCCAGACATCTCATGCACGTCCGCAGTGACGAGTGTGGAACGTCCCTGAGGGACCTGACTTCCTCCTGAAGAGTCCTGAGTTTGTCGTCCGGCAGGAAGACCTTCGTAGGTAGGGAAGACGAACCGACAGACCCAGCGTCGATTTTGGAAAATTTATCGTCCAACCAAACTCCTGTAGAGTTTGCATCGTGACGGACAGGTCCTTTTCCAGACCCTGGCTGGTCGCAGACCGAACCAGAATATCGTCCAGATACCCCAGGACAGAGATGCCCTGGGCTCTCAACAAAGCCAGAACCGGTGCAAGCACCTTGGTGAAAACCCGCGGAGCCGAGGCGAGACCAAAAGGTAACGCCACGAATTGGTAATGATCCTCCGCAATGGCGAATCGCAGGTACCTCTGGTGACCCTCGAAAATCGGGATGTGAAGGTACGCATCCTTCAAATCGATGGAGGCCATGAATTCCCCCGGAACCAGGGCAGCCACCACCGACCGCAGGGATTCCATGCGGAACTTGCGAATCCGCACAAAGCGGTTCAGAGCCTTCAAGTCCAGAATTGGACGAACCTTGCCCTCCTTCCTGGGCACGGTGAACAGATTTGAATAAAACCCCCGAAATCTGTCCCGATGAGGCACCGGAACCACCACTCCCTGAGCCCTCAGGTCCCGCACCGCTAGGTGCAGATCCCGCAAACGCTCTGGAGACAGTTGAAGATTTGAGGGAAAGAATCTGCTCTCCGGCCGAGAGAGAAACTCGATCTTGTAGCCAGATCGAACGATCTCCTGGACCCACCGGTCCCGAACGCGGGCCAGCCAGGGTTGAAGAAAACTGAGCAAGCGTCCCCCCACCCCAGAACTGGGTGAGGGCGTCCCTTCAGGCCGCATTGTTATGGGCAGTGGGTCCGGACTGACCGGACTTCTGCTTACCAGACCACGGCTTCTTTTGGGAGCCGTGACCCTTGAACGGTTTGCCCTTGTAGTGCGACCGAAAGGCACGAAAGGACCCCTGAGAAGGCCGAAAATTAGTATGCTTCTTACCAGGAGCCCCCTTAGCCTTGGGGAAATGGGGTAAGAGTGTGCTCTTACCGCCCGTGATCCCCTTAATCAACGTATCCAAGGATTCCCCAAAAAGGCGAGATCCATCATAAGGCAGATTGGCTAGGGTCTTGCGCGAAGATTGGTCCACAGACCAACACTTTAACCAAACCAGGCGGCGAGACAACACCGCCACGCTGTGTACACGTGCAGCCAACGGCACTAAATCCAAGTCCGCATCACACAAATACATGACACCTTGATGGATTTGATCCACCATATCCAATGTCGCCGGTGAGGCCGAATCAGCCACTAGAACGCGCCTAAGCACCTGCGTCCAACTCGCGACAGCCTGGGCTGCCATAAGAGAGGCAAACAGAGCTTTAAGCATCAAACCCGTAACAGAATAAGTATGACGGGCAAGAGACTCTAGTCTCCTATCCGTGGCATCTCGGAACACCGGAGTATCTTCTGCAGGAATCGCAGTGGATTTATTCAAAACTGCGATCGCGTGATCCACCGGGGGTGGCACACACCACCGTTCATCAGTGGTAGGCGTGAAAGGATAACGCAGCCTGAACCTACTTGGCACAGCAAAAGGTTTGCGTAAATTGCGCCATTGTTCCTTAACAGCGCGCTGAAAATCATCAGTGCAGGGAAAGACCTGCGATGTCTTGCGTCTTTTCTGTGTCCCATAAGCCGCCAGGGCAGCAGGAGGACACGGTTCATCCTGCAAACGCAGTGTTTGTTTAATAGAAGCAACCAATTCATCCATGATTGCAAGCTCTTCAGGCGAGCCAGGGGGAGAATTATCAACCCCGTCAACCTCAGCCTCCACCTCGGACCCCACGAGATCCAGGGAGGAACGGGACCCCGATAAGGAGATCCCAGCCATAGCAGCCCCATCACCATCACCCTCTGAATCAGAGGACATTGAAACTCTGGGTCTTTTAGTGGACTGAGCAGCCACAAGCATCTGCACCTGAGCAGCAAGGTTAGCCACCACCTCAGCCAAATCCCCCCCTGGGGGGGGGAAACAGCAGTCCCCTGGCTACCCACCAAGGTGGCAGGAAATTTGCCTTCCTGAGAATCCATTGCCCCAAAAATATATGCTGGAGAATAAAGGGTTAACTGCCCCTTTAACAAGCGCGGCGAGCGCAGCCCACCGCACACACACACACACTAGCACAAGCAGACCCCCACAGGGATAAAACTGAATACAGGCAATGGATATAGGAAGAAGAGAGGATTAAACCTGAAGAGACCACTGCTGCTGCTGCCGCCTCGATCGGTGCACCCAGGAAAGAGGAAGTGATGAATCAGGGCGCTCTATTAAAGCCTATGGAAGGCTACAAGAAAATGGCCGCCCGCAGTGCAAACATGCGGCCGGGGCGAGCGCAGCCAAAATGGCGCCATTTGGCGCCGAAACCGCCGCTCCCCCACTACTGTGAGGACCGCAGTATAACACTACAGCATGTAAAAAACATGGCGGACCGCCGCAGCGATCGCTGTATTGTGCCCAAACATGACAAAACATGCCCCACAGCACACAGCCTGTCACACATCCCACAGTCTGACACAGACAGTGCAGCACAGCCCCCCCTTGCAGCCCACAGCATGCAGCCAGAGCGATAGGGAGCCAAATAGTGTGAACAGAGGCAGGTTACACAGTCCCAGACTGACACCCCCCCAACAGACAGGTCCCCACACAGATACACTTACCTAAATGGCGTGGGGAACCCGCACAGGCGAACAAGCCACTGCACATGTGGCAGGGAGAGTCGCATTCAGGAAGCAGAAAAATCGGGGTTAAGAAACCGCACAGCGTCCAGTGAGGTAGCCACCTCACCAAGCATCCCTGCACCGAACAGGGATGGGTCGTTCACTGTGCCAGGAGCGTTACCTGGCTGAACGCTCGATGGCAGGCTGGGAAGCCACTGACCCACAACCTGAGACCAGGGGAATCAGCCCGAGACCCAGCCCGCACGAATCCTCTTCATCAGAAGAACTAACTAATGCTGACAAAAAGAACAGATAAGTAAAGAGAGAGAAAAAACTCAAACAAAAAATCAAAAAAGAAGATAAAGGCTGAGGCAAAATGCCCCAGCATAGAGAGATCCAGCTACTCCTGACAAGCTAGACATTGAAACTGAGATATGGATGCAGGAAGTAGGAGGGTATTGACTGAGGGGACCACCCCCTGGGGGTGGGATATGTTAAAAGCTTTAATGTTAACATATTCTGTTGCTTAGCTACTCCTTCGGAGCAAAGTCTAATACCCCATTGTGACGAATATGAAGATGGCGGCGACTGTCGGAGGACGCAAGAGAAATTTAGTTTTTGGCTCTCCTGTAATCAGCAGAGCAGAATAGTTCACTACTATAGGCTACTATGGGTTCTGCAGACTGCTACACTGGATGCTTTCTCCCCTGTTTCTGGAGCTTTCCAGAATATAGTGGGTGGAAGAGTCAGATAGGCGGCATGAATAAATATGCAGTCCCAAACAATCCCTGGACAAGCAAGTCCAGATGGTGATTGGGGAGCATATAAATAGTCTGGAGCCCAGAGGCCAGGGCTCTTGTCCGGGAGGAGAAGTTTCCAGCCAGGGAGGGCTGACTGTTTTCCTGGCTGTATTTTTGAAGGTCCAGCCTGCATATCAGGATCCCAGCCATTGCTGAGAGGACCTGCGCAGCCACAGACCCTTTCAGGGGCTTAAAGCGCCCATTAAATATGGGTGAATAGGCAGGAATTTTATTGCAGAAGTGATACGCTTTGTCTCTTTTGCATTAAAGTTACTTGCCTGCCTGTTCGCCCTTGTACAGGGCACACGCAGCTCACTGTACAAATTATGCAATGCCAAATATGACTAAACTCCCTCGCATGCATGGGAGTGACGTCATCCCCGCCCGGCGATTGAGACCTGGAAGCCAGCCATCCGAAGATGTCAGCAGCCAGGTGGGGAGCTCAGGGACGCTGCATCGCTGGAACTGAGGTGAGTATAGTTCCGCTTTAAGAGGGGTGCCACTGAAGACCTGTCTTGGGAGATCACAGGGGGAGCCTGTCTGCTGGAAACAGATATTAAACATTCCAAGCTGGAAGGACAATAATTACTCTTCCAAAGGGGGGGGGGGGGGGACCTACAAGACAATGGCATAATGCTAGCACATTATAGAATGCTGACCTTAGAATGAAGCCCTTTAGCGGCGCGCTGTCACAACTGACAGGGCTTTCATCTTCACCCAGTCTTCCTCCTGGGTTTGCGTGCTCCGGTCGCCTGATTGGACGACAGGGCGCAGAACAGGGCCCCCTTGCTGCTATTACTGGATTTCCCATACAATCTGGGAGTCCAGTAATGCAGCCACTTGGTGTAGTGGTGCAATAAGAGGGGAGGAAGGTACTGTACATCTGTACCCACCTCCCTTCCTCCTGTGATGTAAGAAATCAGAAGCGACAAGGATAACATCGCTGCTGGTTTAGACTGTTATTTGCATGGCGTTACTGACTTGTAAGGCATCTGATCAAACCGATCTAGGGTCTAATAGATCTCAAATCTCTCCATTAGGTGGACTGGTCATGGCCCATGCTATCACAAGGGATTTTATTCATCCCTTGTAAGAGCAATAAAGTTGATTAAAAAAATAAAAATAAAGGGACAGTGTAAAGAAATAAATAATTAAAAAAATAAAAAATGTAAGTGCCCCAGTCCCCCCGTGCTCATGCACCAATGCAAACACTTAAGTCTTCCTCCATTTGTGGCATTGCTGTAAGAGTATGTAAGCTTGGATTTATTCCACTCTTGAGCCCTTAAAATAATCCCACAGACAACGATACAATACTTATACTGTATGTCCGCTACCCAACAAGCAACCTTCCATTGGAGTATTTTGAGAAATCACTGAAGACGATCACAGCCCACCAACTGGCTAGTGTGATATATACCTTGGGAATGTCTTCCACAGTCTCGTTAGAAGCATCTGCCATTTGCTCATTCTGAAAATAAATATTTAAAAAAATAGTCATACATTATATTATAATCCAACTTTTAGATTAATGAAAAAAAAAAATTAAAAGGGAATGTTTTCTCAAGTGGTGTGTGCAAAAATCAATTCTAAAAAAAAAGGTAAACTTGTATACACCACATTTAACCACTTCCCCCCTGCCTAGGCAATTGACGGCGGGAAGGTGGTTACATTATCCTGACAGGACGTCATATGACGGCGGCAGGATAATGCGGCGTGTCACTCTGACACACCACATCTCCGATCTCGGTAAAGAGACTGACGTAGGCTCTTTATCATGTGACCAGCTGTGTGTGGCTTTCCTCAATTCGTGCCTGACAGGCACGAGTAGAAGAGAGCCGATCTGCCACTCTCCTGACAGGGGGGGTCTGTACTGGTAATCAGAGCATTGATTACCAGTGCAGACCATTGGAGGGATTGCCACTAGAACCGTCAGGGATGCCTACCCGTGTCCCCAGAGATGCCCACCCATGGCCACCAGGGATGGCAATCAAGGCTCAAGGAGCCCGCCAGTGCCCTCCCCATCAGTGCTGCCCACCAGTGCCTATCATTGCCGCCCACCAGTGCTGCCTATCAGTGCTGCCCATGAGTTCCGCCCATCAGTTCCACCTATCAGTGCCCACCAATGCTGCATATCAGTGCTGCATATCAGTGCCCATCAGTGCTGCATATCAGTGCCACATATCAGTGCCCATCAGTGCTGCCTATCAGTGCCCATCGGTGCTTCATATTAGTGCCACCCCATCAGTGACTGTCAGTGCGGCCTCATCAGTGTTCATCAGTGCAGGGAAAAAAACGCATCTATTTACAAAATTTTATAACAAATAAAAAAAACTTTTTTTTTATTTCAAACTTTTTGGTATTTTTTTATTTGTGTAGCAAAAAAGAAAAAAACTTGCGGTGATCAAATACCACCAAAATAAAGCTCTATTTGTGGGGAAAAAAATGACATAAATTTGGTTTAGGTACAGTGTTGCATGACCGCGCAATTGTCATTCAAAATGCAACAGCGCTAAAAGCTGAAAAGTGGCCTGGGCAGGAAGGGGAAAAGTGCCCAGTATTGAAGTGGTTAAATATAAAAAAAATTAAGGAATAAAATCATTGACATGATGAATCATGATATTGGATATTGTGCAGAGGATGATGGAAAAATTGTCCTAGACTCCTAACCACTTCCCCCTTCTGGCCACATGACCTGATAATACTGACTTGCACAGAAAAGGGGTTTGTGTGTGTCCTAGACTAGTGACAAGTATGTTAGATTATACTCTTCTCTGGGGCAAAAATTATTGTGACCCTGTACTGTACTATATATGTATTATATATGTTTGTCCTGTAAACATTCAAAAAATACATGCAGAAATGTAATGCTAATTGAAAACTCTAACCACCTAAAAAATCTGCTGTTTTTTTTTTTTTTGGGCAATGAAAATATTAACATTACCTACTTTGTTTTTGCTTGTGAAGGCTCCTAAAGTAAAACTAATATTGGTTTTGGGTCAATTCTATTTCAAGTTTATACATTCTATATTTATGTTCCATATCTTTTTTTTTTTCAATTCATAGTTTTAAAAGGAAAATTTTAACACAGGGTACATCCATGGCACAGGATTCACAGAACACTATGGATTAATTTAGAAAGCTAGAAGCTTTTTATTTTCAAAAAGGTAAGTACTAGCTGAGTCCAGTAGGATTGAAATGTAAAAGCACATGGCTAAAATAAGATTCCAATCCCTGTGTTAAAAAATCCCTCCCTCAACAACACACTAATCCAGCATCAACCTTTTTTAGTTCCTCTTCTGGACCGGTGTTCCGTGAGAATTACCTACCCCGTGAGAAATGCCTACCCTCGTCACTTCCCGTCAGGAACAGCTGGGCAGCGTAGCAGTGCGCATGCTCACAGACCCGGATACGTAATGGAACAGATGAGGAGCTGACTAGTGCGCATGCACGGAGGGTATGAAATGATCACGGCAGTGTGTGTAACGCGGCGGTTACATTAAAACAGCTGTGCTGCAATATGAGTCATCTCCGCTCCTGTCCCTGGCACTTCCCTGATCTTGGCTAGTAAATATAAAAGCGGTTCTCGGCTCCGTGATTTACATTACATACACCCGCCGCCGCTTTTATATTTATTAGCCAAGATCAGGGAAGTGCCAGGGACAGGAGCGGAGATGACTCATATTGCAGCACAGCTGTTTTAATGTAACCACCGCGTTACACACACTGCCGTGATCATTTCATACCCTCCGTGCATGACGTAGGTGCACCGGAAGTGACGAGGGTAGGCATTTCTCACAGGTAGGTTTTTCTCACGGAACACCGGATTTTCCCTCCTAATGACCCGGCCATTTTTTGTGATTTGGCACTGTGTTATTTTAACTGAAAATTGCTCAATTGTGCGACGCTGTACCCAAATAAAATTGATGTCTTTTTTTTCCCACAAACAGAGCTTTCTTTTGGTGGTATTTGATCACCTGTGTGTTTTTTATTTTTTGCGCTATAAACAAAAAAAGAGCAACAATTCTGGGAAAAAAAACGGAATTTTTGTAAAATCTTACCTGTAAAATTCCTTTCTCTGAGTCCTCCGACAGTCGCCGCCTCTTCATATTCGTCACATATGGGGTATTAGACTTTGCTCCGAAGGAGTAGCTAGGCAACAGAATATGTTAACAATAAAGCTTTTAACATATCCCACCCTCAAGGGGTGGTCCCCTCAGTCAATACCCTCCTACTTCCTGCAACCATATCTCAGTTTTAGTGGAATAGCAGTAGAGTATACAACCAAACCCCAAAAGAGGGGCGGGGGCGGCGACTGTCGGAGGACTCAGAGAAAGGAATTTTACAGGTAAGATTTTACAAAAATTCCGTTTTCTCTTACGTCCTCCGACAGTCGCCGCCTCTTCATATTCGTCACATATGGGGACGTCCCAAAGCAGTGCAAACATGAGGGGTGGGAAACGCATCCGCGCCGAAAGGCAACGCAGTCTCCGCATCAAAGAAAGGAACCTTACCAAAGGAAGGAAACCAGCTGGGCAACAGCAAAAAAACAAGTGCTCAACAGGAGCAACAACCCAGGAAAAGACAAAAAAACCAGGGGATACAAAAACTTATCCCAACAGCCCGGAGTCCCCAACAAGGGACCCTAGGGAACAGCCGCACTAAGAACCTTGCGGCCAAAGGAAGCATCCGCCGATGCCTGAACATCTACTTTGTAGAATTTTGTGAAAGTGTGCACGGTCGACCAAGTCGCCGCCTTACACACCTGGGCTACAGAAGCCCCATGACGACAGGCCCAAGACGTACTCAGAGATCTAGTAGAGTGCGCCTTCACAGGCACAGGGGGAACCTTCCCCTGCAAAGCATAGGCCTGTTCAATGGTCTGCCTGATCCATTTGGCGATGGTAGAGGCCGAAGCCGCCATGCCCTTCCGAGGACCCTCTGGAAGAACAAACAAGGAGTCCGTCTTTCGAAAAGACTCAGTCGATTTAAGGTAAACCCTTATCGCCCGAACAACATCCAGAGAATGCAATCTCACCTCCTTTGGATGTTTAGGCTTCGCGCACAACGAAGGCAAGACAATATCCTCATTAAGATGGAATTCCGAAACTCGTTTCGGAAGAAACAAAGGATTAGGTCGCAAGACCACCTTATCCAAATGAATAACCAGGTACGGAGACTTGCAGGACAAAGCCGCCAGCTCCGACACTCTGCGAGCCGAAGTGATCGCCACCAAAAAGGCGACCTTTTTGGACAACATAGACAACGAGATCTCCCTGATCTGTTCAAAAGGAGCACGTTGTAACACAGATAGAACGAGATTCAAGTCCCAAGGGGGCAGAGGATCCCGCCTAGGGGGGACCAGATGCCGCACACCCTGAACAAAGGTGCCAACCAAGGAGTTGGAAGCCACGGGACGTTGAAACAGAACGGTCAGCGCAGACACCTGACCCTTTATCGTAGCCAGCGCCAAACGCTGATCAACACCCGTTTGAAGGAAAGACAGCACACGGGAAACCGAGTACGTGCGGGGTGAAAACCCCCTGGACTCACACCAGGCAAAATAGGCCTTCCAAGTACGGTAATAAACCTTCCCGGAGGAAGACTTCCTCGCTTTGATTAAAGTATGAACGACCTCTGGAGAGAGACCCCTCTCCTTCAGGACCTCGGTCTCAACAGCCAGGCCGTCAAAGCCAGCGACTGTAAAGCAGGATGGTATATCGGTCCTTGAGACAGTAGATCGTCTCGAAGAGGCAGACGCCACGGGGCGTCGACCGCCAGATTCACGAGGTCTGCGTACCAGGAACGGCGAGGCCAGTCCGGTGCCACAAGAATCACCGTGCTGCGTTCCGAGTGTAACCTGCGAAGGAACCTGGACAGCAACTGAATCGGTGGAAACGCGTACATCAGCCTGTACTGATGCCACGGGGCCACTAACGCGTCCGACGCGTCTGCCCGAGGGTCGCGCGTCCTTGCCACGAACCTCTTCACCTTGTTGTTGAGACGAGAGGCGAACGGGTCCACATCTGGAAGACCCCACTTCGCGCACAACATCTGGAAGACAGCCGGGTGGAGAGACCATTCCCCCTGATCCAGGGTCTGGCGACTCAGATAGTCCGCCTGCCAGTTCTCCACCCCCGGAATGTGAACCGCCGTTATCGCCGGGACATGAGTCTCGGCCCAAGACAGAATGTCGGCCACTTCTCGAGCCGCTCGGGCACTCCTGGTGCCCCCTTGGTGGTTGATGTAGGCCACCGCCGTGGCATTGTCCGTCTGCACCCGAACCGGGCAGCCCTGCAGCCGGTCCGTCCAGCGATGAAGACAGAGACTTATCGCACGCAATTCCAAAATGTTGATCGGAAGGGAAGACTCCCCCTCCGACCAAGTCCCCTGGGCGGACAGAACGCCCAGAACTCCACCCCAGCCCGACAGGCTGGCATCTGTGGTGATTACCGTCCACGAGATCGGACGAAACGACTTGCCCCCGGACACCAACGGGGACTGGAGCCACCACAGAAGGTTTCCTCTGGTGCGATGACTCATGAGATTTGAAGATCCAGAGTTTGAGGTCGCCCGTCCCACCTGGACAGGATCTCCGCTTGGAGACCCCGCGTGTGAAACTGGGCGAATGGAATCGCCTCGAAGGCCGAGACCATCAATCCCAGACATCTCATACACGTCCGCAGAGACGAGTGCGGAACGTCCCTGAGGGACCTGACTTCCTCCTGGAGAGTCCTGAGCTTGTCTTCCGGCAGGAAGACCTTCGCCTGCACCGAGTCCAGAATCATTCCCAGATAGGGAAGACGAACAGACGGACTCAGTGTCGACTTTGGAAAATTTATCGTCCAACCAAACTCCTGCAGAGTTTGCATCGTGACAGACAGGTCCTTCTCCAGACCCTGGCTGGTCGCAGACCGAACCAGAATGTCGTCCAGATAGCCCAGGACAGAAACGCCCTGGGCCCTCAATAATGCCAGAACCGGTGCAAGCACCTTGGTGAAGACCCGCGGAGCCGAGGCGAGACCAAAGGGCAACGCCACGAACTGGTAGTGATCCTCCGCAATGGCAAATCGAAGGTATCTCTGGTGACCCTCGAAAATGGGGATGTGAAGATACGCATCCTTCAAATCGATGGAGGCCATGAATTCCCCCGGAACCAGGGCAGCCACCACCGACCGCAGGGATTCCATGCGGAACTTGCGAACCCGCACAGAGCGGTTCAGAGCCTTCAAGTCCAGAATTGGACGAACCTTGCCCTCCTTTCTGGGCACGGTGAACAGATTGGAATAAAACCCCCGAAACCTGTCCCGATGAGGCACCGGAACCACCACTCCCTGAGCCCTCAGGTCCCGCACCGCCAGGTGCAGGTCCCGCAAGCGCTCTGGAGACAGCTGAAGATTTGAGGGAAAAAATCTGCTCTCCGGCCGAGAGAGAAACTCGATCTTGTAACCAGATCGAACGATTTCCTGAACCCATCTGTCCCGCACACGGGCCAACCAGGGCTGAAGAAAAACGAGCAAGCGTCCCCCCACCCCAAAACTGGGTGAGGGCGCCCCTTCAGGCCGAACTGTTATGGGCTGCAGATCCGGATTGGCCGGACTTCTGTTTACCAGACCAGGGCTTCTTCTGAGAGCCTTGAGCTTTAAACGGTTTGCCCTTGTAGTGCGGCCGAAAGGCACGAAAGGACCCCTGAGGGGGCCGAAAATTAGCATGCTTCTTCCCAGAAGCCCCCTTAGCCTTGGGGAAATGGGGCAAGAGAGTGCTCTTACCCCCGGTGATCCCCTTAATCAACACATCCAGGGACTCCCCAAAAAGGCGAGACCCATCATAAGGTAGATTGGCTAAGGTCTTACGTGAAGATTGGTCCACCGACCAACATTTTAACCAAACCAGGCGGCGAGACAACACCGCCACGCTGTGCACACGTGCAGCCAACGGAACCAGGTCCAGGTCCGCATCACACAGATACATGACACCCTGGTGGATTTGATCCACCATATCCAGGGTCGCCGGCGAGGCCGAGTCGGCCACTAGGACGCGCCTAAGCATCTGCGTCCAACTTGCGATCGCCTGGGCCGCCATGAGAGAAGCAAACAGAGCCTTAAGCATAGAACCCGTAACAGAATAAGTATGACGGGCAAGAGACTCCAGTCTCCTATCCGTGGCATC
Organism: Pelophylax lessonae; assembly: GCF_965119305.1. Classification (NCBI taxonomy): domain Eukaryota; kingdom Metazoa; phylum Chordata; class Amphibia; order Anura; family Ranidae; genus Pelophylax; species Pelophylax lessonae. The sequence continues at coordinate 656,861,181 of NC_138769.1, read as the reverse complement.
ACGGAACACAGGGGAATCCTCTGCAGGAATCGCAGTGGCTTTGTTCAAAACCGCAATTGCGTGATCCACTGGGGGTGGCACACACCACCTTTCATCAGTGGAAGGCGAAAAAGGATAACGCAGCTTGAATCTACTTGGTACCGCAAAAGGTTTGCGCAGATTGCGCCATTGATCCTTAACAGCGCGCTGAAAATCATCATTGCAGGGAAAAACCTGCGGCGTCCTGCGTTTTCTCTGCGTCCCATAAGCCGCCAAGGCAGCGGGGGGACACACTTCGTCCTGCAAACGCAGCGTTTGCTTAATGGAAGCAATCAACTCATCCATGATTGCAAGCTCTTCAGGCGAGCCAGGGGGAGAATTATCAACCCCCTCAACTTCAGCCTCCACCTCAGACCCCACTAGATCAAGAGAGGAGCGGGACCCCGATAAGGAGGCCCCCGCCATAACAGCCCCATCACCTTCACCCTCAGAATCAGAGGAAAGAGCAACTCTGGGCCTTTTAGTAGATTGAGCAGCCACCAGCATCTGCACCTGAGCAGCAAGGCCAGCCACAATAGTGGCTAAATCCCCCCCTGGGGGGGAAACAGCGGTCCCCTGGCTTTCCACCAAAGCTGTAGGAAATTTGCCCTCCTGAGAATCCATTGCCCCTGTAATGCCAGACAACAAAGGGTTAACTGCCCCTTTTAAGCAAGCGTGGCAAGCGCAGCCCACCGCACCACACTCAAGCACAATAAGACCCCCACAGGGAATATGCAAACTGAACACAGGCAATGGATAGCAAGAAACAGAAGGATAAAACCTGAGGAGACCCTCGCCGCTGCTGCTGCCTCGATCGGTGTTCCTGGAAAGAGGAAGTGATGCTGCCAGGGCGCTCTATGTAAGCCTATGGAGGCTACAAGAAAATGGCCGCCATGCATGTAAAACATGCGGCCGGAGCGAGTGTAGGCAAAATGGCGTCGTTTTGCGCCGAAACCGCCGCTCCACAGTGCATTAAAACACACATTACATTCCAAAATCAGAATACATGTCAGATCGCCGCAGCGATCGCTGTATATGCCCAAACATGCCAAAAAAACATGCCCCACAGCACACAGCTTCTCACACTGACCAGTCTGACACACACAGTGTCATACAGCTCCCCCCCCCCCTTGCAGCCCACAGCATGCAGCCGAGAGATAGGGAGACAAGCAGTGTGAATAGAGGCAGGTTACACAGTCCCAGACTGACACCCCCCCAGACAGACAGGTCCCCACATAAATACACTTACCTCACATGGCGTGGGGGACCCGCACAGGCGAACAAACCGCTGCACATGAGGCAGGGAGAGTCGCATTCAAGACGCACACAATGGGGGTTAAGAAACCGCACAGCGTCCAGTGAGGTAGCCACCTCACCAATCATCCCTGCACCGAACAGGGATGGGTCGTTCACTGCGCCAGGAGCGTTACCTGGCTGAACGCTCGATGGCAGACTGGGAAGCCACTGACCCACGACCTGCGACCAGGGGGATCAGCCCGAGACCCAGTCCGCATGATCCTCTTCATCCGAAGAACTAACTAACGCTGACAAAATAACAGCTAAGTAAAGGTAGAGAGAAAACTCAAACAAAATTTTAAAAAGAAGAAAGAGTCTGGGACAGAGAGTCCCAGCACAGAGAGAGCCAGCCACTCCTGACAAGCTAGACATTAAAACTGAGATATGGTTGCAGGAAGTAGGAGGGTATTGACTGAGGGGACCACCCCTTGAGGGTGGGATATGTTAAAAGCTTTATTGTTAACATATTCTGTTGCCTAGCTACTCCTTCGGAGCAAAGTCTAATACCCCATATGTGACGAATATGAAGAGGCGGCGACTGTCGGAGGACGTAAGAGAAAAATATTTTTCACTTTCTGCTATATAACCTTCCCAATAAATAAAAAAAAAATTTAAAATCAAAATTTTTTCATTATTTTAGGTCAATTTGTATTCTGCTACATATTTTTGGTAAAAAACAAATCGTAATAGGCGGATTTGATTGGTTTGTGCAAAAGTTATTGCATCTACAAACTAGGGGAAAGATTTATGTCATTTTTATTTATTTATTTTCTACTATTTATGGCGCCAATCAGTGATTTTTAGTGGGACTGCGATTGTGCGACCGACAGATTGGACACCTAACAGACATTTTTGACACTTTTGGGGGACCAGTGACATTGCTACAGTAATCAGTGCTAAAAATATGCACTGTTACTGTACTGACACTGGCATGGAAGGGGTTAACCCAGGGGCGATCAAAGGATTAAATGTATGCCTAGGGAGTGTTTTCTAACTGTGAGGGGGTGGACTTATGGAATCAACACAGGCACCTGTGTTCCTAAATAGGAGGAACACAGGAGCCCTGTGATGATTGCTGAGAGAACAGTCTGCTGTGTTTACAACAGCAGACCTCCGTTCTCTCTCCATGGGAAGCGATCGCAGGTGCCCGGCGGCAATCGCAGCCACCAGCCCTGTGGATCAGCTTCCCTGCTGGCGAATGGGCGCACGCGCCCCCATGATCGCTACTGCCGACCAGCCGCCGTATATCTGTGGAGGCTCATCGGCAAGTGGTTAAAAGTCTCAGAATCTTGAGGCATCCCAGTCTAATATGTAAAAAATTTTAATGTTACTTATTAACAGGAAACCTGAGCCTGGGACTATGCACACAACCATACATCTCCTGAAATCGTGCTGCTACCCCAAAATAGCCGTTAATAACAAACAGGATGAGAATGGGATAGAAACTCATGTGCTCAGATGGCCCCAGTACTCAGGCATTCGAATGTCCAATCAAAAAGAAAAAAAAATCTAGCAGCAAGATGTCTTAAAAATAAAACACATACGATTTTATTAGATCCATCCATTAAAAGAAATCAATACCTGTAATTGACGTGTTTCAGCCTCCTACATAGACCCCAGTCATAATAAATGCACACAACCACTTTGATGAAATTAACTTCACATAAGAAGTTCTCCCATTACATCAGAGCCCCCCTTCCCATCCAAGTCCCCTCAACATGTCAGAGGTCCCCTCTTCCCATCAAAGTCCTTCCTTTACGTCCAAGGCCCCCCTTCACGGCAGAGTTTTTTTTGTTTATGTCCAAGGCCCTCCTTCACGGCAGAGTTCCCCCATCACTGATTCCCCCCCCCCCCTTCCATTACACAGTCATCCCCACAGAGCCCCCCCATTCACTTAGTCCCGACATCACACAGCCCCACAATCACATAGTGCCCCCATCACAGAGCCCCCCAATCACACAGTTCCCTCCCTCTTTATATCAAAGCCTTACCTTTTGGCTGCAGCAGTGATGCAGATGGCTGGAAGTAGAGCAAGTCTGGAAGACATGGGCTTTTGTCCTGTCCTAAATGCTGGGGGTGGCCCTGCATGGTGCCCCCCCTGAATCAGTGTTATAAATTGTCATTGTGGGGGCGGGCCTCAACAAATATAAACAAACGACGCTGTGCATCCTGCCCTAGAGCATAATCGGTTGTTATGGCGTTGGTGGCCAACTCATAATGCTGTTCAAGGCAACCCATCCTTCTTTACCATGATGTAGACATAACTGCAGAAGTAATGTCTCGTTCAAGTCTATGTTATGTTACCAGCCGAGTTGTAAACAACGCGGGCGGCTTCAGCTGTCTTAGGAGGCAAGTAAGGGCTAGGGAGGGAAGCTGGCGGATTTTCTAAAATTTCTAAACTATTTCCTTTGAAACTTTACAAACTGAACATCTGAAGATCATGTTGGGGCGGAGCTGCTCACGTGACGTCACGTCGATCGCTCCTCGAAGCGGCGTTTCTGATGTGAGTGGCTACATTTTGCTGTATATCGAAGGTTACTATAATAAATGTTATCTTTTTATTACGCACTTATCTTTTTGACTTTGCGGAGATGAATAAGTGTGGAATAATCCCTTCTACTTGAATGAGGCTGGTCATCATGCCTAATCTATGTGGATGTGATACAGATATTGTGATAATCTGTCTTTCTACCTTACCAAGACTGGGAATCCTGGGGTGGAGACACCATTGGATAGCCAGTGTGTGGATGTTTGGCGTTTTACTTAGTAATATCTAGTGAGTTTGCATTGCATATGACGTGAAGGAGCAGAGTACTATAGGTTTAGGTTTACCATTACGAGTGCACCTCCCCTGCCTGTCTTGCAATGGAATACTAATATACTACACCATGACACTCTCATTTTATTTTTCACGCTTATTTTTATTTTTTCACGCTTATTTTCATGTACCAAGCTTTGGAAGGAATCTCTATGAACTTTGATAAACCCCTCCCCCCACTAGGAAAGGTATACAGGTACCTTCATTGATTCCTGGCTACTTTTGTGCTATTTTTACAAAGGACTCTCTTTTATCCCAAAGACTAAGTACTCTGTTGGACCTTTTGATTGATGCCATATTTTATTATTTGGCTAGTCTCATCTCATTTAATCAGTGCTGCAATTTGAAATTTTTTATAAACAATACATCTGGGTTGCATGATATGGGCGGTGCAGCAATAAGTATTTTTTAACACCAAACTAAAACAAAGAAGTGTCAAAGCATCCTCAATATTTATTGAAGAAGCTTACTTTTTAAACTCAGGACTTACATCAAAGTCATTACATGTGGAGATGTCCAGTGAACCTGAAATGAGATCCAAATAAGATTTTCTTTGCACTGTTCTTAGAATCCCAGCATTAACTTATGTTTCTCTAAGTCCCCTACAAAGGCTTAGTATTTTACATAGAATGTATTTTGCTCAGTTATACAGCTAGCCATCTCTTCTAAAAACAGATTGGCAGCTACAGAACTCCATAAACACAGTCCTCATGAACCTGCGGAATTCTGCACAATGAAGTATACTGTGATCTGACCTGCGCTGCCTGTATAGTAGAGCCTACATTTGCCATAGAGGGAAAAGCTGTATGAAGGTCCCTTTTCTGTTTTGTTCACCATGGGCCTACATTATGAAATACAGATTATTGAAGAGTTGAAAGATGTAGGAGGAAGTATGGGAAGAAGGTAAGTTTGTGCATGATGCTGAGTACATTACAAATCTAGCCCAACAGGTTTTAGAAGATTTTACTGCCTGTGGCAAAACCTGCACCCCACTTCATGGCATTATCAGTAAGAATGATCAGTTTGTTACAGAATATCATCCAGAGAGAGTTGACAATATTCTTACAAAGCAAAGAGAAGAACAATCCAATTCTGATTTTCCTATAGTTCTTTGTAATATGGCATCATGGGTCACAAGCTTTCAACTAATTTAAAAACAGAGGTATTTTGTGCTTTTGTGTCCAACTGATTTTGCCTTTATACATTTTGACAATTATATTCACAATTTCCAGATGCCATAAAGTGATTCAGAACAGGTTAGCAGCACACCTCTATCCCTTTTATTATTAGGGGCAGAGTTAGGCCAATATTTATGGCACGGCAGAACTTAGAAAACATTTTCATGATATAAGGTCAGAAATCACCAATTAAGAGTTGGTGAATTGGTGTCTAAGTCCTAAATGGTGGCCATAACTGTGGGTAACAGCCTAGACATAAGTGTGCGGGATATATGTGTGCAGTCTTGTGTACGTGAGAGGTGCATACATGAATGAAGATACATGAATGAGATACCTCAACTAGTGTAGGTCAACCAGTGTAGGTCCCTAATCAGATTCCTTGATAAAAAAAAAAAAGAAAAAGAAGAAGAAGAATAGCACATATATTGTTCCAGTGTTTAAAGCAGAGCTAACTTTATAAAAGGAATTTAGCTCTGGTAAACATCCTACCACATGCAGAATTGGGAGTGTTTTTGTTTTTTTATACCCTGCCCGCCATCATTTTGGCCTAGGCCAGAATGACTTGTTCCTAGTCTTGCAGCCTCCTGAGATACTTTCGTCACATCTCACAGGAGGCTGCAGGATTAGGGACCCAGAGTGTCCAGGGAAAAGCCATCGGTAAAACCATCGGTAAATGGCTGTCTGCACCCAGAAGAGGCAGCCAGCTGAAGAGGACCAAGATGGGGATGCTGGACCCAGTGTATGTCACCTGAAAAACAAATCACAGCAGGTCAACGCTGGATTTGCTGTGCGGGCAAGTACGTATTTTGAAGAGAATGCAGGAATGAAAGAAACACCTAGGGGGAGCTAAGTGCCATTTTATAGTAAACCTTTTCCAGAGAGAACAGGGGTTGCAGCAGAAAAGTAGTAGTAAAGTTGGAAATCCAATCAGACAGCCAGCATTTGAAAAATAAGGCATACCCAATGGTAGCCTCCATACTTCAGGAAAGGTTTCCCTTAATTGTGGATGGGATTTTCATCTTTTTACAAGACTGATCTTCTATAATATTGTTAATACTATAGCCGCCAGCAGTGGTCTTTGTATTCTGACAGCAGGAAAAACTGAATTTTTGTAAAATCTTACCGTAAAATTCCTTTCTCTGAGTCCTCTGACAGTCGCCGCCCACTCATACAGTCTTCACCAATGGGTATTGACCTCTTATCCACAGGAGCAAGCTAGGCATAAGACTTGTTAAAACAAAGCAATTTACATAGACACACCTTTAGGGGGCTGTCCCTTTGGTCCAATACCCCCCTGCTATCAGCCTTCCCAACTCAGTTTGGTAGCAAACAGAGTCCATAAAACCCCAAAAGAGGGGCGGGGGCGGCAATTGTCAGAGGACTCAGAGAAAGGAATTTTATAGTAAGATTTTACAAAAATTCAGTTTTCTCTTACGTCCTCTGACAGTCGCCGCCCACTCATACAGTCTTCACCAATGGGATGTCCCAAAGCAGTGTAGACATGAGGGGTGGGAAGCGCAACCGTCACAAAGGCAACGCAGCACCCAGGTCAGAGAAAAGGAACCTTATCTGAACAGAAAGGTAAATCCTCTGGGTAACAAAAAAGCTCAACTGGAGGAATAACCCAGGAAAGCAAATAAACACGGGGAAAACAACCCCAACAGACAGGGACAGGTAACGTCCTGTCACCATCAAGGTACTGCCGCACACAGAACTTTGCGGCCAAAGGAGGCATCCGCTGATGCCAGAACATCAAGCTTGTAAAATTTGGAAAAGGTGTGCACGGACGACCAAGTCGCCGCTTGGAAACCTGGACCACCGAAGCCTGATGCTGGAAGGCCCATGACGCACTTACCGCCCTGGTAGAGTGCGCCTTGACAGGGAAAGGCGGAACCCGTTCTTTAATCGAATAGGCCTGCACAATCGTCTGTCTGATCCATTTTGAAATGGTTGCCGCAGACGCAGCCGTACCCTTCCGAGGTCCCTCAGGAAGGACAAACAGAGAATCCGACTTCCTAAAGGATTCAGTGGATGACAGGTAAACCCTGATCGCCCGGACAACATCCAGGGAATGTAAAACAAACTCCTTAGGATGCTTAGGATTCACGCACAGCGAAGGCAAAACAATATCCTTATTAAGGTGAAAATCAGAAACCACCTTAGGAAGGAAAGATTGGCTAGTTCGCAAGACCACCTTATCGCTATGAACCACCAGGTAAGGGGAGCGGCAAGACAGGGCCGCCAACTCAGACACTCTGTGGGCAGAAGTGATCGCCACCAGAAAGGCAACCTTTTGTGACAGCAGAGGCAAAGAAATTTTCCTGATGTTTTCAAAGGGAGGACGTTGCAAAACGGACAGAACCAAGTTCAAATCCCAAGGAGGTAAAGGCGCCCTCCGAGGAGGGGCCAAATGACGCACACCCTGAATAAAGGTGCGTATCAACGAGTTAGACGCCAAGGGGCGCTGGAAAAGGACAGCCAGTGCAGATAACTGGCCCTTAATCGTGGTCAACGCAAGGCGCTGGTCCACACCAGTTTGCAGGAAGGCCAACACCCTCGCCACCGAGAAGGAGCGAGGAGGGATGCCCCTGGATTCACACCAGGCAAAATAAGCCTTCCAGGTACGGTAATAAATCTTACCGGACGAGGCCTTCCTCCTGTCCGTCTGCACCCACACAGGGCGACCCCGAAGTTGATCCGACCAACAGAGCAAGCACAGTCTGATCACTCGCAGTTCCAATATGTTGATTGGTAGGGAGGATTCCTCCTCCGACCAAGTGCCCTGGGGAGACAGAATGCCCAGAACGCCACCCCAGCCCGACAGGCTGGCATCCGTGGTGATCACCGTCCACAACAACGGGCGGAAGGATTTTCCCTCCTTCAGAGCCGGGGACTGGAGCCACCAGAGAAGACTCTCCCTGACGTGGTGACTCAGAGATATCCTCCTTTCCAAAGACTGAGGATGCCTGTCCCATCTGGCCAGGATCTCCGCTTGAAGAGATCGCGTGTGGAACTGTGCAAATGGAATTGCCTCGAAGGCTGACACCATCAACCCCAGGGACCGCATGCAGGCCCAGAGCGACGAGGAATCCTTGTCCCGGAGGGACCTGACCTCGTCCTGCAGAGTCCGGAGCTTGTCCTCCGGCAGAAAAACCTTTGCTTGGGCAGAGTCCAGGACCATTCCCAGGTAAGGGAGATGAACAGAAGGGGACAAGGTCAACTTCTGAACATTGATGGTCCACCCGAACTCCTGGAGCGTCTGAACGGTAGTCGACAGATTGCGTAACAGACTCGGGCTGGTGCTCGACCTTAACAGGAGATCGTCCAGATATCCCAAAATCACAATCCCCTGTGCCCGTAACAGGAGCCAGTACTTTGGTAAACACCCTTGGAGCCGAAGCGAGACCGAAAGGTAACGCCACAAACTGATAGTGTTCCTCCGTGATAGCGAATCGGAGGTACCTCTGATGACCCTCGAATATGGGGATGTGTAAGTACGCATCTTTGAGGTCGATGGAAGCCAGGAAATCTCCCGGACTCAAGGAGGCCACCACCGAATGGAGGGATTCCATGCGGAACTTCTGAACCCGCACAAAGCGGTTCAAAGCTTTCAAGTTCAGAATTGGACGTACCTTGCCCTCCTTCCTGGGCACAGTGAACAGATTCGAATAAAAACCCCAAAACTTATCCCGATGAGGCACCGGGACAACCACCCCTTGGGCGAGGAGATCCTGAACCGCCCGATGAAGATCGTGCAAAGATCTGGGGTCAAATGAAGATTTGAGGGAAAGAATCTGTCCGCTGGCCGCGAAAGGAATTCGATCTTGTATCCCGATCAAATTATTTCCTGAACCCACCTGTCCAGAACCCGGAGCAACCAAGGTTCTAGGAAACCGCGCAGACGTCCCCCCACCCCTGAAACGGGTGAGGGCGTCCCTTCGGGTAGAGGCGGAAGGACCCGCCAGGCCGGCGTGGTTGGATTTTTGCTTGCCTGCCCAGGGCTTCCTCAGACCACCCTGGCCTTTAAAGGGTTTCCCCTTGTCCTGTGCCTTAAAGGCACGAAAGGACCCCTGATGTGGTTTAAGGGAAGGCCCCCGCTTACCGCGGAAGGACTTACCCTTGGGATTCTGGGGCAGCAGAGTGCTCTTACCCCCAGTGACCCCCTTAACCAACTCGTCCAGGGATTCCCCAAAAAGACGATTCCCCACATAAGGGATGTCAGACGCCGTCTTCCTGGAAGACTGGTCAGCCGACCAGCTCTTCAGCCACATTAAACAACGGAGCAGCACTGTGACGCCAGACAGCCGTGCTGCTAGAGGAGCCTCATCCAAGGCAGCGTCACACAAGTACAAAACCGCCAGACGCATTTGCTCCACCATTGCCACAGTAGCTGGAGGAGCGGAATCCGCCTCCAGAGTGCATTTGAGCACCTGGGCCCAATCAGCCACAGCCTGAGAGACCATAACAGAGGCGAAGATGGGCTTCAGTAAGGAACCTGCCACCATATACGCGTGGCGAGTAAGAGATTCCACCCACCTATCCATAGGGTCCCGGAACACCGGAGAATCCTCCGAGGGCATGAGAGTGGCCTTGTTTAACCTGGACACCGTGTGACCCACTTTAGGGGACACGGTCCATCGCGAATCCATAGGAGACGCGAAAGGGTAACGGAACTGAAACCGTTTTTGGTACCACAAAAGGGCGCTTTAAATTACGCCATTGTTCGTTCACTGTTTTGTGAAACTCAGCAGGACAAGGGAACACCTGTGCCGCTGTTTGGGTTCTGCAAGTTCCAAAGGAAGACTGCTTACCCGGCGGGTTGGGCTCACCCTCTAAACGTAGTGTCTCTTTAACAGAAGCAATAAGCGCAGACACAGCAGCACGCTCTTTTGCCGCTTCAGGAGAAGGATCATCCTCCACCTCCATATCAGAATGCAAGGACTGAGACCCCTCAGGGGGTAAACTGTCCAGGGCAACCATATCAGACTCAGAATCAGAGGACAATGAAGTCCTAGTTCGTTTCCTAGAATCCCTTTCTGACATCAACAAATTCACCTTGGATGCTAAAGTCGCAAGTGCAGCAGCAAGGGAAGGTGAAGATTCAGGAGTACCTGAATCACTCACCAAGGCTGGGGGGAATTTGCAGTCCTGGGACTCCATGAGAATATCGCTGTAGCTGGCCCTTTAAGACGTGATCGCAGCAACCCACCGCAATGCACTGCAATAAGGATCACACTAGTGTACCCCCCTGAGATGGGAAAAGCACTGAAAACAGAAGAATATTCCAACAAAAACAGCAAAACAAACCACCAGAAGTGTCACCACACTGCTGGAAACGATCTCTGCATACAGGAAGGGAAGTGATGTCATCCGCAAGAGACTGAACAGGAAGCCGTCTAAGGAAAAATGGTTGCCAATGCATCTGAATGGCAGGGTTCGGGAAAATGGCTGCCGAACATGTGCAAAGAAGAACACCTTGCCACACACAAGATGGCGCACGAAGGCGCCAAAAAACACTACATAGAGAGCTGCAGAAGTGCCCACAGTGAGGCCAGAGCAGCTGCCCACACCCAAAATGGCGGACCTGCGTTTTTTTTCACGGCAGCGGTCCGCACCGCCATGTCTGCACCCCCAAACACACTGACAAGTGGACAGGGATAGGGACCCCCACAGACCCCCCTACCGGCGATACATGCTCCAAGAGGCCTCCGCAGGGACCGGGAGGAATGCGTGCCCCGGACACAGACATGAGGGGAGAGCACAGACATCAGCAGACAGTGATCCCCAAACAGAGGCCCCACACAGAAGTTACTTACCGTTCCATATCGCGTGGGGCGCCTCAATAGCGCAGGACCCCTCACCCCAGACGGCAGGGGGGGGGGGCGGCAGCCGAAATAGGACACGTCGCACGATCAAAGCACCGCATGTTGAGGCATCCCAGCGAGGTAGCCACCTCGCAGGCTGTTGCCCCTGAGGACAGGAGCAGGTCGTTTGCTAGGCCAGGGCGCACTCATAGCCCGCTAAACGCTCGATGGCGGGCTGGGATTTCATAAGATCCTCCGTCCTGGAGTACCAGGACGACCAGTCCGATTCCCAGCTCCACAACGCTGTAGTCTTCCGAAGATCCGACTAACTAAGCGCAGACAAATAAAAAGCTAGTAGTGCAAAGAAAACACTTTTTCAGCAAATAAAAGTAGTAAAACAGAAGAAAGGCTGAGACATGTAGCCCCAGCATAGGGAAGCCTATCTTACTCCTAACTAGGCAGAAGACAAACTGAGTTGGGAAGGCTGATAGCAGGGGGGTATTGGACCAAAGGGACAGCCCCCTACAGGTGTGTCTATGTAAATTGCTTTGTTTTAACAAGTCTTATGCCTAGCTTGCTCCTGTGGATAAAAGGTCAATACCCATTGGTGGAGACTGTTTGAGTGGGCGGCGACTGTCAGAGGACGTAAGACAAACCTCCTTCTGTCAGAATACAATAGCGCAGTGGGAATGATTCCGCCATCAGCACTGACTGTTGATGGGGGAATCAGACAATTTTCTAAGACATACTTGATGGCCAGCATTAGCAATTCATAAGATAATAGCCACAAAGGGGGACAACTATTAGTCGGCCAACTCAGATTGAGTTTTTAAAAGGAGCAATAGCACAAACATTGTGTATCACTTCCAAGCCAAAGCTTTCTGCAGATTTGTTAAGAAGTATAATATTATTTGCAAAATGAAAGTCCACAACAGTGGTGGACATTTTTTTTCTTTTTAAGTGATATCCCCAAATGCATCTAATATCAAACCCAGAACATGCAGATTCTACCAACATATAGATTCACCATAGACACATGACCACCTTGTGTATTCTCCTCCATAAACTTTTTCATTTGAAGGAAAGTGCATAAACCCATGGTTTCTCTCCAGCAGTATTATCAACATTATATATGCTACCACGCCTCAGATGAATGAAGTCTGTGTGACACTAGGAAGCAAATAAGGAACTCTTGGTAGTGACTACAAGGAGAATGAGTGGGACGATGATTTATTATATACCAATGCCTAAATACACAGATACATACTTCTTTTTAAAGACGGCAGTATATTGATTTTAAAAAACAAGTTTGAACTATGAGAAGTTCTCTCTCTTCCCCGAGTGTATACATTGTGGATGACACTGCTGGAAAGAAACTGTGGGATTATACACTTAAAGGAAATTTTTGGGATTGTGGAGGAAAATAGTGGGTGGTCATGTGTCTATGTTATATTGGGCTCACGTGGTGGTAAATGTTTTGGATTGGATATCATACCCATCCGAGTATATCACTTGCTCTGTAAGAATTATGAATTACTGTTGTGGATGTTATTTGTGTTGACTTTTTGACTATTATATTTAAATTGTGTACGTTGTTTTTCTTTTCTTTTTAAAGATTTCAAAATAAACATTCAATGATATTTATTTTTTTATTCTGCTTACCCCCAATGTCATCATATACTTGAGAATAGGCATTCCTTTCCTCGGGTGGCATAGTCGACAGAGCAGTTTCAAGCTGTCATTATAAAGAAAGAAACATCATAACATAATTACAATTAGGTTTTAAAAATACACACTTAATGCCTGACTGTTGAACCATTCCTTTCTTTAACTGGTCTGTGCAGTGATATCATTTTTTTGGAAATGTTTGTATACCACATGTATTGAAAAAAGTGAATAGAAGATATTTTTGCAAACCTGGAACTGTAAGTTACTTTTGTATCCACAATTCTGTAAGTTCTATGATCAAGCAATGGGCCCAATGAGTTAGGGTCCTCTCACACGGGCATTCTGATCGGGTCCACCTCTGGACTTGATCAGAAATTCTATGCAGCCCTACAAACAGGCAGATGTAAATGCTCATTTACACCTTCCCATGATCCAGGTCCAGAAAAAAAAAAAAAGGAAATGGCCATCCTATTGTGTGGGGCTAGCCTAAGCTGGTGTCCAGAGATCTCTCAGAATATCTGTTCTTGGTCTTTTTTGTTATCCTGCATTGTTCACATGATTGTCAGGAGATAATTTTTGTAGGTACTACATAGTGTATGTTGTTCTTTTATACTGTCTTGATATGCTGAAGACTGCTGCTCCTGAAGTGGTTGTAAAGGCGGAAGTTTTTTTTTTTAACTTAATGCATTCTATGCATTAAGATAAAAAGCCTTCCGTGTGCAGCAGCCTCCCTCAGCCCCCCTAATACTTACCTGAGCCCCTTCTCTATGCAGCGATGTCCACGAGTGCCTCAGTTGTCAGGGACTCGCTTTCCTGATTGGCTGAGACACAGTAACGGCGCCGTTGGCGCCTGCTGCTATCAATTAAACACAGTTAGCCAATCAAGAGAAAGAAGAGGCGGGGCTAAATGGCAGCTTCGAGTGTGAATGGATACACGGAGCTGCAGCTCGCATCAGGTGCCCCCATAGCAAGCGACTTTCTGTGGGGGCACTCAACAGGAGGGAGAGGCCAGAAGAGCTGAAGAGGGACCCAAGAAGAGGAGGATCTGGGCTACCTTGTACAAAACTGCTGCACAGAGGTGGTAAGTATAATAGGTTTGTTCTTTTAATAGAAAAAAAACAAGACTTTTCAATCATTTTAAATAAAGAATTTCTAAAAAGAAAGAAAAGGAAGGGAAATGGATTGCTCTTTTTCATGACAGATCGGAGGTAGTCTGATGTATACAGACAGTGGAGTCGCTCATAGAGCTGTCACGAGTCTGCACCTGTCCGCTGGGCGCAAACTAAATGGAAAGGATGTAAGAAAAAAAATGTACATCCATCACGTTCAGCTCTGATTCAGCAGGGTATCAGCCCATGAATCCCCTGCTGATTGGAGCTCCATGTGAACAGAGCCTTATGACTGGAAGAAGTGTGGACAGAACTCTCTTGCACCTCGAACATCACTTGTTGATCTCTCATATATCATGGCCAGCTCTACAGACTTCTACAAACACATGGTTATAATAAGCATGTCATTTGCCGTCCTTAGAGACCATATACAACAATTAAAATTCAGCCGGTTCTACTGAACTGGCCGAATGTTGATCCATGTATGGGCAGGGTGATTGTACAGAAGTCGATCAATTGTTCAACTTCTGTACAACAGCCCAGTTGGAAAATTTCTGCTTATTTAGCACCATTGACTATAGCCAGCAGCACTGATCAGTGCATTCTGACAGCAGGGAAGTGTCCCTGCTCTCAAAATACAATGGCTGTTTCCCAGTTCACTTTTCCATTTAACCCGCTGGCTGCATAAAGAGAAAAAAAAGACTAATCAATGGGCTGCTTTATACTTACCTTAAAGTATCCATTGCTCTGCCTGCTCAGGCAAGAAATGTCTGGAAAAATTAAAATCCTAAAATGGCAATAGCTGACCAATAGAGAAGTTATAAAAGGTTACAAAGAGTGCGATGAGCAAATTCCCATACCTCTGGATTATTTCTTTTCCGCTTGCGCTTCTTCTTATTGGGAAAACCACCTATAAAAATGTATTTGTATTTAAAGAGCTCAACTCTGAGCAGGTATGAATAAAAACGGAAGACAATAAAGCTGCAGTACTTACATTTTTCCTTCTCTGCGCCCCCCCCCCTTCAAGTTAAAATGCGAAGGACTTTTTTTTTCTTTTTTTAAATAAAGCCTGTTGTCATTACTTAGCTTATTTCAGACCATCTAATGTAATCACTGGGTCTCTGTACTGCTCTATTCAATGAAGGCAGATCATGGTTGGTGGAGGGGTGGGGTGGGGAGGGAAGCATGGTGCTATATCATAGCTTTCTGAAAACATCACAACACACCACCTGTTAGGAACCCTCAGCCAAAATGCATGCAGAGGGATGACTCTTAAAAGGAGTTATACCAGAGGCTTAACTAGAACCTTCAGGGCCCCGGTGCAAGAAACCATGAAGGGCCCCCAGGACCCCTGGCCGGGGCCCTTCCCTTCAAGCCTGGGGCTCTTCCCACTGATCCTGGGGCCCTTTACTCTCGTTGCAGGGCCCTTTATTACGGTCCTGCAACAGGACCCTTTCACAAGTTCTGTAGTGGGCCCCCTTCCTGCCATCTTGGGGCCTCCCCACGGTGGTGGAATGCCAGGGCCCGGATGCTAGTGTGACCTTTGCCATCCTGGAAGTTCACCCACTGGTGTCAGTAGTAGTTATTTTTTGGTACTTCATTTGTATTTTTTTTGATCATTCTATATTTTTTTACACTGCCACTGTCTATGATTTTGTCCATTTAGAAAAGGAAGGAGCTGGTAAATTACATATTTACCGACCCCTTCCTGGTACTCTATTGTGACACATCCCCTGCAGCAGCTGGCAGGAGAGGGGGGTGGGAGCACAGCAGTGGGGGGGGCAGCACAGTGGGGGGGGGGGGGGGAACCAGGGGACCACACAGGGGCCCAGAGACAGCAGAACACAAGTGAACTGGATAGGAGGAGTGGCAGCAGCATACAGAAGAACCAATCTCCTCCATTTTCCTCCTGCAGCTACAGGAGTAAAAAAGGAGGACAGTGATTTCTGTACATGCTGCCCCCTACGCCTCCCTTATCCAGGTGTACAGGGGAGCCGCACAGGCCCCCTGGAGCATGGGGCCCGGTTGCAATTGCAACCCCTGTAGTTACGCCCCTGAGTTATACAAATATCAAAATGCCTTGATGAGTGGATGTCAGTCTGGAGAAACTGAACATTTCTAGGCCTACTGTATTTGCATGCAGACTGCCCTTAGTAATGACCACATGTAAAGCTAAGCCTGAAATTCAATGAATGAAATGGATAGTCGGGGTAGTAAGGCTGAGGAGGAAAATGGCTAGATAATGCTGGATGTCCTCTGGACAGAAAATAAGGTGAGCTATACATGACTTTCTACAGCGTCTAATGCACACTGAAAAGCTCACAGAATGCAGTCAAATCAGAGTAAGCATTTTGAGTACAGGGGAGGAGCCTGTACAACTGTAGATACCTAAAACTATCCTAAAAGAGGAGCTCCAGCCAAATTTCTAAGAATTAAAAGTCAGCAGCAACAAAAACTGTAGCTGCTGACTTTTAATAAACAGATACTCACCTGTCCCAGGATCCTGAGCTGTGCTCACCTGAACCCTTTGTTCCGCCAGTCTTCGGGTCCTGGCGGTAGCATCTTAACTGTGGGCACCCGGCTGTGACAGCTTTCAGCTTCACAGCTGGCTGCCCACTGTAAATTGTCTCACAGTCTTCTGGGACCTCTGACGTGTCCCAGAATACTCTGGGGAGGAAGGGAGAACAACTTCCGCTCAGATCATCTAGTGGGAGCGGGTACCTGTACCTGTCAGCAGGTACCCACTCCCCAACCTCCAAAAAAAAGTACCATTTGTTAATGAGGAGTTGAGGAGGAGGCCTTAGAGTGGAACTTCCCCTTTTGGGTGAAGCTCTGCTTTAATTAAATACCAGCTTCCTATAATTCACTGTATAGCAGCATTTAGCATGGCAGATGAGAGGGGCAGCACTCATACTGCTACATATGTGTACTGACACTGAGCATGCTGACAAGAGACAGGTCAGGAGCAGACACAGATCATTCAGTCTCTGTGTGCCTTTTCCTTCATTGCCCAATCAGCAAGCTGGGGATGTGTATGGCTCCTGCTGCAGTGCAGGAGCTGCAGTGGAAGCCCTGGACCTAGCTTGACTGCCTGGCAGCAAAGAAAATAAAATCCTTTGGTAGGTAAAATATTTTTTTATTTGATCTGCATATTTAGCTGTTTGCCTAGAGTTCAAGGAATAATGAGGAAGCAAATACATTCAGCCAAATATTTTTATGTGACCCAGGGTGTATAAAAATCACAGATTTAACAAAATAAAAAAAAATAAAAAAAAATATATCTAAAAAAGATAGTTTGCTATTTAAGATACATTAATAATTTCGTTTTTTAGCATGAAATGGAGCTTAGTTATGTAGCATGAGGCTGTATATTCTGCAATATTTACATTTTTGGTAAACTCATTCAATGAATCCAAGCTCTGCAAGCTAAGATAACATGCAATGCATTAATGCATTCACACAATTTTACAGTAACCATGAGATTAAACAAAGTTCAGGAATAAACCTTTATCCCATTGTTTTGCAAATCTATGTACACTACAAACTGTATTAATCGGTTCTGATGTCACTGTTTTACTAACCTGGTCAGCTTATTATTCTAAATAGGAAACCTTCATTTTGTTTACAAATATTAAAGATTCTAACTATCAGCAAGAATAAAGCCCTTACATTTAAAGAGCACCTGCCATTTCAGTTTCGTCATGGCAGCGCCTGCTAGTGGGCATCCACTCACCTGCTGCCGCTACGTTGTTGTGTCACTGCCGCATCACCAGCCGTTCCATTAAAGTAAATAAGACTGTCGGTGAGTCAACAGCGGGTCAGAGGAGAAGCCGCTGCAGCTTGCTGACAGTTGCTCTTTAAAAATGATGATTTAAATGGAGTTGATTTAAATCAAGCCTTTTTACTAGTGATTTAGATCCTGATTTAAATCAAATTCACCCTAATACCAATTGTAAATCATTAACGTCATTAAATCTACTTGCACTGTTTGTATGGGAAATTTTTACTGCTCAGTCAATGGGCTCTACTATGCAACTCGACCTTTGTGGCAAATTTAGAGTATTATAAGACAAGGCAGCAAAGTCATCAACTTTAACTGGCAACCAGTGCCATGCTATCATGACATATGTATGTCCCCAATCTGTCCTAGTATTTAGGCGTGTATCTGTATGACCGTGGTTGACGCACCAGAATATAACCTCTTTGGAGGGCAAGGACTGATGTACACCAACCTGCATAAAACATCTGTGCTCTAAAAATACAGAAAATTGAATAAACTATATTCATTTAGCTTAGGTCTGTGTAATGCCGGCATGGTTGCACAACGCTGTCTTCATGGTTTTCAAAAGATCAGTTTGTGCTATAATCCCCCCAAGAATAGCAAACACAATTATGCACTATATCACACACGTTCGTAATACCAGCAAAGTAAAATTTTGCTAAATTTTGCAAATACAAATGTAAGCATTTACTTTTAGTGGGAGCTTTTAATAACAAGCAAAGCACAAAATCAATAAAACAAAAAAAAATACTGTACTTACTGAGTGAGAGGGAACGTGATATTTCTGGGGCACAAGTGCTGCTTGAATCTGTGATATTGCTTGGCGAACTATAGTTAAAAGAAATAAGGGTAGGGCATTATTAGTGCCTAAAAGTGTACCTAAGGCCCCTTTCACACCGGTGTGCTTTTCCAGGGTGATAAAAGCACATGAAGACTATTTCTATGTAACTGTTTACACTGCAGGTGTGCTGTGCTTTAAAAAGTACTGCATCTTTGGTGCAGTTTTTCAAAAGCACACCAAAAAGGTGTACTTTTGAAAAACCAATGAGAATCCATCAACAGTACATCAGTGTGAGACAGCCCTAAAGGCAAAACCTTTTTTCATTAGAGTGGAGAGAAATTAGAATACCTCTCAGTTTTTATGGCTGTTTGTGCTCCCGTTAGGGAGATTCTCCATTTTTCCTGTTTACACTCATCACCAAGAGTGAAAGTAAAAGAAATAATGCTGAAAGCATCATCTTTGTCAAGGCTAGGTTCACACTAATGCGAGTGCAAGAATGTGTGTAAATCGTACGCGTTCCCACATCCCCAGGCAAAACTCGCTGTTCTTTTTTAGCAGACACACGGTGTGCGATTTTTTTCTTAATAGACAGGCTGAGGGGAAGGGAAACAAAGTGTTAGTGACCCCTGCCCACTGTAAAGGCCCGTACACACGATATGAAAATCGAAAGTAAAATTTTCGTCCGACTAATGATCTGCCGATTTTCGGATTGTTAGTATAGTGCTTTCCACAGTCGATTACGAATTTTCAGATGACCAAAACTGGATGCGCAAGCTATTTTTATTTTTATTGTACGTCAACACAACGTCTGATTTTCGCTTAATCAGTACAGTTTTCGTCCGAAAAAAATCGTAAGAGCAAGACTAGGCATGCTCAGAAACTAAAGAACATATACAAAACAATTCAACACATGACATCACATCTGAAGTTGAATTCTATTGTACAGGAATTTTTGTATGAAAGTAACCTCTTCACTTTTCATATGAGACTAGCATGCAACAAAAAAACGGACGAAAGATCGTTCGATAATCTGATCGTATGTACGAGGCTTTAACCACAGATAGCACTGATAATGTGGGGAAAATAGGGATGTTTAGGTAAGCATCCAGAGACCAGTAGATCTCCTGGCAGAAGGAAATATTGACCAGCCTTGCAGTTTCCATGCAAAACTTCTGAACCCTTAGAAACAGTTTGAGGGTCTTGAGATCCAGAATGGAACAATTTCCTCCGTCTGGAAAAGGAACAGTCCTTTAAAACAAGAAGATGGCAGTTACGTTTTGTTAAGGTAATAAACGGAACAGACCATTTTTCCAGGAACACCTCCTCAAAAGGATACTGCTGAGCAATGAGTTTGGGAAGTGTGTAAATCTTTTCAGGGTTAGGCAGTCACCATATAAAACAGGTTCTAAGAGAGAGTGAACAGTCCTAGAAGGGCTAGACATTTGCAAGGAGCCCATGCTAGAAACCTTAGAGTAGCCTGACCCAGGCAGAAATGTACCTCACCAATAGGGATTGAAATGGTATCCTTTAGTTTTGAATATATATCATTAGAGAAGGCCTACTCCAATTCTGAGGAAGCAGGTTACTCTTCACATTCCTCCTCCTCATCTTCCTTCTCGGGAATTGCAGCAGCCGCAAGGGAAAAATCAGAGACTAACCCTTGAGAGAAGGCCAAAAGGGGCCTGTCTTCTCTAGTCATAAAAAAGAAGGGGTGTGTGTCGGGGAGAATCAGAACTGGGGAGAATAGGACCCTGTGCAGAGAGACCATCACTCCCACCAAGGTTGTAAGCTGAGCCTGAACAGGAAAGGCCTTCTGACCTCATATCTCTACCTTTGTGATCTGTCATGTGCAGAGCTCAGTGTTCACAAAAAGTGGTATTCACAACCTTCATGAATGCTATGAGGAGAGGCGAAGCCTTCTGTGTCAGGCCCTGTAGGCTGTTGGTAAATCGGTTTGTGTCCAAGGATCACTGTGCTGTCTGTCCAGGAGTTGGGAGACAGTGATGCTGACTAGAGAAAACTGTGCCCAGTAGAAGCTCAAAATTGCCCACGCACAGTATGCCGTGAGTCTGTGGCCACAAAGATGCACTAGTGGCCCTGCAACAGATCGGGACCCAAAATGGTGCCACATATGAATAAAAAAGTGTTGCAGCCTGTACTTTGCAATGCCCATTGGATTGAAGCCAGCACACTGGGGACCAGTGTTAAAGGGGTTGAGTCTACTTACTGTAGCAGAGCTCCACACTAGTGTAACAAGGTTGACTGGAAAAGCCCCCATTTCGGCTTTGGCCTCCTGGATAGGCATAGTCCCAAAGGAATCTTCAGAGACAGGGCTCCACCTGCTAATGTACCATGACTCTGGGCCTGGCCTGTACAGCATCCTGCAGCTAACTCAAAGTGTACATTGTGCCAAAGTGAGTGCCTTCCTAGGATGCAGTGCCTGAAGGTACAATACAGGATGAGCATCAGACAGGGTCTGGGTTCAGTCCCCCAAGGCTCAGCTAGTAAATCAAGTTAACTGATTAAGAAAGATACACACGAAAGTCACAATGGCTATGGAGCAGCTAAAACTTGATAAATGACTTCCAGTAAACCAAGTAAAAAGGGGGAAAGAAGGTTTAATTCAGGAGAGAGGATATACATCACCTAAAGACACTAGCAAAAACTGAAGCTAGCTGAGGTTGGGAGGCATTCTAGATGGGATCCGCCTGCAGCTTTTCTGCCAGGGTCCAATCACCTGAAGGGAGCTTCTTATGACGTAGAGATCCTGTGTCCTGCACTGTACCATTAAGAACAAAGTAATTTTTTTAAAAGTTCTGAGATCTAAACTAAAGGAAGCACGCATGTGCTCTCTGTTGTGGTTTGGAAGATTGCTCCACCTTCTCCTTTGAAAACTCACCAATTAATCAGAGGATTGCAAAAAATAGAATTTTTGTAAGAACTTACCATAAAATAATTTTCTCTGAGTCCTCTGACAGTCGCCGCCCGATGGTATCAGCCTTCACCAATGGGTAGTGGCGCCCTCTGCAGGAGCTTGGCTAGGCAGATAATTAATTATCAGGTTAATACAAAAAAACTTTTTATACCTCAGCACGCCACTAGGGGGGCCATACCTCAGCCATTATCCAGCACCTAATCTGATATACGTCCGTTTGCAGCAAGCAGTACCGGAAGGCAACAACCCCCAGATCCAACAACCAGAGGGGCGGGGGCGGCCACTGTCAGAGGACTCAGAGAAAACAATTTTACGGTAATTTCTTACAAAAATTCTATTTTCTCTTACGTCCTCTGACATTCGCCGCCCGATGGTATTATCCTTCACTAATGGGACATCCCAAAGCAGTGCAGGTATGAGGGGTGGGAAGAAACGCAACCAACTTAAAGGGTAACGCAAACAAGGGGGCCAGTAACCATCTGAGCCCACAGGAAAAAAAACTGGAACAAACCCAGAAAAAATACCCCAATAAGGAGGGACAGTAAAAACAATGTTCCCTTACACAACTGCCACACTCAAAACTTTGCGGCCAAAGGAAGCATCGGAAGATGCCAAAACATCAAGTTTGTAAAAAATTGAGAAAGTGTGCACAGACGACCAAGTCACCGCCTTGCACACCTGAGCCACAGAAGCCTGATGGCGAAAAGCCCAAGAGGCACTAACGGCTCGTGTAGAATAAGCATCAGACTGTCTAATCGACTCTGTAGCGGAAAGGTAAACCTTGAACGCCCGGACCACATCCAGGGAGTGCAAGGCAAACTCCTGGGGATGCTTAGGCCGCGCACACAGCGAAGGCAAAATGATATCCTCATTGAGGTGGAACGCAGAAACCACCTTGTGAAGAAACGACTGAACCACCTTATCTCTATGGATGACCAGATAAGGAGAACGGCAGGACAAAGCCGCCAATTTGGATACTCTGCGAGCCGACGTGATGGCAACCAGAAAGGCAACCTTCTGTGACAACACAGACAGAGAAACCTCCCTGATGTTCTCGAAGGGAGGTTGTTGTAACACAGACAAAACTAAATTCATATCCCAGGGAGGCAAAGGAGCTCTCCTCGGGGGAGCCAAGGTAGGGATGACCGCCTGTGGAAGACCTCTATCCCTCAGGACCTGGCTTTCAACAGCCATGCCGTTAAAGCCAGCGACTGTAAAGCAGGATGGAAGATCGGTCCTTGAGACAGAAGATCGTCTCTCAGCGGAAGACGCCAGGGAGGTTCGACGACCATCTGAACGATGTCAGCGTACCAGGACCTTCGAGGCCAGTGCGGGGCCACTAGAATGACTGACATCCGTTCCGACGCCACCCTGCGGAGGAACCTGGACAGCAGTTGAATCGGAGGAAAGGCATAAATCAGCCAATAGCGGTGCCAAGGCACCACCAACGCTTCCGCAGCATCCGCCAGAGGATCGTGAGTTCTGGCCACGAACCTTTCCACCTTTTTGTTGAGACGAGACGCAAATAGATCCACGTCTGGTGTCCCCCACCGGGCGCATAGCCGGTAAAGAACCTCCGGATGCAGGGACCATTCCCCCTGGTCCAAAGTCTGGCGACTCAGATAGTCTGCCTGCCAGTTTTCCACACCCGGAATGTAAACAGCCGAGATTGCCGGTACATGCGATTTGGCCCAAGACAGGATCTCGGCCACTTCCTTGGCCGCCCAGGCACTCCTGGTGCCCTCTTGGTGATTGATGTAGGCCACGGCCGTGGCATTGTCTGTCTGTACCCGGACCGGACACCCCTGTAGCTGAGATGACCACCGGAACAGACAAAGCTTTATCGCTCGGAGCTCCAGGACGTCGACCGGCAACGAGGTCTCCCCCGCCGACCAAGTCCCCTGGGCACAAATCTTTGTGCCCAGAACTCCTCCCCAGCCCGACAGGCTGGCATCCGTGGTGAGAATCATCCACAACAGAATCCGGAAGTTCTGGCCCTGCGTCAAGCACCACAAGAGATCCGACCTTACCAGAAAACTCAAGGAAATTCTCCTTTCCAAGGACTGAGGCGTTCTGTCCCACCTGTCCAGGATCTCTGCTTGCAGAGGCCTGGTGTGAAATTGAGCAAATGGAACTGCTTCGAAGGCCGAAACCATCAGGCCCAGAACCCGCATGCAGGTCCGCAAGGAGGAGAGATCGTTGTGCCTGAGAGCCCTGATCTCTTCCCGTAAAGTCCCGAGTTTGTCCTCCGGAAAGGAAGACCTGAGAGTGTGCGGAATCCAGGACCATCCCCAGGTACTGGAGACGAGTTGAGGGAGTCAGTGCTGACTTCTGAAAATCGATGGTCCACCCGAAATCCTGTAGCATCTAAACCGTCACGGCCAGATCGCTCGCCAAGGTCACACATGAGTTCGACCTTAACAAGAGGTAAACGAGGACCGCAATGCCCTGTAAACGCAGTAAAGCTAGAACCGAATCTCCAACAAAACTCTGGGAGCCGAAGCGAGACCGAAAGGTAACGCCACAAATTGGTAATGCTCCCCAGCCACCGCGAAGTGGAGATATTTCTGATGAACTTCTGTACCCGCACAAAGCGGTTCCGAGATTTAGAGTAAAGAATCGGACATACCTTGCCCTCTTTTCTGGGCACCGTGAATAGGTTGGAGTAAAACGCGCGAAACCGTTCCCGTGACGGAACGGGTACAATGACTCCTTGGGCAAGCAGATTGTGCACCGCCCCCATGAGGTCTCTGAGACAATCGGGGGACAGCTGGAGATTGGAAGGAAGAACTTGTCTGCGGGGCGAGATCGAAACTCGATCTTGTACCCTGAACGAACCAGTTCTTGAACCCACCTGTCCTGAATGCCGGACAACCAGGGTTCCTGAAAGCAACGCAGACGTTCCCCTGCCCCGACAACGGGTGAGGGCGTCCCTTCAGGAAGAGGTGGACTGGGTCGCCGAGCCAGACTGACCGGCCTTTGGCTTACCCGTCCACGGTTTCTTGTGACCACCAGGGGGTCGGAAGGACTTACCCTTCTCCTGCGACCCAAAGGCGCGAAATGAATTACGTTGAGTCTTGAAGGAGGGTCCCCTCCACGTACGGGGGGACTTACCCTTAGCGACCTGGGGCAACAGAGTACTCTTACCTCCCATGAGCCCCTTAATTAACTCATCTGGAGTCTCCCCAAAAAGACTACCCCCCGCATAGGGGATTTCAGACACAGTCTTTTTGGACGCGTGGTCAGCCGACCAGCTCTTTAACCAGGTAATGCGGCAGATCGCAATCCCCACCGCTGACAACCGGGCTACCAAAGGAACCTCGTCCAAGGCCGCGTCACATAGATACATCCCAGTTTGGATGAGATGATCAACCATGGCAACGGCAGTCGGAGAGGCCGATTCCGCCACCAGGGTGCTACGAAGACCCTTGCACCATACCGTGAGTGCCTGAGAGTCCATCACCGAGGCAAAAACAGGTTTCAACAGGGAACCTGCCACCATATAAATGTGACGGGAGAGTGCCTCTACCCGCCTATCCGCCGGATATCTGAAACCGGGGAATCCTTCACTGGCATCAAGGTGGACTTATTCAGCCTAGAGACAGTGTTATCCACTGGCTGGGACACCATCCAACGTTTGTCCACCGCCTCCGCGAAAGGATAGCGGATGGAAAAATGTTTAGGCACCACCAACATGTGTTTAATGCGCCGCCACTGGTCATTAACAATCTCGTGAAATTCCTCAGGGCAGGAATAAGCCTGACCAGACTTCTGGGGTCTGCTGAACCCGAAAGCAGACCGCTTACGGGACTGGGATGGCTCATCATCAATAACGAGAGCTTCTTTAAAGGCGCTAATGAGTGCATCCATTTTTGCACTTTCCCGTGCTACTGAGGAGGAAGATTCCTCCTCCTCCTCTTCCCACTCAGAAGCGGGGGACCGGGACCCCTCAGGGGGACCATCGTCCGTGGCAACCAATTCAGGCTCAGAATCAGAGGACTGGGAGGGTATAGGCCGTTTTTTTGGAGCAGCATTCCGACATCAGAAAATGCACCTGAGACGCCAAAGTCGCAAGGGCAGCAGATAAGGAGGCCATGGAGAAGGATTCAGGTGTACCCGAAGCCCCCACCAGGCCTGCGGGGAATTTGTTGTCCTGGGAGTCCATTTCGCCTTAAAATGAAAAAAGGGACGCTGGCTCTTTAAATCGGCGGTTCCCGCGGACCCCCCCCCCCCCGCAAACCGCACCAACTGAAAGAACCCTTGAGGAAACACACTAGAATTCGATTTGGTCTAATAATGGCCGAGATATGAGCAAAAATCCCCAGCCTGTCAGCACATTTTTTACACAGGAGAAAGTTTAAAGAAAGAGGAAGTGACCTCACATCGCTAGAGGCCAGCTCTCGAGCCCAGAGAAAAGGTGCCTATTGAAATCAATGACAAAAGTCACAGGGAAAATGGCCGCTTGCCCTTACTAGGCATTTGCCCACATCCAAGATGGCGCCCGACCGGGAGCCTATGCAGAATTCTCACATGGCTGCTGTCTTACACAGAGCTTAGAATCTGCATACCACAAAACGTGGCAAAATAAGTGTACAAAAACACATTTCTGGCTATCAGCAGGGACCCCAGGGAGACCCCCACAGTACCCCATACAGCGCCCCCAGCAGGAGCAGGGAGTGAGGGAAAAAACCACAACCGAGACAGAAGGGGAATCCTACAGAAACCACCAGCCCTGCTATCCCCTAGGAGTGGGCCCACAACCCCCCAAACGTCCCCAGGGACAAGGGGGTATCAGTACTTACCAGTCCAGGAAGCGGGCACTGCTCAGATACAGGAGACCTCCCACCCTAAGTGGGGGTGCCGTCAGCCATGGAGGAATGCTGGCAACTCACGGGCGATCCGGGTTGAGACACCCTCAGCGAAGCGCAGCTCCGCTTGCTCGTCCCCATTCGGAGGGGCACTGTCGTTGCGAGGCCTGGGCGTACCAGTAACCTGCGACGCTCGTTGACAGGCTGGGACACCATAAGGATCTATATACCCAGTCCGAAGGCCCAGCTCTGCAGTCACTTGTAGTCCTCCAGGAAAGGAATCCCTGACTAACTAGTGATAGTGAGAGAAAACAAAATCTAAAAATCTATTGTGTAAAGAAAAACACATACATTTAGAAAAAAACATAAGAAAGCCAAGACACTAGGTCTCAGCAGGAAAGACCTAGCTCTGCTCCTGACACTAGGCAGCTTCAAACTGAGGTATATCAGATTGGGTGCTGGATAATGGCTGAGGGATGGCCCCCTAGTGGCGTGCTGAGGTATAAATAGTTTTTTTGTATTAACCTGATAATGAATTATCTGCCTAGCCAAGCTCCTGCAGAGGACACCATTACCCATTAGTGAAGGCTAATACCATCGGGCGGCGACTGTCAGAGGATGTAAGAGATATTAAATTATTTTTTATAGCCAAATTAGATTTTTGCACAGTACCTGCAACCCTAATATTGGACACACTGCATGAGGACTATATTAAACAATGTTCTATTGACATTTTTTTAAAATATTTACAAATTAAAAGAAAATGTTTTCCTTTTTTACTGTTCACATTTTTTTGTGAAGCAGTGCTTCACAAAAAAAAAACACACGCAATGCACAGAGGAACAACCCCATCATGCCAGTGTTGCCAACCTTCTGCAGCATTTTTACTGCCAAAACATGGAAAATTTACTGACGGAGCACATTTTTTACCTATTAAAAACAAAGACAATCAATATTTAAACAGCATAAATACTATATGGAAACAATGACAATACACATAACAAGTTAGTTTCCCTTTTTTTTTTTTTAAAGTCAACTCAGCATGACAAAATTATCAGCTCCTGATATTTACAGACAGTTGTTAAAAAATCACAAATTTCTACGAACTGTCTGTAAATTTACTGTCAGTTGGCAACCCTGCATCATGTATGCATCATGTGTAGGGGCAGCAGACTCTAGCGTTCCACCAGCTGGCTGCTAGATGTGGTTGATTTTACTTATGCAATGTTTCATATTTATTTGGCTAAAAAGAAAAAAAAAATATTTAAACATAAGAAAATCACAGATCTTACCGTTCACGAGCAGGTGATGGCAGAGTTTCCTGCAATAGTAAAAATATAACGGTAATGTATTTTTTTCTAACGCTACCAAGGCTGTTTAATTATTTTCTTGTTGAATAGACAAGCATGCTGATTGACAACACTGTGGGGGAGATTTATTAAAATTGGAGCACACAGAATCTGGTACAGCTGTGCAAAGCAACCAATCAGCTTCTAAAACTGAATACACACTATAAAACTTTTGTTGTTCAATTTCTTTTAGATTTACCTTAAACTACGTAGTGCCAGGGCCTGCCTGATGGCATACAAATTGAAAGTGTTTAGGTTTGACCTCATATTATATGGTTTTGGTAAATTTAAAGGAAAAACAATCTAAAGAAGGTTGTATAGTGTGTATCCAGCTTTACTTGAGCTTGTTCAATTAAGGCCCCTTTCACACTTGGAGAACACTGCTCCTCTTTTTACAGAAGAGCCAAAAACGTAAAAAAAAAAAAAAATTAGCTACTTAGATAGGAGGGTGCTAAAAGAAAAGGAGAAGGGCAGGCTTCTGTGGGGCTATCTTGCTTCTATTATCAATACAGAAAAGTGACTTTTGTAATCTGAGCAAAGAAGCAGGTTACTGGCAGTATCCCTAGGTAAAAATCAAGGAAAAGAAGCTTGGAAATGCAGCCTTCACATCTAAAAACTAGTAAGATGAAATTTTTTACTATTTTTGTTTTAGGGTTTAGATTTAGATTCACTGTAGTGTTCCGAACTGAATGTTTTTTTACCAAATCAAACTATTTCTGGATAATTGTTGTCTACAATTTTCTCGTTCAATACTTTTATTGAGTTTTATAAAACAGCCATAAAGCAAGTTACAAAACAAAAACAGAAGTAGAAATACTGTTATTGTTACAGAAGTATTATAAATGTTATACTGTATAGTGAAGTTTGCACAAAAGGAAGGAACAAAAGAAAAAGGTAGAATTATTAATATGATATTCTGAGATATTAAGATTTTGAGAAGGTATTCAGAACATGGCTGTGGGGAAAAAAATAAATAAAAGGAAGAAGTCAGCAGGGTGTGGGTAGGGTAAAGTGGGTAAAGGAGAGGGCATCGAGAATAGAACTTGTACCACAAAAGTTAATACAAAGTAAATAAAATATAAGTCTTAACTACCAAGCATTCAGAACCTGTTCCTCAAAACCCGGTGATAGGCCATGTTTAATCCAAGGGTCCCAAATGCTTATAAAAGTACTAAATTTATCGCAATCCATGGCTTCCATTTTTGCATGTAATAATGCATTATTCATCCTATGTTTAACTTCTACAAGATTCAAAGTTGTAGTCTTCCAAGCTTTGGCTATGGTTTGTTTAGCGGCATTAAGAAGCTGAAGGAATAATTTGAATTGTTTTCGTGTCTGGCATGCAGGTTTTAAATTAAAAATGGCAATCACCGGATCTGGAGTAATATCTATTTCAAACATTTTAGATGCTAGAGAGAATATTTCTTTCCAAAAAACTGTAGCAATTGAGCAATTCCACCATATATGAACATGTGTACCTATTTCTGTACAACCTCTAAAACAAAAGGCCGGATAGTTTGGTGTGAACTTGGCGATTCTAGCTGGTACCAAGTACCATTGTGAAAGAACGTTGTATGATGATTCAATTGCGATAATATTTGAAGAAGAAGATTTCGTTACAGACCAGATTTCAGACCATTCTGATTGGTTAAGTGTACGGCCAAGGTCTGTTTCCCATTTCCTGACATAGCTTGGTGTATCTACGTCTGGATTGTTAAGCAATTGAGAATATAGGCTAGAAATTAGACCTCTGGAGTGTGGGTTGTTGATACAGATACGCTCATTGTCTACAATTTTCAATCAGATGGGAAAAGGGTCAATTAGGATATCAGAAACCTGGGCCATGACTTTTACAAGATTTGTATGTAATATTACAAGCCTATATCTCTGACCTACTGGTTATGACACTGAAAGCAATTTATTCTCAACATATGCTCAGTCTGAATTGTCCAGTTTTGTGATAGGGTTAATTTAAGAGCCCATTACCATTTATTCGGATAATAAATAATGGACTGCCAATGCACAGCAATGGTGCAAAAATCATACCCAACACTTTTGTTAATGCAGGGCACCGCAAAGCAAAGTGCAGCATGCGAGTTGTGATGTGTTGTGGTGTGGGTGGGTGACTCACTGTTCAAAAAAAAATCTAAAATAAAAATGTGGAGCTGCGCTATGCAAATAAAATATAATAAGTGATAAACCTCCAATAGAAGTTGTGAACCTGAAAAAGAATGTTGAAAAAAATGTGTGCACTTGCGAAAAAAATATGTGACAATAAATAGACAATTTACAATGAAATTGTAGCGGAAACAAGTGCAATCAAATATTATCCAATAAACGTGTAAACAATAAAAATACATAGGTGAATGAACACTATAGCAATATAGAAGTGAATGGGTGAAACAACAATGAAGTGAATCAATAATTAAATAAATGAAGTCCTTTCATCATGAATCCAGAGGAATCAAAAATTATGGATTCAAAGTATCCAATGTAATGGATCCTGGGCCAGTGACAGTAAAACATCAGTGAAAATTCCCCTGAGGAAGTCACGTGACCGTGACGATAAGCGTTGGGACGTACACGATAGGCGATTATGCTTGATGTACTCTACTTAAATGTGAGTTACTATATACAGTATTTATTTCAATAAAACAAGTCACTGCTTACTACACTTTATGAAGCTTTATGTTCTTTTATGTTGCTCTGCCTGAGTTGAAACAATCAGTACTAGTGTTGAGCGAACACGGACTGTATTATTCGTGTTCGTACCGAATAATTGGATTTTTTGTACCCGAACACGGACACGGACACTTTACTGTATGTTCGGGTAAAAATCCGTGTTCGGTCGTTTTATTTCCGGGTTTTGCATGCTTTGGCGCTCTTTTCATGGCGGGCTTTCAACAGCCAATCAACAATCGTTTAACTGGTGTGCCTTAAGCCATCCCAGCCATGCCTGCAAATGTCTCAGTAGCTGTGATTGGCCGTCTGAAGCATGTGACCAAGTCTTTATAAGTTCGAGGCAGCCGCAGCGGCGTCATTATGCTGCTTAGATTCAGGGACAGAGAGCACACATCAACGTGCTGGCTGCTGATTAGGGAAAGATAGGCAGGAAAAAACCATTTGTGTCCGGATAGAATTGAGGGACAGGTCGGAGTGTTTAGGCAGGGCGAGTTGTAGGCATTTTAGGGATAGAGTCTGCTGAATTATATAGGGTCAGTGTCTTCTACAAACTACAATCGATATTGCTGTGTGGGGGGTGGGGTGAATCTGCACTCAATCCTGATCTACGATCTCTTCTCAATCCTGTTAGGGACAGAGTCTGCTGAATTTTAGGGAAACTGTGTTCTACAAACTACAATCGATATTGCTGTGTGGGGGGTGGGGTGAATCTGCACTCAATCCTGATCTACGATCTCTTCTCAATCCTGTTAGGGACAGAGTCTGCTGAATTTTAGGGAAACTGTGTTCTACAAACTACAATCGATATTGCTGTGTGGGGGGTGGGGTGAATCTGCACTCAATCCTGATCTACGATCTCTTCTCAATCCTGTTAGGGACAGAGTCTGCTGAATTTTAGGGAAACTGTGTTCTACAAACTACAATCGATATTGCTGTGTGGTGTGGGATTGGAGATAGGCAGGTGTCAGTGATCCACATCCATTTTTCTGTGTGTGAGCTGCAGTGAACACAATCTTTTTGGGCTGCAGTGAACACAATCTTTTTGGGCTGCAGTGAACACAATCTTTTTGGGCTGCAGTGAACACAATCTTTTTGGGCTGCAGTGAACACAATCTTTTTGGGGTGCAGTGAACAAAATCTTTTTGGGGTGCAGTGAACACAATCCTTTTTGGTGTGCAGTGAACACAATCTTTGTGGGGTGCAGTGAACAAAATCCTTTGTGGGGTGCAGTGAACACAATCTTTTTGGGGTGCAGTGAACAAAATCCTTTTTGGGGTGCAGTGAACAACATCCTTTTTGGGGTGCAGTGAACACAATCTTTTTGGGGTGCAGTGAACAAAATCCTTTGTGGGGTGCAGTGAACACAATCTTTTTGGGGTGCAGTGAACACAATCTTTTTGGGGTGGAGTGAACAACATCCTTTTTGGGGTGCAGTGAACAAAATCCTTTTTGGGGTTCAGTGAACAAAATCATTTTTGGGGTGCAGTGAACACAATCTTTTTGGGGTGCAGTGAACACAATCTTTGTGGGGTGCAGTGAACACAATCTTTTTGGGGTGGAGTGAACAACATCCTTTTTGGGGTGCAGTGAACAACATCCTTTTTGGGGTGCAGTGAACACAATCTTTTTGGGGTGCAGTGAACACAATCTTTGTGGGGTACAGTGAACAGAATCTTTGTGGGGTGCAGTGAACAAAATCTTTGGGGGGTACAGTGAACACAATCTTTGTGAGGTGCAGTGAACACAATCTTTGTGGGGTGCAGTGAACACAATCATTGTGGGGTGCAGTGAACTCAATCTTTGTGGGGTACAGTGAACACAATCTCATACTGAAGGTTTGAGGGTGCTGCCTGTTCCATACTCCCCCTACTCCTCATCTAGCCTTTTAGGGGTACAAACAATAGTAATTGGGGCCTAGTGTGGTTGTGTACGTGTGATATACATACACTTTTTTGGGATCATATTTTCTATTCCGCTATTTAATCAAAAACCTTTGGGGATCAGTTAAATTGGGGGATAGTCTGTGTTGGTACGTGTGAGAGAGATCCACCTTTCCAAGTTGTTGGGGTTCATCTCATACTTCTGAAGGTTTGAGGGTGCTGCCTGTTCCATACTCCCCCCTACTCCTAGCCTTTTAGGGGTACAAACAATAGTAATTGGGGCCTAGTGTGGTTGTGTACGTGTGATATACATACACTTTTTTGGGATCATATTTTCTATTCCGCTATTTAATCAAAAACCTCTGGGGATCAGTTAAATTGGGGGATAGTCTGTGTTGGTACGTGTGAGAGAGATCCACCTTTCCAAGTTGTTGGGGTTCATCTCATACTTCTGAAGGTTTGAGGGTGCTGCCTGTTCCATACTCCCCCTACTCCTAGCCTTTTAGGGGTACAAACAATAGTAATTGGGGCCTAGTGTGGTTGTGTACGTGTGATATACATACACTTTTTTGGGATCATATTTTCTATTCCGCTATTTAATCAAAAACCTTTGGGGATCAGTTAAATTGGGGGATAGTCTGTGTTGGTACGTGTGAGAGAGATCCACCTTTCCAAGTTGTTGGGGTTCATCTCATACTTCTGAAGGTTTGAGGGTGCTGCCTGTTCCATACTCCCCCTACTCCTAGCCTTTTAGGGGTACAAACAATAGTAATTGGGGCCTAGTGTGGTTGTGTACGTGTGATATACATACACTTTTTTGGGATCATATTTTCTATTCCGCTATTTAATCAAAAACCTCTGGGGATCAGTTAAATTGGGGGATAGTCTGTGTTGGTACGTGTGAGAGAGATCCACCTTTCCAAGTTGTTGGGGTTCATCTCATACTTCTGAAGGTTTGAGGGTGCTGCCTGTTCCATACTCCCCCCTACTCCTAGCCTTTTAGGGGTACAAACAATAGTAATTGGGGCCTAGTGTGGTTGTGTACGTGTGATATACATACACTTTTTTGGGATCATATTTTCTATTCCGCTATTTAATCAAAAACCTTTGGGGATCAGTTAAATTGGGGGATAGTCTGTGTTGGTACGTGTGAGAGAGATCCACCTTTCCAAGTTGTTGGGGTTCATCTCATACTTCTGAAGGTTTGAGGGTGCTGCCTGTTCCATACTCCCCCTACTCCTAGCCTTTTAGGGGTACAAACAATAGTAATTGGGGCCTAGTGTGGTTGTGTACGTGTGATATACATACACTTTTTTGGGATCATATTTTCTATTCCGCTATTTAATCAAAAACCTTTGGGGATCAGTTAAATTGGGGGATAGTCTGTGTTGGTACGTGTGAGAGAGATCCACCTTTCCAAGTTGTTGGGGTTCATCTCATACTTCTGAAGGTTTGAGGGTGCTGCCTGTTCCATACTCCCCCTACTCCTAGCCTTTTAGGGGTACAAACAATAGTAATTGGGGCCTAGTGTGGTTGTGTACGTGTGATATACATACACTTTTTTGGGATCATATTTTCTATTCCGCTATTTAATCAAAAACCTTTGGGGATCAGTTAAATTGGGGGATAGTCTGTGTTGGTACGTGTGAGAGAGATCCACCTTTCCAAGTTGTTGGGGTTCATCTCATACTTCTGAAGGTTTGAGGGTGCTGCCTGTTCCATACTCCCCCTACTCCTAGCCTTTTAGGGGTACAAACAATAGTAATTGGGGCCTAGTGTGGTTGTGTACGTGTGATATACATACACTTTTTTGGGATCATATTTTCTATTCCGCTATTTAATCAAAAACCTCTGGGGATCAGTTAAATTGGGGGATAGTCTGTGTTGGTACGTGTGAGAGAGATCCACCTTTCCAAGTTGTTGGGGTTCATCTCATACTTCTGAAGGTTTGAGGGTGCTGCCTGTTCCATACTCCCCCCTACTCCTAGCCTTTTAGGGGTACAAACAATAGTAATTGGGGCCTAGTGTGGTTGTGTACGTGTGATATACATACACTTTTTTGGGATCATATTTTCTATTCCGCTATTTAATCAAAAACCTCTGGGGATCAGTTAAATTGGGGGATAGTCTGTGTTGGTACGTGTGAGAGAGATCCACCTTTCCAAGTTGTTGGGGTTCATCTCATACTTCTGAAGGTTTGAGGGTGCTGCCTGTTCCATACTCCCCCTACTCCTAGCCTTTTAGGGGTACAAACAATAGTAATTGGGGCCTAGTGTGGTTGTGTACGTGTGATATACATACACTTTTTTGGGATCATATTTTCTATTCCGCTATTTAATCAAAAACCTTTGGGGATCAGTTAAATTGGGGGATAGTCTGTGTTGGTACGTGTGAGAGAGATCCACCTTTCCAAGTTGTTGGGGTTCATCTCATACTTCTGAAGGTTTGAGGGTGCTGCCTGTTCCATACTCCCCCTACTCCTAGCCTTTTAGGGGTACAAACAATAGTAATTGGGGCCTAGTGTGGTTGTGTACGTGTGATATACATACACTTTTTTGGGATCATATTTTCTATTCCGCTATTTAATCAAAAACCTCTGGGGATCAGTTAAATTGGGGGATAGTCTGTGTTGGTACGTGTGAGAGAGATCCACCTTTCCAAGTTGTTGGGGTTCATCTCATACTTCTGAAGGTTTGAGGGTGCTGCCTGTTCCATACTCCCCCTACTCCTAGCCTTTTAGGGGTACAAACAATAGTAATTGGGGCCTAGTGTGGTTGTGTACGTGTGATATACATACACTTTTTTGGGATCATATTTTCTATTCCGCTATTTAATCAAAAACCTTTGGGGATCAGTTAAATTGGGGGATAGTCTGTGTTGGTACGTGTGAGAGAGATCCACCTTTCCAAGTTGTTGGGGTTCATCTCATACTTCTGAAGGTTTGAGGGTGCTGCCTGTTCCATACTCCCCCTACTCCTAGCCTTTTAGGGGTACAAACAATAGTAATTGGGGCCTAGTGTGGTTGTGTACGTGTGATATACATACACTTTTTTGGGATCATATTTTCTATTCCGCTATTTAATCAAAAACCTCTGGGGATCAGTTAAATTGGGGGATAGTCTGTGTTGGTACGTGTGAGAGAGATCCACCTTTCCAAGTTGTTGGGGTTCATCTCATACTTCTGAAGGTTTGAGGGTGCTGCCTGTTCCATACTCCCCCCTACTCCTAGCCTTTTAGGGGTACAAACAATAGTAATTGGGGCCTAGTGTGGTTGTGTACGTGTGATATACATACACTTTTTTGGGATCATATTTTCTATTCCGCTATTTAATCAAAAACCTTTGGGGATCAGTTAAATTGGGGGATAGTCTGTGTTGGTACGTGTGAGAGAGATCCACCTTTCCAAGTTGTTGGGGTTCATCTCATACTTCTGAAGGTTTGAGGGTGCTGCCTGTTCCATACTCCCCCTACTCCTAGCCTTTTAGGGGTACAAACAATAGTAATTGGGGCCTAGTGTGGTTGTGTACGTGTGATATACATACACTTTTTTGGGATCATATTTTCTATTCCGCTATTTAATCAAAAACCTTTGGGGATCAGTTAAATTGGGGGATAGTCTGTGTTGGTACGTGTGAGAGAGATCCACCTTTCCAAGTTGTTGGGGTTCATCTCATACTTCTGAAGGTTTGAGGGTGCTGCCTGTTCCATACTCCCCCTACTCCTAGCCTTTTAGGGGTACAAACAATAGTAATTGGGGCCTAGTGTGGTTGTGTACGTGTGATATACATACACTTTTTTGGGATCATATTTTCTATTCCGCTATTTAATCAAAAACCTTTGGGGATCAGTTAAATTGGGGGATAGTCTGTGTTGGTACGTGTGAGAGAGATCCACCTTTCCAAGTTGTTGGGGTTCATCTCATACTTCTGAAGGTTTGAGGGTGCTGCCTGTTCCATACTCCCCCTACTCCTAGCCTTTTAGGGGTACAAACAATAGTAATTGGGGCCTAGTGTGGTTGTGTACGTGTGATATACATACACTTTTTTGGGATCATATTTTCTATTCCGCTATTTAATCAAAAACCTCTGGGGATCAGTTAAATTGGGGGATAGTCTGTGTTGGTACGTGTGAGAGAGATCCACCTTTCCAAGTTGTTGGGGTTCATCTCATACTTCTGAAGGTTTGAGGGTGCTGCCTGTTCCATACTCCCCCCTACTCCTAGCCTTTTAGGGGTACAAACAATAGTAATTGGGGCCTAGTGTGGTTGTGTACGTGTGATATACATACACTTTTTTGGGATCATATTTTCTATTCCGCTATTTAATCAAAAACCTTTGGGGATCAGTTAAATTGGGGGATAGTCTGTGTTGGTACGTGTGAGAGAGATCCACCTTTCCAAGTTGTTGGGGTTCATCTCATACTTCTGAAGGTTTGAGGGTGCTGCCTGTTCCATACCCCCCCTACTCCTCATCTAGCCTTTTAGGGGTACAAACAATAGTAATTGGGGCCTAGTGTGGTTGTGTACGTGCGAGATACATACACTTTTTTTGATCATATTTCCTATTCCGCTATTCAATAAAAACCTTTGAGGATCAATTGAATTGCGGGATAGTCTGTGTCGGTACGTGTGAGAGAGATCCACCTTTCCAAGTTGTTGGGGTTCATCTCATACTTCTGAAGGTTTGAGGGTGCTGCCTGTTCCATACCCCCCCTACTCCTCATCTAGCCTTTTAGGGGTACAAACAATAGTAATTGGGGCCTAGTGTGGTTGTGTACGTGCGAGATACATACACTTTTTTTGATCATATTTCCTATTCCGCTATTCAATAAAAACCTTTGGGGATCAATTAAATTGCGGGATAGTCTGTGTCGGTACGTGTGAGATCCACCTTTCCAAGTTTTTGGGGTTCATCTCATACTTCTGAAGCTTTGAGGGTGCTGCCTGTTCCATACTCCTCCTCCTCCTCATCCATCCTTTTAGGTGTACAAACAATAGTAATTGGGGCCTAGTGTGCTTCTGTACGTGTGAGATACATACACATTTTTTGATCATATTTCCTATTCCGCTATTCAATAAAAACCTTTGGGGATCAATTAAATTGCGGAATAGTCTGTGTCGGTACGTGTGAGATCCACCTTTCCAAGTTTTTGGGGTTCATCTCATACTTCTGAAGCTTTGAGGGTGCTGCCTGTTCCATACTCCTCCTCCTCCTCATCCATCCTTTTAGGTGTACAAACAATAGTAATTGGGGCCTAGTGTGCTTCTGTACGTGTGAGATACATACACATTTTTTGATCATATTTCCTATTCCGCTATTCAATAAAAACCTTTGGGGATCAATTAAATTGCGGAATAGTCTGTGTCGGTACGTGTGAGATCCACCTTTCCAAGTTTTTGGGGTTCATCTCATACTTCTGAAGCTTTGAGGGTGCTGCCTGTTCCATACTCCTCCTCCTCCTCATCCATCCTTTTAGGTGTACAAACAATAGTAATTGGGGCCTAGTGTGTTTCTGTACGTGCGAGATACATACACTTTTTTTGATCATATTTCCTATTCCGCTATTCAATAAAAACCTTTGGGGATCAATTAAATTGCGGGATAGTCTGTGTCGGTACGTGTGAGATCCACCTTTCCAAGTTTTTGGGGTTCATCTCATACTTCTGAAGCTTTGAGGGTGCTGCCTGTTCCATACTCCTCCTCCTCCTCATCCATCCTTTTAGGTGTACAAACAATAGTAATTGGGGCCTAGTGTGCTTCTGTACGTGTGAGATACATACACATTTTTTGATCATATTTCCTATTCCGCTATTCAATAAAAACCTTTGGGGATCAATTAAATTGCGGAATAGTCTGTGTCGGTACGTGTGAGATCCACCTTTCCAAGTTTTTGGGGTTCATCTCATACTTCTGAAGCTTTGAGGGTGCTGCCTGTTCCATACTCCTCCTCCTCCTCATCCATCCTTTTAGGTGTACAAACAATAGTAATTGGGGCCTAGTGTGTTTCTGTACGTGCGAGATACATACACTTTTTTTGATCATATTTCCTATTCCGCTATTCAATAAAAACCTTTGGGGATCAATTAAATTGCGGGATAGTCTGTGTCGGTACGTGTGAGATCCACCTTTCCAAGTTTTTGGGGTTCATCTCATACTTCTGAAGCTTTGAGGGTGCTGCCTGTTCCATACTCCTCCTCCTCCTCATCCATCCTTTTAGGTGTACAAACAATAGTAATTGGGGCCTAGTGTGCTTCTGTACGTGTGAGATACATACACATTTTTTGATCATATTTCCTATTCCGCTATTCAATAAAAACCTTTGGGGATCAATTAAATTGCGGGATAGTCTGTGTCGGTACGTGTGAGATCCACCTTTCCAAGTTTTTGGGGTTCATCTCATACTTCTGAAGCTTTGAGGGTGCTGCCTGTTCCATACTCCTCCTCCTCCTCATCCATCCTTTTAGGTGTACAAACAATAGTAATTGGGGCCTAGTGTGTTTCTGTACGTGTGAGATACATACACTTTTTTTGATCATATTTCCTATTCCGCTATTCAATAAAAACCTTTGGGGATCAATTGAATTGCGGGATAGTCTGTGTCGGTACGTGTGAGAGAGATCCACCTTTCCAAGTTGTTGGGGTTCATCTCATACTTCTGAAGGTTTGAGGGTGCTGCCTGTTCCATACCCCCCCTACTCCTCATCTAGCCTTTTAGGGGTACAAACAATAGTAATTGGGGCCTAGTGTGGTTGTGTACGTGCGAGATACATACACTTTTTTTGATCATATTTCCTATTCCGCTATTCAATAAAAACCTTTGAGGATCAATTGAATTGCGGGATAGTCTGTGTCGGTACGTGTGAGAGAGATCCACCTTTCCAAGTTGTTGGGGTTCATCTCATACTTCTGAAGGTTTGAGGGTGCTGCCTGTTCCATACTCCCCCTACTCCTCATCTAGCCTTTTAGGGGTACAAACAATAGTAATTGGGGCCTAGTGTGGTTGTGTACGTGTGATATACATACACTTTTTTTGGATCATATTTTCTATTCCGCTATTCAATAAAAACCTTTCTAGGGCAAGATCTTAAATTACAGAAATATGAGGAGACCGTCAAATAAGGGCCGTGGCCTGGGTCGTGGTGCTGCTGGTAGAGCTCCTGTTGCAAGGAGAGGACATGGTCGATCTGTGCCAGCTACACGCACAAGTGAAACACCTTCCTCAAGTGTGAGTAGGCGACAGAACCTGCATCAGTATTTGGTAGGGCATCAAACGCCCCTAGAAGTGATGAGGCCAGAACAAGTTGAGGCGATAGTAGATTGGTTTGCTGCTGACAGTGCCTCCAGTTCCTTCACATTGTCTCCCACCCAGTCTACTGCAGAAAGGTCAGAGTTGGCACCTGCAGCCAATGTCCAACCGTCTTTCACCTCACCCCCTTGCAAATCAGGCCAGCAGTCTGAGCCCCAAGCCATACAGCAGTCTCTTATTCTTTTTGAGGACTCTGTCAGCAGGGTTTCCCAGGGCCATCCACCTAGCCCTGCCCCAGAAGTGGAAGAGATTGAGTGCAGCGATGCCCAACCACTTATTCCTCAAGATGAGTACATGCAAGGATCATCGCAGCACGTCTCCGATGATGACGAAACGCAGGTGCCAACTGCTGCGG
Organism: Pelophylax lessonae; assembly: GCF_965119305.1. Classification (NCBI taxonomy): domain Eukaryota; kingdom Metazoa; phylum Chordata; class Amphibia; order Anura; family Ranidae; genus Pelophylax; species Pelophylax lessonae. The sequence continues at coordinate 656,821,414 of NC_138769.1, read as the reverse complement.
CGTTCAGCATTGTGGAGACCGACAAGGAGGGCAGGGGTGAAGACTGGGTGGAAGATGATGTGGAGGACGATGAGGTCCTCGACCCCACATGGAATGAACGTCATGCAGGTGAACTGAGTAGTTTGGAGGAAGAGGCGGTGGTCGCACAGAGCCACCAGCACAGCAGAAGAGGGAGCAGGGTGCAGAAGCGGAGCGGCCGTGCCCTAGACACTACGCCCGCTACTGCCCAACGCAGCAAGGGAACGAGCGCACCAAAGTCAGCTCAAAGGAGTTCTCTAGCGTGGAAGTTCTTTAGAAAATGTGCTGATGACAGGACACGAGTGGTTTGCACCCTGTGCAATCAGAGCTTGAAGCGAGGCATGAACCTTCTCAACCTGAGCACAACCTGCATGATCAGGCATCTAAGTGCAAAGCACGAGCTGCAGTGGAGTACACACCTTCAAAACCAAGAAACGTCTCTGGCTCATCCTGCTTCCTCTTCTGCTGCAGTCTCGGCCGCTCCAGCCACATCTGTAGTGATACCGGCACCTGCCACCCCGCAAACAGACGATCTGTCAGCAACACCACCACCTGGGTCACCAACAACCATCTCCACAATGTCCCGTGGAAGCGTTCAGCTTTCCATCTCCCAAACACTTGAGAGGAAGAGGAAGTACCCCCCTACCCACCCGCGATCCCTGGCCCTGAATGCCAGCATTTCAAAATTATTGGCCTTTGAAATGCTGTCATTCCGTCTGGTGGAGACGCACAGTTTTAAAAACCTTATGTCGGTGGCTGTCCCACAGTACGTCGTGCCCAGCCGCCACTACTTTTCCAGGCAAGCCATCCCTTCCCTGCACAACCAAGTGGGGGAAAAAATCAGGTGTGCACTGCGCAACGCCATCTGTGCCAAGGTCCACCTAACTACGGATACGTGGACCAGTAAGCACGGTCAGGGGCGTTATATCTCCCTAACGGCACACTGGGTAAATGCAGTGGCGGATGGGCCCGAGGCGGATAGCAATTTGGCGCATGTCCTTCCACCACCGAGGATTGCAGGGCGCTTCAGTTTGCCTCCTGTTCCTAACTCCTCCTACTCCGCTTCCTCATCCTCTACCGCCTCCTCATCCGGACAGCGTAACACCTTCACCACCAACTTCAGCACGGCCAGGGGTAAACGACAGCAGGCAGTTTTACAACTTGCCTGTTTGGGGGACAAACCACACACCGCGCAGGAGTTGTGGAGGAGCATGGAACAGCAGACAAATGAGTGGTTGCTGCCAGCGAGCCTCAAGCCCGGCCTGGTGGTGTGCGATAACGGGCGAAATCTCATAGCAGCTCTGGGCCTAGCCGGTTTGACGCACATCCCTTGCCTGGCGCATGTGCTGAATTTGGTGGTGCAGAGGTTCCTTAAAAACTACCCCGATATGTCAGAGCTGCTGCAGAAAGTGCGGGCCGTTTGTGCGCACTTTCGGCGTTCTCACCCTGCTGCTGCTCGCCTGGCAGCGCTGCAGCGTAACTTCGGCCTTCCCGCTCACCGCCTCATATGTGACGTGCCCACAAGGTGGAACTCCACCTTGCACATGCTGGAAAGACTGTGCGAGCAGCAGCAGGCCATAGTGGAGTTTCAGCTGCAGCACGCACGCGTGAGTCGCTCTGCGGAACAGCACCACTTCACCACCAATAACTGGGCCTCCATGCGAGACCTGTGTGCCTTGTTGCGCTGTTTTGAGTACTCCACCAACATGGCCAGTGGCAATGACGCCGTTCTCAGCTTAACTATCCCACTTCTATGCCTCCTTGAAAAAACAATTCGGGCGATGATGGAAGAGGATGTGGCACAGGATGAGGAGGAGGAGGAGGATGAAGAGGTAACATTTCCAAGGCTTTCAGGGCAGTCATTCGCAAGGGGCTCCGAGGGTGGGTTCCTGCACACGCAAACGCCAGGGACGCAATTGTCCAGCAGGGGCACAGTTCTGGAGGATGAGGAGGATGAGGAGGAGGAGGAGCTGGAGGAGGAGATGGAACCATGTTCACAGCAGGGTGGCACCCAGGCCAGCTCATGGCCATCACTGGTGCGTGGCTGGGGGGATACAGAGGACACGGACCATACACCTCCCACAGAGGACAGCCTTTCGTTGCCTCTGGGCAGCCTGGCACACATGAGCGATTACATGCTGCAGTGTCTCCACAACGACCGCCGAGTTGCCCACATTCTAACTTGTGCTGATTACTGGGTGGCCACGCTGCTGGATCCCCGTTACAAGGACAACGTACCGTCCTTAATTCACTCACTGGAGCGCGATCGCAAGATGCGCGAGTACAAGCGCACGCTGGTAGACGCCATGCTGCTGGCATTCCCATCTGACAGCGGGGCCACAGTGGAAGCACAAGGCAGAGGAGGAGGAGGAGGAGGTCGCCAACGCAACCAGGGCACCGCCAGCACCTCAGAAGGCAGGGTTAGCATGGCCGAAATGTGGAAAAGCTTTGTCAGCACGCCACAACAAACAGCAGCACCAGCAGCTCAGATGGAACGTCTTAGCAGGAGGCAGCATTTTACCAACATGGTGGAGCAGTATGTGTGCACACGCCTACATGTAGTGAATGACGGGTCTGCCCCCTTCAACTTCTGGGTCTCCAAATTGGGCACATGGCCTGAGCTTGCCCTTTACGCCTTGGAGGTGCTGGCGTGCCCTGCAGCCAGTGTATTATCTGAACGGGTATTTAGCACGGCTGGGGGCGTTATAACAGACAAGCGCAGCCGCCTGTCCAGAGACAATGTGGACAAGCTCACGTTCATTAAAATGAACCAGGCATGGATCCCACGGGACTTTTCCGTACCTTATGCAGAATAGCAATGGATACCGACCTTACCCACCCATTGTTCCATTTTTGCTCTTTCTCACTCTTTTGGGGTGTACCCTCATTTAAAATTTGTGAAAAGAAGCAGTGTTGGCTACCTCGTCCTCCTCCTCAGGGCCAGATTAATGTAGGGTCTATTGGAGCTGCAGCTCCAGGCCCCTACCTTTTATATAGGCCCCGGGTTGGCCATATTCACTGTTACCGCTCTTCTGTCACTTGTAAACACAGAAGTCTGGCTTCTATGCTCGCTTCCCCAGGCAGCACCCTCAGAACCTCCCCACACAGCGTGAAGGCCGGACAAGGAGGGACAGTTGGCGATGCATGGATGTGTTTATGGGCTTCAGAGACAGCATCCCATGTTGAATTAGGCATGCATGGCTGCACCCTTCCTCCTCTGGGTGCATGGCAAGGCACGGCCCTAAGGCCCTTCAAAATCCTCAGCACCAAGCCCATGATGCTGTTAATCCGGCCCTGGTCCTCCTCCACCGCCGCTTCCACCTACACCGCCCATAGGTGTGCGCAGCCTATTGCATTAAGGTGTGCACCCCAAAGTTGAAATACACATGCATGTGTTTGCCAGCAGGGAGAGTAATGTATCGGGGCCATGTACCTGTAGGCAAGGAGAAATAGAGCAGAGCAGGTCCCAGGGAGATCTTTCCCATCTCCTCACTGGCAATGCTATGTGCCCTAGGTGATTAGGGTGTGCCCAGGCACACCCAGCACACCCTGTGCGCACGCCTATGTCACCGCCACATCCACCACCACCTCAACCTCCCTCCTACTCCATATGGGCCTCGTCCTTCAGAGATGAAGAAGAACATTGTTTTATTTTTCTGTTTTTTTTTGTTGTTTTAAGTTATTTCCCTATCCACATTTGTTTGCAGAGCACTTGCCATGCTCTTAATTACGTTTTGCTGCCATTTGCAGCACTCTAGCCCTTTCCTTTGGTGTTTTAGAGCCATTTTAGTGCCTTAAAGTTCGGGTCCCCATTGACTTCAATGGGGTTCGGTGTCCGGGAAAAGTTCGGTAAAAGTCCGGGACACGGACCCGGACTTTTTTTTAAAGTTCGGCCGAACCCGTCGAACACGGACATCTAGGTGTCCGCTCAACCCTAATCAGTACCAATCCATATAAAGAAGCTTGGCTACATAAAGGACCTCCCCCCATTCCAACAAGGGAGCATCATAATACTGCCAGTGGATCTGTCTTATGCTGTAGCCTTAAAGCAGTAAAGTAAGGGTGTAGAGCAGCCTTTTTCAACCAGGGTGCCCAGGCACCCTAAGGTGCCTTGAGGTTTCTTCAGGGTTGCCTTGGCAAATTGCCTAAAAATTGCCCAAAAATTATATACAAGCCAGCAAGTGGATCAAGCCTGCCTTCTAGTTACACAAAGCCACAGGTTTTTATTGTACACCATTACAACATTTTAGTTGGTTGTATCCTAACAACCAATAACATCATCAGTTGATAAGGAGGATGTTAGTCACCTGAACAGCATCCTTGTTTGTCCCTCTCCTGATCCACTCCATAAGAACTGGTGTCACATTAGCTGAGTGATGGAGAGAAACTAAGAAAGAAGAGAAATGCTAGAATACTAGTCGGTACCATTGTGCAAAAGGGTATTTGCTCTGGAAGGATAAATCACCTCTAACGTTGGGTGTCCTACGTGTTGGGCGTCCTATGATCTGCCTGGTGTTGGAGAAGAGGAGAACCGATTGCTGGCTTTGTCAATCCGGTCTTATTGCAGATAGAATTCATGGGCTTTGCACACACTCGTTTTGACCACTCTATTATTTGAGGGTCATCACCTTCTGGTAAGCAGGTTTTTCTCCTGACATGTGGTGACGTGTGCTCTCAAGATTTATGGCATTTGGTATGGGGATTGCCTCTTCTATCCATGGGCATTCATGGGTATTGGACTGAGCTTCCTAATTTTATTTTAATTTTTATTGGTGCTGCACCCTGTTGCATACTGTCCTACGTGTGTGGCTGCTGCATTGTGTAAAAGTATTAGAATAGTTTTTTATATTTTAGAATGGGGTGCCTTGAGACTGTCCATAATTTTAAAAGGGTGCCTCAAGGCTGTCCATAAATTAAAAGGGGCTTGACTAAAAAATTGTTGAGAAACACTGGTGTAGAGCACCCAGAGGAGTCACTCCCTCTCTGCTTAACACTTGGTGTTGGGACTTATCTAATTCAACCTCTCAACATCATTTGGTGTTTCCCTGTCACTGGCCCAGGATCCATTCATTACATTGCATACTTCGGATCCATCACCTTTGATTCATCCTCTGGATTCATGATGAAAGGACTTTATTTAATTATTGATTCACTTCATTATTGAGTCACCCATTCACTTCTATATTGCTATAGTTTTCATTCACCAATATATTTCTATTGTTTACATATTTATTAGATATTTGATTGCACTTTCTTGTATTTTGGTGCCTCTACAATTTCATTGTAAATCATCTATTTATTGTCACATATTGTTTTCACAATTGCACACATTTTTTTCAACATTCTGTTTCAGGTTCACAACTTCTATTGGAGGTTTATCACTTATATTTTATTTGCATAGTGCAGCTCCACATTTTTATTTTCAATTTCAATTCTTTCAGCTTTGGAAAGGCTTATCGGTAGTTCCAGCTATCATTTGGCTCTCATATTTTCCAATAGATAGCGCAGGGGTCACTCTTATCAAAAAAGAAAAGCACTGCAATACACCGAGCTGTGTTACTGTAATGCAAAAATGTGAAATAGAAACAAAATATGCATTTCCCAACACACTAACCAGACCACCAGCAAAAAATGAATTACATTGTAGCGATTTGCATTAAAAACAGCGATGTGTGTTGGTCCAATAGGTTTTATGAAAGAACACTATAAAAAACGTACATCAGTATTAGTAATTTACATACTTGCAATAATCTAGATGGCGTATCCATAACAGACGTATCATCTTTGTTTGAAGTTCCTTCTCCTTCTATAATAAAATTAAGACAAATACATCTTGTGAAAGCAGGAGGTAATGGTAAATCACAACAGAAAGCTAAGTAAGGGTTTCTGCATATCGGTGCATTCACCCATAGAACGTAAACTAATAGGTGAATTTTGGTGCCTGGGAGCCGCTGGTGTTGTGTACAGCCCTCCATAGACCTGAATGGTTGAAGGTGGCTGTAAGCAGCTATGTGCTACTACTTGTGTAAAGTAGGGAACGCGTACAGATTAATTACTGAACCTTACTAATTACCTTTGGGACCTTACATCTGTGCAGATGCACCATTTTACGTAAGTAGTGGCACATAGCTGTATACAGCTGCCTTGCACCATTTGTGTGTATGTGCAGCTGTACACAGCACTAGGGGCTTCCGGGCACTAAAATACACTAGTCTTCTTACCCTCTATGGCCGAATGCACAAATCAGGACTGGCAGCTAACAGCGCTCAGCAGTGCCTTTGACGATAGATGGAGCCTGTATTTGTATATGACACCTGTGCATTTATGATAGGCATAACTTTTATGACCTTTGGCCATATATTAAACAATATGAATTAAAGCCTTTCAATGGTCACAAAGTCATTTTTTTTTGGAACAAAAGCTAAATGTTGTAAGCAGCGTGTCCATTTAATACCATTGTCACAGACCTATAGTTTCCCAACTTCTTTCCTCTACTCTTCTAACTAAATTGATAATATCCTAGAATGGCTGCCAACCACATCGTAATTCCAACAGTTCAACAAAAAACGCACTGTACGAAAAGAAAAACATTTCACAGCTTTGCTTGTTGTTTATGGACTACTTTACATGTTCATATGTGTTAGGAAGCAGCTTTCCATTGCTTCATCAGTGGCACTATGAACAGCAACACTACTGCTCATGTGATATAGTTATTAAAGCAGAACTTCACCTGAAAATGGAAGTTCTACTTTTTCTAATCCTCCCACCTTCCTAAAATTTCCGTTTTTTTTTTTTAGTTTTTTAAGGGAGTGGATACCTATTTCTGACAGGTACCTGGGCCCACTTCCACTCAGATCGCCTAGGCAATCCAGACAGAAGCCCCCTGGGACCTGTGATGTGCGGTTTCATTCACAATGGGTCAGAGTTCATTCATACGCAGTGGGCAGCTAGCTGTGAAGCCTCCAACATCCAAGTCGGTGCTGAAACCAGTGAAGAACCAGTGTTCTGCAGAAAACTCCAACCATCTCACTTCTGGTGACTCGAAACTAGGAATAATTGGAGATTTTGACCACTTGGTGTTTTCAAAGAACAGGCAGCAGCACTCCACTACGTGCTATAATGAGTGGACATTTTTAGTCCGCCCACTAGTAACCAACAACATGGCTGCCTCCAAGGCAGTGACAACTAGCGGGCGGACTAACAATGTCCACTCATAGCGTGTACTGGAGTGTATAGGCTGCTGGTGTTCTGTGAAAACACAAAGTAGTCGAAATCTCCAATTTTTCATTGTGTACAGTCACTGGAAGTGAAGTGGTTGGAGTTCTCGGCAAGTTGGAGTTTTCGACAGAACACCGGCCCGGAGGAGGATCCCTGGACTGGTAAGTGCATGTTTATACAAAGTAAGCAGCTACAGTAATTGAAGCTGCTGACTTATTTTAATTTCTATTTATTTTAACTGAAGATCCTGTTTAAGGTATAACAAATAGTTAAAGTACAGTATATGTATTGACAAAACTTTTTTTTTTTTTTTTTTTTTTTTTTAGATAGAGCTGGGAAGGGCTAAATTCCCAGTCAGTTTTTTTTTTTTGCCCTGGGTGTTCTGGTGTAGAGATTTCACTTCCTGTTACAGAGACACAACTAGAGGCGATAGGCAGGGCTTTTTTCTCAGAGAATAGGTGCAGGAACTCCATTCTGAGTCACCCCTACCCACCTCTGAGCACCATTCATTGGTTCCATCCACTACCCACCTCCCAGTACTGCCCTTTTTAGACAATACAGAACCAAGTATAATTTTGTGGTGCTAAGTAATCTGTAAGGGATTCGGTAATTATAACAAGAAAAGCAGTAAAATAGATAAACTGCAGCCAGTAACAATAGAGCACCCCAGCAACAATGGATCCCCCTAACAACAATGGACCACCCGCCACAAAACCCCCCCCCCTCCCAGTGACACTAAACTCCCGGCAGCAACAACAGATATCCCCACAGCCAGCATTAATAGACTCTCTGGCAATAGACTCCTCCCTCAACAGTAGATCTCTCCCAGCAACAACTGACCCCCCCCAGCAATTTAAGATCCACCACCACCAACAATAGGTCCCCCACCAGCAACAAAAGACCCCCTCAGCAGCAATAGACCCCCATGCAAAAATAGATCCTCTCCAGCTAGAACAGATCCCCCAGCAGTGAGCATCAATAGACCCTGCAACACAGTCAATGGTGGAGGTGCAGGAACTGCGTTCCCCCACGTTCCCACTGAAAAAAAAGCCTTGACGATAGGAAATCACTACAAAGTGACAATAGTCCCTGGAATAGGTGTCCCCGCTAGAAGATTTATGGTCACATTTTGTTCTGGTGACAACTAACATTTCGGATTCCCCATCCCCATCACACCCCCCCCCCCCCCCGCCTTATTGACAAGTTTCACTAGGACACAAAAAATTAATCTACTTTTAGGGGACACAGGCAACAGGGGCAAACTTGATTGGGGATCTAATCCTCATTGGTTTTATGTTGCTACTTTCAGGTGCTTGGACACTGGCAAAAAGCTTTGTTGGGAATGCCCCCAGTGCACCCTCATAACTCCATCTACTCCATCCCTAGTGTCCTAAAGTGATGAACATCTTCTCCTAAAAAATAAAAACCATTTTTTTTTTTTCCCTACTTTAAAAAATCTTTTGCTGTAAAAATGACTTTCTGGGTATGATAAACCTAACTGTTCAAATATGGTCAAAAAAGTTAGAAATGCACAATATACAAACATTACAACAAAAATGATTACCAATCCACAATTGCTTAACAGTAAATACTTACTTATGTTAACAAGCTGAGAGCCATTAAACACTGGTAATTCATCTTCAGTTTCAGTATCACTTCCAATAACAATTGAACTGCAAAAATAAAAGGTGACGGTCATGTAATCTACCTCCTTGCACATTATCATTCTGCATTCATTCTGTATATCCAATTTTGTCCAAAATTTGGCACCAAATGAGGACATTTGTTTAAAAAATATTAGGCAACAAGCTTCTCTGCTCTCTCCTTGTGCAGGGTGACTGGTCTTATATCTGCCCCTCCTGTAGATTTCTGCAGGCACCCTGTAGTGGGTGGAGCCTGCTGGGCCCCTCCCACAGCTCTGCTCTCTGCACAGGCTTTGTACATCAGGTACTAATAAACTTTGGTTTATTAGTGAGAAAAAGATTCAGCCATTTCTTCATAGGTCTCTGTTTTTGAATTCGCAATTCAGCCCTGCAATTATTGTGCTGCCCCTCCGTATCGGTATGTCCACTGGGAACCCTGGGCGGAAGCATACTCACGCTCCTCCAAATGGAACGGCGGAAGTGATATCGCCGCCAGCCTCGCGAGATTTCCCGCGATCAGCATAGGCGGAAATGATGTCACGCTATTGGCGGAAGTGATGTCACGTTGTGGGCAGAAGTGATGCAAACACGGATCCCGCGAGTCCTCGCGGGATCACAAGTCATTGGTCTCCCTATAAGGGGACGCCGAGAGTCAGCAAGGAGAGTTATCTCTCCGAGCCACGACAGGACGGTTCGTCCATTTAAATATCCAAGACCTGCAACAACAGTGAGTACTAGGAAAAACTATGGGGACAAATTTGGCCTCTTGGCCTGAAGCAACTGAAGTCTTTAATAGAAGGACTTTTCTTTTCTTTTTATCCTTGATTCATAGGGGGGAGCGTGTATCGATGCAACTTTCCATCCACTACAAGCAATAAGCATATCAGCAACTCTGGCAAAAATGGCATTTTTATTGAGCTAAATTGTATTTAACAAATCAAATTTTTCTTACAATTAACCATTTTCAATAGAGCATTTGGGTGCTATATATACATTTTTCTCTTGATATGTATTTTAGGCAATAGTGGAGCCATAGGATCCATGCCCTGAATGGCCATAGATCATCTTTAACCCCTGATATACGATCAAGTTTTTTTTGATAATATTCAGGTCGAGACCGATATATGACATTCCTTGCTCTATGATTGGATGGCAAGGTAAGACATATTAAAGCAAGAGGAATTTAGATTCAATCTCCCATATCCACCCTATTTTTAGATGTTTTCATTGTCCCACCTTCCCCATAACAGATTAACAATACATAAGCTCCGGGAGATGTATAAACTGGAGGACAACCTCTTTGAATCCTCACTACTTTTATATTATTGAAAATCATCATAACAGGTGAACCTCTTTGACTCACCTATTTAATTAGCAACTCAATACCTTAACCCCTTTTCCTACAATAATCACATGATACTGTATACTCACTGTTTTCAGGCCAAAGAAATATCCATAACTTAATACACCTGACTCTAGCTTCCGGATCTGGGAGATTAAGTGTATCCCCCGGAGGGCGAATTAATGGGGTGCTTTTCCTGCAGGTATGTGGCTCCATTACACTGGACATTCCATCAAGGGGCTTTTTTGGCCTTCTTTCTCTTTGGGGGGGGAGGAGGGGGGAGGGGAGGGGAGGGAGGGAGGGGGGATTCTTCTCTGTGGGGGCAATGTTGGGGAGTTTAGGCATTTAGGGGAAACGGGAGATTCCCAATGTACATCCTGTAGGAGGATGGTCGCGGATGCATATTGTTTTTTGATCTGAATTGATGTAAACATTACTGTAGTATGAAGATTTGTATGTCCTTTTTTGAGGACCTATAATTTATACTGAATTATGCTTTTCAGGAGTGTATGCAGATTCCCTGAGGAAGAATTTTGTATTTGACAACCTTTGAAACGCGTTGGATTCTGCCAAACACCCCTCCAACAGTATTTGTATAACATGCACTATTGATTGTACTGTATTACCTTATGGCGGTCAATAAGTCTATGAATGTATGAAAAAATTGGTGACACGATGATTTTTCCACTATTAATATTTAATTTCTAATAAATTGCACGTTCTAAAAATACAAAACTTTCTCCTTTAAGAGATTTTTTACTGTTACCTCTAAAGTCCCACCAAGAAGGGGGTTTTTTGCTTCCAATTTATTACGGGATTATGGTAACACCTTACCTTTAAGTTATCTACACATATTTGCAATGGGATTTGGCTCTTACCAAAACGGGTGACCCGGTGTTCCACGCTAAGACTCCCCTGTGGTTTAACCTGACATTTGCCTGAGCTGCTTCAATTACCGGATTCTGGGCTGTGGATGACCAAAGGGGTATTGTATCTTTCTCATGTACTACGGGAGGGAGCGATTAGACCCTTTTCCCAGTTGCGGACTGAATTTGATCTTCCCCCTACCATGTACTACCGCTACTATCAACTTCGACATGCCCTCCATGCTCAGTTTGGGGGCCGCTACCCGGACTTGCCCACGGTTGACCTTTTAGACGTCCTGACTGGCTCTGACTCCTGTAAGCTTATATCCCTTCTGTACGAAATGCTGACGTCTAAACCTGTCACGACCCTGGCATTTAGCATTCGCCCTCGCTGGACAGAAGATACAGGTGACCTTGACGATGACGACTGGACAGAGGCCCTTGAAACCTGTAAGCTTGTTTCATCCAAACTGTCTGATAGACTAACCCAGGTGTACATACTTCACAGAGCATACCTCTCCCTTGATAGAATAGCTAGATTTGCCCCCTCCAGAGACCCCACGTGCCCCAAATGTCTATTGTCTCCGGGCACGTTTGGGCATCAGTTGTGGCACTGCCCCCGTATCCAGGGATTCTGGGCACAGGTCATCCGCTTCCTACATGACCGCATGGGCGCTCCTGTATCGTTGGATCCTAAGGTCTGCCTTCTGGGCATATTTCCCGATGAGGATATTGACAAGCATACCACTAACTTCCTCCATGAAACCCTCTTTTGTGCTAGAAAACTGATTGCCCATACCTGGATCCAGCCTACGTGGTCTGATTTGGCTATGTGGAAGGCGGATGTTAGTACACCAGTCGGGTTTCTCTTGGTAGCTATCACAAGGTCTGGGACAGGTGGCTTCATGTTTCGGAAACTTGCTCCCCTGGGTGATTGTTCATTTCACTGTCACCGTCCCCCCTGTTTTCTGCCTCAAGTGGTGTGTGGGTGGGAGTCAGCACTGCATGATGGTTTGTGTTCCTCTCATTTAACGGGTATTACACCTTCCTGCCTCAAATATGTTAATCTTTTCTTGTAAGATGGCTTTGTTTTCCTTTTTCTTGTTGTTTTTATACTGCTGCCATATTGTGACTCGGTACATTGACTGTATGTATATTTCTTATTTTGAACCCAATAAACGTAAAAAAAAAAAATTGTCTCTATCAAAAAGTAAAATCGTATATTCTTTTCCACATTGTATTTCAATTATTTATTTATAGCTTACTCCTATTAATCCTAACAATCCTAAAGTCTGAAAATGTACCTTAAGAATTCTATACATACACTTCCTTGAATGCAGTTATACATATTCAATATGGCCTATAAATATTCGCAGTTGTTCACAGTTGTGTCACAGATTTTACAGGGCCTGCCTTCTGAGCTACAGCAGTGCTGGGAGAAGGTGTTTCAGGAGGCAGAGTCAGTACAGAAATCAATGCTTACAGGCAGCAAGGTACCATGGGATATATAGTCCCTGGAAATTGACAGTAAACCAAAGGAATGAGCAGAGGAAAAACTGCAAAGCATGCACGGAATCCAGAAGTTGTGGAAAGAGATGACCAGCACGCACAACACAAAAGGAGATTTTTCAAGTAATCTTATATTGGATTTTAAAAAAATAAACTTTTTTTTGTATTGCAATTACAATGCTGATGTTCTAAAAGAAAATTGAATGCTGTGGCCATGGAACTGGCTCTGGTCTTGTGACGAAACACGTAGGAGGAGCCAGTGACGTCACCCCCAGCTGATCATTCTGGATCTCAACACCAGGAAGCAGTGAAGCCAGGGAACCAGCACACGGAGAGAGACACTGTTATCTGCCTGTTGAAAGTTTACTAAATGGGAGTTCAATACCTTGAATTACTTTTATGCTAAATAAAATTATTTTAACATACTACAGTATGAGGCACTTTCTTTTTTATTGCCATGGAGCCACACGTACTGACGCACCTTCAAAGAGTCTAAGGCCCCTTTCACACTAGCGGACCGTTCAGATCCGTTTTTCAGGTGGATCTGAATGGATGTCTCATGCATCTGACATCCGATCTGTCAAATCTGGACGGATGGAAACCCTATTTTCCATCCGTCCAGTGGATCGGATGTGATCAGATGAGAACGGACAGGCGGTTCGTTCTCATCCGATTCCCCCATAGAGAACAGCGGGGACCTGACAGCTCTGTCTCCGCACACAGCGCAGAGATAGAGCTGCCATCTGCATGCTCAGCGGGGGATCGGTGGATCGATCCCCCGCTGAGAAAAATGGAGTCCGCCGACGGACTCCCAAGTGTGAAAGGGGCCTAAAGGATGATAAAGGAGCCCTAGGTGGATCATCCCATTACTTATTGGCTGCCCATTTTCTGTGTGCTGGAGGTGAGCGGCCATTGCACACAAAGGTGTCTTTTGCTTTTTGGTGAAAGGATTTTGGCACTTTTCCACCATCTGTATATATCCACTTTGCACTTTTATTGATTACAGTTTACAGTCATTGGTTGAAGATTATATATACTTTGTCCACCTCTATATGTATTATAGACTTTATTTCATCCATTGAATTCATTAAATTCGTTTTTTAATTTACTTATGAATTTTTTCACATTTTTCCCACAGTTTTTTACAATATGAATTCATTTTTTTATATATATATGAAATAATTTTTTCATTTGTGGTTGATTTATTCACTTTATGCTATTTTCCACTGGTGATTATTGATCATGATATTGTTCACACTTTGAGTAGTGCACCACTGTATTTATTTTATTTCATTTGGAAATGACGTCAGTAGCAGCCTCCAAGGGTCATAGAGATGACCGGTGACCATCTGGTCCTTGGTCAGCCCTATGGTAAATGACTGCCACTGGCCGATTCATTTTCTGGCTTCCCAATCGCATCGACGAACCCAGAGAAGCACAGGAGGGCAGCGGGAACAGCTGCTATGATTGCTTTTACATGAGAGGGAATCACCAGCAGCTACAGGCATCATTCAGATATCTCCACTTCAACAAAAGGACATCATATGATGTCCACCTAAGGTTAGGTGGTTAATCTCTTGTATTTCAGGAGGTTTATAAACAGCTTAGTAGACAAATGGGTTATTGGCTTGTAAGCTGTAAAATGTTAAATTTTTGTTTTTGTGATTAATACCAATTAAAAGTGGTATTAAACCCAAAAGCAAACATTTATTATATTGCAGCCTATCAATATCTTAGATGTGATGATTGCATTAGCTTTCTTTTTTTAGGCTCCCTTTCCTTTATTTTCATTTGGTTATCCAGCCAAAAAGTCTGTGGTTTCTCAACAGAAAATGTATAAGTTAGAGTGTGGAGACAAACCATTTACCGCTCACAGGGCTGCATACACAGATCAGCTATTATTTATTCATGTAAAACCTTTATCCCAAATGTAAAAAAAAAATGCTGCTGCAACTGCTTGTGTAACTGCAGTGTGACCTGGAGTTTGGCTTCAGTTTGTTAGTGTATCTAGATCTGCTAGTACATCTACCACCCCCCCCCCCCTCCATCACCCCAGACTGACAATGCTGCTGTCCAAAGGTGCCCCAGTACTCCTTCATCCAGAGTGGAGGCACTCTAATGCAGGTGGTGTGACCATCAGGTGAAAACAGAGGGAAAAAAACCCTAAAAAAGGAAAACTAATGCAGCCACCACATCTAATGATTGGTAACCTGCAATGTATTACTTTTTTGTTTTGAGTTTAATAGCGATTTACGTTATTTGTACCTCTTTATGGAACAGTCCTAGCAAACAGGATCATGTATTAAAAAAATTCTGGCTGCTTAAATAATATAACTTACGGTTGGTCCTGCTGCAGCAAAGGTGTAGATGGTCCCAGTGATTTCTAAACATTAATAACACAATACCAATATTAAGAAGTAGCAGTGAGAAAATTTACATACATTCACAAAACACGACATAACTGTAAAGACAAAATTTACATTGCAGATTTTTATCATTTGAAAGACTGGACTACTTATTGGCAAGCATCTCCTTTTAGCAAATTAAAAGCAATGAGCTGCTAATGATTGCCAGTAAGAGGTTAAATAAAGCTGACCATGCACTACTAGATTTCTGAAGAACGTTTGTATCACTATTCCTGGGGAAATTTAGATTAGAAAATTTAATGACCTAACAAATCTCGTTGTTTGCTTTTAACATGTTTTTGGAACAAATTGATTTTTCCTACAGAAAACCACATTCATTGTTTCTCCATCCTGAATCTTCAAATTTTCTTGTCAAAAACGAATGTCAATTTGACCCCACTGACGGTTAGAAAATCAAACGGATGTTCTGAAAACAAACATTTTCTAACAAAATTCTACTAGTGCATAGTTAGCTTTACCTCAGGTTCACACTTCCGCGTTTTGTGCGGGCCACATTTTCAGACACAGGGCGTTTCCGCAAAAAAGAAGTACAGCCACCTTTTAAAAAAACGTCACTGCAGCGAAATCTCATGGTTTTTTTAATCATTGGATTTCCCTGCGGTTACCGCACCCGCAAACGTGCTGAAATGTGTGGGGGTACCATTCAGAATGAATGGCAGCCGCAGGAGTCTCCTATGAGCAGCGCTATTTGGCTGAGGATGCGGAGAACAGATGCGATTCCTGCAACAGGAACGCAAGCACAACCTAGTGTGAATCTAGCCTTACTCACTACACTCACACTGCATGAGCAATTACATACAAATGAACAGGAATAAATGCGGGCGCTGTCAGGCTCCTATTGTTTTCAATGGGGATTCCTGTCTGCACCTATTTGCATGGATCTCCTGTGGGTATCTGCAATATGGCCCCCAGTGTAAATGGGGCCCAATGATACAAAGGAGGAGTTTTTTCTGTATTGAACTTGATCAACATGTATCATTTTCAGCTGCACCATACTCCTAGTTCTAGGAAAAACTACTTCATGTCGAGACACAGCAGTGTTAGGACAGTGAAAGGATGTTCATTACAAATAATTACAGAACTGACCATTTGTTCATGATATGTGTGATCTGACAGCGTGTTCATTCTCTCTGACTCCGCTCTCATTCCTTGATTCTGCTCAGCTCCTGAAAACAGGATAAATGATAAGTAAACTGAATTGTGTGCCTTTTTATCCCACTGTATTTGCTCAGCGGTCTTACAAACGCAATTTTGTTTTGGAAAAAATACACTTTTTAAAAAAATAAAAATAAGAAAACAGTAAAAACAGTAAAGTTAGACCAATTTATTTCTATATTGTGAAAATGTTACGCCAAGTAAATATATACCCAACATGTTATACTTCAAAATTGCGTACGCTCCTGAAATGGCAACAAACAATGGTACTTAAAAATCCCCATAGGCGACATTTTAAACATTTCTACAGGTTACCAGTTTAGAGTTACATAGAAGATCTGGGCTCAAATTATTGCTCTCGCTCAAACGATCACGGCGATACTTCATATGTGTGGTTTGAACATTGTTTACATATGTGAGTGCAACTTGTGTATGTATTCGCCTCTGCGTGCGAGCTAACGGGGACGGGGCACTTACATTTTTTTTTTTCTATTTATTTTATCTTTTATTTTTACACTATTTTATTCCTATTTTTATTCCTCTTACAAGGAATGTAAACATCCCTTGTAATAGAAAAAAGTATGACAGGACCTCTTTAATGGGAGATGTGGGGTCAAAAAGACCTCAGATCTCACATCTACACAAAAAATAAAAATTTATTTTTTTTCATAAAAAAAAAATGGGCTCTTTAAATCTGTTCAAGGGGTTTACCACTTGCTGAGATATTTGGGATTTTTATTTATTTATACATTTGTCACTTTCCACTGAGCACCTTATATTTATCTATATTTACATTTATATTTATTGGCATTTCAATATATTTATTAACCAACAATTTATCATTTACAATACAGCACCTTTGCTGCACTATTGGCACTTTTTATTTATTCATATGTATTGTTTGCAATCATTGTGATGTAGAAAAAGTTGACATGTTTACATGCACTTTGGAACCTTCTGCGTTGAAATATCCCACCTTTAACATTTACATATAGTGCCCTCTAATACCTATTAAAAGGCAGCGCCATTTACCTCACCAAACCCCTTTAATCTTTAAATCTGTTGCTAGGAAGCGACGTATGACGTTGCTCCGGTCATCCAAGTGCCTTCACTTAACTTCCTGCATGAGGGGACAGCAGACCCGATCGTTTTCCCGCTACCGACAGGTCCGGTAAGCCTGGAAAATGACCGGGAAGCAGCGGGGTGGGGGGAGGGGGGGGAAGCAGCGGGGTGGGGGGAGGGGGGGGGGAAAGCACCTCTCCCGCCCCCATAAGGGTGATCCCGTGGCAAATTTGCTGCTGGGTCCACCCTTATGTTAAAGCGGACTGCCGCTGTGTAAAAAAAATTGCTGCTATAACCCCAGTATTTACAGTCAAAGTACCAACGTAAATACACAGTGGGCGGTCCGTAAGTGGTTAAACTGGTGCACACAGAATTTTTTGCAGCTGTGCATAGAAACCAATCAGTTTCTAGGTTTAATTGTCAAAGCTTTAGGCCCCGTTCACACTGGTGCGATAATTACTCCGACTTTGAGAGCCCAAGTCGCATGACATGTAAAAATCAATGTTTCCCTGTGAGAGCTGTGTTAACTGGTCCAACTTGTGCCAATCTGACTTTGGAAAAGGTCTGCAGGCAGGGGGGTTATCGAAATCTGGAAGCCCCCTTTAAGAAAGGGGGCCCCCAGATCCCGGCTACCCCTATGTGAATGAGTATGGGGTACATAGTGCCCCTACCCATTCACCCAAAAAAAACAGCATAGTGTAACAAAAAACATGAGGCGTTTTTTGGCAATTACTTTATTAAAAATTAATAAGTTCCCCCGATGTAGATCCAACATCAATCACAATGTCTTCCTCCACCACGGTCGACCCGATAAAACAAAGAACACACTTCTCCCCCGACGATTGCCCCTGCTGTTCTGGCAGCTCCAGTGTCTGACAGTTCTTATACAGCTATGGGGAGTGGCCATGCAGTGACGTACCCTGGAGACCCCGCCCCCTTGTAATGTACCCGGCTTGATGGGTTTGTGATGTCACAAGGGGCAAGGGTCGCTTTTAGAATAGTCTTTGTTACACTACACTGTTTTTTTTTTGGGTGAATGGGTAGGGGTACTATGTACCCCTTACTCATTCACATGGGGGGGCAGGATCTGAGGGCCCCATTCCTCTAAGGGGGCCTCCAGATTCTGATAAGTCCCCTGCCAGCAGACCCCCACAACCACAGCCCAGGGTTGTGGGGAAGAGAACCTGGTCCCCATCAACATGGGGACAAGGGGCTTTGTGGTGGTGGAGCAGAGCCCCCCTGTCCCAAAGTTCCCCTCCTAATGTTGGGGGCATGTGGCCTGGTATGGTTCAGGAAGGGGTGGGGCGCTCGCTCCTCCCCCCATTTTCCTAGTCTGGCCTGCCGGGCTGCAAGCTCGGATTAGGGTCTGGTATGGATTTTGGGGGGGGGGGGGACCAACAAGGTTTTTTTTTTTACATTTTGGGGTGGAGTTTCCCCTCAAAATCAATACCAGACCAAAGAGTCTGGTATGGATTTAGGGAGGGACCTCACGCCATTTTTGTTTTGTAAATTTGCTGTGGAAATCCATACTAGACTTAAGTCGCACTCATCTCAAGTCGGATCCTGTTCATTAAAGTTGGATCAATGTCAGACTGAAGTTGCAGGGCAAAGTTGGATCGAAACATGGCATCATTGAACAAAGTGAAGTTAGAAGCAGACTGGTTACTATTCACAGTTGCACCAGATTCTGTGTGCACTAGTTTTAGTAAATCTCCCATTGCATCCAAAAACAAAACAGGTAAAGGTTAAAAAGCAATTACTATTATAAGGGCACATTCCCCCTTCTAGTATAAAAATACTGATATATCTTGGTGCCCAGGAGCCCCTGCTGTTGCATGCATCTGCCCAAAGAAAGGAATGGTTGTGGACGTCTGTACGCAGGTAGCGTCTGTACACATACGCAAGTAGTCCATGTAACTGCGTACAGCCACCACCAATCATGTCTATGGACAGCTAAATGCAGCACCAGGGGCTTCCAGGCACCAAAATACATCAATGTTGTTATACTGTAAGGAGAAATGTGCCTGTTTGCATGAGTCCTTAAAGTAGCATGAAACCTAAAAATGTAATATGTTGCAGCTTATCAATCATTAGATGTGGTGGCTGTATTAGTTTTCTTTAGCCCCCCCTCTGTTTTTTTTTTCTGATCTGGCCAGTAATACACCTCCTGTATTAGAGTGCCTACATTCTGGATAAAGGAGCACAGGGGCCCCTTTGGACAACAGTGTTGTCAGTCTTGGGGGATAGGATTGTAAGATGTAGTAGAACATTTATATACACTAACAAATTAAAGCCAAACTACAGCCAATACTTTATAAGCAGTTACAGCAAACTTTTTTTCCTTTTTGGGATAAAGGATTTCCATGAATAAATAAATAAATACAACTGATCGTTGTAAGCTCCCCAGTCAGTAGTAAATCATTTTTCTCACCCCTGCCATTGCAAGAGAGCTTGTTCTTATGAAAAAAACAAAAACATATTTACTGTCCAGATCATCAGATGGAAATAGAAGAAAGAACCCTAAAACGAAAACTAGTACAGCCATCACATCTAAGAATTAGCTGGTCCTTACACTGTAGAACATCTGATTGCTGCTTCACCCTCATCCAGTCTAAACTCTGCTTGCATTAAGGCCCCTTTCACATGGGCGCCTCCGTTTGGCAGACTCCGCTTGCTTAGCAGGGGATCGCGCCGCTGATCCCCGTTGAGCAGGCGGATGACAGGTCTGTCTCAGCTCACTGTGAATAATGGAGCCAGACAGTCCCGCTCTCCTCAATTGGGAAATCAAGTGAAAACGGACCGCCAGATGGATGGAAAAAAGGACCACCATCTGTCTGGATTTTGTGGGCAGGATTGGATCGGACATGTCACCAATGACATCCGCCGCTCCATAGGGGAGAGTGCAAGGTCCGATCAGGTCGCCTAAAAAACTGACCGGCAGACCTGATCGGATTGCCCGTGTGAAAGGGGCTTTACAGAAAAAAAACTATTTCATGGATACAACACTGCCTTAATTTGTGTCCTTTTTATATGCCAGGAGTTTAGCTTCAATACAGTAAATCCTAACTTTATTCTAACTTGGCAACATTTTTTTTATGCTGCCCATTAGGGCTGCCACGACGCGTCGACTACAAAAAATCGTCGACGTGCGTGAAAAGCGTTGACGCGTCTACGCGTGACGTCACACACCCCCTGGCCGGCCGCCGCGCCGCTTGAAATTCCCCCGCCGGGCTCCGTCCACAGAGATGCCGGAGACAAGAGGTGAGCGCTGACCGTCTCCAGCACCCCTGTACTCCGCCACAGCTTCTGCCTGCCATCCTCCCCGATCACCCAGCTACTTAAGAGATGTCACATGTGCGGCACTACACCGGCTTGTACTGTACTGTGGCGGCTTGTAATGACCTGTACTAGGTGGGAGGGCTTACTGGGGGGTCTGTACTGGGAGGGGGCTTACTAAGTGGTCTGTACAGTACAGACCACTTAGTAAGCTCCCCTCCCAGTACAGACCCCTCAGTAAGCCCTCCCACCTAGTACAGACCCCTTAGTAAGCCCCCCCTCCCAGTGCAGACCCCTCAGTACGCCCTCCCACCTAGTACAGTCTGTACTAGGTGGGAGGGCTTACTGAGGGGTCTGCACTGGGAGGGGGGGGCTTACTAAGGGGTTTGTACTAGGTTGGAGGGCTTACTGAGTGGTCTGTACTAGTGTACTGGGAGGGGGGCTTACTAAGTGGTCTGTACAGTACAGACCACTTAGTAAGCCCCCCTTCCAGTACAGACCCCTCAGTAAGCCCTCCCACCTAGTACATATACCACTTAGTAAGCCCCCCCTCCCAGTACAGACCCCTCAGTAAGCCCTCCCACCTAGTACATACTGTACTAGGTGGGAGGGCTTACTGAGGGGTCTGCACTGGGAGGGGGGCTTACTAAGTGGTCTGTACTAGGTGGAAGGGCTTACTGAGGGGTCTGCACTGGGAGGGGGGCTTACTAAGTGGTCTGTACTAGGTGGAAGGGCTTACTGAGGGGTCTGCACTGGGAGGGGGGCTTACTAAGTGGTCTGTACTAGGTGGAAGGGCTTACTGAGGGGTCTGCACTGGGAGGGGGGCTTACTAAGTGGTCTGTACTAGGTGGGAGGGCTTACTGTGGGGTCTGTACTGGGAGGGGGCTTACGGAGGGGTCTGTATTAATTACAGGATTAATTAGCTAATCAAAAAAACACTCAATTAAGCAAAAAAAATAAAATAAAAATAATCGTTAGATTAGTCGACTAATCGTAAAAATAATCAATAGATTAGTCGACAGACAAATTAATCGTTAGTTGCAGCCCTACTGCCCATACACATAATGATAAACAGACTAGACTTTTAAGAGCCCATTCAGACTAGCGCGACACGACTTTGGGGGGCGACCTGTGAAGTCGCGTGCACCGCGACTTCGGCGTGACTTGCCGAGACTTCACATAATGGAAGTCTATGCATGTCGCTCCGAGGTCGCCCCAAAGTAGTACAGGACCCTTTTTCTAAGTCGGAGCGACTTGTGTCGCTCCTATTAGAACGGGTCCTGTGCTAATCAATGGACCGCGACTTGTCAGGCTGACAAGTCGCCTGACAAGTCGCGCTAATGTGAATGGGCTCTTAATGTGACACAGAAAACAATGGATGTGGTCGTATAAAATTTGACTTTTCACCAGAACCAAGAATTACATTTTTATATCACTTGTCGATGAAAGAGAGAATTTAATGCAATTCTATTTTCAATGAAATGATGAAACAGAGAATTGAATGCAATTCTATTTTCAAAGATGATTTCATTGAAACATTCATGCCATTGAGTGGTTGCATTGTTACCTGTATGGCCAGCATTGGAGTATTTCCATATACAGTATTTGATTTTCACTTGCGATATCTGTACAGCTAAAACTTCCTATGATCAATTGCTAAAGGAAGATCACACCCTGTGGAATAATGACTTAAAGAGTAACTCCACTTTGTTGAGAAAAAAATCATTCCTCTCTGGGTGATCTCTGTACATTTCTGGGATTTTAACAAACTTTGTTGCAGATCCCTACCTTTTGTTATTCTGAAGAAATCCTTGTTTGTTCGCCTGTGCTTCTGTGTTAAGTGAGTCTAATGGGAGTGGTTTCATAATTATCAATCAGCTGTGGCAGCTGCAGGCCACAAATGAGGAAAGCTGCTGGGCCTGCATCCCTTTAGATGTGTTTCTATTGGGAATATCTCACCAAAAATGACATTTTTGTTGCAGGGGATGCCTGAAATCTGACTTGTATCTTAGTGTAGACTTCTGGGAAAATCTGTGAGCCAATCACACAAGCAGATAATTACATATCTAAGGGGTATTCTGTACACATGAAGTGTACAGAACAGCTCCAGGTAGCCATATTGCATTGCGTTTTCATAAAATTACAGCGGCTGCAGATTGAAAAGAAAACGGAATTTTTGTAAAATCTTACCTGTAAAATTCCTTTCTCTGAGTCCTCCGACAGTCGCCGCCTCTTCATATTCGTCACATATGGGGTATTAGACTTTGCTCCGAAGGAGTAGCTAGGCAACAGAATATGTTAACATTAAAGCTTTTAACATATCCCACCCTCAAGGGGTGGTCCCCTCAGTCAATACCCTCCTACTTCCTGCAACCATATCTCAGTTTTAGTGGAATAGCAGTAGAGTATACAACCAAACCCCAAAAGAGGGGCGGGGGCGGCGACTGTCGGAGGACTCAGAGAAAGGAATTTTACAGGTAAGATTTTACAAAAATTCCGTTTTCTCTTACGTCCTCCGACAGTCGCCGCCTCTTCATATTCGTCACATATGGGGACGTCCCAAAGCAGTGCAAACATGAGGGGTGGGAAACGCATCCGCGCCGAAAGGCAACGCAGTCTCCGCATCAAAGAAAGGAACCTTACCAAAGGAAGGAAACCAGCTGGGCAATAGAAAAAAACAAGTGCTCAACAGGAGCAACAACCCAGGAAAAGACAAAAAAACCAGGGGATACAAAACTTATCCCAACAGCCAGAGGTCCCCAACAAGGGACCCTAGGGAACTGCCGCACTAAGAACCTTGCGGCCAAAGGAAGCATCCGCCGATGCCTGAACATCTACTTTGTAGAATCTTGTGAACGTGTGTACGGTCGACCAGGTCGCCGCCTTACAACCCTGGGCTACAGAAGCCCCATGACGACAGGCCCAAGACGTACTCAAAGATCTAGTAGAGTGCGCCTTCACAGGCACAGGGGGAACCTTCCCCTGCAAAGCATAGGCCTGTTCAATGGTCTGCCTGATCCATTTTGCGATGGTAGAGGCCGAAGCCGCCATGCCCTTCCGAGGACCCTCTGGAAGAACAAACAAGGAGTCCGTCTTTCGAAAAGACTCAGTCGATTTAAGGTAAACCCTTATCGCCCGAACAACATCCAGAGAATGCAATCTCACCTCCTTTGGATGTTTAGGCTTCGCGCACAGCGAAGGTAAGACAATATCCTCATTAAGATGGAATTCCGAAACTCGTTTCGGAAGAAAAGAAGGATTAGGTCGTAAGACCACCTTATCCAAATGAACAACCAGGTACGGAGACTTGCAGGACAAAGCTGCCATCTCCGACACTCTGCGAGCCGAAGTGATCGCCACCAAAAAGGCGACCTTTTTGGACAACATAGACAACGAGATCTCCCTGATCTGTTCAAAAGGAGCACGTTGCAACACAGACAGAACGAGATTCAAGTCCCAAGGGGGCAAAGGATCCCTCCTAGGAGGAACCAGATGCCGCACACCCTGAACAAAAGTGCCAACCAAGGAGTTGGAAGCCACGGGACGTTGAAACAGAACGGCCAGTGCAGACACCTGACCCTTTATCGTAGCCAGCGCCAAACGCTGATCAACACCCGTTTGAAGAAAAGACAGCACACGGGAAACCGAGTACGTGCGGGGTGAAAACCCCCTGGACTCACACCAGGCAAAATAGGCCTTCCAAGTACGGTAATAAACCTTCCCCGAGGAAGACTTCCTCGCGTTGATCAAAGTATGAACGACCTCTGGAGAGAGACCCCTCTCCTTCAGGACCTCGGTCTCAACAGCCAGGCCGTCAAAGCCAGCGACTGTAAAGCAGGATGGTATATCGGTCCTTGAGACAGTAGATCGTCTCGAAGAGGCAGACGCCACGGAGCGTCGACCGCCAGATTCACGAGGTCTGCGTACCAGGACCGGCGAGGCCAGTCCGGTGCCACAAGAATCACCGTGCTGCGTTCCGAGTGTAACCTGCGAAGGAACCTGGACAGCAACTGAATCGGTGGAAACGCGTACATCAGCCTGTACTGATGCCACGGGGCCACTAACGCGTCCGACGCGTCTGCCCGAGGGTCACGCGTCCTTGCCACGAACCTTTTCACCTTGTTGTTGAGACGAGACGCGAACAGGTCCACATCTGGAAGACCCCACTTCGCGCACAACATCTGGAAGACAGCCGGGTGGAGAGACCATTCCCCCTGATCCAGGGTCTGGCGACTCGGATAGTCCGCCTGCCAATTCTCCACTCCCGGAATGTGAACCGCCGTTATCGCCGGGACATGAGTCTCGGCCCAAGACAGAATGTCGGCCACTTCTCGAGCCGCTCGGGCACTCCTGGTGCCCCCTTGGTAGTTGATGTAGGCCACCGCCGTGGCATTGTCCGTCTGCACCCGAACCGGGCAGCCCTGCAGCCGGTCCGTCCAGCGATGAAGACAGAGCTTTATCGCACGCAATTCCAGAATGTTGATCGGAAGGGAAGACTCCCCCTCCGACCAAGTTCCCTGGGCGGATAGAACGCCCAGAACACCACCCCAGCCCGACAGGCTGGCATCCGTGGTGATCACCGTCCACGAGACAGGACGAAACGGCTTGCCCCCGGACACCATCGGGGACTGGAGCCACCACAGAAGGTTTCTTCTGGTGCGATGACTCAACGAGATTTGAAGATCCAGAGATTGAGGTCGCCCGTCCCACCTGGACAGGATCTCCGCTTGGAGACCCCGCGTGTGAAACTGGGCGAAGGGAATCGCCTCGAAAGCCGAGACCATCAATCCCAGACATCTCATGCACGTCCGCAGAGACGAGTGCGGAACGTCCCTGGGGGACCTGACTTCCTCCTGAAGAGTTCTGAGTTTGTCTTCCGGCAGGAAGACCTTCGCCTGCACCGAGTCCAGAATCATTCCCAGGTAGGGAAGACGAACCGACGGACTCAGTGTCGACTTTGGAAAATTTATCGTCCAACCAAACTCCTGCAGAGTTTGCATCGTGACAGACAGGTCCTTCTCCAGACCCTGGCTGGTCGCAGACCGAACCAGAATGTCGTCCAGATACCCCAGGACAGAAATGCCCTGGGCCCTCAATAATGCCAGAACCGGTGCAAGCACCTTGGTGAAGACCCGCGGAGCCGAGGCGAGACCAAAAGGCAACGCCACGAACTGGTAGTGATCCTCCGCAATGGCAAATCGAAGGAACCTCTGGTGACCCTCGAAAATAGGGATGTGAAGATACGCATCCTTCAAATCGATGGAGGCCATGAATTCCCCCGGAACCAGGGCAGCCACCACCGACCGCAGGGATTCCATGCGGAACTTGCGAACCCGCACAGAGCGGTTCAGAGCCTTCAAGTCCAGAATTGGACGAACCTTGCCCTCCTTTCTGGGCACGGTGAACAGATTGGAATAAAACCCCTGAAATCTGTCCCGATGAGGCACCGGAACCACCACTCCCTGAGCCTTCAGGTCCCGCACCGCCAGGTGCAGGTCCCGCAAACGCTCTGGAGACAGTTGAAGATTTGAGGGAAAAAATCTGCTCTCCGGCCGAGAGAGAAACTCGATCTTGCAACCAGATCGAACGATCTCCTGAACCCATCTGTCCCGCACACGGGCCAACCAGGGTTGAAGAAAACCGAGCAAGCGTCCCCCCACCCCAAAACTGGGTGAGGGCGCCCCTTCAGGCCGAACTGTTATGGGCTGCAGATCCGGATTGGCCGGAC
Organism: Pelophylax lessonae; assembly: GCF_965119305.1. NCBI lineage: Eukaryota > Metazoa > Chordata > Amphibia > Anura > Ranidae > Pelophylax > Pelophylax lessonae. The sequence continues at coordinate 656,795,171 of NC_138769.1, read as the reverse complement.
TTCTGTTTCCCAGACCAGGGCTTCTTCTGAGAGCCTTGACCTTTGAACGGCTTGCCCTTGTAGTGCGGCCGAAAGGCACGAAAGGACCCCTGAGGGGGCCGAAAATTAGCATGCTTCTTCCCAGAAGCCCCCTTAGCCTTGGGGAAATGGGGCAAGAGAGTGCTCTTACCCCCGGTGATCCCCTTAATCAACACATCCAAGGACTCCCCAAAAAGGCGAGACCCATCATAAGGTAGATTGGCTAAGGTCTTACGCGAAGATTGGTCCACCGACCAACATTTTAACCAAACCAGGCGGCGAGACAACACCGCCACGCTGTGCACACGTGCAGCCAATGGAACCAGGTCCAGGTCCGCATCACACAGATACATGACACCCTGGTGGATTTGATCCACCATATCCAGGGTCGCCGGCGAGGCCGAGTCGGCCACTAGGACGCGCCTAAGCATCTGCGTCCAACTTGCGATCGTCTGGGCCGCCATGAGAGAAGCAAACAGAGCTTTAAGCATAGAACCCGTAACAGAATAAGTATGACGGGCAAGAGACTCCAATCTCCTATCCGTGGCATCACGGAACACAGGGGAATCCTCTGCAGGAATCGCAGTGGCCTTGTTTAAAACCGCAATTGCGTGATCCACTGGGGGAGGTACACACCACCTTTCATCAGTGGAAGGCGAGAAAGGATAACGCAGCTTGAACCTACTTGGTACAGCAAAAGGTTTGCGCAGATTGCGCCATTGTTCCTTAACAGCGCGCTGAAAATCATCATTGCAGGGAAAAACCTGCGGTGTCCTGCGTTTTCTCTGCGTCCCATAAGCCGCCAAGGCAGCGGGGGGACACACTTCATCCTGCAAACGCAATGTTTGCTTTATGGAAGCAATCAATTCATCCATGATTGCAAGCTCTTCAGGCGAGCCAGGGGGAGAATTATCAACCCCCTCAACTTCAGCCTCCACTTCGGACCCCACTAGATCTAGGGAGGAGCGGGACCCCGATAAGGAGGCCCCCGCCATAACAACCCCATCACCTTCACCCTCAGAATCAGAGGAAAGAGCAATTCTGGGTCTTTTAGTAGATTGAGCAGCCACCAGCATCTGCACCTGAGCAGCAAGGCCAGCCACAATAGTGGCTAAATCCCCCCCTGGGGGGGAAACAGCGGTCCCCTGGCTTTCCACCAAGGCGGTAGAAAATTTGCCCTCCTGAGAATCCATTGCCCCTGTAATACCAGACAATAAAGGGTTAACTGCCCCTTCAAGCAAGCGCAGCCCACCGCACCACACTCAAGCACAATGAGACCCCCACAGGGAATATGCAAACTGAACACAGGCAATGGATAGCAAGAACAGAAGGATAAAACCTGAGGAGACCCTCGCCGCTGCTGCTGCCTCGATCGGTGTTCCTGGAAAGAGGAAGTGATGCTGCCAGGGCGCTCTATGAAAGCCTATGGAGGCTACAAGAAAATGGCCGCCATGCATGTAAAACATGCGGCCGGAGCGAGTGAGGGCAAAATGGCGCCGTTTGGCGCCGAAACCGCCGCTCCACAGTGTAGTAATGCACACATGTCATCCATGTATAAGAACACATGTCAGATCGCCGCAGCGATCGCTGTAAATGCCCAAACATGCCAAAAAAACATGCCCCACAGCACACAGCTTTTCACACTGACCAGGCTGACACACACAGTGTCACACAGCTCCCCCCCCCCCCCCTTGCAGCCCACAGCATGCAGCCGAGAGATAGGGAGACAAGCAGTGTGAATAGAGGCAGGTTACACAGTCCCAGACTGACACCCCCCCAGACAGACAGGTCCCCACATAGATACACTTACCTCTCAATGGCGTGGGGGACCCGCACAGGCGAACAAGCCGCTGCACATGAGGCAGGGAGAGTCGCAATTCAAGACGCACAAAATGGGGGTTAAGAAACCGCACGGCGTCCAGTGAGGTAGCCACCTCACCAATCATCCCTGCACCGAACAGGGATGGGTCGTTCACTGTGCCAGGAGCGTTACCTGGCTGAACGCTCGATGGCAGGCTGGGAAGCCACTGACCCACGACCTGCGACCAGGGGGATCAGCCCGAGACCCAGCCCTCATGATCCTCTTCATCAGAAGAACTAACTAACGCTGACAAAAATAACAGCTAAGTAAAGGTAGAGAGAAAACTGAAACAAAATTTCAAAAAGAAGAAAGAGTCTGGGGCAGAAAGCCCCAGCACAGGAAAAGCCAGCCACTCCTGACAAGCTAGACATTAAAACTGAGATATGGTTGCAGGAAGTAGGAGGGTATTGACTGAGGGGACCACCCCTTGAGGGTGGGATATGTTAAAAGCTTTAATGTTAACATATTCTGTTGCCTAGCTACTCCTTCGGAGCAAAGTCTAATACCCCATATGTGACGAATATGAAGAGGCGGCGACTGTCGGAGGACGTAAGAGAAAATGTATTTTTTAATAACATTTAATTACAATATGACTTGTGTAGCTATGTTATATACGCTATTTTTTTTCTTTATTTGATATTTTTTTCCCCTCACGAAAGTGGAGTTTCTCTTCAAATTACGCAGTTTTATTTTGTAATTATAAGCATTAGGTAGTATATGTAGTGGGCAGTGCATGTGAAAATCACTGGTGTAGGCTAGACAGTGCTGATTTTCAAGCTCTTCATATCTCATCACAGCTTTAAATTTGTTGTGTTGACTAAAATTATAGATACCTGGACAGCATTCTAGTGATTACTATTTTAAACAATAAAATAATGAAAATCATTATGCACCTGAAAATCCACTCTGGTAATCTGATGCATGGGCATTACATATATTGGAAGAGTTAGAAACTTAGGCTTTATTATACTATCCTCTAGATAAGGTCACAGAAATAAACTGTATAAATACAATAAAAAACAAACGTTATGGTTGCACTACCAATCCTCAATGACAATACAGTGCAGACGTACTTATCTGAGTGGAGTGGGAAGCATTTGTTGATTCTAAATCAGATCCTGAATCACTTCTAATATAAAAATCCCTGCAAAAAAGAATTCCAAATTTTTTATCATGACAGTTCCAGTCTACAATAAAATATATATTATCAACCTCTTCATGCCTCATTTTCAGTAAGGATTGCCATATCAGAAAGGAAAAATATATATCAAACTGCGCTAACAGAAATGGCAACAAATATGAACTGTACTGTGAAAGTGACAATAGCTGCTAGCACTCCAACCGACAAAAATGGTGACAGAATACAAAGCATATATATAGTGCAGCGCTAAATAACTAATAAACAAATGTGCACAAATAAATGCTATACACATTAAATGAGATATTTAATGCAGAAGAAAAAAACTCATTAAAAAAAAGTCATAAATATTTTTGGAAAAGAAAGTCCAAAAAAAAATCCAATAAATCCACACAAAAAAAAGTGACTTGAAGAAATAACAGGTCCCACACCATAAAGAACTCAAATGTGCTCACCAGATGATATGGACCCAAATTGCTGTACAGCAAATGGGTCATACAAGCTGAATGTAAAGATGTCCACGGCGGTGAGGCGCTCCGCATATCAAAGGCCTGCGGATGGTGTGGCTGGAGGAGCGGGTGGCTCTGTACGCGAACGACCTCCTGCTGTTTCTGGATGATGCTGGTCCCTCTCTGCAGGGGGCCCTGCAGGTGTTGAATGCCTTCACGGAGGTGACGGGTCTGAGGGTGAACTGGTCCAAGTCGCAGCTCTTGGCCATCGACCCCAGCGCGAGGTCCGGGGCCCCCCCTGATGTGCCCTTGCAATGGGTGGAGAGCTTTACCTACCTCGGGGTGCGGGTGTCTCGGGACCCAACAGCCTTCATTGCCCTCAACCTGGACCCGGTTGTCCTTGACCTCAGGGCCAGACTGAGAGCATGGGAGCGCCTTCCTCTTTCCCTTTTGGGCAGAATCAACCTTGTAAAAATGAAGGTTCTCCCCAAACTCGCCTATCTGTTCCGTAATTCCCCCTGCTGGATTCCGAAATCCTTTTTCTGTCAACTCAATAGGATGTTTTCTGGCTTTCTTTGGGGTGCTAGCCCCCCTCGATACAAATTTGCTACGCTTATGCGCCCCCTGTCTCAGGGGGGACTGGCGTTCCCTGATTGCCACAAATATTTCCTGGCATCGCAATTGGTTACCGGGGTGTGGTGGTTGGCCCCGGAGGCGTCTAATTCTGCTGTTGTGGTGGAGGCCGCGGTGCTGGGATCGGTGGAGGCCCTGACCCATCTGCTGTTTAGGGGTCCTCGTGCTCCTTACAACCTTACTACCTACATGAAGACGACGCTCCGGGCCTGGCGGCAGGGGTTGTCGTTGGAGGCATATCCGAGCTCCGCGGTCTCCCCCCGCCCTCCTCTGTGGCTCAACCCCTCTCTGCCACACCTTTATAATCTACCTGACCCGGTCCTTTGGACTAAACACAGCATAAAAAGGATTTTGGATCTCACTGTTGACCTCTCCCTTCCCTCCTTTGCGCAGTTGGCTTCTGCTCGCAAACCTCCCGTCCTACTTTTTTCACTACCTACAATTGTCTCATGCTTTTGGAGCTCAATTCCCTGGCCCGGGCTCCCAGCTGGTGCAGTCTAATCTGGAGAGGGTGTTGCGTCACGATTGCTCTGAGCGAGCTATGTCGGTGCTGCATGCCCATCTCCTCCGTGTCTCGTCTCTGGAGCTTTCTGGCCTCCACGATTGTTGGGCCCGAGATGTCCCGGACCTGGACTCGGTGGACTGGTTGCACATCTGGGAATCTCCCTTCACTATTCTAGTCTCCCTCAGGGACTGTTTGGTCCAGTACAAGATTGTCCACAGGGCTTACCTTACCCTGCACCGTATGCATAAGATTCATGCCTCTCACTCCCCGGAGTGTTGGCGCTGCGGACAAGCTTCGGGAGACTTTATCCACATCTTTTGGCAGTGTCCCGAGCTCTTGTCCTACTGGTCCGGGGTGTTTGAGGTGTCCTCCGCTGTCCTGCAGGTCCCGGTGGCCCCGTCTCCCAGACTGGGTCTATTGAGTCTCCTGGATGACATCGTTCCGAGGGTGGCGGATCATACTCTGCTGGGCCATTTACTCTTTTATGCTAGGAAGAATATAGCCCTTCATTGGCGACAGTGGACTCCCCCCACGCTTCTTCAGTGGAGGAGCCTGGTGGATGCGGCTATCCCGCTATATCGAGATACTTACTGTCACAGAGGCTGCCCCAAGAAGTACGATAGGGTGTGGACGCGTTGGCTTGAGGATTCTTCCTCCGCTCTGTTGACCTAACTGCTAATGGGCCCCTGTCTCACGGTCTCTCTGGCTCTCCACCCTTGAGTTAATTTGTACTGCCATGTATGCTTCTTCCTGCTGATCCGCTCCATTTGTTATTGTGCTTAGATGCAAGTTATGTTCTGGATTATCTTGCACGCTCCTTCTGATGGACTCGCCCTATGTGGGCAGCATGGCGCTGACTGCTATTTCTACAGAACTTCCTTGTCGTGAACTTCTCGCACCTTGTTTTGTCTTGCTTGTGTTTTGCTGAGTTGTTTTTCGTACATTTCAATAAAAAGATTTTAAAAAAAAAAGATGTCCACGGCATTGAATGATGGGAACCTCCACAGCGTCTCTGGATCACGGGTTGAGTCTAGGTGAGTATCCTCAAATAACTCCAAAAGGAAATGCCAAGGAATCCCCAGTCATGGATGTATAGAGAGGGATAAACCAAGGAACAACATAGCGTGATACCGTAGAGGCAATTTACTGAAGGATAAAGAAATACACTTACAGAGTTTCCAATGGTAAGAAGCATTCAGTTAAGGTCTGGCACTCCTGATACTCCTAACGTGTTTCATTAAAATTAACATCCTCATAGGAATTAGGAATTCAGCTTGTATGACCCATTTGCTGTACAGCAATTTGGGTCCATATCATCTGGTGAGCACATTTGAGTTCTTTATGGTGTGGGACTTGTCATTTCTTCAAGTCACTATTTTTTCGTGTGGATTTATTGGATTTTTCATTACTTACACATCTTTTGGACTTTCTTTTCCAAAAATATTTATGACTTTTTTATGAGTTTTTCACTTCTGGATTGAATATCTCATTTAATGTGTATAGCATTTATTTGTGCACATTTGTTTATTAGTTATTTAAGGATTGCCATATAACAGAAGAATGTTACATATTTTTTTCCCAGTAGGGCCATCTCTTAACCACATAACGACCGCCCGCCGCAGTTTTACTGCGGCAGGCAGCCGCTTCTGGGCAAAGCGACGTTATGTTACGTCGCTCGCTCAGGAGACTCTAGGGGGCGAGCGCGTACCACCACCGGCGTGCTCCCGCATGTCGGCTGGGGAGTCAGTGCGTGTGACCGGTGGCTCCGATGGCCGCCGGCCACTCGCAATCTCCCGCAGCTGAGAGAGAAAGACAGACAGCTGATGTAAACACAGCGTCTGTCATTCTCCCTTAGATGATCACAGAGGCTATGTGATCCTGCTATATAGGATCGCATGTCTCTGTGATGATCTAACAAGCCATGCCCCCTGACAGTTAGAATAACGCCCCTAGGGTCACATTTAACCCCTTGATCACCAATACAGTTAACCCCTTCCCTGCCAGTGTAATTTTTACAGTAACAGTGCATATTTATAGCACTGATTACTGTAGTAATGTCACTGGTACCCCCAAAAGTGTCAAAAATGTCAGTCTGATCTGTCCACCACAATGTCGCAGTCCCGCAAAAAAAAATGGCAGATCGCCACCATTACTAGATAAAAAAAAACATATAAATGACATAAATTTTTCCCGTAGTTAGTAAACACAATAACGTTTGCGCAAACCAATCAAAATACGCTTTTTTTTTTTTACCAAAAATATGTAGCAGAAAACAAATTGGCCTAAAATGTTAAAAATTTTGATTTTTACTTTTCTTTTTTTTTGGAGAATTTCATATAAAAGAATGTGAAAAATATTGTTATTTTTTCAAAATTGTCGCTCTTTTTTTGTTTATAGCGCAAAAAATAAAAATCGCACATGTGATTAAATACCACCAAAAGAAAGCTCTATTTGTGGGGTAAAAAAAGAACGTCAATTTCGTTTGGGTACAGCGTCGCACGACCACACAATTATCCTTTCAAGTAATGCAGAGCAGAATCGCAAAATAGGGCCTGGTCATTGAGCAGCCAAATCCTCCGGGGCTAAAGTGGTTAAAGGCTAAGTTCACTTAAGGAAAAATAATAAATTCATATATTTTTGCAGGCTTTAAATGTGCATTAATTATTTTTTCCGCAGAAGCCTGAAAACAATTCAATCGCGACCATGTGGATCATAGATGCAATGTCAGGCTCCTGCACACTCTCCCTCCAGCTATCTTTTAGCCTCTGTATGGGCTTTTAGAAGTGTGAAGTTACTACAAATGTGATGATCAGAGCACTCATTTGAGAACTACAAGTTAATTTTCTACTGTGGAAGATGGGACTTGTAGTTTATTCATTCACCAATATCTGTTAGTGAATGATGCAGCTGTGTGGGCGAAGCCACATGTAGCCATGGCAACTTTAACCTTTTTGCTGCCAGAGCTGTTTTTGCACACATGTTTAAAAAAAGCGTTTTAGCCCTGAAGATTATACAAAACCCCCACATTTTATATATTTTCTGAATGCAGGCACCCTAGAGAATAAAACAGTGGTAGTTCCAATTTTTATGCCACACGATATTACCGCAACATTTCAGTAAATCACAAACTGAAGTTAGGGAAAATAAATGCAATAAACTACCCACAATTTTGGTAAACTTTAAAAGATGAGGTTGCACCAAGTAAAAAGATACCAAACATGTCAAACCTTAAATTTGTGTGCGCCCATGAAATGGCAACAAACTTCAGTACCCCATCTTTTCTATAGGCAATGCTTATAAGCCCCCTATAGGGTCCCCTATAGGCCACCAGTTTAGTGTTCTGGAGAACGTCTGATATGTAACATGTGTTTCACAATCAATGTAGGCACCTTCAACGCATGCGTTATGTGGAGGTGGGGGGGCCCTCAGATTTTTTTTTTTGGGGGGGGGGATTTATGTGCTAGGGTGTAACTATTTTTTTGCAAAAAAAAAAAATTTTTTTTACATCACATAGGGGACAAAACATCCCCTATGTGATGACCTTTAGGTGACAGGTTCTCGTTAATGAGACATGCAGGATCCCTGCATGTCTCCTCTGGGCTCCACTAAATGTTTTGCAATGCAGATCAAACTGAAAAACATTGCTTCCCAACTATGCTAGCCAGGGACACAGAGGCTGACCCGGAAGGGACGTCATACACGTCGCTTTCCGGGTCACAGCAAGAAGGGGAGGAGAGAGGACGTGGAGGTGGGAGGCGAGTGTTTAAGAACACATTACACCCTAACACGGGTGTAACATGTTCCTAAAGATGAACTTAACCTTCAAACTTACCATGTGTGCACAGATTTCTTTTGTTCACCCTGCAGTGCAGACTGAATGTATGAAATCTAATGTCTTTCTCCATCAATGCTAAATAGTGTGGATAGATGAATCTTCCTTGATGGTACTGTATTCAGCTGGCAGGTCTGGCAGCTGGCAGGTCTCCACAAATCTGCACTTTACAAGCAATCTTCTAAACCCCATGTGATCTGCAGTAGCTCTGGAATGACCGCCAGCCAGTTTGGTGAAAGCAAAACAGTTCATTTATTTGAATCATGGTTAACCTGTTGTCACCGAGTGCACACAAATATGCAGTCTCTTGGTGGCTGGGCCTTGGCGCCGAGCAGCCGCATGTTTGCATGCAATAGCGCCAACAGAGCTGTGCTGAGAGCGTGTATCCTGCGCGTTCCCGGCCCTGTGACCGGCGGCTCATGGAAAACTCCCGGTCGCTGCTTGCGATCAGGTGTGAATACCGTGATTGACATGGCCATAAGCCCCGCCCCCTGCATTCCAAACCCCTTAAAGGGCTGGCAGGAACTGGCGCCAAAGGGGTTAAACAAAAAAAGACAGCTTACTTCACCCACAGCCAAAAAACAGTCCAATTTATGGTATCACAAACTAAACAGCAGCCTGACCACTAATCTTCAGTCCCATACAGGATGTTAGGCTCCTCCATAGTAAGGGTGCCAGGCAGGCCACAAGGGGGGTTAACAGCCCGGATAGGGTTGCTACCTCATCCCTTTAATCCAGGACACTTATTAATTACACAGGTTCTGAGGCTGATATAATGTACATAAGGCACAAAGTGAGTTTATTTGCCACCTTAATCAGCCACAGAACCTGTGTAATTCATATATGTCCTGGTTAAAGGGATGAGGTGGCAACCCTAACCCCGTGTCTCAGCCTGTCTGGGAGCGCACACTTGCCACACAGCATGTGAGTCTCTCTTCCACTCTCTTCCCTGACACAGGTTCTGATTTCCCTCTATGTACAATGAGCAAATGACTCCTGCGCTTGACGGGTGGCCTTGCGGCTGGTATCCTGAAAATGCGATTCAGGTCAAATTGTAGTAAATTCAGGCTGTGCTGCCACTCTCAACAGGTCGTGGCAACCCAAAGCAGATACTGGAAAAGAGAAATGGACAGAGGGCGCACCAGCCTAGCGCATTATCTTTAAAACAATTTGTTGTAATAGACATGTATACACATTATACTCACAAAACGATTATGAAACACGAGCAGGGCTCTGATGAAGGGGGAACACCCCGAAATGTGTAAGCTCTTTTTTGGAGGTCTACATCCTTCCACGGCCTGCGGCAGCTAAGGATGCCCAGTGGAGACCCCTGGTGGTCCCTCATTGCTTATTGCTCGTGTTTCATAATCGTTTTGTGAGTATAATGTGTATACATGTCTATTACAATAAATTGTTTTAAAGATAATGCGCTAGGCTGGTGGGCCCTCTGTCCATTTCTCTTTTCCAGTATATGATTTTCCTCTGTTGCCTATCAAGCCTCCCTCCCATGAGACTCAACCCCTTTGGGACCAAAGTCCTGGTAGTCAGGGTTTGGAGGCTCTTCCCTCCCAAGTCTCTTTAAACCTACCCAACCTCGGGTCCCTAATACAAATTTAGCAATCCAGAGAGTATGGGAAGTCAGTCATCTCCAGCCAAACTTAACCAGAGACACTTCATCCTGCATAGGTGAGAACCCCCGAGTACTGCAACTGCCCCACTTAAAAGAGACCACAACTCAAGAATCAGGGAAATCTACCTGCCATCCGGGACACATTCCATGTGTCCTGTACCCCCCTATAGTGAATATGGCAGGGTCTGCTCCTTGAGCTCTTTAGAGAAAAGGAAATGCAGAATATGCATTACTGTACTATTTCCACAAAAGACGAGGTCCTATGAACCATGTCCCCTTGTACCTCTTTAAAGTAGTGACCGAAGATGAGATATACATTATTCATGGTAGAAAAAAAAAATCTGACCACAAAAACAACACAAATTCAATCATGATGTATTACTTCTAGCTTAATAAAACAATACAACTTACATATCTACAAGGCATGTCCAAGATGGTCCTGGAACTTCCTAGGCATCAATGACAACAACAAATCATATTTAAATACTGTGCAGTGTAAACATTAACATAAACAGGAACATTTTATAATTGCAACAAACGTATACTACAGGCTAGTGTCTGCAAAAATGTTGCTCATTGTGGGCTGGTATAAGGTAGTTATGGAAGTAAACACTTAGAAACCTTTATCGGGAGACTTTTGAAATATGCCACTAAAAATGCTTCTCAATGGTAATAATTTTGTATATACTGAATTTATCACTAAGAATTAGGCCCTTTTCACACAGATGGTCTAATCGGGTCTGCCTGTCAGTTTTTTTAGGCAGACCTGATCGGAAGCAACGTAGCCTTCCTTGGGTGGTTGAATATATAAATGGGCACGAGTCAATTTTTTCATATTTTCGAACCAATCTGATGTAGTGTCATGTCGGTTTATGTCCAGCCTCCCATTGGTCAATTATGGGTCAGGAAAGCTTTGGTTTTTAAATTCAGCAGAAAACCCAATGGAAGTTGATGCCGCAAAAGTGACATCCATTCCGTTCTGATTCGGTAGGGGATCTGTTCATGCATTCCCTTTAATCGGGCCAAACAGCGGCAATGTGAAAGGGGCCTTAACTGCTGCAATTACTGATTTACTACTTATACTTCTCTACTCTAAGGCTACATTCAGACAGCCAAATAGCAGTGAGTCAGGGCGGCCACTGGCAAGTCAGCAGATTTTTGCCAGCCGTTGCAAGAGTGGCCTGAACACACAGATGCAGCTGTCAGATTCGTGTTTGCATGTAATGGCACATTTGAGCTGTTATGTGAGCATATAGCCTCAGACGAACCCTGGATACAGCCAGTATGTGTCCTTGGTCAGTATTTCTGGGACATTTTGACTGCAAACAAACTGGCCACAGATGAGCGTCCAGCTTCTATGCGTCCTTAGCACAGAGTGTTGCTGCCCCCAGAAGTTGCGTTTCACTATTTGCCACTATTCAGCCATCTGAATGCAGCCTCAGGGAGAACCAAGAAGGGTTCCAAAATCCATCAGGTACAGTAAGTAGATCTGAAAAGGTAGCTTACAGGAGCACTTGTCTGAACAAGTACAAAAAAAACTTGGATTGAGAAAAACTTGGTTTGAGAGCGTTTGGCAAGACAAGCAACATTTTTGAATACATTTTGACTTGATAAACAAGGGATGTCTTGATATACAAGTAGTGCCATGTCACAAATGAGTATAAAAGAGAAGAGGGGCGCCTCTAAGTGTAGCAATATGGTTACATTTAATGAAGGTACAACATTTAGCAACTCACATGGTTGATGATTAAAACAGGCACATCTAAGTATGCAGGCATCCGGGGTAAAGCTGTCCACATAGACCTTCCTCTGCACCACCATCATCGTCATCCTTTCCACACTGCGCTCCACGAACGCTTCCAGCCTCACTTTCAGATCACTTTACAGCAGGGTAGTCTTCCCGGTCGCGACTGCCGGCTGGAAACGGTGAGAGCCAGCGGTGCGAAGGATGGTCAATGTGGACAGCTTTACCCCAGATACCTGCATACTGTACTTAGAGGTGCCTCTTTTATTCATTAACCATGTGAGTTGCTAAATATTGTACCTTCCTTAAATGTATCCATATTGCTACACTTACAGGGGCCTCTATTCTCTTTGATACTCTGTAGCTCCTGCTGGATTTTGCTTCTAATCCCCTTTATGGAGGCCGTCATTTGTGGATTGACACTTTATGGTTACACAACCCATCACATTGCTATAATCTATTTATATGGACTATAAACTGAAAGACTTATGAATAAATGGAAATAAAGTTTCCATTATTTCTTATGGGGAAATTTGCTTTGATATACACAAGTGCTTTGGGGTACAAGCAGGTTTCCGGAACAAATGATGCTCGCAATCCAAGGTATTACTGTACATACTGAACAATGTTACTGGTTCTTGGAAGAAAAGAATTACAAATCATCACAGAACTGACCATGTTTCCGGCATTTGTACGGTTATCTGAGTCACGAGGCATTTCTGCATTTCGCACAGTTTCTGAAAACAGAATAAAATGTTAGCAAATTGCATTATGTGCTATGAATAATTTGCTGAAACTGCACAAACGCACTTTAAATTCTTAAAGATGCACAATTTTCTGCTATAGACCCAACATGAGGTTTCTTTTGAATTCCTTATCTAAAGATAAGCAGTCTTATTAAGTCTTTTTTTCAAAGATGAGCAATCTTATTACGTTTTTATCCAAAGATAAGAAAAGAGTAAGCCGTCATATTCAGGAACAGATTTATAAACTGTTCACAAGACAAGGCACAATCCTCTTTCTGAACTCTGGCAAATTTTCTGCATTGATAATGGTGGAAATGGGCAAAGGTTCAACTTGGTAACTGTCGATAGGTAAGTACAATGGCAGCTTTTAGCATTAAATGTGTTGCCAGCCAACTCAGTAGTGCTAAACGAGTTTTGCTTTGCATTGTAAAAAAAAACTATGCTACCAGGGTGAAACTCCAGGGTGTAGGGTTGCTGGGGGAAGTTTGAGGAATTACAGTTTCTGGTTTATACGTTCCTCAGATGCAAAGCAGGTACTATTCTCCAAGGTTCTCCATGGCATGCCATGCCTGGTACAAACAGTAGGGAAGGGTTAAAAACCCATATGGCAGTTATTTTTTGCTGATTTCTTCTTACTGGGAAGATTTCTCTTTACTTCCTGTACTGGAGACTCAACATGATATGAGAAGACATGTCTCCACAGTGAATGGAATTACTGTCTGTTAGCTTTTGCACTCGTGACAACTCAACATTTTGACAATGACACCTTTTTGATTGCGGTCATGATTCAGACTTCATGATTCAGGTCATGACAACCTGGCTTTTGATTGTATTGGAGGGTGCATCCACATCTTGATATACACTTGATATTGTTGTAATTTTTGTACCATGTTAGAAACTTTGAAATAAAAACTAAGGAAAGAGAAAACATTTTGACAATGGTCACCTGGACAAATAACAAAGTGAATTACCCCAATAGGAACCTTTTCCTACCCAATCCAAAATTATAATTATAAAAAAAATGGCTATTACATACATTTTACGGCTACATGTACACTACCCTACTCCAGTGTTTCTCAACCTTTTTTTTTAGTGAAGGCACCTTTTAAAAGTTCCACACAATCTCGAGGCCACCCATTCAAAATATTGAAAAAATTAAATTGTCATACATAATGCAACAACATCCAAATGCGTAGGACACCCAACGTTAGTAGTGATTTATTCTTCCAAAGTAAACACACCTTTGCACACTGGTACTAACTAGTGTTCCAATGTTTCTCTCCTCCTTCAGTTTTTCTCCCTCAATCAGCTAATGTGACCCCAGTGCTGATAGAGAGGGGCAGGGGAGGGGCAAACAGGAATACTGTGCAGGTGCCCAACGTCTTCCTTATCAACTGATGATGTCATTGGTTGTTAGAACACTGGCGGCTTGAAGGTTGTAATGGTGCACAATGAAAACCTGTGGCTTTATGTAACTACTAGGCAGGCTTAATACACCCACTGGTTTTTATACAATTTTTGGGCAATTTCCAGGAATTTTGCCAAGGCACCTCTAAAGACACCTAAAGGCACCCTGGTTGAAAAAGGCTGTCCTACCCTAACCATGGGCGTGGGAAAACACAAAGCATAGCAAAAACAAGAAACACGTTTTTGCCCCATTTTGAGTTTTTTTCGGGGACAGCAGTCAAAACGTTCCTATCCTGAACACAATTTTTCTGCATTCAGGAGAGGGAGGTTTAACCTCACCTAAACACGACAGCTCCTTAACTCTGCTAAAACCCTATGTGCATATAGACACATTGGCTTTTATGGAGTTGAGTTTAGGAGCTTTGGCAAAAAAAAAAAAAATGCCAGATACTCCTAAATTCAAGTCTAAGAGCTGCCAGTGTACATGAAGCCTAACATACCTCTTAATGAGTGTGTGTTTTCCTTAAGCTCTTCCCATATATGCATGCACTGATGTGGTACCTTACTTCTGCACCACCCCCATACCAGGACCCTCTATCATGCTGCAGGGGTGGAAAGAACCAGGGGCCCATCAATAAAAACCACAGGCTCAACACTACATTAATTTTCTTTCTATGACCTGTACAATTTTAATGGGTTTTCTTTGCAACAAGCAGAAGTCTATAGCCAGAATATTCCAGAATTCTCATCTTCTTCACCTGTATCTGGTTTACTTCTTTTCACAAAGTTGTGCATTGATGCTAAGATTCAGTTGCATGGACCCCTTTTGTGAACTCGGACATCCCCATCCCCTGATGTCCACACAAAACAAAAGATAGGAAAAAACCTTATTAGTCTAAAGCCAGCTACTGCTGAATTACTCCTACTCAAAAATTCCCCTGATGCAGCTTGAGGGACCGGCGAAACTGGTCAGTTAAACATGAGTCTGTGTAACTCAATACTATTTGAGAATAGTGTATAGTGGTGAGAAGTGGCTATTTTACTGTTACTGTAAAAACATATGTGGACATGAATGCACTCCTGTTTACAGACTTAGGCTGGTCATACATTAT
This sequence comes from Pelophylax lessonae, assembly GCF_965119305.1. Classification (NCBI taxonomy): domain Eukaryota; kingdom Metazoa; phylum Chordata; class Amphibia; order Anura; family Ranidae; genus Pelophylax; species Pelophylax lessonae. The sequence continues at coordinate 656,780,096 of NC_138769.1, read as the reverse complement.
ACAATTTTCTTCTCAATTTCCTTTAGATTTACCTTCAACTATGTAGTGCAAGGGCCTGCCTGATTGCATACGAATTGAAAGTGTTTCGATTTTACCTCATATTATATGGTTTTGGCAAATCTAAAAGAAAATTGTATAATGTATGACCAGCCTTTAAAATGGTGGGGAATTAAGCTGCTGAAAAACTCATTCTGCATGTAATATTAGGGTGGCAATTTAGGTGCGGCTGACAAAAAAACCATCATTCTGCATGTGATATTAAAGTTTTTTTGCAAAGCCTATTAAACATTGAAACTAGGTGAAAATAGGCTGCGTTTAGTGTTCAAAATTATTTTGGTCGAGTTACTTTTACCTAAGGCTTCACAATACAATGGATTTAGGGTACATGTGCCAAAGTAAACTGAACTACACCTTTGACAAACTCCTTTCTGGTCACATCCTACACATAAATAAAAGCAGCGGTGACTGCCAAATAGCAGATTACATTTTTTTCTTGGGAATAAATTTGTGGCTACAGTTCTCCTATATCGGACTCTGGGCAGATTCTTTTTCCAGTTGTATAATAAAAGATGACTTTTACTCCGGAAGGAATGACTGTGGCATAGTGGACAACATTTTTGTTCTGTTTGGACAGATTTCATTACCTATTAAATTGAGATTTTATTGGATGGATAACTGGATGTACACATTAGATATCACTATTCCACGTAGATAAGACCCTCCTTGATATTAGGGGAACACAGTCTTTTGGATTGTAGGTTAGTTATGTTGAATAAATGACCAAAAAGTCAATTCAAGGGCCCTAGACATGGTAGCAGCTTTGGCCTCCCTCAATTGACATTGATAAGCTCTTCAATAGGCAGTTGAAAATGTTTTATTTGCCTTTCTGTACTGACATGGCCACTCCACATCACACCAACTATCTACACGTGCAACCTCTCTTGTGACCGGACAGGCTGGTGCATAGCTTTGGCCACTTGTGCTATTTCCTTGGTTTACTGCTGGAAAATTAAAGTTGGAAGCTGGGCCCCCTTGCCCATCACTTGGCCCTAAACTCCTGCTTAGGTTGCCCTGGGAATGGGCTCAGAGTCGTCTGGATCATTCTAGGTGAACTGGTAATTACATACAATTATTTCATATTAAAAAGGCATAATGCTGTATTTGAAAAACAGCATTTAGATCAACAGCCAGCCCCTTTCTTTTAAAATATATTATTTGGGCTCCTGGAGTTACATTAGATACTGAATAAAGTAGTAATAAACTATTTTTGTTGATGATTTAAGAAGTGCAAGTACTGTTTTGGTTTGTAGATGTATCATTTTCTATTGGATACATGTTATTATATTAAAACAAACTTAAAAAAAAAAAAAATTAGCAGAACAATTGATTTTAAGTTTTATTAAAGAGTCTTGAGTATTGAGTGAGTGGCAAATCACAGTATAATAAAGTTTTCTAGTGAATTTATAGATCTATTTATAAACCAGTTGGTGACACTAATGGTGCTGATGCCCAGGTCAGGTCGTCCGATTCATCTGTTATTTAGAATAGCCCATGTTGTGTTTTTATTCTCTTTTCTCTATTTTATTGAAAACATACCCTATTTTTTTTTTTTTTTTGCAGTTTTACTGCAACTCTGATCTACTAACGCCACCAAATTGATCCATATATAGCAATTTTTTGGGTTGTTTTGGATATAGAAGAGAAGGGTTAAATCTCCTGTCAGTTTGCTCAATAACCTAACATGAAGTGATAGGAAACTTCTACAAAGTATTGAGATTTCCTTTTTAGGGCACATTTAAAAATATAGCTCCAAATATTTTACACAGGGCAGGAATTTAGCTTTAAAGCTGAACTCAAAACCAGACACAAATAAAAACTGGTCAGAGGTGGCAGCCTTTCCATTAGCTGCTCTCTGTATGTCGTTAAAGCTGGCCATACATATATTGAAATTTAGCTGGTTCAGCAGGAACTTTAACATTTTTGATCCATTAATGGGTACTCTGGATAACCAGAAGTTGATCTACCTATCAATCTCTACACAACCATCCTGTCAGATTTTAGCTGCTTGATCAGCACTGCAGGCTATAGCCAGCAGCTATGATCTGTGTATTCTGACACTAGGGAAGTCTCTATGCCGTTAGAATACACTAGCTCAGCTGTATGTGAACGTGTGTATGGAGGAATCGGATCAGTTTTCTTATTCAACCTGCTGGTTGAATGAAAAAAAAACTCATCCATGTCCAGCTTAACTGAATGCAATGCAATGCAATGCAGCTGTAATGGAACTGTTTTCACATTACCCTATATGAGTGCATTGCTTGGAGTGGCTAAGCAAAAATCCATCATTTGATCAATGATCAGTTCCAAAACTGCACTCCATCTCTGAAGCAGGGAGGTAGGTGTAGAGGTTTTTTGTTGCAGCGAAGGGTGTTGACCCCTTAACAATCAATACTAAACCTAGATAGGAAGCCCGACATATGTCCATGCTAAAACATCGTTTTTATTAGCTCAACCTGAAAATTACAGAAAAAATAAAAGTTTACATGTTTTGGCAAGCAGCCTTATTCATAGCAGAATTTGTCGGGGGCGCGCCTTCTTTTCTTGGATTAAAATGATCAATAATACCTCTAATGTAAGCTTCATAATGATTACTGCAATAGAAAATAATATTATTTAATTGTCTGTGAAAAATTTGCTTTGATTTAATATCTCACCATGATTAGGCGTTTCATCAAATCTCAATTTTTTCCTGTAATAAAGAACATTATTAACAATGAAAACCAAACATTAAACACCAAAGCTGCATCACTAAATTGGTTATATTTGTCTACCATGGTAAAAACAAACACTATATATATATATATATATATATATATATATATATATATATATATATCTATATATACACAGTATATACACACACACTCTTTCACAATTTGAGCCCGATGAATCCTGGCATTGGCATCTTAGAATATGCCCGTGCCATCAGGGAAGAAAAAATCTATTGATGGAATAACCTGGTCATTCAGTATATTCAGGTAGTCAGCTGACCTCATTCTTTGGGCACATGCAGTAACTATCTAATAGGATAGTTACTGCATGCTTAGTTTAGTTAGTTGCTTAGTTAATTCAAGGTGGCAACTTTTATTTTGGCCAGGCAGTGTATTTATTACACACACCATATTGGCCATACCATTATGACCACCCACCATAAGATTATTACTACCCATCTAATATTGAATAGGTCTCCCTTTTGCTGCCAAAACAGTCCCAACTCATCAAGGCATGGACTAAAAAGTAAAATGCACATGAATGGGAAGACCCTAGGTCTTGCCATAGTCTAAAGCATCACACTGCCTCAGCCAGCTTGCCTTCTTCCCATACTACATCCTGGTGCCACCTCCTCCTCAGGTACGCGACACACACACACACACCTGGCCATCCACAAGACGTAAAAGAAAACTTGATTCATCAGACCAGGCCACCTTCCTCCATTGCTCTGGCCAAGTTCTGATGCTCACATGTCCATTGTAGGCGCTCCTGGCTGTGGACATGGCTTAGCATGGGCACCCTGACCAGTCTGAGGCTACACAGCCTCATACACAAGGAACTGTGATGCACTGTGTTCTGACAATCTTTTATCGGAACCAGCATTAACTTTTTTCAGCAATTTGAGCTACAGTTGCTTTTCTGTTGTATCAGACTATACGGGCCAGTCTTTGCTCCCTACATGCATCAATGAGCCTAGGCTGCCTGTTTCACCAGTTTTTCTTACTTGGACCACTTTTGGTAGGTCCTGACCACTGTAGACTGGGAACATCCCACAAGAACTACTTTTGGAGTTACTCTACCCATTACAATTCGGCCCTTGTCAAAATTTCTCAAATACTTACGCTTCCCCATTTTTTTCTGCTTTCAACACATCAGTTTTAGGGACATTTTTATTTGCCAACTAATATATCCCACCCACTTTCAGGTGCCATTATTCACTTTATTTGTCAGTGGTCATAATGTTATGGCTGACTGATATATATATGACTGATAAATATATATTTATACACACACACATGCATTTTTATTGCTGTAAATGCCTCTTACAAATATGCCACTAGGCCAGATATACACCTTGGTGTCTTGGCGCTTGTGTAACCAAATGAGCACTTTTGTGCATGTTAATGTGTGTTGTGTTAAGGCAGCGTGTTCAAATAAATGGGCTGCCAGTCAACCAAAATATCACAAAATTGGATATGCACCATTTTCTGCAGCACATTGCACCACAATGCATGGCAGTGCAGAGCTATGTATTCACTTAGTGCATTGGGGTGCCACTGAAAATAAATGGAACATCACTAACACATGTAATGTGAGTTGCATTAAAGCGGAGTTCCACTCTGAACATTTTTTTTTTCACTTTCCACTTGCTCAAAATTACCTGTAAAACAATTGGATCATTACATTTTTTTTTTATTCACTTACCTTGTTTTTAAAGAAAATATACTTACCTTACTTCCTCTTCCTCCCTCTGTGGACACGGCCGCCGCCGTCATTTCCTGCTTGCGCTGACCCCTGGGAGCTGAACGTCATCGCTCCCAGGAATCAATGCGTCTGCACCGGCCCCGCTCGTCAGTTCTGGCGCAGGCTCGTCATTCCCTGCTAAACAGCTTCTGGGCATGCCCAGAAGCTGTGCAAGGATGACGCGCCTGCGCCGGAACTGACGAGCGGGGCAGATGCAGGGCATTCTGGGACCGAAGAGGACACTGAAGAGGATGCCCTGGCTTCAGCTGCCCACACCTGAGATGGCAGCACTGGACAAGAAATTGTCAAGGTAAGTATTTCTTCTAAAAGGTAAGTGCAACCCGGGACAGTTCAGAGGCTATCATTGCTGAAATGCACTAGCCCTGACTGTCCCGGGGTATTTTTATCTAAATTTTTTTTTCAGGCCGGAACTCCGCTTTAACATATATGTTACTGTGACACAACAGTGTGAATGGGACCCTAAAAAAAGGCACTGTTCTGTCTCACCTATATGTATTTTTGCTGTTGTATTGAATTGTATCAGGTTGCTATTGTTTTGTACAGTAGTATGTTGACATCTAATGGTGGTTTCAGGTCACAACAAACTGTTTATTTGTGTGATTTGGTATCTCCCTCTGTCCTCCCTTCCTGGTTAGTGCTAGTTGGTTCAGTCCTTGCTAGACCCTGTTCCCTCAGTCAGTATGTTCTAAGTCAATGCATACAGAGGAATTTGAAACAGGACTGTCACGCTGGTGTGGCTCCTGCACGTGATCACTATGTCACAACTGTCATAGTGGGCACATAAGGAACCACACTGATTAGTTCCTGACTGTAAGAACAGACCAGAGTTGTCAGACACAGCACAGTCCGAAAGCTAGCAGAGAGCTCCAGTGCACACTGCTGGCTAACAAACAGGGAATGTAGATTAAAGTTTTCTTAGCACAAACCTGAATCTACAAATTACAAGTGGGACAGGGTCACATCAAGAAAATTCTTCATCTTGATTTCTGCATTATGAAAGGGCCTTGATTTGCTGTATGTTGGGCTGGGCTTATTTTAGGCCTATTTTATTTTAGATGGTTAGCTGCCTTTTGTGTTCTCTCCCCTGCACCCCTCGAGGCACCTACATTTTCCCAGCCTTTTAAGGTTTAAACGCTTACCTTACAGTATTGTGTTCCATTTTCTTTTTCCTTTTTTTCTTAAAAAAAAAGTAAAAAAACAGTTGTTTCAATAAAGTGTTTTAAAAATATTTATATTCCTTTAAAACATTGTTTTTTTTTGTACATCACGGGACATAGAGCCATAAATCATAGGATATGGGTTATATAGCCACCTATAGGTGAAGGACACTGGCAACCAATCAGAATTGATGACCCCCTATATAACCCCTCCCATACAGGAAGTACCTCCGTTTTTTTGCCAGTGTCTAAAAGGTGAAGGTCACTGTGGAGAGGTGCTCCACATGTTTGTTATGTTTCAAAGAAGAAGAAAGAAGATTATGCTATCATACCCCAAACAAAGATCACTGGATCTAAGGGGTTATTTATCGGATCCATCTAAAACAGTCAATGGACTAAAAAGATGGTACCCGGGCCTCGGGAAGCAGATACGAGGTTTTGCCTGTAATGCTGTACATTTTAGGCACTGGACCCTGGGATCCGGACCTTTGGAATACGAAACCCCAAAGGCGCTCCATGCAGAGTGCTCTACAGGTCCAAGGCTGTGGCCCCTCTTACAGGAGGAAGGGTGCTGGCTGTCTCTAGCGGCGGTCCGTGTCCGGAACAATGCCTACGATGTGGAGGTGAAGGAGGAGATGCGGCCACGTCACCAGGAAGCTAGGAAAGCACGACGCGTTTCTGAGCATGCGCCAAGTCCCGAACGGACATGCGCACTCTTTCATCGGGTGCTCACGCCTGTAAACCTTTGCATGACAGCTAACGCTGCGCCCAATCGCGTCCCTGAGACCGCGCCCACCAAGTGCTGCAATTGAGCGGCCAGATAGTATAACCACGGATTGGGGAGAGAATAGAGATACCCTACGTATCGGCTCCTTCAAAAGGTGTGGGATAAGACTAAGCAATTGCAGCAGGTTTTGGGATATACTAAATTTAGCCCGATTTGGGGTAATCGCTCTTACCCTGAGTTATGTAAGCTGGACCAGGCTCGTAGGTGGCGTGCGCTGGGAGTGACCCATCTGACGCATATTTTGCGTGGGGGGGGTCTTACTGCCTTTTGAGCACTTACAGGACCGTTTCACATTACCAAGTAATATGAAGTTCTACTACTTCCAATTACAGCATGCTGTGCGGGCACAGGCTGCCACAGGACAGCTGCAACTGTCCCCTACCCCTGTTTTCTACCTCATGCAACAGTTCACAGACACTAAAGGGTCATATCCAGTTGTTATGCTTCCCTATTGAGCATATTTCTAGAAAAATACCACGGCGGGGCTTGCGACCAGTGGAGCTCCGACGTGGGGGAGATCCCGGGTGAGCAGTGGGAGGAGGCTTTGGAGGTGGTGCGTACCTGCTCTCTGAATGTGTCTCACCAAGTCTCTCAGTTATATATCCTACTCAGAGTCCATCATACCCCTTTGAAACTCCATTCTATGGGCCTCCGGACGGATGACCTCTGTGGTCGCTGTTGGAGAGAGGTTGGGGACCTGATTCACTTGATCTGGCGATGCCCAAAGTTGCATAGCTACTGGTCAGCGGTGCGCACTGCAATTAATAGAGCCCTGGGGGTGGACATCCCTGGTGACCCTAAGCACTGTATTTTGGGCATGTTAGACCTTGTGGTGGAGGACAGGTTTTTGAGGGAGGCTGCCTCTCGAGCCTTGTTCCAGGCCCGTCTGCTTATCCTAAGACATTGGATAGCACCAGAACCTCCTACCTACAGGATGTGGCTGGAGCAGATGGGAGGGACTCTCCGTATGGAAAAAGTTATATACCAGCACAGGGGTTCCACACAAAAGTTTTCTAAAATATGGGGTGTTTGGCTTAACTGCCCGGGTATGGCCCCTAATGACCTTATTATGGATCGTTTGTTGTCTTAACTCAAGGTACTTCATGAGAGATATCTCAATTTCATTGCCTGCGGGTGGCGGGGTGGGCGTTGGAGTACTTTTCACATGTATGGTATGTTTTGTGCTGTGTGAACTAGATTGAATATGTATGTGTTAACCTCGGTACGAGCAAAGTTCTCTATGGGGATGGGGAATTGTGTTTTCTCTCTTATGGCAATTGTGCAATGTTTCAGTGTTTGTTGTATTGGTGTGAGTTTTCTCAATAAAACTTTTTTCTGATTTAAAAAAAAAAAGATCAGTGCAATAAAGGTAAACAATCCTCCTTAGAACAAAAAAATATATATAAAATTGCAGCGCTCACATATGTTCATAAAGTCCTCAACAATGAAACCTGTGCCTGTAGATTCTCGCATACAATTCATAAAATATCTTTAACCACTTTAGGACCGGAGGATTTTCCTGCTTTACGTCCAGGCCACTTTTTGCAACCTCGCACTGTGCGACTTTAATTGACAATTGCGCGGTCGTGCAAAGCTGTACCCAAACGAAATTTACGTCCTTTTTTTCCCACAAACAGAGCTTTCTTTTGGTGGTATTTGATCACCTCTGCACTTTTCATTTTTTGCGATATTAATAAAGAAAGAGCGACAATTTTGAAAAAATAACAATATTTTTCTACTTTAGCTACATGTCTTTGACAAAAAAATTCTCAATGAGCGTATTTTTAACCGCTTTAAGACCGGAAGATTTTACCCCATTCCTGACCAGGCCATATTTTGTGATTCGGCACAGCGTTACTTTAACGGACAATTGCGCGGTCGTGCGACGCTGTACCCAAATTAAATTTATGCCATTTTTTTCCCCACAAATAGATATTTATTTTGGTGGTATTTGATCACCTGTGCGATTTTTACTTTTTGCGCTATAAACAAAAAAATAGCGACAATTTTGAAAAAATAACAATATTTTTCACATTTTTTTATATGAAATTCCCCAAAAAAATGTAAATATCAAACTTTTTTAACATGTTAGGCCAATTTGTTTTCTGCTACATATGTTTGGTAAAAAAAAAATCACAATAAGCGTATTTTGTTTGGTTTGCGCAAAAGTTATCGCAGCTACTAACTACGGGAAAGATTTATGTAATTTATGTAATTGTTATTGTTTTTATTTTTAACGAGTAATGGCGGCGATCTGCGATTTTTTTTGCGGGACTGCGACATTGCGGCGGACAGATCGGACCCTTGACTGACATTTTTTACACTTTTGGGGGGGACCTGTGACATTACTACAGTAATCAGTGCTATAAATATGCACTGTTACTGTAATAATGACACTGGCAGGGAAGGGGTTAACTTTATTAGTGATCAAGGGGTTAAATGTATGCCTGGTTCTTACTGACCTGTGTGGGGGGAGGGGACTGTGTGACACAGGCACAGATTGCAGGTTCAGCTATGCTGAATCCTGTAATCTGTCCCTGCCTGTCACATAGGAGATCCGTCGCTTTGTTTACACAAGCGGGCGGATTTCCTCACTCGATCCCCGACGATCGGGGAAGAGCGGCGGTGATCACCGCCTCTCCTCCCCTGGCCCGACTCCCGCTGTGTCTGAATACAGCGGGAGCGAGCCTCGGTGGCGCGCGCACACTGTCCATAAGGGGAGGAGTCCAGCAATGTAGGTCTACGTCGCTGGACGGAATCGAGCCACTTTGCCGCAGTACGCTCCATGTGAGCGGTCGGCAAGTGGTTAAATCCTCAAATTTAGATCCCACGGATGTTTTATGAACTGTATGCCAGAGCAGAGAGCTGCTGACTAACAGTCAGCAGCTTTCTGCTCGGGGAGCTGTCAGAACTGAGGGATTGGCGGCGTTCGATCGCTCTGTTCTCAGTGTAGAGGTGATGGGGGACAGATGCAATATTGGACTGATGCTGCATCCACCTAGGTAAGTATAAATGGGAAAAAAACAAGAAAGCTGAAAATGCTTTAAGAAAGCTGAAAATGCTTTTTAAAATGTAGTTTTATCTTGAAAAGTACACTAAGGCCTCGTTTAGGCGGGCTGCAGTCTCTACCACCCCTTTAAAAAGTAATCCATGGCAGATCACTTATCAGGGGTAAGTAGAGGTGTGGCTTTCAGGCATTCGGGAGGCGATCCTACGGTCTCGTGAAGGCCTGTTTTTTTTCCAGCTGCAGCTGGATTTTGGTTTGGAATACTGTACTGCAACCTTGAGCATATAACTGGCTTGGGGTTGCAGTATAGTCCTAGTGATTTTTATTAGCAAGTTTGACAGGTAGTGCCACCTGTCAAATTCAACAGGCTGAGATAAATCTGCTGCATGTTATCTTTTAGGTGGGCATTTGGTAAAACCAAAGTTCAACTACCGGTTGATACCACCCCCTTGCTGCCCATGTAAATGAGGCCTTCTTGTTTAAAAAGGTTTCTCTGATCATAACACAGTGACAAACAAGTAATTACATTTTCAGTTCATTTACCAGTGTTTTGTCTTTACGTGATTTGTTTGAAGATGTTTTTTTTCTGAACGTTCCAATGCCATTATTCAACCGATTGTCTAAAAGTGAAAATACACAAACAGTTTTTGTTGTTCAAGATGCACAGTCTGCCTATATGACATGATAAGAAAGTAACTGCGATTACAATTATTAATAAATATAGGCTATCGTTGTTTTCTTATATCTTGCAGGATCATTGTTAACAGAGAGATACAATTAATACACCGATCCTTATTTCTCAGATGCATTTTACTTTTAGAAAGTATGCATCCCATTGGATTACATTTAACATAATCTATATTCATTTCTATGTTAAACACAAACCCTGGAATTCATAAAGACTGGTGCAGGCAGATATATCCAGTGAAGTGACTGGTCTCAGATTATACACAGAGATTACCAACATCAGCCTCGGAAGGTTTACCCCCCTTCATGACCAGGCCATTTTTGTGATACGGCACTGCCTTACTTTAACTGACAATTGTGCAGAAATGGGACACTGTAACCAAATAAAATTTATGTCCTTATTTTCCCATAAATGGAGCTTTCTTTTGGTGATATTTGATCACCTCTGCAGTTTTTATATTTTGCGCTATAAACAAAAAAAGAACGACAATTTTGAAAAAAAAAAAACACTATTTTTTATACTTTATGCTATATAACATACCCAATAAAAAAAAGTGTAAAAAAAAATCTAATTTATTCATTAAATTAGGCCAATATATATTCTGCTACATATTATTGGTGAGAAAATTCCAATAAGTATATATGGATTTTACCGGTGATCAGCGATTTTTAGTGGCACTGCAACATTGCGGCGGACAAAATGGACACCTGACACTTTTGACAATTTCTTTGGGGACCAGTGACACTAATACAGTGATCAGTGCTAAAAAATGCATTGTCATTGTACTAATAACACTGGCTGAGAAGGGATTAACTTTAGGGGCGATCAAAGGGTTAGGTGTGCTCCTAGGGGGTGCTTTCTAACTGTGAGGGGTAAGGCTTAACTGGTGAAAGACAGAGATTCGTGTTTCTGCTTGGAAGAAACACAAGAGCTCCATCTTCCTTTCTGACAGAACAGCAGTCTGCCTTGTTTACATAGGCAGACCACAGTTCTGCCTCTCCTGTGAACGATCAGCGGGTCAAGGCGGTCATCACGTCCGCTGGAGCCGCTGATTGGCTCCCACTGTATCTAATTACAGTGGGAGCGGGTCGCCAATGGCGTACACATTCCAGACCCCGTGCACGAAATCACCTACAGGTACTGGATTTTGCACAGGAGGCCTGCCCTGCCGCAGTATATCTGTGTGGGGCAGTCCATAGGAGGTTAAACAAATCCTCCTACATAAGTTTTAGCTGTATATATGTAGTCCTCGCTTCTCTACATCCATTCAAAATGCTAAATTTAAAAGCTTTTCTGAGAGTTAAAAAGAAAGGGGCAGAGAGCTGAAGCTACACTCTGCAGAGCTCAGTAAGAAGAGCTCTGAGAGCTAATTGGATGGAAGGGACACACCCCCTCCACACAGAAACAGAGCTGAGGCTGTCAATCTCCTGGAGGTCCCTCCCCTCTCATCATTTTTCTCTTGGTGTCAGGAAAACATGTCAGAAATGATTCATGCTGAGCGCAGAGGAACGAAGCAGCAGACATGAAACTTGATGCTCCTAACTGAGACAAGTACACACTATGCTTTGCTTATATTTCATGTCTGAGGTTTACAGTCACTTTAAGGCCCCCTTCACGTGGGCTTTCCAATCAATTCTGCCAAACAGTTTTTCAGATGGACCTGATCAGGAGCTCCATGCAGCTCTATGGGATTTGTGTCTGTTTTCACCTGCCTACCTCAGAGTCCATCTGAAAATAGAAAAAAAAAAAAAAAGAAAAGGACTGCATCCTGCGTCCATTTTTACATACCTAACTGTGACAAATCTAAGGTAGTCTGATGTAAATTGGCACTAGTTCGCTTACATCTGGCAACTCATGATACCATCACGGGCCCCCCAATGTCCACTGTCAATGCAGACAAACTGAATGGGAACAAATGTCACAAAACTGACATCTGTCCTGTTCAGCTCAGATTCAGGAGGGGAACTAATCATGGAGAGCCTACAGGAAAAGTATAAATATTTTCACATTTATCCCCCTCAATCACCTCTCCCCACCTTGTCCTGCTCATACTATAGCTAACCTTTTCTACTTAGCACATGTACAGCAGTTTCTTCAACCTAATACAGAAGCTGTCTACTTGAAAGCCTAGACAAGATATTAACATCTGTCCACCCTTGCACATCAGCACACAGACTGGAAGAGGAATAGGCAGAGCCAATCAAGCTCTGCTGCATGCATGCTGGTAGGAAAAATGCTGACAAGAGAAGCAAGAAGAGCTTAATTATTGCCGTGCCTTCATTTTCCAGTTAGCAGGCTGCAGATATAGTGGAGAAACCACTTTTTCCCATTAAAGCCGGCCTAAATCAAACTATTTCGCAGCACAGAAAAATCTGTTCTAGCCAGGATACATGGTGTTCCTTCCCTAACCAACTTCTCCAAGGTTCAGTGGGGTCCTCCTCGGGGTAGAAGTCATTCAACCTACTTATTGCAAAGAATGGAGCCCAGGACCATTCTGAACTCACATGTGAATGCTGCAGAAAACAGCGCCATGTGATAACTTATGTGTGATCTTTACAGAATTCAGGACAATCCACTAGTGAGGACATACGAGGTGGAAAAGGACACCAAATGCCACGTTACTTGGCTGAAAACACCTGCAAAAAAGCTATTCATCCAAAATAAAAAAATCCTTGGGTGATAATTGGAGGAGAATGTTTCTTAACTGAGCAAGTACTACTCTATATATACTCCATTATTACTAGTCCGTTTTTCAATTTTCAGTGCTGTTATGACAGTTACTCGATCAAGCAACACAGTAGCCAAATTAATTTTACATTTTTTAGACAGATAGGAGTTCTTTTGGTGGTATTTAATATTTCATTACCAAGGTTTTTTTATTTTTCATCCAGATTCCTCAACAAGCACGTCAGCGGGTCCAATCGAAGTTGCACCTGATATACTTGATTAAAAGTAGATACCACATAGCTCCAGTATCTCACAAGTTTAGGGCATTTCCATAGCATGTGAATGAAATCACCTGGGTGTATTTGACACTTGGGACAAATGGGCGTGTCTCGCCGGCCCCATGCGTGTAGCTGAATCGGAGTTCTATAAGTGAGGTGTAAGACAAATAGATGGAACAGTTTGTGAGTAGCAGACACAGACACCAAAGGACCCGCCTCCAGTATCTGTTCCCACTGATCTCCATCAATGGGACCAACATCCCATTCCCACTTTTCCTGGCAAGGAAGCAGGGTCGAGTCTTGCAAGTATAACAGTGTAGTATATATCCTAGAAATATTGCCCTATTTCCTTTTCTCTCTATCTGTAAAAATAGATTCTAAGAAGGTGGACTCAACTAGCTGTAGGGGAGTGTGTCCCTTTCTGGCTGCGAAATGCATGAGTCAGTCCCATGTATTGGTATCTGCAGTTCCTGAGCTGCGGGAACTCCGCGATTAGCTGTGCAAAGGTCTTGACCTCAGCCCGGACACACAGCTGAGAAAGGTATTTAACCCCAGCCCGCGTCCACGCAGGGAAGCTACCAAGTCTGGCCAATTCGGCGTAGAAGATCATTCCACAGCGGAGTAAGGGCAAAATATCCTGAGAGGCCCAGTCTCTGTTTGACCAGCCTCCACACCTTGTTAAGAAGCCGAGAGGTAGAGCAGTGAGAGGGGACTCTGGGGAAAGGGTTTTTTTATTTTTAATGCATAAAAGAAATTACCAGAAATTGGGCATTTCTTATATCTACCTTTCGTTTTATTACCTTTAACCATTTCCATACCGGGCCTATTCTGGCACTCCTCTCCTTCATGTAAAAATCATAATTTTGTTGCCAGAAAATTACTCAGAACCCCCCAACATTATATATGTTTTTTAGCAGAAACCCTTTGGAATAAAATGCTGGTGGTTGCAACTTTTTATGCCACACAGTATTCGAGCAGAAGTTTTTCAAATGCGTTTTTTTTTTTTTTTGTGGTTTCATGAATTAGAAAAAAAACAAAACACTAAAAAGTCAGCCCAATTTTTTTGTATAATGTGAAAGATGTCGAGTAAATAGATATATATACCTAACATGTCACGCTTTAAAATTGCTCACACTCGTTCAATGGCACCAAACTTCGTTACTTAAAAATCTCCATAGGTGACACTTTAAAAATGTTTACAGGTTACGAGTTTCAAGTTACAGAGGAGGAATTGTTGCTCTCGCTCTATTGTCGATACCTCACAAGTATGGTTTAAACACAGTTTACATATGTGGGCGCGATGTTTGGATGCATTCACTTCTGCGTGCAATTTCTTTTTTTATTGTTTAGTTTATTTTTATATTTTTACACTTTCCCTTTAAATGTATTATTTTTTATCACTTTTATTCTTATTACAAGGAATGTAAACATCCCCTTGTAATAAAAATAGGGCATGACAGGTCCTCTTTATGGAAAAATCTTTCCTCTAGGCTGGAAAGATAAAGCTTAAAAAGATAAAAAAGAAAAAAGCGATCTCGGCCTTTTCAGCCGAGTCTACGGCAGTATTTACAACTGCCAGGACGGACGTGACATCATGACGTCGCGCCCGGGACTCCGTGAGTCATAGAGACTGCCGAGGACCATCCGGTCCTCGGTATTCTCTATGGTGAACTAGCGCCGCCGAAACTGCCACTATGATTCTTCTTGCAGTGCAGGGAATCGTCATCTGCAAAAGATGATATCTGAATGATGCCTGTAGCTGCAGGCATCATTCAGATATCTCCACTCAAAGTCCAGGACGTTATATGAATTTCTTGGGCTGGAAGTGGTTAAAGAAAGGGCTAAAGTTTTGTAAACAATAGAGGTATTTACTATGCTGTCCAAAGACAGCTCCGATCACAGCCATTCACAGATGCAGTGGTGGATCACGTGTGTTTTCTGGAGCACCATTTAAAAACTTCACTTACCTTTTTCAACTTGATCTGTTCCTCCTGCATGTTTAGAACAATAGGCACTGTAAAGGGAAAAAAGGGATTTGAATAACAAATCATTTATATAAATGCCAGTTTAGAATAAGGGTAACAAATATAAGCATAAATAAGTCTGGACTATATCCAATGTAAAGCCTTTTGTTTGAAAAGATATAGTGGTTCTAAAGGCTGAAGGTTTTTTACCTTCATGCATTCTATGCCTTAGGCCCAGTTCATACCTATTCATATTTTAGTGCATTTTCAGTTTTGGAGAAACACACTAGAGTCCATTTAACATGGTTTCCTATGAGTCACGTTCACATCTATGCATTTTATGGAAAGGGTATGTGAAATAATGCTGTGCTAATTCAAATTATGTGTACAGTTTCTCGTACTACAATAGACAAAACATTGCAATAGAAGTATATAGTAAAAAGTGCAGCGCTAAACAGAATTAGATAGATATAAATATATCAAACAATACATATCTAGAGAGGTATAAAGTGCAAAAGTGGCAATAATAAATAATCTTGACAATAAAGTCCATATAATGATTATAAAGAAAGGAGGATGAAAATCCAGATGTAAAAACTGTAATAGAAATGGATCGTGCCACCATCCGTGCCTCAAACACCACTGTGTGACCATCCACCACGAGATATAGTGTCCTGGGTAAGGTGAGTCTCCTGCAGGCAGACAATTGACAAGTTGTACTTCAGTAGCGCAGAAAAAAAATAGCTTTTTTTTTTTTTTACTGGATCCTTCAACCTTCTGCGTAGAAGAAGGATACGGGTACTGAAATGGCCAGCCTGCAGTCCAGATCTTTCACCCATAGAAAACATTTGGCGCATCATAAAGAGGAAGATGCGACAAAGAAGACCTAAGACAGTTGAGCAACTAGAAGCCTGTATTAGACAAGAATGGGACAAAATTCCTATTCCTAAACTTGAGCAACTTGTCTCCTCAGTCCCCAGATGTTTGCAGACTGTTATAAAAAGAAGAGGGGGTGCCACACAGTGGTAAACATGGCTTTGTCCCAACTTTTTTGAGATGTGTTGATGCCAAGAAATTTAAAATCAACCTATTTTTCCCTTAAAATGATACATTTTCTCAGTTTAAACATTTCATATGTCATCTATGTTGTATTCTGAATAAAATATTGAAATTTGAAACTTCCACATCACTGCATTCTGTTATTCACAATTTGTATAGTGTCCCAACTTTTTTGGAATCGGGTTTGTAGTTTCTTGCTGATTGGGGGGTGGCTGGGGACGGACACCCTCTCCCTCCTGCGGTGCCCTTCCTCGTTCCCCCTATAGGTTAGCTCCCTCTGACCCACTCCGGCCCGTGCCATCAGGTGGGACGGTAAAGACTGGCTCTTTTGGAGTTTGGAGACTAGGTCTCAGTTGCGCCACTGGCGTAATAGCTACTTTCCATTGGGATGCAGTTAAGTTTAGTATCCCTCTTCTTTGTTTCTCTCTCTAATTCCACTTCTCCATCTTTGCCTTCTGCTCTTTTCTTGCTTGCGCTTTGTCTTTCTCTGCTTGACCTTACCTCTTCCAATTAGCTCCCTCCCCCCTTGTTTTTTTTTTTTTCCTTTTACCTTCTCTCTCTGCCTCATGTGGAGATGGCCGCCGTGCGTATGGACCCTGTATGTCTGGTGTCACTCAAAGTGAAGGGACTTGCCTGAAAAACGTTCTATAGTACTGAATGACATGAAACGCCTTCGTGCCCATATCTGTTTCTTGCAAGAGACTAATTTCAGACTAGACAAGATCCCCAAGCTTGGGGACAGACGATTTCCTGTTGCTTACCATGGCTGTTTGTCTGAATCCAGATCCAAGGGGGTGAGCATATTGATTAGTAAATGTCCTCCTTGGGTGTACTCGGACCGGTGGTGTGATGGCCAAGGACGTGCCCTTTTTGTTAAGGGCCTCCTGGAGAATACAGTAGTTACTCTGGTTAATCTTTATTTTCCCAACTCTAACCACATTGAATTCCTTCGAACCGGTGTTGTCTAAACTGAGTGACTTTGCCGAGGGTGTGGTTATCTTGGGAGGGGACTTCAACTTCATCCCTGCTCTGGACGCCTCTAGGGGTACCTCTTATATTTCTTACACGGCCCTGAAGAGGCTCAAAAAGAACTTCCAGGCCTTCCATTTGGTGGATGTGTGGCGTATCCTCCATCCGACTGCCCGGGATTACACCTTCTATTCCCCGCCACATGATTCTTACACTCAAATTTATTTTTTTCTGCTCCCACAGTCCTTGCTGACTTGAACCCATTCAGCTTCCACTGGCTCAATTACTATTTCAGATCATGCTCCGGTGCTGCTAGAGCCTGAACTTCAGAGACCGGTCCCAAAACAGTGGCAGTGGAGGCCTAATGACTCCTTAATCCAGGACCAAACTGTCTTGGCGGAGGTGTTGGCGGAATTGCGGCAATTCTTTGCCACCAATGTCATCCTGGAGAGCCCACTCTTGATGATCTGGGAAGCCCATAAGAACTACATCAGAGAGGTCCTGATAAAAATTGTGTCCCGCTTAAAAAAAGAGCGGTCAAAACGGCTGACAGACCTTCTGGGTCGCATTAGAACTCTAGAGTCCTCCCACAAAAGATCTCCGGCTAGAGTCGATCTGGAGGAACTTACTACGCTCCGTGATCAGCTCAGGTCCCTGGCCCTGTTCAGAGCTAAGGCTACTCTAGCCAAATGTAAACGCACCTTCTACGAACATAGTGATAAGTGTGGGAAGATCTTGGCGAGAGCCCTCCGTCAACAGAGAGCTCAAACGTTTATACCTGAGGTGCTTTCGGCTTCTCGACAGAAAGTCCATGCGACGGAGGAAATAGCGGAGGTTTATCGACAATATTATGCCTCGCTATATAACTTAGCACCTGTGGCCTCGCAGAAGTCGCCAGGAGACTCACGGCCTGTGATTCAGCCCTATATTCAACGCTTGGGTCTCCCGAGCCTCTCTGTGGAAGAGATTGAGGCCCTAGAGGAGCCCCTCACGTCCTCTGAGTTGGCAGGGGCGAACGCGAGCTCAAAAGTGGGCAAGGCAGTGGGTCCAGACGGCTTTTCTCTCATGTATTACAAGATCTTTGATTATATCTTATCCCCGCACTACCTATTTGTGTATAATGCGGCGGGCACGGGGGTGGAGTTGCCGGAGGATTCTCTCCGGGCTCACATAACTGATTGCCAGGGATGGTAAAGATCCTTTATTATGCCAGAGCTACCGGAAATGGAGACTTGAAGCTTTTTACTAAGATATTGGCCATACGCCTGGCTTCTTTAATACCCCAGCTGGTCCACTCGGACCAGGTGGGATTTGTGCTCTCCCAGGAAGATGCAGATAACACAACCAAAGCGGTCAACCTGATCCATGTGGCCCAGTCTCGTCGGATTCCCACGCTGGTCCTTTTCGATCGATGCCGAGAAGGCATTTGACCGGGTGAATTGGTTGTTTTTGACGGAGACCCTGCGACATGTGAGCCTAGGCCGGAGGATGATGTCATGGACTGAAGCCATCTATTCACGGCCATCTGCTAGAGTGAAGATAAATGGTACCTTCTCTATGCCTTCTGGGATTTCCAATGGCACACGACAGGGGTGTCCTTTGTCCCCTGTGATCTTTATCCTAACCAAGGAACCCTTCCTGAGGGTGGTGCGCTCCAACGCTGACATCACAGGGCTACCAGTTACCTTGTCGATGTCCCCTAAGATAGCGGCGTATGCAGATGACCTTCTGTTTTTCTTGACCAATCCATTGATCTTCCTTCCTAATCTGCTGCAGGAGTTCCAAATATACAAAACCCTTTCTTCTTACAAGATCAATCAACAAAAGTCTGAAGCGCTCACTCTTTCGATTCCGGCTCCCTTAACTGCTCTGCTCCGGGCAGACTTCTCCTTTAAATGGAGCTCGTCCCACATCAAGTATTTGGGTATCCTCCTCCCAAATCATGTAGATCGCATCTTCGACTGTAATTTCCCCCCTCTTCTGGCCCAGATCAAGAGGGATCTTGGGGAGTGGCAGAGGGAATTATTCTCATGGTTCGGCCACTGCAAAATAATTAAAATGAATATTATGCCTCGCTTACTTTACTTGTTTTAAGCTCTTCCTATCGCTGTCCCACCCACCTTCTTTAAACAGATCAATAGGACCTTTCGGGAGTTCCTTTTGGCTCGTAGCCCTCCTCGCTTGGCGTTGACTGTCTTGAGATTGCCAAAGTTGTAGGGCGGTATGACCCTTCCGGACACTACACTCTATCATGTTGCCTGCCACCCGGCCAGAGACATGGCACCCTGAAACAATGGGTGCAGATTGAACAGTCCCTGGGGGACACCTCTTTGGAGCCACTTCTGTGGTGCCAGTCCCCTGCCCCCAGGTAGATCGCATCACACCCCATGATTGGGGCTACCCTGCATATATGTCGAAAGGCATGTCGAGATTTTCAGCTTGCTTCCCCACCATTCCCCCTCCTTCAGGTGGTAGACAACCCAGACTTTCTGCCTGGAGTGAGAGACCCTTGCTTCCGCGACCTGAAAGCCACAGGGATTTACCATATTCTACACTTTATTTCCCAGGGCAAATGGATCTCTAGGCGACAACTTCTTGCCGACCAAGCCTTTGGTTCCATTTCTTTTTGGCAAATGGTGCAATTGGCACATTTCTTGAGTTCACTACCCTCAGCAGCTTCTCATGCCAAGCGCCTCACGCCCTTTGAGACCTTATGTGTTGAGTGCTCCCCGTTGCGTCATGCTATTTCCTTGCTATATCGATTATTGACAACTCCCGTGCCCACGTATCGGCCAACTTATATCGAGCGTTGGGAACGAGACCTGGGATTGTCTTTCACGGATTGCCAGGTGGAGAGGCTTCTGTTCTTCTCGTATAAAACTTATGTTTGCTCTAAATATCAGGAAGCAGGTTACAAACTCTTAACTAGGTGGTACTATACCCCGACCAGGATCCACAAAATGTTTCCACTCTGCTCCGACCTATGCTGGAGATGTGGGGAGGAGCCTGGTTCTCTTCTCCACATCTTCTGGTCATGCCGCCTCCTGCAGACATATTGGTCCGCGGTGTTGGAACTCACCCAGAAATTCACCGACCATAAACTCACTTTGGACCCTGCACTCTGTTACATCACCACCGGTTCCCGAGGGCGTCCTACAAGAAATCTATTCTACCGATACTGATTACAACGGCTAGGAGCTGTATCCCCCTGCTCTGGAAGCAGACCCAACCCCCCTCGGTGGCCATGTGGCTGAAAAAGGTTGCCCACATTAATGAAATGGAAGATCTTGTCGCCACAGAGAAGGGCATGAGGGACCAGTTTCTTGATCTGCGGAGTACAGGAATCTCATCACCTAAATTGACAATCATTTCGTGGCAGGTTGTCTCTACTCCACCCCCCCCCCCTTTTTTTCCCCCTCGTTCTTCTCCTGGGACTTCCCCTCTGTTTATCCCTGCTCTTCTGTTTCTGTACAATTTTCGGTGCTCTCCTTGCTACTTGAGATTTGGAAAAGTTTTCTTTTTTTTTCCTGGGGCATGCTTACATTTGGAATGACACTGTGGTGGGTGTGTTGGTGGTCTATCCCCGGGTTGTGCTCCTTCGCCCTCGTTTAAGGCCACAAGACAGATGCCGGTAGAGGTGGGGGCTGCTTCTGGGGACCCCCTGACATGCCCGGATGCTTCTTGATCTTATTATTCTATATGACAATAGGCAGGATATCATGCTTGGTCGTATCTACTTAAGTTGCTTTTTTTTTTTAATGCATTTGCCATATATTTGCTGCGATGATATGCACTCTTAGACCTGCTCGATTCATACTGTATCTTGATGTTTACCATTGATGGTCATCGCTTGTATTTCACTATTTTGTCATGTTGATTTTTTCCTGCTTGTACCGCATGCCTTTTGAATAAAGAATTTATAAAAAAAAAAAAAACAATTTTTGAACCACCGACATCCACACTACCCCCTGTTCGAGCCAAAGCCAAAATGTTATCTCTATCACGGAAATATTGCATCTTCAAAATTAAGTGGGCGTGGGTATTACCTTGGGGGAGGAGGTCTAGATGGTATAATATGTGCACGTTCAACCAAAAAAAAGGGTGTGAAATGTTTATCAAAAATTTCCAAAAGCCATTGCTCGATGAATTTTGTAGGATTTTTCCCTTCTATATGCTCCGGGAGGCCAAGTATCCCCACATTATTCCTTCGGAGCCTATTTTGAATATCATCTATATAGTGTGAGATTTAGTTTGCAGTTCCGTGGCCTTGAGATCCCGCAGCATAGGAGCCAAGCCATCCTCAATATTACTGACGTGGGTCTCTACAGCTGTTGTGCGTTCCCGCACCTTTTGTATATCGTGATGTATAATAGCGACCTCTTCCCGTAGGTGTTGAAACTGGTTAGATAGAATGTTTAAGGTTGTATTACACATCTGCAGTGCTTGAAGCACATCTTTTAAAGTCAGTTCCACCCATAAGAGCACTGTGCAGATGTAGTAGTAACAATATTATCAGTCCTGGCTTTTTCTTTTTCTAACCTCATCTCACCATCTCCCTCCTATTCTACATGCTCAGCTCCCCCATTTCTCAATAGTATGCATCGGTGTCTGAGATGATACAGGAGGGTCTGGGCTAGATTTCCTAGCAAATCTCTGAAGCCTCTCCACCGCGGTTCTGTCCTTCGCTTGTGAACGTGAGGGCAACGAATCGCCATCCTGCAATCCCCCCCCCCAGTCATCGCACTCGTGACCGGCCCAGGCTTTAGTGTAAGCTTCAGCAGTAGTCCGCCGGCTATAATGCATATAAAATGCATATCAGCGTGCTTAAAGCGGAACTTTACCCATACCAAGTTGATAAAAAAAAATGTTCTTTAGCAAGAAACATACTTTTCACATTAATAAATATGCTGCTAAAACTAGTGTGGTCATGTTAATTGCCTCCAGCATTGATCCGGTTTCTTCTTGCTGGAGGCTGCCATTTTGCTGAAGTCAAGTCTAGAGAGCCTGAGCAGCAGTAAATCTTTAGGCTGCTGGCAGACTGGCCTCTACATTTCAGGCACAGTACCAAAAAATGGAGAGCAACTAAGGATGTGCAGAGCAGGGTGTATATTTCACTATATACAAAACAAATGATTTTGTGGCTTTGTAAATATGCACACTCTGTTATATAGCATCTAAGCAGGGCCGGTGCAAGGATTTTTATATGCATAGACGAAGGTGCATTTTGGAGCCCCCCTCCCCACCATCTTTCCGCCACCCCAACCCCAGACAGCAGCTCTCCTGGGAGGAGAGGACTCAGCACCATTCTGAATGAGCCCTTTTTATCAGAATCCACAGAGTTCTCCCTTATACTGTAGGGGGAACTCTGATGAAAAGGGGCTCTGGGCACTGTCATTAAGGGGGAACGCTAGCAACTCTGATGTAAAGTGGCTCTGGTGACAAAGCCCCCCTTACATCAGAGTTCCTCTTTACACCAGAGTTTGCAGAGTTCCCCCTTACAGTGTCCTCACTCACCCCTTATCTTAGGGTCCCCAGTCCCACTTACCTCTTACATTGTTGTCCATTCAATGCATGCAGACGATAGGGCACTGTGGAGAGGTGGGTGGGCTTTACGGCTTTGGGGTCAGGTGGGTGGGCTGTTGGGCACTGCAGGCTGGCACAGGCTAGGGCAGGCTGTTAGTCCTTCCTCCCCCTCACTCCCACCTTTTTGAAACTACTAGAAACAGGAGCCCAGCACACAGACATCACGTGCATCCTCCTGTGCCTGCCAGTTAGGCAGAGCTCAGCTGTCTAATCATTGACCGGCAACAAAACTGTGCATGCACAGAACAGACGGGGAAAACTGAAAATTTATGGGCGCTCTTCTCTACGGACATTTATGGAAAGGAGAAAAGCATCCTTTTTTAACAAACTGTCCCCATGTTTCTTGCTCTGACTGCTCCATTTCCCCTGCTCTGTCTGTTCCCCCCATGTCCTCTGCTCTATTCCCATCTCCCCTGCTCTGTCCACTTTCCACCATATCTTCTGTTTTTTTTTTTTTTTTTTAAATATGTGTGTAAGCGCTTGTGAAAAACAACAAATGAAAAATAAAAATATGAGTACAAATCAATATCACCTACGGAAAAGTAGCAAATGAAAAGGTGCCCAAATATGTCAACACCAAAATATTTTGCTATATAAAAAGTAGGTGCACTGTTCCTTTAAATGATTATCAATGCTATCAAAGTGCTTTTAAATTTTCAAAATTGCAGAAATACAAAATATCCTACATACGCAAACCCTTATGTACAGAAAAAACATCCATCATATATGTGTGAACCACAAAAAAGTGCAATGTGATAGATAGAGAACGATTAATATATATACATTCCAAAGTGCTAGTGCAATGAATGATATGCATAAAACATGCAATTCATACAAAAAGTCCAATAAAACTGTGCCGTGATACATTTGTGCAGATCCACTTCAAGCTGTTTGCACCGACTTCAGTGTAACATCACCAAGACCAATCACACACCATCTGCTTACCAAAAAATGTGACTTCATAAACATATGAGGTCATGTGTGCTTGTCATCTGCCAGATATTTGCAGCCACTTCACTCAAAAAGCGACAATGCAGGTATAATCGCTTTCTCCTAAAAGTGACCTTTTGCCACTCCGTCCAGTCCAGTACCAACCAAAGGAAACCCTGTATATGTAAAGAATAAAGCATGCTATAGTGCATTAGCAGGACAAACTGTGCTGCTTTATTAAAGTACTCTAATTACAGCAAAGGATAAAGAGACCAATTGTTTTTTTTTTTGGCTGGGTAATGCACTATACTGTGATTTATTTTTTGCATATACAGGGTTTCCTGTGGTTGGTACTGGACTGGATGGAGTGTGGAAAGGCCGATTTTGGGAAAAAGCTTATATACCTGCATTGTCACTTTTCTCTAGTAACACAGTGGCTGCAAATATGCAGCAGATGACAAGCACACATGACCTCATCATTTTAAGAGGACAACTTTTTTGGTAAGCAGATTGGTATGTGCTCTGTCTTGGTGATAATACACTGAAGTTGGTGCAAACAGTTTATCAAAATGCAATTTTATTGGATTTTTTGTATGAAATGTACAGTATGTATTTACTGCACTAGCACTTTGGAACATACATATTTTATTTATTCTCAATATCTATCACATTGCACTTAAGGCACCTTTATACGAGCAGTCCAGTTGGATCTGCCTGTCTGTTTTTCAGGTGGACCCAATTGGAGACTCCATTCTCTTCATTGAAGCAGCGGGTGTAATCTTCAATCCAATCCGGTCCACTAAAAGCAAATGGAATGATGGATTGGATCAGATTGCAGTTGGGTGTAAACAGACAGCAATATCTGGGCTCTGTCCCACTCTGCTCAGCAGGGATCAGCTCACAGACCCCCTGCGAGTACATCCCCCCATGTGTCTTCTGTTCTGTCCCCATCTCCTTTGCTCTGACCCCATGCAGCTTCTCTAACTGCCCCATCTTTTTTTCTCTTGCTCTATCACCTCCTTCTCTGTCCTCTATTCCCCATGTGTTCACTCCAGAGAGGGTCCCAATGTACATGCAGTGGGCTGTATGATAAAACTTCACCCAGTCAGGCATAAAAAGGCATTTAATCCATGCCCTACCTTCCCCAGAGAATCGTCATCTGTGCCATTCTATCTCCTGTGCCTGATGGCCCCGTCCCCTGGTCAAATTTGGCTCCTCCACCTGGTGTCCCGGGCTCCCTCTCATGCTTATCACCTCCAGTTCAGTGGCATTTGTATCTGTGCTGGACTGGAGGTGGGAGTCCGTTGCAGGAGATTGTTTGTAGTGAGGGCTGGAGGGAGAGAAACAAACAACCAGGGAGAGAGGAGGGGCCGGGGGAGCAGATGGAAATTTGTGGAGGCAGCTCTGAAGTTCACAGTGCCAGGGCTGTGCTGCCTGTCACTGCGCGCTGCTGTGCCGAGCAAGGTAAACTGCGGGCAGGGGAGAGAAGCCCTGGCTTTAGCGTCCTCTCTCTCCTGGCACCCTCAGGCGGCTGCCTTGGCTGCCTTATGCTGGAGCCGGCCCTGCATCCAAGGAGAGGTTTCTTTATAGTCTGGTTTTAATGACACTTTAAAAGTTTTAAAAGGTTCCCTCAGTGGTGATATTTTGCTCCTTGATAACCCTATGCTATGGATCCATTGCCCAAGACAGCAATATCAGACTTAGTTTACTTTAAGAAAGTGTTAGAGAATATCAGTTCAATATAAATGGGACTTACATATACTGTTCTTTATCCTCATTTCTAATGTGTTTACCATTGGCTTTCGTTACACATAGATAATGGTATGTTTTCCTGCACCTTCTGTTATTACAGCCAACAGTTGCTCCTTTAATTTTACAGTATGAACACTTCTGCAAATCAAACATACATAAAAATGTTTTAATTGTTCATTTCATGACAAATATGCATGACAAAAACCACCAAATTAAGGATACAAAAGTGAAAGATGTCCCACTTTAATTTTTATTACTATGTTTGTTACTCAGGGGACATTTAGTAATTTGTCCTATCTTCCTATGTGTTGTCTAAAGCATTTTATACATAGACAGTTTTTCCCAGCATCCACACAAGTGATAATGATGCAGGGATCTTCCCCACTGCTCTATTGTGTTCTGACACTGGGGACAACCCCCCCCCCCCCCAACTGGGGACAACCCCCCCCCCCCCATCACCCCCATCAGAATACACTGTTAAGGGCTTCAGCTGTTGGCAGGACCAACAGACAGGGGTACACACAAACCGAAATTCGGTCCGCGTATACCCAGCTTAAAGTGGTTGTAAACCCTTTCATGTACCCAGTGAAGTGAACAGCCTCAAATGATACACAGAGATGAAACCACTCTTCCTACATAAGGTTTACTTGTTTATTTGCAGTCTTCTCTTTTTTACATCCCTTCAAAATGCTGAAAATCCTTCTGCATCTGTCAGCAGCACAGAGCAGGGGGCAGGGAGCTGCAGTTATTGCTGTTGTACAATGTGTGGGAGCTGATTGGAGGAAAGGGACAAACACCCCTTTACACAGCATACAGGAACCATGCAGAGCTGTGCTGTGCTGAGCTCCTCCCCCATCACTATTTTATCTCTGTGTTGGGATAACTTGTCAGAAGTGACTCATGCTAATAGAGGAATGAAGCACCAGAGAGAAATGGCACTCAGAGCTTTGGAGAGAGAGAATTAAACACTACAGATATACAGGTGCATCTATAAAAAATTTGAATTTCATCAAAAAGTTAATTTATTTCAGTAATTAAATTCAAAAATTGAAACTCATATTTTATATAGAATCATTACACACAGCGATACATTTCAAACATTTCTTTCTTTTAATTTTATTGATTATGACTTACAGCTAGTGAAAGCGCAAAATTCAGTATCTCAGAAAATTTACATATTACATGAGACCAATAAAAATGGGGATTTTAAATACAGAAATATTGGCTTACTGAAAAGCATGTCCAAGTACAGTTTAGTATGCACTCAATACTTGGTTGGGGCTCATTTTGCATGAATTACTGCATCAATGAGGCGATCAGCCTGTGGCACTGCTGAGGTGATATGGAAGCCCAGGTTGCTGTGAGAGCGGTCTTCAGCTCATCTGCATTGCTGGGTCTGAAGTCTAATCTTCCTCTTGACAATTCCCCACAGATTCTCTATGAGGTTTAGGTCAGGTGAGTTTGCTGGCCAATCAAGCACAGTGATACCATGATTATTAAACCAGACATTGGTACTTTTGGCAGTGTGGGCAGGTGCCAAGTTCTGCTGGAAAATGAAATCAGCATCATAAAGCTGGTCAGCAGAGGGAAGCATGAAGTGCTCTAGAATTTCCTGCTAGAGATCTTCACTGATTTTGGACTTGATAAAACACAGTGGACCAACACCTCCAGATGATATGGCTACCCAAATCATCATGGACTGTGAAAAAGTCACAGTGGACCTCTTGCAACATGGATTCTGTTCCTCTTCACTCTTCCTCCAGACTCTGGGACCTTCATTTTCAACTAAAATGCAAACTTTACTTTCATCCGAAAAGAGGACTTTGGACCATGGAGCAACAGTCCACTCCTTTTTCTCCTTAGCCCAGGAAAGACGCTTCCGACGTTGTTCAGGAGTGGCTTGACACAAGGAATGTGACAGTTGTAGCCCATGTCCTAGATACGTTTGTGTGTGTTGGCTCTTGAAACACTGACACCAGCTGTAGTCTACTCCTTGTGAATCTCCCCCAAGTTCTTGAATGGACTTTGCTTTACAATCCTCTCAAGGCTGCAGTTATTGCTGCTCCTTGTGCACCTTTTTATACCACACTTTTTCCTTTCCACTCACCTTTCCATTATTATGCTTGGATACAGCACTCTGTGAACAACCAGCTTCTTTATCAATGACCTTTTGTGACCTACCCATCTTGTGGAGGGTGTCAATCACTGTCTTTTGGACAACTGTCAAGTCAGCAGTCTTCCCCATGATTGTGTAACCCACTGAACCAGACAGAGACCACTTAAAGGCTCAGGAAACCTTTACAGGTGTTGTAGGTTAATTAGCTGATAAAAGTGTGAAACCACGAGTCTACAATATTGAACTTTGTCACAATATTCTAATTTTCTGAGATACTGAATTTTGGGTTTTCACTAGCTGTAAGCCATAATCATCAAAATTAAAAGGAAGAAATGCTTGAAATATATCACTCTGTGTGTATTGAATCCATATAAAATATATGAGTTTCACTTTTTGAATTGAATTACTGAAGTAAATGAACTTTTTGATGATATTCCAATTTTCTGAGATGCACCTGTATGTGCTTTGTTCAGATTTCATAACTAAGGTTTAAAACCACTTTAAGGCTAGCTGCGAGGTTCTACAGGGCACCCCTCCTTCCTCCATTCCATGATCCTCTGACACTGCAGCTAGCAAGGAGATGGCTGCTTTGACAAACAGCATCTTTCTCTGTCTCCACTCACTTGCAAAAGACTAGTGTTGTAAGAGGAAGGCGCCAGGGCTCGGAGGAGAGATGGGATTGGGCTTGTCAGCTAAAATGTTCCAGGCAAGTGCTTTGAGACAGAAAGTGCATTTTGTCAGAGCAGCCATCTCCTTGACAGCTGTATTCATGGGAAGCCACTGAGGAGTGACCTGTGCGACTTCACAGCTAACCATTGTACAGTCTCATAGTATATGGGACACAGACTACATTTACAGTGCCTTGCGAAAGTATCCGGCCCCCTTGAACTTTGCGACCTTTTGCCACATTTCAGGCTTCAAACATAAAGATATAAAACTGTAATTTTTTGCGAAGAATCAACAAGTGGGACACAATCATGAAGTGAAACAAAATTTATTGGATATTTCAAACTTTTTTAACAAATAAAAAACTGAAAAATTGGGCGTGCAAATTTATTCAGCCCCTTTACTTTCAGTGCAGCAAACTCTCTCCAGAAGTTCAGTGAGGATCTCTGAATGATCCAATGTTGACCTAAATGACTAATAATGATAAATAGAATCCACCTGTGTGTAATCAAGTCTCCGTATAAATGCACCTGCACTGTGATAGTCTCAGAGGTCTGTTTAAACTTTCAGCTCATACAAGGAAAAGACTGATCAGAGATGCAGCCAAGAGGCCCATGATCACTCTGGATGAACTGCAGACATCTACAGCTGAGGTGGGAGACTCTGTCCATAGGACAACAATCAGTCGTATACTGCACAAATCTGGCCTTTATGGAAGAGTGGCAAGAAGAAAGCCATTTCTTAAAGATATCCATAAAAAGTGTCATTTAAAGTTTGCCACAAGCCACCTGGGAGACACACCAAACATGTGGAAGAAGGTGCTCTGGTCCGATGAAACCAAAATCTAACTTTTTGGCAACAATGCAAAACGTTATGTTTGGCGTAAAAGCAAAACAGCTCATCACCCTGAACACACCATCCCCACTGTCAAACATGGTGGTGGCAGCATCATGGTTTGGGCCTGCTTTTCTTCAGCAGGGACAGGGAAGATGGTTAAAACTGATGGGAAGATGGATGGAGCCAAATACAGGACCATTCTGGAAGAAAACCTGACAGAGTCTGCAAAAGACCTGAGACTGGGACGGAGATTTGTCATCCAACAAGACAATGATCCAAAACATAAAGCAAAATCTACAATGGAATGGTTCACAAATAAACATATCCAGGTGTTAGAATGGCCAAGTCAAAGTCCAGACCTGAATCCAATCGAGAATCTGTGGAAAGAACTGCAAACTGCTGTTCACAAACGCTCTCCATCCAACCTCACTGAGCTCGAGCTGTTTTGCAAGGAGGAATGGGCAAAAATTTCAGTCTCTGGATGTGCAAAACTGATAGAGACATACCCCAAGCGACTTACAGCTGTAATCGCAGCAAAAGGTGGCGCTACAAAGTATTAACTTAAGGGGGCTGAATAATTTTGGCGGCAATATTCAAACAGGGGGGAGACGGTTGCTGCACCAGCTAAAGGCAGCCAAGTCCAACTGCACAGGACACCATGGAGGGACTCATAAATTTTACTAAGGCTTTCTATACTGATGGAAAATGTGAGTTTTTTTATGTAGCTTGCAACTTACCATTAAAAAGTGTATTTACAGTCTGCATTTAGAGACACCTCTGTATTTGTTTTGCTAACCACTAAACCACTGTGCTTCCCCACTTATTGTTTTTTTATACGTTTATATATCACCTACCAGTTTTTTTCCTCTGTTTATTTCCAATTTTACAGAAGGAATATCAAATTCAACATCTTGTGAGTCTTGCTGTGATCTTGTAATCACTCCAGGTGAGAAAAGCTGAAAAAAAGAAAAGTAAATAAAAAAAACAAATCAGAATCAATCAATCATAACTTAGTGCTAGTTATTTTTTTGTACGCATAATTTGAATTAGCACGGTATTATTTCACATACCCTTTCCATAAAATGCATAGATGTGAACGTGATTGGTTTCTAGTTTATGTATTTATATATTTATGTCACACAAGTAACAGCAGAGATATGAATGGCTATGAATCTTGCTCATAAATACATGGATTTCATCAGGGCTCTCCAAAAACCTGGCCTGCTACTGGTTTACATTATACCCACAGCTAGGGTCGTGTTCCACCTACTACTCTGTCTTTTGCCTTGTCCGCTAATTACTAGGACCAACAGCAACCAATGATGTGCTTGCCCCTGCAGGAGGCCAGAACTTCCGCCATCCTTACCTGCTCCAGCTCCCGCCCTGCCGCTACAATAACTACAGCCACTCTGTAACCAAGCTATGGGCAGACCACTGATAGGAAATCTAATGTAGGGGAGACTCTGATGTAATGGGGCTCTGATGGACACCCTGAAGTAAAAGAGGCTCTGATGGGAAGTCTCATGTAAGGGGGAACTTTGATGTTAAGGAGACCATGATGTAAGAGGGGACTCCTAATATGGAGTAAGTGGGGCTCTGATGGGAAACCTGATGTAAGGGGGCTGATGGGGAACCTGAAGTATCAGGAAATTTGTTGTAAGGAGGGACTCCTATTAACCACATACTGCCCGCCCACCGTCAAATGACAGCGGAGCGGTGCAGCTTTTGTTCTGGGATGCCGTCATATGACGGCGCACCAGAAGGGCCTCTCTCGCGCACCCACGGGGGCACGCAGTGCGGCGATCGTGGCCGCGCCATGTTGCTAGGACACAGCGCAACCCCCATCTCGGTAAAGAGCCAATGACACGGCTCTTTACCCATGTAATCAGCTGTGTCCAATCACAGCCGGTGACATGTAAATGAAGAAGTGCCGTTTATCGGCTCTCCTCACCTCACACAGTCAGAGTGTGAGGCGAGGAGAGGCGATCAGCAGCTCCTCCTCAAAGGGGAGACTAGGAGAGGTAATCAGAGCACTGATCATCAGTGCCCTGATCACGGAAACATCAAAAACAGTGCCAATCTGTGTCCACCATCAGTGTCTACCATCAGTGCCCATAGAGCTGCCAGTCAGTGCCCATCAGTGCCTGCTCATCTGTGCTGCCCATAAGTGCTACCCGTCAGTGCTCATCAGTGCCACCCGTCAGTGCCCATCAGTGCTGCCCGTCAGTGCCCATCAGTGCCACCCGTCAGTGCCCATCAGTGCCACCCGTCAGTGCTCATCAGTGCCGCCTATCAGTGCGGCATATTGGTACCTCCTCATCAGTGCCACCTCATCAGTGTCCATCAGTGCAGCCTATCAATGCCCATCAGTGCCGCCTCATCAGTGCAAATCAGTTCATGGAGAAAAATTATTTATTTTCAAACTTTACTCACAGAAAATAAGAAAAACTTTTTTTTTTTTCAACATTTTCTGTCTTTTTTCTTTGTAAGAAATAAAAAACCCAGCAGTGATTAAATACCACCAAAAGAAAGCTCTATTTTTGTGAAAAATTCTTTTTATAAAATGTCATATGTACCGAGAAGTAGTTAGGTAAGTGGGACTCTGATCGGGACCCTCATGAAAAGTTGGGGAGGGGGGGGGACTTTGATGGGCACTCCCATGTAAGGGGGTACCCTGACATGAGGGGGTACTCCTAATATGGAGTAAGTGGGGCTCTGATGGGGATCCTCATGTTGGGGGGAATCTGATGTGGGGGAGACTTTGACTTATTTTTTTAAAGTTTTTTCTCTTGTTGTGAATCATATCATGAGATCCAAATAAAACATTTATTCATTTATTAATCATTTATAAAATGATTATTTTTGTCCCACAAATATTTGTAAAATATACAATGTGGCCCTCATACTGAAAGGTTTGCAGACCCCTGGACTACATGGAGGTGTTAGAGCTTGCTCGCACTTGACTAACTTCCTAACTCTGCTTCTATGGCAGTAATGTGCTTTAGGATAAGCGCTAGACTGGCATTAACCACTTACCGCAAAGTGACGTAGGACTACGTTGCTAGCCTGTGAGCCTCTAGGGGGCGAGTGCGCTCCTGCCCCCGCTCATTCCCTAAGCAGTCCGCGCGAGTGACCGGCGGACCCGATCTCCCCGTGGAGAGGGAGAAAGGCAAGCGGCTGATGTAAACAAAGCCGCCTGATGTAAGAACAGAGATCATACAATCCTGCTATGTAGGATCGTATGTCTCTGTGCTTACATCACTAGCCACACCCCTTTACAGTTAGAAGCACGCCCCTAGGGACACACTTAACCCCTGCATCGCCAATAAAGTTAACCCCTTCCCTGCCAGTGTCATTTTTACAGTAACAGTGCATATGTATAGCACTGATTATTGTAGTAACGTCACTGGTAACTCCAAAAGTATCAAAAATGTCAGTCAAGGGTCCGATCTGTCTGCCGCAATGTCGCAGTACCGCCAAAAAAAAAAAAAAAAAATCGCAGATCGCCGCCATTACTCTTAAAAAAAAAAAAAAAAACACCAAAAATGACAGAAATCTTTCCCTTAGGCTCCTTTCCCACTAATGCGACGCGATTTTACGGCACGATTTTGACGCGACTTTGCCGCGATTTTGAGCAATGGCTCAGGGCTATATACCTCAAAAGGCATTAAAATCGTGCCAAAGTAGTGCAGGCACTACTTTGAAGTCGGTGCAACTTCAAAACGCGCTGATATGAATGGGGCTCATTGAAAATAATGGAAAACGACTTGTCATGCGATTTTGTGGTCCAAAATCGCACTAGTGTGAAAGGGGCCTAAGTTAGTAAACGCAATAACTTTTGCGCAAACCAATCAAAATGCGCTTATTTTTTTGGGCAATTTCATATAAAAAATGTGAAAAATATTGTTATTTTTTCAAAATTGTCGCTCTTTTTTTATTTATATCGCAAAAAGTAAAAATCGCACAGGTGATCAAATACCACCAAAAGAAAGCTCTGTTTGTGGGGAAAAAAAGGACATCAATTTCATTTGGGTAAAGCGTCGCGCGATCGCGCAATTGTCCGTTAAAGTCATGCAGTGCCGAATCGCTAAATAGGGCGTGGTCAGGAAGGGGGTAAAATCTTCCAGGGCTTAAGTGGTTAAAGACCGCTGCGCAAATACCGCGTGACAAAAAATATTGCAATGACCGCCATTTTATTCTCCAGAGTCTTTGCTAAAATAGCATATATAATGTTTGGGGGTTCTAAGTAGTTTTCTAGGGAAAAATACTGATTTTAATTTGTAAACAAAAAGTGTCAGAAATAGGCCTGGGGCTTAAGTGGTTAATGCGGTTTAGTATAGACGTTAGCCGTTAATGCGTTTTAGAATGGGGGGGTCGACTGGCGTTTTACAAGCGTTTATGACGCTCTAAAAACACTCTCCTAAAGCCCTATACGCGGTTTTGATGCGTTTGATACACAATAAGGCGCATTAAAACTGCTCCACAAACATCTATTTGGGAAGTGACATTACAGGAAAAGAACAATTTGAGGTGTGTCTGGTCATGGTGAAGGTTTCCTGTACATACTCCATTAGCAGGAAAGCATGGATTCCTTCACTAAGCTTTATCTCCTGTTCGGCCTCCTGCAGATGATGCTGATGTATGAGCAATTGGCTGAGCAGAGGAAGAGGAGAAGGGCACCCAGCAGGGATTGGTTACATCCATTGTGTCTCAGAGACATTCTAAAGGGCACTTTTATGCCCTGTATCCTGATTCCTGCACCTACCCACAGTAGTTGATGTCTGCAACACAAACAGGAAGTGCATAGAAGGAAGTGACTGCAAGACACTCTATGCTCTCCTCTATCATTACAGGGCATTGTGGGACATTACATTCCTCCTGCATGATTTTTTTTAAAAAACTAATTTTAACCACTTCTGGACCGGAAGATTTTTCCCCTTAATTACCAGGGGGATGATTTTTTGCGATTTGGCACTGCGTTATTCTAATGGACAATTGCGCAGTCGTGTGACGCTGTACACAAATGAAGTTGATGTCCTTTTTTCCCCACAAATAGCACTTTCTTTTGGTGGTATTTGATCACCTCTGCGATTTTAATTTTTTGTGCTATAAATAAAAAAAGAGCGACAATTCTGAAAAAAATATATATTTTTTTCATTTTCTGCTATATAACATTCCCAATAAAAGAAATGTAAAAATCAAATTTATTTCATCATTTTAGGTTAATTTGTATTCTGCTACATAATACCGAAAAAGCGTATATTTTGATTGGTTTGCACTAAAGTTATCGCGTCTACAAACTAGGGGAAAGATTTATGTCATTTTTATTTATTTATTTATTTTACTAGTAATGGCGGCGATCAGCGATATTTAGCGGAACTGCGACATTGCGGCGGACAGATTGGACCCCTAACTGACATTTTTGGGGGACCATTGACATTACTACAGTAATCAGTGCCAAAAATATGCACTGCTACTGTAATAATGACACTGGCAGGGAAGCGGTTAACCCAGGGGAGATTAAATGTATGCCTAGGGGGTGTTTTCTAACTGTGGGGGGATGGGCTTGTGGAATCAACACAGAGACCTGTGATCCTAAATAGGAGGATTAGACCCCGTTCACACTGGGGCGACCTGTCAGGCATCCTGGTTGCCTGACAGGTCGCCGTAGTTCGCCTGCCATAGAGAAGCTGTGGATCCGTTCTAATAGGTGCGGCACAAGTCGCTCCGACTTAGAAAAAGGGTCTGGAGCTTCTTTGGGGCGACCCGGAGCGACCTGCATAGACTTCAATGTTATGAAGTCCGTGCCCGCCACTCCGAGGTTGCGGTGCGAGCTGCGCGCCATGACCTGTGAGGTCGCCCCGGCAAGTCGGATCGCCCCAGTGTGAACGGGGTCTTACAGGCGCTCTGTGCTGATTCCTGAGAGAACAACGGTCTGTTGTGATTACAACAGCAGAACGTAGTTCTCTCTCCACGGGGAGCGATTGTGGGTGCATGGCAGAAATCGGTCCTGTGAATCAGCTTCCCCACTGGCGAATGGGGGCGTGCGCCCCCCAGGACCGCTCCTGTGGAGGTACAGCGATTCACGCAGCCAAGCCAGCCTGACGCAGTATAAATGTCACGGGCAGTCGGCAAGCGGTAAACACCTGCTTGTGCATTTGCAGAGGGCTACTATAGACTTGAATGGGAGGCACTGAAAGGCAGCAAACTCCTCCAGACTCGACACAAGGCTTCAATTTTGAAGCGATGCAACGCTAATGCTTCATGTTTTGATAATGTGAAGAGCCCCATGTGCTGTCCATAGTATCATTTGCATAGGCATTTGAGGAGCGTTAAAAATGCCCCTCAAACGCCTGCTTTCAATGCCAGTGTGAACTTAGCCTTAGCCTAAGTAGCTCAGCTGGTGTCCCACTAACACAACAAGATGCCTGGTTATATTTTCTTACTGTCACTGCTTTTATCCTAAGGCTCCATTCACACCTGATCGAAGGCGGAATCGCCACGATTGTCACCGGGTAAATCCTGCTGCAATTTCTGCAAAGCACAACGCGCGACGCTGCCACCCAAAAGAAGCTCATGTTCCTTTTTGAGTGACAAGCATAACGTGTTGCGATTGCAGCGCAATTTACCTTGCAACAACTGCGACAAAATCACGGAGTGATTGGGGTGCCAATAAAAAGTAATTGCATGGCAAACACATCCTGCGTTTTGCAGTGCTTTGAAATCTGCGCGTGATCAGGTGTGAATGGAGCTTAAATTATTATACTGGATCTTCCTGTAATCACCCTTCTTTACCAACAGATTGATGCAGTAGATACTTTCGATTCAAAGATTTTCCCTGCAGTACTTTTTTCTGCCACTAGATGTCCTCAGTCTGATGGCCAGCATCATTTAACTTACTTCCTCAGAGCCAAAGTCCTCCTGGACCCACCCCATCCTGTGACTGGATAGTAAACGGCGATACAGCACAGTGATGAGCTCGTCTCTCTGTCGCTCTGTTCTCTACTCTTAGTAGCATGCCTCCTGTCAACACATGAACTGGCTGGCTCCTTGTACTGTATCTTCCTCCCACACACTAGAACTTTTGTACAGGGATTGGAAAAGGCCGATACCAGGTCAGATTTAGCTACCCACACAACTCGCATGTAAAATATACATTTTATGATACATTCATGGTTACATAGCTGTGCACATTATGGCACACTTACCTTACAAAAGTGCTTTTTCTTAGCACTGTCCAATGCAGGCTCTTAGATGCTATCACCATCATCTTTGAGGAATGAAAAGGACAATCAATGTTCATTGAAACAGAACAGCCAAAGCCGAGATTTGTCACTTGATGGTACTCAAGGCCTGATGCTGGACTAAATCAGACTGTAGGAAGGACAGAATGCGCCCCACAGAGAACTTCTTAGGATGGAACTTTCTAGTCTTGCATCATGCAAAATAAGCTTTCCAGGTGTGATGGTAAACTTTCCAAGAAGTTGCTTTTCTAGTGTAACGGGGTTTTGAGGGCGCCCCCTAGTGTCTTTGGGGTCCCTAACCCTAGTTAACTCACTATGCCTGACAGGCGGATCCTGAGCCTCCGCTATCTGGGAGCTGGGGTACATGTCTGCGGCAGTGCCTCCACCCAGTGGGGCATCCGGGGTAGGGATGTGGGGTCCCACTGGGAACATACTTGGTGCAATGAGACTGACACAGCCTAACTGGAACTAACTTTATATAGTAAGTAGCAAATGAACCAACATACATGGGAAAATACAATAGAGTAATACGGATAACAATGCAATGTGGATTTTCCTCACCCACCCACTAGCACACCTGCGTCCCACCCCCTTATATTCACCCTAATGGCCGTTGGTGCACATAGGAGAGTTGGGGCCCTTATAAGTCCTGCTCCGCAGGGTCACTGAAGCAGCCTGAGCTGTGCAATGTCCACTCTGGACCTCAGAGTCTTTACTGTGAGTGAGGAGACAGGTGCCCTGTGGTGATACAGGGAGAGGCTTGGCTTACCCTCACAACGCCATTAACCCGATCAGTCCGCTGCAGTCTCCTCTCACTGGATTCACCAGACGTCTGGACTCAGCGCTTGTCTTTGCCAGGGGTCCCTCTCTCAGCTGGTGTGGTCTTGGGTGACGCAAGTTTTCTCAGCAGGATTCTATCTCTGTGCTGCAGTCTCTCCCAGCTAGTAGCATGTCCTTTCTCTGGCTCAGCAATGAGGTAACCTCTAGAAGTCTTCCAGGACCTGCTTCCTCAGAGCTGTGCAGGAAGTCCTCCCAGGACGTTAATAGGTGATAAAACCTGAGCAGAAGGATGAGAAATCATCCAGAGCTGGTCTCTATCTCCCTCAGTCTTCTCATTTCCTCACACACCACTTCCTGGTCCCACTGTGATGATGATACAATCATGTGACTGAAAAGTTCTGTGATCAATGCTCAATGTTTTATTAACAGCATACTGAGTCCATCTGCCATCTACTGGGCATTTCAGATAATACAGCCCATGTAAAAATCCACAGGGTTACACTAGCTTTCAAGATGGTAGGGATCACAGAATCCAATAAACCCCCTGTCCCTCAGAACCTGGGTTTCAACAGCCAAGCCGGTAAATCCAGAAACCAAGAATTAGGATGGTGCACTGGCCTTTGGGGCAGAAGATCCACAGGGGACCATATGCTCCTGCAATGCAAAACACCAGGATACACTCTATCATCTGATTTAGGCCCCTTTCACACTTTTGAGACTTCAAAGTCGCGCGATTTTGCCGCAATTTTTTGCCGCGACTTTTGCCGCGATTTTGACTGGGCTTGAATGTCTTTGGCTTCAAAATCGTGCCAAAGTAGTGCAGGGACTACTTTGAAGTCAGTGCGACTTCAAGTCGCACTGATATGAATGGGGCTCATTGAAAATAATGGAAAACGACTTGTCATGCGATTTTGCTGTCCAAAATCGCGGGACAAGTTGCACTAGTGTGAAAGGGGCCTAAGTCAGCCTGACAGTTTTCCATGCTCGGGATGTGAACAGTGGACATGGATGGAATGACCAAGACAGGATCAGGTTCACTTCCTTTTGAGCAGCACAACTTCCGGTGCCTCCTTAAAGATTGATGTAGGCCTTGGCCATGGCATGTTTTGCTGGATTCTTGTTGGGTGTTCCAGGATGTTTCACCTTCCACCAGGTCCCTTGCACTAAGAGGATATCATTGGTGGAAAGGGTTCCCCTGACTTCAGTGCAAGGCTGGAAATTCACCATTTCAGGGAGAATTTGACCTTGTAGGACATACACATGGGATATTCCAATGATCAAGTCTGTTTGTCTATTGCTGCCAGAATGTTGATTTGCAATGGTCTAGAGCAGGGGTGTCAAACTCCATTTCATCGTGGGCCTCATTATCAGTATGGTTGCCCTCAAAGGGCCGGTTGTATCTGGGGTGAGCTATGTACAGATTGCAACATTCAGGAGTGCATTATATGCAGAGTTCAGGACTGTGACGGAATCCGGACACCACCGACTGGGTATCTCCGCCAGTAACCTGCTTCCTAAGCTCTGGAACACCGGATCCGTGATTCTGGCTATAGTTACCCCAAGAACTAGACAGTACAAGTTTTGGAGTGAAACCAGAATGAACTGTTTATTAAAACCAACTCACAGACTTTTATACATTGGAGAAGTATGTCATTGGCCAGTCAAATATTTACACAAAATATCACACAATAGCTACGATAACGAGGTAGGGCTGACCATGATATCATTAACATACCAATTAACTGAGCACTTAAATCAGCCTAGGCGGAATGCACAGAATGCTAGCAGGCAAACAATATATGACACAATTAAACACCTGAACATTCAGGAATCTCATTCCAGGCCAGACACACCGGCATCGAGATCCCAAAGAACAATAGACAGCATTAAAGTGTGACACATCCCCATAGCAGACAATGGGCTGCTGTGTGAAAGACAGATGGCTTGAGTTGATGAGACTACTTAAAAGAATTGCTCCACACAGACAGTGGCCAGGAGTCTAGCTTCCTAATTCTGTGACAATACTTCCCCCCTGTTCCATAGTCCGGCAGACCCAGCTAGATCCAATACGGGTCAGCTTGGGGATGTCCGGGAGCCATACTACAATCACAGTTCAGTTTGCAGAGAAAGTCCATCTGCATTGCCATTTTGTCGTCCCGGCCTGTACTGTAGTTTTTGGTCACCCTGTGCCCCTTATAGACACAGGGTGATTTACACATAAGAAGGACTGGGGATGCTGGACAAGGAGTCTCCCACCCTCCCTAAAGCAATTGGGGTTTCACAAGCCCCCCAACCAAAGTGACTCACGTCACAAGGACTACGCTATCTACAGAATGCAGAGTTCAGGAATGCATTATGTGCAGAGTTCAGGACTATGCTAAGTAGAGTAGAAGGTTCAGGAGCGTGCTACGTACAGAGTGTAGAGTTCAGGAGGGCATTACGTACAGAGTGCAGAGTTCAGGAATGCATTATGTGCAGAGTTCAGGACTATGCTATGTAGAGTAGAAGGTTCAGGAGCGTGCTACGTACAGAGTGTAGAGTTCAGGAGGGCATTACGTACAGAGTGCAGAGTTCAGGAATGCATTATGTGCAGAGTTCAGGACTATGCTATGTAGAGTACAAGGTTCAGGAGTGCGCTACGTACAGAGTGCAGGGTCCAGGGGTGCTTTATGTACAGAGTTCAGTGGTCAGGTGCGCTGTCTACGGAGTGCAGGGTTTAGGGGTGCACTGAGTTTGTAACCCCAACCCCCCATGAAGCTTCCCCACATCTCTAACCTACCTGGCCTGGCTCTAGCACCTCCCTGTGTAAACAGCTCTACTACCTGTGTATTTGCGAGGAAATCTTTCTTTCACCTAGATTCTGGAGATTTGTCACCGCTGTGCCCTACTGTGAGTGCGTCCAGGAATCTGTTAGATCTGGGGACTAAGCTGTATCCAGGCTTCTGTATTTACAAGTGGCAGCAGGAAGTGGGAGCAGAGGGTGAGAGCCGGAGGTGGCGGAATGGAGTTCCAGCCATGTTCTGGCTGCAAAACTGGGTGTGAGGGCCACATGACAAGGCCTGGAGGGCCGCATTTGGCCCGCGGGCCTTGTGTTTGACATACGTGGTCTAGAGCAACGGTCTCCAAACTGTGGCCCAGGAATGGGATGCAGCCCTATCATTTTTATCCAGCCCTTGGTGCTCCATTCCTTCCACTGACAACAATGGGGCACAATTCCTCCCTCTAATAGCAAAGAGGGGACACTCTTTACTACTACTGATACCAATGGTGGGGCACTATTTACTCCTAATGATACCAATGATGGGGCACGCTTTACTCTCAGTGACTGCAGGACACTGTTTACTCCCATTGTCCATAGTCCAGCCCCCCTAAAGCCCGAAGGATGGTAAACTGACCCTTTGTTTAAAATGTTTGGAGGCCTCTGGTCTAAAGTGAAACTGAGCGTATTGCACTGCCTTGAAAGCGGCTACCATCATGACCAATACCCTCATGCAGGCACAAACCAAGGGTCGGCTCCACGACAGAAATGGCACGGACGTGAGAGCTGAGGAATAGAAGTTTTTGGACAGGTCTCTATCCAATGTTAGGCCCAAATATGCTAAATGGTAAGTCAGTTCCAGCAATGACTTCTTTGCAACAACTACTATGCAAAGTTTGCACTGTCCACTGGGGGCTGTGAACAGGTCAAAGAGAAGGACGACAAATAGGTAATGTTGATCACCCACCAAAAATCGCAGATAACGTTAACGAGAAGGAAAGATGGGAATGTGCAACTAAGCATCCCAAGTGTCTACTGAAGCTGGAGAATGCCCCAGATGGAAAGAGGCGATCGCTGCTGCAATAGAGCAAAAATGCACGCCCAGAGAAAGTAAAAAGTACATGCCTAGTGAAACGCCCAATGCAATGGATGTGCACCGGAAAAATGGTGCCAAGGACCAAGCCTATTTGACACTTGTTGTTTACAAGTTAAAAACAGCATTTTTTGCTAGAAAATTACTTAGAACCCCCAAACAATGTATATGTATATATATATATATATATATATATATATATATATATATATATATATATATATATATATATATATATTTTTTTTTTTTTAGCAGAGACCTTAGAGAATAAAATGAAGATCATTGCAATACTTTATGTCACACCGTATTTGCGCAGCGGTCATACAAACGCAATTTTTTTGAAAACAAAAACACTTTTTTGAATAAAAAATAAGTAAACAGTAAAGTTAGCCCAATTGTTTTCTATAATGTGAAAGAGAATGTTATGCAGAGTAAATTGATACCCAACATGTCATGCTTAAAAATTGTGCACGCTCGTGGAATGACGACAAACATTGGTACTTAAAAATCTCCATTGGCAACGCTCTAAAAACTTCTACAGGTTACAATTTTAGAGTTACAGAGGAGATCTAGGGCTAAAAATATTGCTCTCGTTCCAACGACAGCGCCTATACCTCACATGTGTAGTTTGATCACCGTTTACATATGTGGAGATGACTTGTGTATACATTTACTTCTGCGTG
Source organism: Pelophylax lessonae (assembly GCF_965119305.1). Lineage (NCBI taxonomy): Eukaryota > Metazoa > Chordata > Amphibia > Anura > Ranidae > Pelophylax > Pelophylax lessonae. The sequence goes on along the minus strand of NC_138769.1, from coordinate 656,738,542 downwards.
CGAACTCGGAGGGACGGGGCACTTTTAATTTTGTTTTTTTCTTATTTATTTTACCTTTTATTTTTACACTGTCCCTTTAAAAAGTTTTTTTTTTTATTACTTTTATTCCTATTACAAGGAATGTAAACATCCCTTGCAATAGAAATAAACAGGACAGGTCCTCTTTACTGTGAGATCTTGGGTCAAAAAGACCTTAGATCTCACATCTACACCTAAAAAGCAAAACAAAAAAAAATCTAAATTTTTCTTTAATGGGTTCTTTAAGGCCGTTGGGAGGAAGGAACATATGACTGCCAGCAGTTTACACATTAACCTCCCTGATTCTTTCCGATTTTAGGTGCTGAAAGCGGTACAATTATTTTGCATGTAATTCTTAAGGACGAGCAGCCCAAACCAACTATTTACATATGATTTATTTTTACTGTGCGTTCTTCTTTATAACATCTCGGTTATGATAAAGTTTGAAACACAAAATCAAAAATTATAATATAATAAATAACTATAAATAAGTTAAAGAGTATATATATATATATATATATATATATATATATATATATATATATATATATATATATATATAGACACAGTGCCTTGCGAAAGTATTCGGCCCCCTTGAACTTTTCGACCTTTTGCCACATTTCAGGCTTCAAACATAAAGATATAAAACTGCAATTTTTTGTGAAGAATCAACAACAAGTTGGACACAATCATGAAGTGGAACGAAATTTATTGGATATTTCAAACTTTGTTAAATAAAAAACTGAAAAATTGGGCGTGCAAAATTATTCAGCCCCTTTACTTTCAGTGCAGAAAAGTCTCTCCAGAAGTTCAGTGAGAATCTCTGAATGATCCAATGTTGACCTAAATGACTAATGATGATAAAAAAGAATCCACCTGTGTGTAATCAAGTCTCCCTATAAATGCACCTGCACTGTGATAGTCTCAGAGGTCCGTTTAAAGCGCAGAGAGCATCATGAAGAACAAGGAACACACCAGACAGGTCCGAGATACTGTTGTGGAGAAGTTTAAAGCCGGATTTGGATACAAAAAGATTTCCCAAGCTTTAAACACCCCAAGGGGCACTGTGCAAGAGATAATATTAAAATGGAAGGAGTATCAGACCACTGCAAATCTACGAAGACCTGGCCGTCCCTCTAAACTTTCAGCTCATACAAGGAGAAGACTGATCAGAGATGCAGCCAAGAGGCCCATAATCACTCTGGATGAACTGCAGAGATCTACAGCTGAGGTGGGAGACTCTGTCCATAGGACAACAATCAGCCATATACTGCACAAATCTGGCCTTTATGGAAGAGTGGCAAGAAGAAAGCCATTTCTTAAAGATATCCATAAAAAGTGTTGTTTAAAGTTTGCCACAAGCCACCTGGGAGACACCAAACATGTGGAAGAAGGTGCTCTGGTCAGATGAAACCAAAATCAAACTTTTTGGCAACAATGCAAAACGTTATGTTTGGCGTAAAAACAACACAGCTCATCACCCTGAACACACCATCCCCACTGTCAAACATGGTGGTGGCAGCATCATGGTTTGGGCCTGCTTTTCTTCAGCAGGGACAGGGAAGATGGTTAAAATTGATGGGAAGATGGATGGAGCCAAATACAGAACCATTCTGGAAGAAAACCTGATGGAGTCTGCAAAAGACCTGAGACTGGGACGGAGATTTGTCTTCCAACAAGACAATGATCCAAAACAAAGCAAAATCTACAATGGAATGGTTCACAAATAAACATATCCAGGTGTTAGAATGGCCAAGTCAAAGTCCAGACCTGAATCCAATCAAGAATCTGTGGAAAGAACTGAAAACTGCTGTTCACAAATGCTCTCCATCCAACCTCACTGAGCTTGAGCTGTTTTGCAAGGAGGAATGGGCAAAAATTTCAGTCTTTCGATGTGCAAAACTGATAGAGACATACCCCAAGCGACTTACAGCTGTAATCGCAGCAAAAGGTGGCGCTACAAAGTATTAACTTAAGGGGACTGAATAATTTCGCATGCTCAATTTTTCAGTTTTTTATTTGTTGAAAAAGTTTGAAATATCCAATAAATTTCGTTACACTTCATGATTGTGTCCCACTTGTTGATTCTTCACAAAAAATTACAGTTTTATATCTTTATGTTTGAAGCCTGAAATGTGGCAAAAAGTCGCAAAGTTCAAGGGGGCCAAATACTTTCGCAAAGGCACTGTATATATATATATATATATATATATATATATATATAAAGTACATTAAAACTGCAGGAAAGGGCACTGGGGGGCAAACTAATATCAGTTTATTTTATTTTGCAATTAAATCAGTGTGCTTATGTGTATAACTTTTCAAATTTGCCGCCGGTTCCACCCCCTGCAAGCGTCACGTCGCAGGAGACGGAAGCCGGGGCTCTACAGCATCGGGCGGAAGATCCGGCCGCCGTGTGCCGAAGGGACACATCGCTGGATCCCGGTGACAAGGTAAGTAACCTCTACAAGAATCCAGCGATGCTCCCTGGCGGCACCCCGAGTGTGGCTCGGGGTTACCGCTTATGGCAGTGAAATCCCACCCCGAGCCACACTCGGGAATACCGCCAGGGAGGTTAATGATTAATGGCTGCGTGTTGAGTTATTTTGAGAGGACAGCAAATTTACACTGTTATACAAGCTATACACTCACTACTTTACATTGTAGCAAAGTGTCATTTCTTCAGTGTTGTCACATGGAAAGATATAATAAAATATTTACAAACATGTGAGGGGTGTACTCACTTTTGTGAGATACTGTATATGTATATACACACACACATATATATATATATATATATATATATATATATATACATATACACACACACACAGACACATACACACACCTACACCATTTTGGTCCCTTTCACACGGGCGCAACCGCCGACGGAGACCGTTCTGCTCAGCGAGGGGTCGATCCGCAGATCCCCGCTGAGCAGGCGGATGACAGCTCCGTCTCCGCTCTGTGTGCAGAGACAGAGCTGTCAGATCCCCGCTGTTCTCTATGGGGAGATTGGATGAGAATGGACTGCCTGTCTGTTCTCATCCGATCCCATCCGATCCTCCGGATTTCATGGACAGGATCGGATAGCAACGGGTGTCAGTGGAGATGTCTCCGCTGACATCCGCTGCTCCATAGGGATGCATGGAGCATCCGATTAGGTCCGACTGAAAAACTGACAGGCGGATCGGATCGCCCGTGTGAAAGGGGCCTTACACTATAAATACTTTTTCCACCTTTTAAAGTGCCTTGAAAAAATATTCATACCCCGTGAAATTTTGCACATTTTGTCATGTTACAACCAAAAACGTAATTTTTTTTATTGGGATATTATGTGATAGACCAACACAAAGTAGCACATAATTGTGAAGTGGAAGGAAAATGATAAATGGTTTTCAAAATCTTTTACAAATAAATATCTGAAAAGTGTGGGGTGCATTTGTATTCAGCCCCCTTTACTCTGATATCCCCCTAACTAAAATCTAGTGGAACCAATTGCCTTCAGAAGTCACCTAATTAGTAAAGAGAGTCCACCTGTGTGTAATTTAATCTCAGTATAAATACAGCTGTTCTGTGAAGCCCTCAGGTTTGTTAGAAAACCTTAGGCCCCCTTTCACACATACGGTCCGTTCAGTTCATCAGTTCAGTCACGTCAAAATGTATCAGTTTTCCATCCGTTTTTCATCCGTTTTTCGTCAGTTGTTATCCTTTTTTCATCCGTTTTTCATCCGTTTTTCGTCAGTTGTTATCCGTTTTTCATCCGTTTTTCATCAGTTTTTCATCCGTTTTTCGTCAGTTATCTGTTTTTCATCCGTTGTCATCCGTTTTCCATCCGTTGTCATCTGTTTTTCATCCTTTTTCATCCGTTTTTCGTCCGATCCATTTTTTTGACGGATGAAAAATAGGGCATTCATACGTTCAAAAAAACGGACATTGACGGAAGCGGATGAAAACGGATGTTAACTGATGATCATCCGTTGTCATCCATTTTTACATAGAGATACATTGATGTCTGTTTTTCATCTGTCAACGGATGGATGAAAAACGGACAAATGGACAGCATGTGTGAAAAGGGCCTTAGTGAACAAACAGCATCATGAAGGCATAGGAACACACCAGACAGGTCAGGGATAAAATTGTGGAAAAGTTTAAAGCAGGGTTAGGTTATAAATAAATATCCCAAGCTTTGATCATCTCACAGAGCACTGTTCAATCTATCATCCAAAAATGGAAAGAGTATGGCACAACTGCAAATCTGCCAAGACATGGCCATCCACCTAAACTGACAGGCTGGGCAAGGAGAGCATTAATCAGAGAAGCAGCCAAGAGGCCCATGGGAACTCTGGAGGAGCTGCAGAGATCCACAGCTCAGGTGGGAGAATCTGTCCACAGGACAACTATTAGTCGTGCACCCCACAAATCTGGCCTTTATGGAAAAGTGGCAAGAAGAAATTCATAAGAAGTCCGTTTGCAGTTTGTGAGAAGCCATGTGGGGAAACAGCAAACATGTAGAAGAAGGTGCTCTCGTCAGAGGGGACCAAAATTAAACGTTGTAGCCTAAAACCAAAACGCTTTGTATGGTGGAAAACTAACACTGCACATCACCCTGAACACGCCATCCACACTGTGAAACATGGTGGTGGCAGCATCATGTTGTGGGGATGCTTTTCTTTAGCACTACACAGGGAAGCTGGTCAGAGTTGATGGGAATATGAATGGAGCCAAATACAGGGCAATCTTAAAAGAAAACCTGTTAGAGTCTGCAAAAGACTTGAGACTGGGTCAGAGATTCACCTTCCAGCAGGACAACGACCCTTAATATACAGTCAGAGCTACAATGGAATGGTTTGGATAAATGCATATTTATGTGTTAGAATGGCTCAGTCAAAGTCCAGACCTAAATCCAATTGAGAATCTGTGGAATGACTTGAAAATTGCTGTTCACAGAGGCTCTCCATCCAATCTGACAGCTTGAGCTGCAGTATTTTGCACAGAAGAATGAGCAAAAATGTCACTCTGTAGATGTGAAAAGCTGGTAGAGACATTACCAAAAAGACTTACAGCTGTAATTGCAGTGAAAGGTGGTTCTACAAAGGCTTGACTCAGGGTGGCTGAATACAAATGCACACCACACTTTTGAGATACAGACATCGCTTGTATATCAAGTCAAAATTTATTTGAAAATTTTGCTTGTCTTGCAAAGCGCTCTTAAACCAAGTTACTCTCAAACCAAGGTTTTACTGTATTTGTAAAAAAAAAATTGAAAACCATTTATCATTGTCCTTCCACTTCATAATTATGTGCAACTTTGTGTTGGTCTATCCCAAAAAATCCCAATAAACTACATTTACGTTTTTGGTTGTTACATGACAAAATGTGGAAAATTTCAAGGGGAATGAATACTTTTTCAAGGCACTGTATAGGTGATCACATAACCTCTGTTCTCGATAAAAGAAACCACAGGGGACGACTGTGGACTGAACTGCGCTCTCCCGCAGGAGGTGATTGTGGATTACAATCAATTAACCATGTGTCTCACTGGGAGGAAAATAGATTTTTAAAACACAGTGTGAATAAATTGTCGTGCACAAAAGCACAACATTTGCATATAAAAACCAAAGATCGGACATAGCCCAAACTGGCTAAGTGAGAGAAGTGTACCCCCCAAAAATAAAAGGAGTGGGTAGTTAGAAGAATACAAAATAATAAAATTGGGGTGTAGAGAACATAAAAAGGAATAAAAAACAGTCCTCTGGAAAGTGAACACTGGGAGTGCAGCTGCTGATAGGCTGAGTGGAGAGCGCTGCAATCTATGGGGAACAAGACAAAAGAAAAAAAGTGTGCCCACATCTCATAGTGCAGTACTGTCAGAAAGATTTAATAATGAAAACCAATGAGAGAGGGGGTGCGGTGGGAAGCAGGATACTGGAGCTGATAAAGAAGTTGAATTGCTTTGAAACGTATATCTGTTACTAGGGGAGCATTGCGGTGCACTACATGTGCTTTTCTGGGTGGTTCCTGTCATCTTTTCCTGCAGTGTCGGTATCTCCAGCAGCAGCCATCGCTTCTCCCCAGCCTGTGGCCAACGTGGGGAGTCAGACGTCCCTTGCACGGACTGCACATCAGTTCCAGTATTCTGCTTCCCACAGCACCTCCTCTCATTGTTTGTGAGTGTAACATTTTATTAGTTTTCATTATTAGATCTTTCTCACAGTACTGCACTGAGATGTACACTATTCTCAGCTGCAAATAGTTCAGAGAGCTGGGGTAGGAGAAGCAGCAGTGCACTAGTCTTCCCAATGAATAGGTGCGCATGGGAGGGCTGAGGAGCCATGGCAGGACAAGTCTGATCATTGGAGGAGAGCAGGCGAAGTTCTCAGCGCAGCCAGAACACTGACCATGCTGTGCATTCATGCCTAGTGTGGTTGTTTTTTAATAGTAAATCAGGGGGAATGGCAGGAACACCAGGTATTTCACAAAAAGGAGGCAAAACAAAGAACAGAATACTTTTTCGTACATAGAAAAGCAGGCACATATCAGGAATATGACATTTTGGATTTACATATTCTTTAAAGAATAGGTTTCATATTCCTGATATGTGTCTGTTGTACCTTGTACTTGTGTTAAAAAGTATCCTGTTCGCTTTGCATTGCTTATTTTGTGTGAAACATCTGGTGTTCTTGCCAGTTCCTGTGCTTTCCTATCAAAAAACTGCCCACAATAAGCATGAAAGCACATCCCTCCCAGCGTGGTCAGTTTTCTGGCTGTGCTGGGAGAACAGCCTGCCTGTCCTCCAGTGATCAGAATTTGTGTGAATTTACCGCCCTGCACAGCCATTGTGAAGGTCAGTGTCCTGCTGTTTCTCCTCCCCTGCCTTTATAATCCCCCCACACAGCTGAAAACAGAGGTCATGTGATCACTTTTTTAACAAAAAGGTATTTATAATGGGTTTTTTTTATATTCATATACACAAATGCTTTGCCTTTTACTTCTATTTTAAACGGAATGGGTGGTTTTAAAAGGTAAGAATTCACAATATAATTTAAAGGGTGGAAACCCTGTGCCCACCATAGCAAATGTCTTCTTCTTCTTTGTCCTTAAAGTGGCGCTCCCTCCGAAAGGGGAAGCTCCGCTTGTCTTCCTCCTCCCCCCTCCACTGCCACATTGGGCATCTTTTGGGGGGAAGGAGGTAGCGGGTACCTGGTTTTGACAGGTACCCACTCCCACTTCCGGCTGAGTTTGCTACGGCCCTCCTCCTCCTTCCTCTGCAGCTGGGCCAGGGCTTTTTTTCTCAGAGAATAGGTACAGGAACTCCCCCCCCCCCTCCTTTCCAAGTCACCCCTTTTCTCTGCCCCCACCCACCTCTGAGCACCATTACTTGGGTCCAATATCCCTACCCACCTCCCAGTACTGCCCTTTTAGAGAATACAGAACTACGTATCAGTTTGTGGTGCTGAATAATCTGTATAGAATTTGGTAAGGATAACAAGAAAAGCAGTAAAATAGATCCCCTGCAGCCAGTAACAATAGGGCCCCTCTACCAGCAACAATAGATCCCCTAACAACAACAGACCACCCGCAACAATATTTTCCCCCTAGCATCAACAGACTCTCTGTTAGCCAGCAACAATAGACCTCTCTCTCAAAAGTAGATCTCTCCCAGCAACAACTGATCCGCAATATAAGACCCACCCCCAGCAACAGTAGGTCCCCAACCAGCAATAATAGACCTCCTCATCAAAAGACCCCCCTGAAAAAATAGATCCCCTCCAGCTAGAATGAATCCCCCCAATCAATAGACCCTGCAGCACACTCCAGCACCCCTTGCGACTACAAACAGTCAGTACTGGAGGTGCTGGAACTGCGTTCTCCCGCGTTCCCACTGAAAAAAAGCCCTGAGCTGGGCCATTTACAAAGCGCATGTGCAGTAGGGAGCCGGCTGTGAAGTAGCAAGTTTTCACTTCCGGTTTCCCTTGACCAACATGGAGGCGACAGCACCTGGGAGCCGAGTGAAAAATCGGCTTGGCCGAGGACAGTGCTGGATCCCTGGACAGTTAGGTGTCCTAATAATAAAAGTCAGCAGCTGCACTATTTGTAGCTGCTGACTAAAGGGCCATACACACTATAAGATTTTCTGAAGACTTTTTCCTTCAGACTTACCAAAACCATATAATATGAGGTCAAACCTAAACACTTTCAATTTGTATGCAATCTGGCAGGCCCTTGCACTACATAGAAAAGGTAAATCTGAAGGAAATCTAACCACAAAAGTTGGATAGTGTGTATCCAGCTTAAGGCCTCATGCACACTGGAAGTTATCAAAATGGCACTAGAAAGCTGTAGCTGTAGAAGGCGTTTTTCAGCTTTTTTGCAGTAGCGTTTTTCAGCTATAGCAAGTTTTAGCAAAACTATGGGCCTGATTCATAGTAAGGCGAATTGGCGTTTCGGCGGGATTTTGCGAACCGGCGAATTTTTAAGTCTGAAATTGGTATTCAAAGAACGGCGGGCGGAAAATAACGCCAACTGTGAGATTCATTAAGATCAACTAATGTCAGGACTGGACTTAAAAACAGTCCAGCTAAAAGGTGGACTCATTTTTTCAAAATCACAAAATATGGCAGGAAAAAAATAAAAAATGTGTGGGAAAGATGTGTTATATGATTTTGAGGCTATTATGAGCTTATATATATCTCCAACCGCTAGAGTGCTCTCTGCGGGCACCTTATCCAAAAATTTTACAATATTAAATGGTACGCGTCAGGGTTGCCCACTTTCCCCCCTGATATTTAATTTATTGATCGAGCCCTCGGCGGAAACGTTAAGACAAAATTCTAGGGTCTCTGGCTTTAAAATTCAGAACCTACAACATACTATCACGCTTTTTGCGGACGATATAATTTTGAGCTTGACGAACCCCATCGTGTCCTTACCTGCTGTCCATGAAATTTTGCAGACATTTAGCAATATTTCCTACTATAAGGTTAATTTTGATAAATCAGTCATCCTAAATATGGGTATACAGGGCCATGCACTTAGCCATCTTAAGCAAAATCTACCTTACACATGGACGCCCCAAGCTTTGCAATATTTGGGTACAACCTTGACATTTCCGACCTCAGGGCTACAGACACTTAACCTGCGATCACTAATAACTTCTATTGCCAATGATACCAATAAATTAAAGAATACAGAACTATCATGGGCTGGAAGAATAGCTGCATTTAAAATGACGTGCCTCCCCAAGATACTGTACATCTTTCGCGCCCTTCCGACCCATATTCCTAAACACTATATTAACTCGCTCAACAAACTCTTGCGCACCTTTGTTTGGCAGGGGAAACGTGCAAGGTGTGCATATTTACATACGATACGACACAAATCAGTTGGCGGATTGGGACTACCAAGCCTTGAGGACTATTATCATGCATCTCGTTTGGCTCCTCTACAGTATTGGTTTACCCATAGAACCCATAAAATACCTCTTCCGTGGCCTCCGATAG